>NC_136916.1:174466913-175118513 GCF_949752795.1 Hyperoodon ampullatus | reverse complement strand
TACATTATTACTAACTAGAATCCATACATTATTCAGGTTTCCTCAGTTTTTCCCTGATGTCCTTTTTCTGTTCCAAAATTCCTTCCAGGACAGCACATCACATTCAGTTGTCATGTCCCTTCGGGTGCCTCTTGGCCGTGACAGTTTCTCAGACTTTCCTTGTTTCTGATGGTCTCGGCAGCTTTAAGTACTGCCAGGTGTTTTGTATAATGCTCCTCAGATGGGCTTTTTCTGGCTTTTTCTCATGATTAGACTTGAGTTACGGGTTTGGGAGGAAGACCACAGCGGTGAAGTGCCCTTTCTTCATATCAGGGCCACATACTCTCAACGAGATTCATCACTGTTGACGCTGACCTGGGTCACCTGGCTGAGATGTGTTTGTCGGGTTTCTCCTCCATGAAGTGACCCTTCCCCCTCCCCTTCCATACTGTCCTCTTCGGGGGTTTTTTGTTTTCTTTTTTTCTTTCTTTCTTGGCCGCGCACAGCGCGGCTTGTTCCATCTTAGTTCCCTGACCAGGGATTGAATCCTGGCCCTCGGCAGTGAAAGCACAGAGTCCTAACCACTGGACTGCCAGGGAATTGCCTATACTGTCTTCGGAAGGAAGTCATGGTGCAGCCCACACTTGAGGAGTGGGGAGTTGTCCTTGGGGGGGGATATGAACCTAAATTCCTTGGAATTCTTCTGCATGGGAGGTTTGTCTCTTCTCCTCCATTTAGTTATTTACTCAGTCATTTATATCAATATGGACTCATGGATATTTGTCTAATGCTTTGGGTTATAATCCAATGCCATTTTCTTTCTTCTTTTTTTAAGATTTTTTTTGATGTGGACCATTTTTAAAGTCTTTATTGAATTTGTTACAGTATTGCTTCTGTTTTATGTTTTGTTTTTTTGGCTGCGAGGCATATGAGATCTTAGTTCCCCAATCAGGGATCGAACCCATACCCCCTGCACTGGCAGGTGAAGTCTTAACCACTGGACAGCCGGGGAAGTCCCAGTCCTCCCTCCCTCCCTTCCTCCCTCCCTTCCTCCCTTTCTTCCATAGTTGATTTACAATGTTGTGTTAGTTTCTGGTGCACAGCCAAGTGATTAAATTATATATATATCTGAAATATACATATATATATCTCTTTATTTTTTTCCAGATTCTTTTCCATAATGGTTTATTACAGGATGTTGAATATAGTTCCCTGTGCTAAACAGTAGGACCTTGTTGTTTATCTATTTTATATATAGTAGCTTGTATCTGCTCATCCCTAACTTCTCCCCTCCCCCTTCCCCCTTTGGTAACCATAAGTTTATTTTCTATGTCTGTGAGTCTGTTTCTGTTTCAAAAATAAGTTCATTTGTGTCCTATTTTAGATTCCACATATAAGGGATATCATATGGTATTTGTCTTTGTCTGACTTCACGTAGTATGATAATCTCTAGGTCCATCCATGTTGCTGCAAATGGCATTATTTCATTCTTTTTTAAAAAATTTATTTAGTTTTGGCTACGTTGGGTCTTCATTGCTGTGTGCAGGCTTTCTCTAGTTGTGGCGAGCAGGGGCTACTCTTCGTTGCTGTGCGTGGGCTTCTCGTTGCGGTGACTTCTCATTGCGGAGCACAGGCTCTAGGCGTGTGGGCTTCAGTAGTTGTGGCATGTGGGCTCAGTAGTTGTGGCTCGTGGACTCTAGAGCGCAGGCTCAGTAGTTGTGGCACACGGGCTTAGTTGCTCCGTGGCATGTGGGATCTTCCTGGACCAGGGCTTGAACCCGTATCCCCTGCATTGGCAGGCAGATTCTTAACCACTGCTCCACCAGAGAAGTCCTATTTCATTCTTTTTTTATGGCTGAGTAATATTCCATTGTACATGTGTACCACATCTTTACCCATTCCTTTGTCGATGGACAGTTAAGTTGCTTCCATGTCCTGGCTATTGTAAATAGTGCTGGTATGAACACTGGGGTGCATGTATCTTTTTGAATTAGAGTTTTCTCCAGATATATGCCCAGGAGTGGGATTGCAGGATCATATGGCAACTCCATTTTTAGTTTTTTAGAGAACTTTGTTACTGTTCTCCATAGTGGCTGCACCAATCTACCTTCCCGCCAACAGTGTAGGAGGGTTCCCTTTTCTCCACACCCTCTCCAGCATTTGTCATTTGTAGACTTTTTAATGATGGCCATTCTGACCGGTGTGAGGTGGTACCTCATGTAGTTTTGATTTGCATGTCTCTAATGATTCAATGCTACTTTATTTTATTGCTCAAATTGTCCTAGCTTTGGCCATTGGGAACTCTTGTGGTTGGCTCCCGGGTCTCTTTGTGATGCCCCCGTCACTCTGTGTGTGTGTGTGTGTGTGTCTGTCTCTGTGTGTGTGTTGAGCACTTCCTTACTTTCAGCCATTACAGGATGCTCCAGGCTCATCTTGTATATTTCTAGCCCTAGTCATACCATCTGCCATTTCTCCAAGAAGCCCGGGTTCTTCACTGGAGAAGGGTATTAGAAATGAAGATCACATGTGATCGTAGCTGCTGGGATGTCCTTGTTTCTAGGTGCTCAGAGCTAACAAAGCAAGGCAATCTATTACTATTTCAACATGTAACCATTGTGTATATGTTAAGCTAAACATAAATTTATGTTGATGTCTCCAACCCTAAGCCATTACTGCCTGGAACATTTCAGCCTCTTGCCCTTGCTTATCTTAACATCCCACTCCAACAGCAAGAAACCTGGCTCTTACCATCTGCCACTTATTTACTTAATTGTTCAATTCCAGGATACTTGTAGAGTGGTTCTAGAATTGTTAACACATGTCCCCACAGGAAACAACTTTATCAACTAGAGTACAGTTCTTTTGCCTTTAGTCTTGCAGTCTGTACACATTTCCAGTGTTACTTAGGTCAGCACCTTATTCCCCCAGGCCCTTCAGTGAGGTTGTTTCACCCATTTTTAAGACAATTAGATTCTTTTGTCATATTCTGCATTGCATCCTGGGATCCATACCTCCTAAATGGCTTTTTGCATGCATTAAGATTCACTCTCTGTGATATAAAGTTCTACGAGTTTTGACAATTGCTAATGTCTTATAGTTACTATTACACAATAATTTCACCTCCTTAAAAATTCCCCTGAGCTTTGCCTACTACCCCCTATCAATCCCTAACTCTACCCTCAGCACACCTGGCAACTACTGTTCTGTTTGTATTCACACTAGTTTTGCCTTTTCCAGAATATTCTATAATTGGAGTCACACAGTGTTTTCAGACTGGCTTCTTTCACTTACCAGTATGCATTTAAGAGTCATCCACATCTTTTTGCGAATTATTAGCTCATTTCTTTTTATCTCTGAATAATATTCCACTGTATGGATGCAGCCCAGTTCCTGTTGCCCCACATCCTTGACATTATTTAGTGGGGTCAGTGTTCTGGATTTTAGCCGTTGTAACAGGTGTGCAGTCGTATCTCATTATTGTTTAATTTGTTCAGCATGATGTTGAGCATCTTTTCATAAGCTATTTGCTACCTGTATATCTTCTATGGTGAGGTATCTGTTCAGATCTTTTGCCCATTTGTTAATTGGGTCATTTGTTTTCTTATTGTTGACTTTTTTTTTTTTTTTTTTTTTGCGGTACGCGGGCCTCTCACTGCTGTGGCCTCTCCCGTTGCGGAGCACAGGCCCTGGACGCGCAGGCTCAGCGGCCATGACTCACGGGCCCAGCCGCTCCACAGCATGTGGGATCTTCCCGGACCGGGGCACGAACCTGCGTCCCCTGCATCGGCAGGAGTACTTTCAACCACTGCGCCACTAGGGAAGCCCTTGTTGACTTTTTATAGTAGTTTGTATGTTTTGGATACAAGTCCTTTATCAGATATGTGTTTTGCAAATATTTTTTCCTCCTCTGTGACTTGTCTGTTCATTCTTTTAACAGCGTCACAGAGCAAACATTTTAAATTTTAATAAAGTGGAAACTATAATTTTTTTTCTCTTTCATGGATTGTACTATTGCTGTTGTATTTAAAAACTCATCACCAAACCCAAAGTCATTTAGATTTTTCTCCTGTTTTCTTTTTTTAAAAAATGAATGAATGAATGAATTTTTTGGCTGTGTTGGGTCTTTGTTGCTGCACGTGGGCTTTCTTTAGTTGCAGAGAGTGGGGGCTACTCTTCATTGTGGTGCGTAGGCTTCTCATTGCGGTGGCTTCTTGTTGCAGAGCACGGGCTCTACAGCACAGGCTCAGTAGTTGTGGTGCACAGACTTAGTTGCTCTGCGGCATGTGGGATCTTCCTGGACCAGGGCTCGAACCGTGTCCCCTGCAGTGGCAGGTGGACTCTTAACCACTGCACCATCAGGGAAGTCTGTCCTATGTTTTCTTTTTTTTTTTTTGAGGAGAGAGATGTTTATTAAATATGACTGATTCCCCCTCCCCCATCTCCAGTGGGAGAATAGTAAAACTTGATCAAATCTTTTTTTTTTTTGGAAACACACTCTCCTTATGACTTTTGAGTGGTTTGTTCCCCTTTTTAAAATTTATTTATTTATTTTTGCCGTGTTGTGTCTTCGTTTCTGTGCGAGGGCTTTCTCTAGTTGTGGCAAGTGGGAGCCACTCTTCATCGCGGTGCGCAGGCCTCTCACTATTGCGGCCTCTCTTGTTGCGGAGCACAGGCTCCAGACGCGCAGGCTCAGTAATTGTGGCTCACAGGCCTAGTTGCTCCGTGGCATGTGGGATCTTCCCAGACCAGGGCTCGAACCCATGTCCCCTGCATTGGCAGGCAGATTCTCAACCACTGCGCCACCAGGGAAGCCCCGTCCTATGTTTTCTTGAAGAAATTTTATCATTTTGCACTTCACAGTTAGGTCTGTGATCCATTTTGAGTTAATTTTTTGTGTGAGGTCTGTGCCTAGGTTCATTTGTTCTTTTGCATGTGGGCGTCCGGTGGTTCTAGAACCTTTGCTGAAGAGACTGTCTTTTCTCCATTGAATGCCTTTGCTCTGTTGTCAATGATCAGCTGACTATATTTGTGTGGGGTCTGTTTCTGGGCTTTCTGTTCTGTTCCGTGGGTCTACATGTCTGTCCTTTCACCAAGGACATATTGTCTCATAGTAAGTCTGGACATCTTTACTTTGTTATTCTTTAGTATGGTGGCTCCTGGGCTTGGGATTGGTTAATTTGCGTGTGGAAAGCACACTCCCAGTTTGTTATCTCTAGGATGTGGCCAGCCCTGGGAGGTGGGTAGTCTCTTCAATGTCAACAAGGCTTCAAGATGCCAGAGCATTAGAATTACAGAAAATAAATAGGCATGATGAATATAATTGGCCCTGTGATGCTTGGACATCATTTTAAGGAACCCTGGGGAGATGATAGAGGAGGATTTTAGAGAGTGGGGCCTGGGTTCCTATTGTGAGAAGAGGAAGGAAGAACACAAGTAGCAAGTATTAGGAGTCCTTCCAGGCTGGTCTGTACCGAAGGTTCTCGTTTATATGGCATTACCCCAGAAAACAGATCTGAAATTTCCAGGGTCTCTAACCATATCTCTGTGGAATCAGAGTGTGTTAAAAAATATTAATGTAAGAGATACATATGATTTGTTGCTGTTGTCTGTTTTTCTACAATATATTTTTTTAAATTTTATTTATTTATTTATTTTTGCTGCGCTGGGTCTTCGTTTCTGTGCGAGGGCTTTCTCTAGTTGCGGCAAGTGGGGGCCACTCTTCATCACGGTGCGCGGGCCTCTCACTATTGCGGCCTCTTTTGTTGCGGAGCACAGGCTCCAGACGCGCAGGCTCAGTAATTCTGGCTCACGGGGATAGTTGCTCCGCGGCATGTGGGGTCTTCCCAGACCAGGGCTCGAACCCATGTCCCCTGCATCGGCAGGCAGACTCTCAACCACTGCGCCACCAGGGAAGCCCTGTTTTTCTACAATATTATCCTGGTGTGTTTTGGGGGGCAGTTGCTGGGGGCATGAGGTGACCGTCTGGTAAAGTCTGTGTGAGGATGAGTGGTGGTGTGTGTAACCAAGGGGAAGGGGCAGTCGTCGTGGTCCTGCTGGGAAGCTGGAGGGTGTAGTAGGGGAAGGCACTGGGGAGTGGGTGTTCTCATGCAGAGGTGATGGCAAAGCTGTCCAAGTCCCCATGGGAAGCCTGTGAAAGGTGTGTGTATCCCTTTAGAGTTGAAGGCAAACTGGCAGAAAGGCTGTTGATATAGGCACTGAACAGAGCATAGCAGCCAAATCTGTAAGAGCAAAAGAAATACTGGTCTTGATTGGGGGGAGGGAGTGACTTTAATAATATCGGAGGGACTTCCCTGATGGTCCAGTGGCTAAGACTCTGCGCTAATGCAGGGGGCCCAGGTTCAATCCCTGGTCAGGGAACTAGATCCTGCATGCATGCTGCAATGGAGTTCCCACGTGCCACAACTACGACCCAGCACAGCCAAATAAATAAATAAATATTCTTTAAAAAATTGGATATTGGGTCAAGGGCCTTAATGCATGAACCACAGCTTTACTATTGTGAATCCACCAGGAGGAACACTTTCTTTTTCCCAGGTTTCAGAATAGGCAAAGTTGGGTCATTAAATGGAAGCAGTGGGGATAATCACTCTTTGTTAATTAGGTTTTATGTAAAAGTTTTACTCCCTGAAGGCCCTGTTCTAACTTACGTTGTGTCATATTAACTATTTTAACTGGGGGTCTGTGGGGTCCCATTTTATCAAGTCAATTTGTAGATGCCAAAGACTTTAATTTTATTATTCATAGTGTTAGAGTGTCTTTGCTCAATATGAGATATTTTAGGGCAAAAAGTACTATGAGTATGGGAAATTTAGGCAAGGCTACCACTAAAGTGAAGTATATCTATTTCCCCTCTATTTTATATTCAGTTTCTTTCCTAAGATTATAGGGGCCACAGTGTTCAAATTTCGTGGGATCCCCAGGTATGACAATCATTTGAGCCCCAGTATTGATTAAGCCCCATGAAGGTTTGTCAGTGGGTGATGTCAGCAAATACTAAAGCTAATTTAGAACCTATGTTATAGAAGCACAAAAGCCAACTGGTGCTTTTTAATCTTTTTGTTATATAAATTCTGTGGTATTTTTGTTATGTATAGTTATGTATTGATATATATAATTTATTTTATAAATTGTTAGTATCTAAATTTTGGATCTCCAGTTGGGTCAAACTATGGACCTTTAATTTATGTATATATGTAAAATTTATTATATATTTTATAAATATATTTAAAATATTTTAAAATATGTACTATATGTAAAATTTGTTTGTTATATATTTTATAAATATATTTATATATTTATAAGATATGTAATTTATTTATTCACCTTTTGCTTTCTCTCCCTGTATCTAGGGTTTTCTTTTTTCTTCCTTTTTTTCTCTTTTCCCCCACCCCTGCTTTTTTTCTTTTTCTTTTTCTTTTTTTTTTTTCTTTTCTGTTTGAGGCTTTTAGCTGCTTGATTCTGTGGTTTTTAGTTTCTGTCTTGGGCCGATAAGCAAAAAATGGGTAGGGACAAGGGGCCCAATTGTCAGCCTCTAGGTAGCAGCCACTACCTGTGACGCTTCTTTTGCCTCCCTCCTGCCCCAGGTCTCCACCAGTGTGGTCCCTCCTATTCCTCTGGGTCAGGGGGAAAATGGGACTGCAGCAAGGCAAACAACACAGCGACGATGGCCCTTCCCCCAGGACCTGCAGGGTGCCACAGTCCCTGGGGTGGGCGCCCTGGCAGTGTGGCTCTGAAGAGCACGACTCTGCCCCATGGGCCGGGCTGAAAGGCAGGGCACCTTTCACGGCAGCTCAATTTGTGCACACGTATCAGTGCTGCCCGGTCAGGCCCGGCCACAGCACTTAGCGGGAAGTCACACCTCCTTCCCTTTGGAGGGGCCTTTGTAAACTTAGCTGGTCAACCAAGAAAAAGGGGGACCCTGGGAACGTCCTCCCGGAATCTAGGCAAGTAACGGCTCAGACCAGAACTCAAGGAACTGTGGCCACGTCCGGCCAGTCCCCAACGGCAGCGGCACCAAGCACAAGTGTTGCCAGCAGGTGGCGCCACCCTCCCAGGCTGCCACTGCCACCTGGTGGGACCAGTTAGTATTCCAAGAGCATATCTTTTTAGTCTGAGGCCAAACCACCCTGCTTGCTGCACCAATTGTTTTAAAATGTAGGTTTTATTATTATTCAGGTGTGGTGAGGCCAAGAGATCAGGAGGCCACTGCCCTTGACAAGACAGTTTGTCCTGCATGGTTCCCAAGAGCAGAGGCAGTGCCACCAGGGCCACACGGGGAAGCACCAGGGTCAGGAGCCCAGGGCGTGAGGGGAAAGCAGGGCAGGAGCCTTTATTGTAGTTTCCATGAAGGATGAGGCAGGGTCAGCAGGCTTAGCATTGGTTAGTTTGAATAATTTTATTCAGGTTGTCTGTCAAGTTGCCTGGTACCTGGCCCTGGGGTGATTTGGGCAGGGGAATACTGGCCCTGAGTACAGAGCAGGTAGGTCAGGCGGTGGGCTGGAGGTAGGTGAGTTTGCTTATGGAAGGCACACTCCCTGGCCAAGCATTTACATCTCTAGGAACTGGCCAGCCCTGGAGGGCAGTCTCTTCAGGGTCAGCAATGCCCCAAGATGTCAAAGCATTAGAAATACAGTAAATTTAAAAAGCTCAGATAATACACCACATTGGTGTAGGTTTTGGTGCCGTGGTTTGATTGCGGCACACCTTCAAGCAGGTGGATTTGCCATGAGACGTCTGTCCATCCTCCTGTGGTTGGAGGTTGGTGTTGTCTCCAGGACTGGGCTCCTACCAGTAAAGCTGCTGTGGACATCCCTGCACATGTCTTTGGCGAGTGCCTATTTTCATTTCTTTGCAAGACGCACCCCGCTGTGAAAGTCCCACTTCATGAGGTGGATGGACGTGGAGCTTCAGCAGGTTTTGCTGCAGAGTTTTTTCCAAACTGGCTGAACCAAGTTTTCATCTTGACGACACACTTTTCAGTCTGAAGACTCATGTCTTTCCTTTGTTCTGGGGAAATCCTCAGTTATTACTTGTTTGATGTGACTCATTCATTCTTTTTTTTTTTTTAATTTATTTTAGGCTGTGCTGGGTCTTCGTTGCTGCGCGTGGGCTTTCTCTAGTTGCGTTGAGCAGGGGCTACTCTTTGTTGCAGTGTGTGGGCTTCTCATTGCGGTGGATTCTCTTGTTGCGGGGCATGGGCTCTAGGTGTGCGGGCTTCAGTAGTTGTGGCTCGCGGGCTCTACAGCGCAGGCCCAGTAGTTGTGGTGCATGGGCTTAGTTGCTCCACAGCATGTGGGATCTTCCCACACCAGGGCTCGAACCCATGTCCCCTGCATTGGCAGGTGGATTCTTAACCACTGCCCACCCGGGAAGTCCCTCCTTTTTTTTTTTTTTTGTAGGCTTTAAAATTTTTTTTATTAATTAATTAATTTGGTTGCACCGAGTCTTAGTTGCAGCAGGCAGGCTCCTTAGTTGCAGCACATGGGCTCCTTAGTTGTGGCATGTGAACTCTTAGTTGTGGCATGCATGTGGGATCTAGTTCCCTGACCAGGGATTGAACCCAGGTTCCCTGCATTGGGAGCGTGTAGTCTTAACCACTGTGCCACTAGGGAAGTCCCCATTCATTCTTTCATTTAGCAAATTGTTATTAAGGTCATCTCCTGTGCCAGGAACTCTTCTAGGCATTAGGGATGCAAGGGGTGAACCCAAGGGAACAAGACACTGGAGAGGAGGGAGCAGACAATAAGCAAATAAATAAGTACATGACGTAACAATTTATTTAAGGTTGGCAGAATCATACGTGCATATAATTAAATGATAATTTTAGTGGGAGATGGCTTCTTTGAAGAAAACAAGGCAGGGGAGGGGTAAATGTCACCTCTCCCTCATTCTCTCTCCTAGAAATCTCATTAAAAGGATGTTGGGTTTCTGTTCCTGTCCCCCAGCTCTCATTTCTTTTTCTTTTTAAAATTAATTAATTTATTTTGGCTGTGTTGGGTCTTCGTTGCTACGTGTGGGCTTTCTCTAGTTGCGGTGAGTTGGGGCTACTGTTTGTTGTGGTGCATGGGCTTCTCATTGCGGTGGCTTCTCTTGTTGTGAAGCATGGGCTCTAGGCATGCGGGCTTCAGTAGTTGTGGCATGCGGGCTCAGTAGTTGTGGCTCACGGGCTCTAGAGTGCAAGCTCAGTAGTTGTGGTGCACGGGCTTAGTTGCTCCGTGGCATGTGGGATCTTCCCAGACCAGGGCTCGAACCCTTGTCTCCTGCATTGGCAGACGGATTCTTAACCACTGCACCACCAGGGAAGTCCCTCTCATTTCAGTAGAGGTTTTTTTTTTCTCCTGTGGCTGCCCCATGTGGCAAGTGGGATCTTAGTTCCCCAACCAGGGATTGAACCTGTGCCCCCTGTGGTGGAAGTGAGGATTCTTAACCATTGGACCACCAGGGAAGTCCTGAAGGTTTTTTTTTTTTTCGGTATGCGGGCCTCTCACTGCTGTGGCCTCTCCCATTGCGGAGCACAGGCTCCGGACACGCAGGCTCAGCGGCCATGGCTCACGGGCCCAGCCGCTCCACGGCATGTGGGATCCTCCCAGACAGGGGCACGAATCCGCGTCCCCTGCATCGGCAGGCAGACTCTCAACCACTGCGCCACCAGGGAAGCCCTTTTTTTTTTTTTTTTTTAAAGAAGCAATACATACCTGCCCACCTCTGGTGTGTTTGTTTATTTTAATAGGTTGGAATAGCCCTTTATGTCTCCTGGGAGATGTTACTCTCATTCCTCAGTCCAGTTCTGTTTTCCCAGGTGTGAAGTTCCTCCCATTCTTGGGGTGGTTGCCCTTTATCGTGGAGTGATTTCTCTCCGACGTTGGCCGGCTCTGGGTCACGGGCTGTTAGACTCAGCTGGCTTTGGGGAGGGCTGGGAGGTGCTGTGTGGAATGCATTCTGGCCTGTTTTCTGCAAACATGGGGCAGGAGAGGACTTTCTGCTGGGGCAGCAAACACTATAGTCAAGACTTCTGGGCGTAGGTGCTTCCTGCTTCTCACAGGCAGCTGAAGACACCAGAGCACCCTGACCAAGAGTCTCCGATCAGGGTCCCTCCTGGGGGTCAGTGAACCCTGCCTACTGGGGCTGGTACCCAGCTTAGGGGAAGTGGGGGAGTGGAGGGTGTGCAGGAGTCATGGAAGAGTGGTTGGCCTTGTTGGGTTCCTCTCGGTTTCCATCCACAAAAGTCCCTGTTTTCCAAGATTGTTAGGGATTTAACAACGACTACATATATATATATACACACACACACACACATATATATATGTATCTGTATACATATGTATGTACCTATGCATGTACCTATGCATGTATGTATCTGTACATATGTACATTTTAAACACTTCATTTTAATTTTATTTTTATTTTTTGGCTACACCCTGTTACATGCGGGATCTTAGTTCCCCGACCAGGGATTGAACCTGTGACCCCTGCAGTGGAAGTGCTGAGTCTTAACCACTGGACCACCAGGGAAGTCCATACACTTCACTTTAATTTTTTTTTTTTAAGAAATATTTATTTATTTATGGCTGTGTTGGGTCTTTGTTGCTGAGTGTGGGCTTTCTCTAGTTGCAGTGAGCGGGGGCTACTCTTCGTTGTGGTGTGCGGGCTTCTCATTGCAGTGGCTTCTCTTGTTGCGGAGCACAGGCTGTAGGTGCGCGGGCTTCGGTAGTTGTGGCACGTGGGCTCAGTAGCTGTGGCTCGCGGGCTCTAGAGCACAGGCTCAGTAGTTGTGGCACACAGGCTTAGTTGCTCCGCGGCATGTGAGATCTTCCCGGACCAGGGCTCGAACCCATGTCCCCTGCATTGGCAGGCAGATTCCTAACCACTGCGCCACCAGGGAAGCCCCGCTTCATTTTTAAAATAAACTTTAACATCTGGTTTAGATTTACAGAAAAACTGTGAAGATAGTATTGATGGTTCCACAGCTTCCACACCCAATTCTCTTTATTTTACTATCTTAAAATATAGGGATATATTATAATCTAATACACAAGGAATTAACCAAATATTCATACATTATTATTAACTAAAGCCCATAGTTTATTCAGATTCCCTTAGTTTTTACGTACTGCCCATTTTCTGGTCCAGGATCCCACCCAGGACACCACATTACAAATGAATATGCAGTTTCTTTCATTTCTAGGACCAGGGACCTTGTGGGGAGACTAGCCCATGTGCTCTGAGTGGGTTCATCATCTTGAAGCCGAGTTTCTGTGGTCCAAGCCGACCTCAGGGAATTGGGGATTACTTGGCCATGGCAGCTGATTGGAAGTCATGAACTTTTATTCCACTCTCAGGTCTCCCTCCCGTCTGTCCTTTGACTTGTCCCCTCTTTGGCCTCAATTTTCTCATCTGTAAAATGAAGCCATTGGGCTAGTTTCACCTGGACATATGAGTCCTGGGGTCGATCTCTGAGTGGTTTGCTGATCTCCATCCTGGGCAGAGGGAGCTGGCAGGCATGGTGGTGCCCCAGAGGGCAGAGCTGGGACCCAGATCTCACTGGTTGTAACACAGGGCTGACACTCTGACTTTGGGCTTTTAAAGTCAAAGATCAGGGGCCTGTCCCAGCTCTTCTGCTTATTCTGAGGCCCCCTTCATCTCTGAGCCTCGGTTTACCCATCTGTAAAGTGGCAGCCGCTGGGACGACTTCTGAGGGTCCCTCTGGCTGTGAATAGAGCAGGTTGCTCTGGGGAGTGCTGAGTTCTCCATTCCTAGAGGTGTGCAAGCCAGGTAGGCGACACTGTTAGGTGGTGCAAGGGGTGGTGGCAACCCTAGGCTCTAAGCGTCTCCCTGTTGGACAGGGAATCCAGCCTCTCTGTTGGCCCATTTTCCTACCCTTGACTCAGGGGCAGGTGGCTGGCTGCCACCAGATGCCCACACCCAGTTGCCTTCCTTCCCGTCTCACGACAGGACTGCCTTTGGCCCTGGCCCACAGACTTGCGGGAGACTGGAGGGAGGCTCACCATTATTACCTGCCCACCTTGTGGTACCTCTGGCTGCCAGGCCAGTCTGCTACCTAGGCAGCTCCTACAGGCTGGGCTCCAGGTACACGAGGTACACGATACAAAGCTCCAAAGAAGCAAGAGGAGGCTGGGAGGAATCCCTGAGAAGGTGAAGTGAGGGGCCCTGTGCCCCCACTCCCCACAAAGCAGACTCTCCATTCTGACAGTTTTGGATTCTTCCAAGTCCCAGCCTTTGCAGCTTCTGTTCCCTCTACCACCAATGCCCTTGCCCTCCTTTAGCTGTTGAACTCCTACTCATCCTTTGAAGCCTAATACAAAAGACCCCTCTACTGAACCTTAGCTGTCCCAGGACCTACCTGTGTCATAGCACGTATCACCCTGAGTCATTAATAGGCCTCTTCCATGCCTGTGTCCCTGTCGCTCGATTTCCCTGAAGGCAGGGGTGGGGCTGACTGACTCCCTCGAACCTGCAGACACCTCATTGTCCTCTGCCTTATTGCATGAAAGGAGTGGGTAGGGGAAGGGAGAATCGCTGTGGCGAACCTTTCCCGAGCCCCTTCTGTTTACCAGCACTGTGGCATCCATTTAATCTCTACCCTCCAACCCCTGCCCCGTGCCAGGTGGGCGCTTTCACCGGCGGGTCTGTAGGGGCAGGGGTGGCAGGAGCGCGAGTGGCCCTGGGCCACGGAGAGAACTGGTGCTCAGCCGCGGGGGGTGCGCCTCAGTGAAACCGAGGGAACGGGGCGTCGCCACACAACGTGGGGTCCGGGGACTCTGCACGGGTTGCGTCCTAACAGTCTCATTTTCCAACCGAGGTAACTGAGGCTCCGAGAGCCCAGGGGACCCGCCTCTGCCCCGGACACAAGGCCGGGCCCATGTCTGGTGGCAGTGGCGCTCCCGGCCCCGCCCCCGGAGGCCCCGCCCCCGGAGGCCCTGCCCAGAGCCCGAACTGGTCCTCGCGCAGAGCAGGGAGACAGGTGGAGGGGAGCCGAGCCCTGAGCCGCGCTCCCGGCCCCACCATGGGCAACAGCGCGGGCCGCAGCGACTTCGAGTGGGTCTACACGGACCAGCCGCACACGCAGCGGCGCAAGGAGATGCTCGGTGAGCTCGGGCCCCAGGTGGGGACAGCCCTGGGGCCGTCTGGTGTCCTGGGCCAGCCCGAGCCCAGGGGGTCGCTCCTGCGGCCCGGATGCCTAGCAGGCCCTCCCCTACCTCTGCTCCAGAGAGGGTAGGAGCGCCACTCCCCCCCTCCCTCAGCGTCCCCGGCTCGGGGTTCCTGAGGGTCCCCAGCTCCGGCCTGGAGGTCCCCTCGCGTCTCTGCCTCTGTCCTGGGATCTAAGACCCGAGGATCCCAGCGCAGATCCGCGCGTCAGGGGAGCGCGTCTCAGCTGCTCCATCCTGGCTGTGGGACGCGAGCCACTCCCAGGGCCGGGACCAGGGCTCGAGCTCTGGGGAGAGGTCGAAGCGCAGAGGTCGGCCCCAGGGACTGTCTTTGTACGGGATGCGCCGCCCCGCCTTCGAAGGCAGCTCCGCAGCCACCTGTCCTCCACCGCACCCCGGGCTCCGATGTGCGCTGGGCGCCGGGGTCCCGGCGGCCCAGCAGGAGAAGCCGCCAAGCCCACCCCCCAATCCCGGAGTTTAGGGCAGAATGAGCGCCTCGAAGGAAGCAAACGCTGAAGCAGAGAGACAAGTTTTTTAAAAACAAAGACTGCACCAAAGAGTCTGTCCTTTTATTTTATAGCCTAATACACGGTGGCCCCCCTCTCTGTCGTTTAGTGTCCCGGGAGGTCATTTTTACCTACGTGGTCACCCATCCTTTGGATTCACCCATCCTGATGGGCTCCATCCGTCTCTCAGGAAGACCCAGGATGTACAGTCCTTTACCTGCAATTAGGGGTTAAAGGGCTCGCACCTCCAGAGCAGCTTTTACTAGGTGCCACCAAATCGCCTTTGCAGTGCCGGGCCAGCTTCCAGCAGGGTGGACACGTTCCCCTGCCCCAGAATCCGTCGCCATTTCACCACACCCTCGCCTACACCTGGGGTTGGCAAACGTTTTTAATTTTTACCAAGCAGATTGACAAAACCATTTCATTATGGGTTTAATTTTTAATTTGATGATTGGTTTCAATGTTTAATTGGCCATTTAAATTTTTTTTTTCTCTTGGCTTGGTCTTTTGCTTGTTGGTGTTAGAGCTCTTTGTATAGAGGCTTTTAACCCTTTGTCTTATACACTGCAAATCTTTTTCCCTTTATAGTCACAAAAGCTTTTTTGTTTTTTTTAAATGCATTTGAATAGGTTGGCTTTTTTTTCTTTAGAATTTTCCCTTTGGCGTCTTCCCGCCCCACCCCAAGGCTAGGGAAATATCTGTCCTATTACCTTTCAGACACCGGATGCACTGAGTGGTTAGTGTATGACTGTGCCCTGCTTTTGCTGGGGGTTCAGGGCCTAGAGACCCCTGGGTGGGTCTGTAACGTCTGTGGTTTTCTCCTGTGAGGTAAGCAATAACCCAGCACTATTTACGCCTGCGAACTTCCTGCAGGTGGCTCAGAGGGCACTTGGTGATCATCTGGTCCTCCCTCCCCCACAGAGCACAGGCATCTCGGCTGCTGTCTCTCAGCAGTTTCAAGGCAGGGCTGTGTTTCCTTCCCCTCCCCTGGCTGTCCCCCGCCTCCCCCTGGCACCTGGCCCCAGGTGGAGAAGGCTGCGGGATGTATCCTGACCCATAGAGCTGCCTGGAGGGATCCAGACATTCTGGGTTGCAGACTTACTTTCCCAATCTGCATAATGGGCACCATCATCCTTTCTGGAGGAGTGGGTATGAGGATAAAAGGAGAGCTTGGGTGAGAAGGTGCTCACTCTGGTACCCAGCACGCCAGGACATGGAGAATGATCTGTCTCTCGAGGGAAGCCACGGACCCTGGAACCAATCCAGGAAGCATCCTGGACAGGGTGGCTGGGAAGCCTGGAAGACTTGGAGGAGAGGGAGGTGACTTGGGTCAGGGTGGGGACAGCACCAGTTCTCAAGGGCTGACTCTCCAGGGAGCTTTGCAGCTTCCCTCTGTGCACTGGGTGCTGTGGATTCCTCCCCCCGCGTCCAGTTTTGAGCTAACGAACTTGGAACGTGCCATCCCCCCTCCCTCTCGGGCGTGTGTGCGCGCTGTCCTCCGCCTGGGGGACCTTCCCTGCTACCCTGCCCCACTCGCTCTTGCTCAGCTCTCCCTCCTGTGGGAATTACCCTCCCTCCCCCCCAAGCCTGGGCCAGGGGAGGGTGCTTCAGGGGGATTCCCCTCCACTGCTCCAGCCCATCGGGTCCTTATCTCTCTGGGGCACGTTCCATGGCTCTAGACCTTGTCTGTGAGCTGATCTCCTGGCAAGGACAACACCCACTCATTAGTCATGTGACCCTGGGCAAGTCAATAAGCAGATGAGGAAACTGAGGTTTGATTGAGTTAAAAGGGGTGAATTGTAGCACTTTCTTTAGGAGTTGTTGTGCAGATTTTTAAAAAAATATCACTTTTATTTATTTATTTTTAAAATATTTATTTATTTATTTGGTTGCAACAGGTCTTAGTTGTGGCTGGTTGGCTCCTTAGCTGCGGCAGGCAAACTCTTAGTTGCGGCATGCATGTGGGATCTAGTTCCCCAACCAGGGATGGAACCTGGGCCCCCTGCACTGGGAGCGCAGAGTCTTAAACACTGTGCCACCAAGGAAGTCCCTGTTGTGCAGATTATATGAGGTGGTGTTCATGCTTAGCCCAGCACTCACTCAACAAAATGTTAGCTGCGACAATAATTATTACCTCTTGTAGAAAGGCCCGTGTTTTCCCCAAGGACAGGCAACGCCTTTCCATCTCTGTTTTCCTGAAGCTTGTGCTGTTCCCAGCCTGAGGGAAATCCTATGTGTAACCGTCAGCCTGTCTTTACAGAGGAGGCCCCAGAGTGGGGCTCAGGGAGCGGAAGTGACTTGCCTAGGGCCACACAGCTCAGTGGCCACAGAGGCCAAGTTGGTATTCAAGCAGGGATGTGCTCCAGTCCCAGCCAGCTGGCTGCTGTGGCCCACACCAAGCTCCTGGGGGGCCACTGGATGCTCAAAGATCCTAATCTTGAAGTCAGAACCCAGGAAGTCCTCGCGTAGAGCTGGTTGCCGTGCTCTTCGTGTGGGACCAAAGTCCATCTCCAGATCCTGCCTTGATGGGGACGTGCCTTGCAGGCCAGGGCTGAGGCTCCCTGTGCTGCGAGGGCAGGAACGGAGCCGGCGAGACTCTGGTCACATTGGAGATCAGAGTCCAAGCCAGGTGTGCCCAGTGGAATAAGAAGCAGGGTTTGAATTTGTCTTTTCAAAAACAAATAGCTTTGTGATTTTTTGTGTGTTTTACCATGTATGTGCCCTTTCATAAGGAAAAAGAAAATCAAATAATCAAAGGAAAGCAAGGAAGTGAGATTCTGGCAGTTGTTGGATGGTTTGCTCACAAAAGGCCCTGGGGTGGGCGCAGGGGTCTCTGAGTGGTGAGTGGTAAAATCCAGAACAGAACTGGCCGACGCTCTCAGGTGCATCCGTGGAGGCTCCTCACCCAGCCACAGAGATGCTGGAGCCAGGGGTGGAGGGCCGGCCAGCCACATGGCCACTCTCTCCCGCCCCTGTCCTTGCTGCAGTCAGCCTTCTCCTCGTCCTCCAGGCGGGCTGCAGCCGGTGTCCACCCAGCTCTGAGATGCCCACAGAAGAGAGAGAGGTGCCTCTCTCCCCTTCTGCCCTGAGTAGCCAGCCCATCCTCCCCTTGAGCCAGCTCATCTCTGGCCAGAGCTGTGAGTCCTCTGATTGGCCAGTGGGCGGGGGGCTGTGATGGGCAAGCGACACGGTATCACGTTGTGACGTCAGAGAGTTGCAGCTCTCTGAGAAAGGGGTGCTGTGATCCTAAGTTGGGTGGGGAGGGAGGGGTGCCGGGTGCATGGGCGCACAGCAGCACAGACAATAGGTGATCCCTGGGACCCTATTTTTTTTTTAAATATTTATTTATTTATCTGGGTCTTAGTTGCGGCATGTGGGATCTAGTGCCCTGACCAGGGATTGAACCCAGGCCCCTGAATTGGGAGCATGGCGTCTTACCCACTGGACCACCAGGGAGTCCCTCTAGGACCCTATTTGAGCTGACTGTGTCCTCCCTGGCTTGAATCCTCCAAGGGCTTCCCTTCCTAAGATCTCATCTCTGCTCTGTGTATTGGCACCCCCATGCTCTGGCCCCTGCCCTCTCTCCTTACTTTCTGCTCTCTAGCCACTTGGTGGAATATACCCGCCATCTGCCCATTTCCTACTTCATGGCTTTTGCAAATGCTGTTTCCTCTGCTTGAATTCTTTTTCTCTACTCTTTGTCTATGGAACTCCTATGCATCCTTCAGGTCTCAGCCTAAATGTCCCTTTCTCAGAAACACTGTCTAACAGCGCGTGCCCTCACACACGGTATGCTGGGAAATATTAAACAATCAACTGAATATCTGGAGGGAACAAAAGACCCTGATTCGCAAATTGGCATTTGCCAATTTTTATAGCTATTTCCATCATGGCCAATTTCAAACTACCAACATGCATCGCTGCCCACAGAGTTGGGGAGAGAGCAGTATATTTGGGCGCTTGACAGCGGCAGGCATAGGCTGGTTGCCCACACCACAGTCCACCCCCGTCTCTGCCGTCCAGCTATTCCTCCCTTATTCTTCTGTGGGGTGCTGTCCACTGTTACCTTGTGACCTTTGCTCCCATCTGTAATTCTACATTGATTTGTGGGGTGATAGCTTTGTCTGACTCTCCCACTCAACTCTGAGCTTCCCAAGGGCAGGGCCGGGCCCACCTCCACCAGTGCCCTTCCCAGTGAGGCTGAGTGAGGCAGTAGGCACCTGCCAAAGCTTGAGTATCTCTAGTCCAAGCTGCCACGACCGTCGCAGGGTTTCCCTCCCTCCAGAGGTGCCAGGGACCTGTCAGCCACAGCTCAGAGCACACGGTTTAATCCTTGCCAGCTGGAGAGCAGGGAGACATCCCGTTGTTTTTTTTTTCCCCCCTAATATCTATTTATCTATTTATTTATTTGGCTGTGCTGGGTCTTAGTTGGCACGCAGGATCTTTAGTAGCCGCACACTGGATCTTTTTAGTTGTGGACACGTTGGATCTTTAGTTGTGGCATGCGAACTCTTAGTTGCGGCCTCTGGGATCTAGTTCCTTGACCGGGGATTGAACATCAGCCCCCTGTATTGGGAGCACAGAGTCCCAGGCACTGGACCACCAGGAAAGTCCTGAGACATCCCGTTTTAATTGGCATTTCTGAGCTGATTAGTGAGGCTGAGTGTTTCTTCCATGATTTCACTGTCTTTCTCCTTATGTGAATTTTCGACTCATGTGCTTTTTCTATCGGAGGAGCCCTTTTCCTGGATCCGTAGGAGTCTTTTATACATGACTTGTGGTGGCCCTGCTTTTGCCACATGTAACAAGAATCTTCCCATGTCTGTCCTTTGTCTTTTCACTTGGAACTTTTTTTTTTTCTTGAGGCAGGGTGCACACTGCACATCATGTGGAAACTTAGTTCCCTGACCAGGGATTGAACCCGCACCCCTGCATTGGAAGCATGGAGTCTTAACCACTGGACCACCAGGGAAGTCCTGGAACATTTTTTTCATTCGTTTAGTTTCTCCCCGACCTTTTTTTTTTTTGGCCTTACAGACATTTGCGTTTTTTTTAATGCAGGGCAGGACCCTGGGAAGTTAGGCCCCTTGCCTAAGGTCCCCCAGCCTGGTTGGGGTTAGGACGGGGCTCTAACTTGGTGACTCCGGCCTGCACCTCTGTTCCACCCTCTTCTCCACCCGGGACCTGAAGAGAGCCTGTCCCCCTCCTGTCCTCCCTGGCACGTGACCCACGGGCAGTCACTAGCTCACGTGGCCCCTTCCTCTCATTCTTTCCGGCCTCCGTACTGATGTGTGTGCTGTGCCTTCCACCTGGCCTGCTTCTAATCCACATTCTTTAATTCGTACCAGCTTTTATGAGGTGTGATTTACATGCCATAAAATTCACTCATTTTAAAGGCACAGTCCAGTGATTTTTTAGTGACGTTACACAGTCTAGTTTTAGAGATTTCCCCTCACCCCGGCGGTCCCTAGGACCACTTGCAGTCACTCGGCAGCCCACCCTGTATCCTTAGAGCCACTCCTCATCCCTCGAGTTTCGGCTCGAGCGTCACGGGACTCGGTGTGTGTGTCCTGTCTAAGCCCGTCCTAGTCGGGACACACCACTGTGCCCCGCACGTGTGTCCCGCATGTGTGCCTCCCACCCGCCCTGAGCCTGCGAGCCCCTCCCGCCTCTGGGGCCTGGGGCTGGCTCGGCCCAGACCTTCGGCAAATATTTGTCCGGGAATCAAGAGCAGGTTGGGCAGGAGGTGGGTGAGTGATTCCTGAAGGCACTTTGGGCCGCTTCCCCGGTGCCCCCGGAGCACCGCCCACACTGACCAGCCAGGCTTAGGCTTGCCTCTGGGCTCCGAAACCGGAAAGGAGGGGGCGAGGCGGGGCAGGGCAGGCGGCTTAGGAAGCCCCGGGGCCGGAGCTGCAGGGGGGCCGTTCAGGAAGGAGGGGGTGAAGAGGCCTTGGGCGCCTTTGCTGTAGAAGCTGTCAGAGAACAGGGGCTCAGCCGCTGGGGGGAGAGCGAAGGTGCTCCGCACGGCTTGTGGCGGGACAGGGTCAGACAGGCGCCGGAGGCAGGTGGGCACAGCGAGCTGACCGACACGATGGAATATTCAGGCTGGAGGGCGCTTGGTGGTGAAAGGCGGTGACGAGGCCCCCCTGGAGCCAGCGGGACTGTCCTGCGGTGGCACCTGACCTCCCTGGGGAAGCGGTCAGGGTATCTAGCCCTAGATGGTGCCCGGCCCAGGTGTGTGGAGGATCCAGAGTGGGGAGAAGCCCCGTGTGCTCCTGGGAGCCCTGGAGGAGGCCGGCGAGAAGGGACCTCATCGGGGACGGTCAGCAGGGGCTGCGTGGGGGGTCTTGCTCCCCGTGGAGGGCGAGGGCCTGGCAGCCCCCCCTGCCTGGCTGCCTGTGTCTGCCGTTTCCTCCCCACCACGCGTGGCACAGCAGGATTTGTCAGGAAGGCTTCTGGGAATAACCAGGTGTCCACGGGTAGACTGTTCTGTGGGGTCAGTGTAGGGCGTTGGGGTCAGGCTGCTTCCCTCTGGCAGGCTCCTCTCCTGAGCCCTCTGGGTCCTCATGAACAAGTCCGCCACGTATGTAAATATATGTAATGCATGGAAATGTTCACATCTGCTGGAGCCAAGCTCCCCAACACCTCGGGGCCTGCGGCCTCCTCTCTGTTGTCCACCCGAGGCCCATGTGCCCTGGGGAAGACCCCATCTCCAGGTCCTCACAGCCCAGGGTTGTCAGAGTGGGTGCCTTAGGGACGGAGAGTGAGGAAGCTGGCCCAGAGAGGGACAGGGGCTGGCCCAAGGGCACGCAGCAGTGGGACTGAGCCAGGCTGCAGTGAGGCTCTCTTGAACTGGGACCCAGGATTTTCTCTGGGCGCTCAGCCCTGATGACGTAGCCCAGCTCCAGGAAACAGGTCCTCTCGGGGCTGAGGAATCCCTGTGGACTCTGGAGGAGCCAGTGGAAAATTAGGTCGTTTCACCATGTGGTGGAAGCTCTGCATGCTCATCTCTAAGATGGGGGGACGGTCCCCTCCCAGGCAGGGTGGTGAGGGCTGCACGAGTGTGTGTCAGATGCCGGGCACGTTTCACCTGCTGAGCACCACGTCCACCCCCGGGCTGCGGCCGCATCCCGCGGGCCTGAAGTCGGGGGGTCCTGAGGTCAAGTCTTGGCTCTGTCGGCCTTGCCCTGCCTTGTCAGACCCTTCCCTGGGCCTCCGCCCCTCCATTCTGTGTCATGCCTGGACAGTGTGACTTCTAGCAATGGTTGTTTTCGTGGGCAGCTGCCTTGGGCCCCGCCCAGGCTGCTGCTGGAAGGCCATTCGCATGGGTCTGTTTGTCTCCGGTTCCATGTGGCCGTCCATGTGGGCTCCAGGCTGCCCCACTGGAGCAGAGAGCCCCTGAGGCGTGAGTGTCCTAACCCAGCTTCTCTGGTGCTCTGTGCTGGAGGCCTGAGCGAGCAGGGCTCCCCCCGACATCAGCTCAGATCCCCCGGGGGGCAGAGCCTGGTCAGGCTGGGCCAGGTTTGGGTGTTCAGCCAGGCCCGGAGGGCTCCTCGTGGGGCTGCCAGGGCACTCTCGCCCTCCTCCTGGGCATCCCACCTCTCCTGGGGCCCAGAGAACATGGAGCCAGCAGCTTTCCCCTCCCCAGCCTCATCCCTGAGCCCCAGAAGAGGCGCCCCTCTGTGAGGCCAGCACCCCCTGTCAGGCCAGCACCCCCGTCAGGCCAGCACCCCCTGGCCTTCTCCGCGACCCCCGCCCCCCATCTCTGTCCTTCTGCAATCCGCTGGCCCCAGTCTCTCCCATCTCACCCCCCGAGCCAGCCCTCCCTCCCCAGGCCTACGCTTGGCCTCACCTTCTCACCTCGCCTCCTGCTGAAAAGCTTCTTGCTGGGGCCCCCAGGGCCTTGCTAAGTCCGGCCTTCCTTGCCGTGACCCTCCTTGACCCCTGGCAGCTGGGCACCCCCAAGCCCACGGCTCCATTTATCCCAAGCCCGACTGCACCCAGTGACCTCATTAGGCCTGCCTGGCTGGAGGGCCCCACAGCATCTTCTCAGGGAGGCCTCTAGGCCTCCCACCTCCTCAGGGACCCGGAAGCCCTGGAATTGAAAAGGTTCGATGTTTGCTGTTTCGCTTCAGTGAAGCTGGAGTCTTCGTCCAGCAGGCGGTAGCTGAGCTGGTGAACCAGCCTGACCTGCTCACCAGCGCGGCTGGGGTGGGTCCAGAGGGGCCCCACTGCTTAGATGGCGCCTTCCTGGGGTCTCCGCTGAAGGCCAGGGGTATTCAGCGAGGTCTCCGAGCCACGCCACCCATGGAATCCGCTGGGCTCCTGGCCCCCTGGCCTCTGTCTGAGCCCCCGTTTTTGGCTTGCCTGGCTTGCTGGGGCTCCTCCTCCCCTCACTGTGGTCTGGACAGGGCCTCCGGACAGGGTGGGGGTGATCTGGAGCTTAAGAGCTTGGCCCCTTCTCGGGATCGCCCCGGAGCTGCCCAGCATCCAGCTTGTGCGTTGGCCGCCTTTTTCCGTTGCTTCCAGCAGGATGGCTGGGCCCAGTGACTATCGTGGCCAGGGAGCATGGGGCCTTTTCTCATAGGTTAAAGCAAGCCTGGGACCAGATCACCTCCAAGATCGGCCCACAGCCCCAAAGGTCAGAAATGGGATGTTTTTTACTCTCAGATCAGAAAACTGTATTTAATAACAACAGTAGTAACAGCTCCCAGGGCTCAGAGCTGTCATCCCAGCCTCACCAGAGCCTGGATGGGCAGGTCGGGGTGTCAGCCCCATTTCCCAGATGTGGAGACCTAGGCTGGGGCAGTGCTGTGGTCTGCCCAGTCGGCCAGGGTGAGGGGCTGGGGACCAGGCACCCCAGGCTGTGTTGAGGCCGCACCCGAGCTGAGGGCAGCTGAGTCCCTGGGAAACTGCCAGGAAAGGAGGAAGGGATGCCCCAGGATGTTCTCCTTTGCTTCCACTCATGCACGACTTACTGGCCTTGTATGACAGACGGGGCACCAGAGGCCCACCATCCAAGGTCACAGCTGCTGGGCTCTGTCACTGCCCTTGCCTCTGAGGGGTACGGGAGTGGCCTGTTTGCTGGCCTGGATCCCTGAGCTGGGGTGCTTGTCCCTGCTGGCTTGCCGGTCTGTGCTCACCTGGTGCAGGTGTGGCCTGTCGCAGGCCTGGCCTCCTTCCAAGGGGAAGATGGAGAGACTCGCCCTGTGGAGGCTGGTGGCCTCTGGCTGCCTGGCTGAGCTCCCAGGTGTGCCTGGGCAGGTGAGGGCCCGCCCTTGGTTGCCCAAGGGGCGAAGCTGGTGTCCAGAGGCCACCTCTGGTGGGCGGGAGGCTGATGGAGCCCTGCAGCCTGTGGTCCCGACCTGACATTCAGGTATGCAAATGTTCGGGAACTCTGCATGTGCTTTCCTGGGCGCTGGGCGAGAACATTCCTGAAGGCTGGGTTGCGGGCACATCCTTCTTGCCCTGGCATCGTGAAGACACTTCTATCCTCCCCTGCTCCACCTCACTGTGGCTGCTGGATTCCCACCCCCTCAGGCCTCTCAGCCCCCCAGTGGAATCACGCATCTTCCTGGGCACCACTGAGGCCCACCTTCTGAAGTGTGCCCGCTCACTCTGACCCCCTTTGGCAGCAGGAACAAGCTGGGATGAGGCCTGCCCCCTGCCCCCCTCCCGAGTGGGGCCAACCCCCCAGGTCGGGGTCCTTTTGTCTCCTTTGCCCCGCCTGGCAGGGTGAGGCTGGGCAAGCGCCATGTTGGCTGGTCCACCTCGGCCAAGGCTGGCAGGCAGTGGTGCCCTTGAGGGGCAGGGTTGAATGTGAGTCGCCCAGTGCCAGGCCAGTGCAGGGATGGGGCAGTGAGGTCATCCGGGCTGTCGGAGCCCCGGGGTTTCCTCATCCCCCGTCCAGTTGCTGTGCGTTTCCTAGAGCTGCAGAGACAAATGACCACAAACAACGCGCTTGTTATCTTACGGTTCTGGAGGTCAGAAGTCTGACCCGGGTCCCACTGGGTGAAGTTTCTTCTGGAGGCTCCAGGGAGGAATCTGTTTCCTGGCCTTTCCAGCTTCTGGAGCCACCTGCGCCCCTCGGCTCGTGGCCCCTCGATCTTCACAGCTGGCGAGGCCGGTGGAGACTTGCACATCCCCGGACCTCCTCTCCTGTCGCTTTCCCACTGCCCTGAGCCTGGGGTGACGCTGTGCCGCCAGGATACTCCAGGCTCTCCTTGCTGTTGTGAGGTCGGCAGACCAGCACCCTGGGTGCAGCCTGACTTCCAGGGTCCCTCAGAAGCTGACCGATTCACAGTGAGGGGAGGAGGACCTGGACATGTTTGGGGAGCCCTGTTCTGCTCACCCCAGTTGCCAGGCTCTCCCTCCACCTTGTGAGCTGGTTCCAGGTGGCAGGGCCTTGGCACCCCCTTCCCTGCATCTTCCTCCACCTGCCTGGGGCAGCGAGTATCCTTCGGGGCCTCTGGCCTTTCTGGGACAGCCAAGTCGCCTCCCACACGCAATGCAGGGACAGCCCACTCGGCCGCCGTTGGGCCACGAGGCCCGGGAGGAGAGCGCTACACAGCCTCATCCCACCCCCGCTGTCCCCGGCATCCCCGTCTTCGGGCAGCATCCTGGCCGCCAGCCCTCACGGTGCACCTTGTTGGGTGGTCGTCATAAAGCGCAGATTCATCTGGGTGTCTGCTCCTGGCCGGGCAGCCTGAGCTTTCCGTGCCTTATCTATTCATCCTCCCAGTGACCCATTTATGGTTCAGAAACGAGCCTTGGAGCTGACGTAACCTGCTTGGAGCTGGGATTTTTTTTTTTTTAACTTAAAAAAAAAATTGTGGTAAAGGATAACATAGAATTTGCCATTTTAACCGTGTGTGAAGCATGTGATTTGGGGGCATTCGTGACTTTCACGGTGTGGTGCAGCCATCACTACTAGTTCCAAAACTTCTTCATGACTCGAAACAGAAATTCTACAGCCATTACCAGTCACTGCCCACCCCCCCATCCCCGCCCCCCAGCCCTGGAAACCTCTACTTTCTGGTTCTGTGAACTTGCCTGTTCTAGATATTTCACGTAAGTGGAATCGTACGGTATGTGGCCTTTCCTGACTGGCTTCTTTCACTCGGCATCATGTCTTCAAGGTGCATCCGTGTTGTGTGCAGCCCGCGGTACTCCTTCATGCCTTTGTTTTGGGGGGGGTGGGACGTGCTGCTAGTTTATTTGGGAGTCAGTTCCTGGGAGCAGGACTAGGGGAGCCGGCGCTGTGACAGAGAAGCAGCAAATGCAATATAAGGGCTTTTAAAATTGAGGTATAATTGACCTATAGCGTTATATTAGCTTCAGGTGTACAACGTAATGATTTTTAAAAAAAATTCTTATTGAAATATAGTTGATTTACAGTGTTGTGTTAGTTTCAGGTGTACAGCAAAGTGATTCAGTTATACATACATATATATAAAAATATATATATATATAATTTTTCTGCATTCTCTTCCATTACAAGTTATTACAAGATATTGAGTAGAGTTCCCTGTACTACACAGTAGGTCCTTGTTGATTATCTATTTTATGTATAGTAGTGTGTACATATATATATATATATATTTTTTTTTTAAAGAAGATGTTGGGGGTAGGAGTTTATTATTTTTGCTGCTCTGGGTCTTCGTTTCTGTGGGAGGGCTTTCTCTAGTTGTGGCAAGCGGGGGCCACTCTTCATCGCGGTGCGCGGGCTTCTCACTATCGCAGCTTCTCTTATTGCGGAGCACAGGCTCCAGATGCGCAGGCTCAGTAGTTGTGGCTCACGGGCCCAGTTGCTCCGCGGCATGTGGGATCTTCCCAGACCAGGGCTCGAACCCATGTACCCTGCATTGGCAGGGTACATATATTTAAAAAAATATTTATTTACTTATTTGGCTGTGCCAGGTCTTAATTGCGGCGTGCGGGATCTTTAGTTGTGGGATGCGGGCTCTCAGTTGCAGCGTGCGGGATCTAGTTCCCTGACCAGGGATCAAACCCAGGCCCCCTGCATTGGGAGCATGGAGTCTTAACCACTGGACCACCAGGGAAGTCCCAGTAGTGTGTATATTTTAATCCCAAACTCCTAATTTATCCCTCCCCCACCAACACAGTGATTTGATATGGAATACTGTGAAATGGTCCTAACAAGTCATCATACACAGTTACAAATTTTTTTTTTCTTGATGAGTTCTTGGATGACAAGTTCTTTTTTTTTTAATACACCTTTATTGGAGTATAATTGCTTCACAATACTGTGTTAGTTTTTCTTGCACAACAAACTGAATCAGCCATATGCATACACATGTCCCCATAACCCCTCCCTCTTGAGCCTCCCTCCCACCCTCCCTATCCCACCCCTCTAGGTCATCGCAAAGCATCGAGCCGACCTCCCTGTGCTACGCGGCTGCTTCCCACCAGCCACCTACTTTACATTCGGTATTGTATATATGTCGACGCTACTCTCACTTCGCCCCAGCTTCCCCCTCCCACCCCAAGTCCTCAAGTCCATTCTCTGTGTCTCCCTCTTTATTTGGATGAGAAGTTCTTGATGAGAACTTTCAAGATCTACTTTCTTAACTTTAAAATATGCAACACAGTATTAATAACTACAGTCGCCATTCTAGACATTACATCCCCACGTCCTACTTATTTTGTAACTGGAAGTTTCATTCCTTCCTTCCTAAGGCTGAATAATATTCCATTGTGTAGAGAGACCATATTTTGTTTAACTGCTCATCAGTTAACAGATACTTGGGTTGTTTCCACCTTCTGGCTATTGTGAGTAGTTCTGTGAACATGGGTATGCAAGTTTCTGTTTGTGTCCCTGAATTAAATTCTTTGGGGTATATATTTAGCAGTGGAATTGCTGGGTCTTATGGTAATTCCATGTTTAACTTTTTGAGGAACCACCCAATTGTTTTCCACAGTGGCTGCACCATTTTCCATTCCTACTAGCAACATACAAACAAGGGCCCCCATTTCTCTGCAGCCTTGTCAGCACTTGCTATTTTCCGTTTTTTGAGTTTGGCCGTCCTAGCGGCTCTGAGGTGGGATATCACTGTCGGGCTGACTGCACCCCTGGTGACTGATGGTTGCTGAGCATCTTTTCATGTGCTTAGAGAAACAGGTGCACATCTTTGGAGAAATATCTATTCAAGTCCTTTGCTCATTTTTTATTGGGTTGCTTTGCTTGTCTTTGTTTTTGGGTTGTAGGAGATCTTTATATATTCTTGTAACCCTTATAACCCTCTTATAATTCTTATAACCCTTATCCAGAGCTGGAATTTGAACCCTTTCTGAACGCTGCTCCCTTCCCACCCCCTTGGAGATGCTGTGGCCCCCTGGGCCCCTGTTAATCAGGGCTGAGGTTTATTGCCAGGCCTGGGCTTGCTTGCTCTTTCCCAAGTTCTGCTTTGACACTTGTGCTGTGACCACCATCCTTCGGGACCTGATTAGGTGGTGTCCTCGGCAGCTTTGGGGAGAGCTCCCGGAATCAAAGGGCCCAGGCAGTTTTGCCGAGCTTGGAAGCCTGGCGGGTGGCCCCAGCAGTAGGGGGAAGGAGGCTGGAATGGGAGTGGGGGGTAGGGGTGTGAGGTTTGGCCACCCCCCCAAGCAGGCTGTCTTGAGGGCTGTATAGCACCACTGCTCACTTGGTTGGAGCCAAAACCACCGTAGCCGCCAGACGAGGTGAAGGCTCGGTGGGAGTGCTGGTGTGTAGATAGCAGGGGTGTCAGTGCTGCCTGGGAGATTCTGTGGGCTTCCTGGGCAGAGGTTCTAGGATGTGGGAACCCCGACTACCGCCCCCCACCCCAGCATCTCCAGCAGACGCAGGCTGTCCCACCATCAGGCTGCAGGACCAGTATGTGGAACACATACCCTGTGAGGCACATCCTGCCCACACTGTGTCACACTGGGACACAGAGGCCCAGAGAGGGTGGGAATGTACCATGGCCACACAGCAAGATCAAGACTGACCTCGAGATGGGCTTGTGGCACCACCATAGCTTGGGCAGGAAGACTCTGAGCCTGAGTCTCCCCTCTGGGGCAGAAGTCCTTGCCCTTGTTGTGTTTCTCCTTGCATACCCCCAGGGACAGGCAGCTCACCACCTATGAAGCAGCCTGTTCCATTGCTGGGTGGCTCTGACAGAAAGTTCTCTGGGCTGGGAGGAAGAAGGCAGCCCTGTCACACGCTTCCCATTCTGAGCACAAAAGGGCAGCAACTTCCTGGGTCATTAGGAGGGAAGCGTAGGCCAGGATTTGACCTTGGCCTGGCCGATTCCATTTGGGGCCCAGCCTCTGCTGCAGCCCTGGACACCCTCTTCACAGGCCAGCCTGAGGCCACCCAGCTGCTGGATGGGTAGGAGGGGTGGACGCTGAAGGCACTGGAGACAGGTACTGACTGTCCTAAGGGTGTCTGGGATGAGCCCTGCCCTCGCTGGCCTGGATCCCAATCCCTGTGTCAGGATGCTGGCTCCACCTGAGGGCCTGTCTCCTCTGCCGGGGAACCAAGGGACACAGCAGACCTGGAGTGGGAGGGTGACTGTCCCCTTGAGCATGTGATGCCCCCCGGCCCTGTCCCTCCGTGCCCCTGGATACAGCACCAGCTGCCTCACCAGCCTTAAGCCTGCCAGCCCCCTCACACCAAGCAGAGGTTTCTAGAAGGCACTGCTCTCTTGCCCCAAGGCCCCCACCCAACCCTGTTCTCTTCCGGCTGCTCCTCCTCGGCTGGGAAGGCCCTCCCTGCTTGGGCAACTCCCACTGCCATTGTTTTTTCCTTTTCTGTAAAACAAAATACAGAAAAGTACAAAAGATACTATAACAAACACCCACCACCCAAAATAAGCGTATTCAACATTTTATCATATTTCCTTCAGATCTTGTTTGTTTTACGAACTGAAACACCCAAGACAAAGCCAGAGCCCTCCACATTCCCCTCCCCCAGCCGCCCTGCCCCCTCCCAGGGGCCCCGAAGAGTCTGCTTGTGGCTCTCGGGCTCCCTGGAAGCCCGCAGCAACCAAGCAACCGGACACAGCACCGCGTGCACTGAACCTGTAGCTCTCGGCAGCTGTTTTGATTTCGGGAATTATGTTTCTGTGGCCCCTGCTGACGCCTGCTCTTTGTTTAGGCTGGTGACAAAGACCCCCACCCTGGGGAGTCTCCCCAGAGCCCCCTGGGTGGTGGGGGGAGACGGGTCTGCCTGCCTCCCTCGGCACGAGCACAGGCGAGGCTGCTTCTAGGCCCAAAGCCCAGTGCCAGATCTTAGAGTGACTCTCTGTGTCACTGCTTGGGGGCTTAATGGATGGTGGAGGAAAGGAGAGGGAGGGAAGACGGCAGGAAAAATTTAAGGGGGGAGCAGGGGAAGCATGCATCTGGGACCACGCGGCCAGCGCACCCCTCACCTTCTCTCCCGGTCCTCCCTGCAGCCAAGTACCCGGCCATCAAGGCCCTGATGCGGCCGGACCCTCATCTCAAGTGGCTGGTGCTGGGGATGGTGCTGGCACAGCTGCTGGCCTGCTGGCTGGTGCGGGGCCTGGCGTGGCGCTGGCTGCTCTTCTGGGCCTATACCTTCGGGGGCTGCGTGAACCACTCGCTGACGCTGGCCATCCACGACATCTCGCACAACACGGCCTTCGGCACGGGCCACCCTGCCCACAACCGCTGGTTTGCCGTCTTCGCCAACCTGCCCTTGGGTGTGCCCTACGCCTCCTCCTTCAAGAAGTACCACGTGGATCACCACCGCTACCTGGGCGGCGACGGGCTGGACGTGGACGTGCCCACGCGCCTCGAGGGCTGGCTCTTCTGCACGCCGGCCCGCAAGCTGCTCTGGCTGGCGCTGCAGCCCTTCTTCTACTCGCTGAGGCCGCTCTGCGTGCACCCCAAGGCCATGACCCGCATGGAGGTGTTCAACGCCCTGGCGCAGCTGGCGGCCAACGCCACCATCTTCACCCTCTGGGGGCTCAAGCCCATGGTCTACCTGCTGGCCAGCTCCCTCCTGGGCCTGGGCCTGCACCCCATCTCGGGCCACTTTGTGGCTGAGCACTACATGTTCCTCAAGGGCCACGAGACCTACTCCTACTATGGGCCCCTCAACTGGATCACCTTCAACGTGGGCTACCACATGGAGCATCACGACTTCCCCAGCATCCCGGGCTGCAACCTGCCCCTGGTATGTGGCCATGGTCGCAGGGCTGCGAGGGCACCTTAGCGGGACGTGGGGGGACCCAGGGAGGGCTTTGGGCCACACTCCGGCCTTTCTCTCGTGCTGACCATGGGATGGCTACGTGCTCACTTGGGGTCCCCAGGGCAGAAGGAAAGGCCACCTGGCACACGGAGTGCCTGGCTGGAGAAGAGGAAGGTGAATTCGGGGTGGGGTGGGGTGGGGAAGGGGCTCAAGGGGCATTTTACAGTTCAGGCTTCTTGGTTTAATGAAAACCCATTGGAGCACAGCTATGCTATTCACTGGCTGGCTGTGTGTCCTGGGGCAAGCCGCTTGCCCTCTCTGTGCCTCAGCTTTCTCTTCTGTAAATGGAGCAGCAGTAACGATACTGCAAGTGAAGCACCTCCCCTTCCTGACCCTGTCCCTCCGCATTTCTTGTCACAGGGGCCCCCTCATGGCACAGAGAGGACAGGGTGGGCCTTGCCCTTTGTGACCCAAGGGGCTTGGCCCGAGCTGCCTCAGAGTGGAAGCCTCTGGGCTGGCGCCTCTGTCTTGGGAGACCTGGGTTGGAGAATTTCTAAAGAAGGGGGGAGGGGGAGGGAGGAGGGGGGAGGCGGAGGAGTTGTTGTTGTTGTTGTTGTTCCGGGTCTGGCACTGGTCAGTTAGAGCAGAAGTGACCGCGCACAGGGGGTTGGAGATTGTGGTGGTGGGAAGGGTGTCTGAGTGTGCGAGACCGTGTGTGCGTGTCTGTGCCCACATTCCTGCACGTGATTAGGTGTGCCTGTCCACATGTGCCTGTCTGTGAGTGCAGGTTCACCCACTCGTGTGCCGGAGTGCAAGTGAGCACTGGTCTGGGTGTGCAGGTGTTTGTGCCGTGGCCCACGTGACTGGAGTCTGACGGCCTGTGTGTCCACCCTGGCTGTGCAGGCACCGCCCCCCACGCCCAACGGTACTGAGGTCCCGCTCTGTGCCGGGCACCATCTCACCGAAGCCTCACCACAAGCCTACGCAGCATTTCAAGCCCATCACACCCATTTCATGGATGCGAAGGGAGAGGCTCAGGGAGCAGGGGTCCCCGACTCAGGAAGCAGCAGAGCCTGAACCTTGACCCAGGACACTCAGACGCAGCTGCTGTCAGCTGTGAGCCCTTCCTTCTCCCAGGCCAAGTCAAAGGCTCCCTGTTCCTGCCGTGCGTGTCACCTCATCCCCCTTAGGCCCCCCTTTTCAGTTATAAGGCAGGCCCTGTGCACCCGGTGCGTCCTCTGTGGGGGTAGGGGGAGGCCTCCCCTGCAGTTGGTGTGGATGTAGGTGCTGAGGCTGGAGCACTTCTTGGAGGAGGCGGGCTGAGGGTGTCAGGTGCAGAGAGGGGCAGGGAGCTGGAGGGGGAAATGACAAGTCCTGAGGCTGGCAGGAGGGCGACGGGGTGGGAGGATGGTGGGAGCCAAGGTCAGAGGGGTTTGCAGGTCCGAGAGGGCACCGAACGCCGGGCCGAGGCGCGTGGATGTGATCTTGGTTCAGCAGGACTCGGCCACCCCGAGGCTCCTGGATCAGAAACTCGGGGTGTGGGCTCCGGGGAGGGGGTGTGTGCATTTTAACTCCTCACCCCCATTTGGGGCAGGGGCCTCAGCGCCTCTTGGTGGCCCCGGCGAATGGCCCCTCCGCCTTCGGGCAGCGCCGGGTGGCCTCCTGCCCGGCTGGCCTGGACACGGGTACCCTGGGAGGTGACAGGGTTGCGTGTGTGCTTACGTGGTCTGTGTGCTCACATGTGTCTGTGCGCTCACGTGGTCTGTGTGCTCATATGCCTGCGCGCACGTGCGCCTGTGGCTGTGCACGTGCCTGTGCGCAGCCTCTGACCCACGTGCCCTCTCCGCAGGTGCGGAAGATTGCGCCCGAGTACTACGACCACCTGCCCCAGCACTACTCGTGGGTGAAGGTGCTCTGGGACTTTGTGTCCAAGGACTCCTTGGGGCCCTACGCCAGGGTGAAGCGGGTGTGCAAGCTGGCGGAGGACGGCCTGTGAGCCCGATGGTAGGCGCCCTGAGTGCACGGACCCTGCTGCTCGTTGGCCCTGCTGCCCGCGCCTCAGTGCCCGGCGGGAGCAGGGCCTGTGCTCTCTGCTGCCTGGCCTCGCCCCACCCACCTGCTGCAGGGCTGGCCGTCACCTGTCCCCAGGGCGTGTAGTGCCCAGAACTGGTTTGGCTGCATTTGGTTCCCGCACCCTAGGCTGCTGTTCTTGTCCCCCTGGAGTCCCGAGACCACGCCTGGAGACAGCAAGCACGGGTGGCAGCCTGGAGAAGCTTGGTGTGCACGTGGACTGGTGACCGCAGGCCAGGCCCTCCCTTTCAGGCCCGGCGCTGGGTGCCCTGTGCCCAGGGAGCTGATTTCTCTGGCGTGCCCACGCCCTAAATTAAAGCAGCATGTTTTCAAGTCCACAGATGGCGCTTCCCAGGAGTGGGCTCGGCTCCTGGTGAGGCCGTGCTCCTCCCTCTGGGGTAGCCTTCCCCGGGGGCCCTGTCATTGAGTGGCCAGTTTTGGGGGTGAGGGCAGAGATCCACGCAGCCCTCGGGCCACGTCCCCGCTCCCGCCACGACCCTGCCCACCCCCCCGTCCCTGCCCCACGCCTGCCGAGTTCCTGCTGCACCTCGGGCCCTCACCCCCACCAGCTCAGACGGGGGGCTTGAGGAGAACAGGTACCACAGGCCAGGCAGATGGCGGGGGCACAGGCGGCTGGACCGATGCGTGACTGCCCAAGCGAGCTAGGGCTCTGACGGAAGCAGGCTGGTGTCCTCGGTGTCTCTGCGAAGCGGGATGTGGCTCGTCTGGACGGTGCGGAGGGCTAATGGCCCAGCTGAGAGGTGGGGAGGCATCGCTGGCGCCAGCGCCTTGGCCCAGGAGCTGTGTCGGGGTGTGGGTCCTGGTCTTCCAGAGGCAGGCGGGCAGCAGGAGGGATGCCTGGGTGAGGCCCTCCCTGCCAGAGGAAGCGGCCAGGCAAAGACGGCCTCCCTTTGGAGCCGTGAGGCTGGGGAGGCCGAGGACCACGGCCTAGGGGCGGGCATGGCGGGGCTGCCTTAGCTGGCCCGGGAGAGGGAGGGCTGGGAGGAAGGCACAGCACAGCTGGGAGGGGAGGAAGGTCTCAGGTGCCTGAGACCGGGCAGCTGTGGAGCAAGGACTTCCTGCTCAGGGCTGGGAGTGGCCTCGCATGTGCCAGGCAGTCCTGTCCCCGGGTGTTCTGACCACTGAGATGGCCTGGGGAAGAGGCCCTTGGGCTGGCTGTGGGAGGGCAGTGCGGCTGTGAGCCTGGGCAGGTGGCCCCTCCTTGTGCACACAGGCTGGCCTGGGCCCAGGGGAGCCCCAGAGAGCCCAGCTGAGCCTCGCGAGCTCTCTGTGTCCGCCAGCGAGCTTATCTGCCGACGGGACAGTCAGGGCTGGGCCTCACCCAGAGCCGAAGGTGGGCCCAGGGCAGGGGTCTGGCACAACCCTCTTGAGAGGGAGCTGCCCAGGAAGAGGGGAGCACCCCCTCACCACCTGCCAGCACTCCCTCCCCGAGGCCCTGAGGCGACAGGATTCCTGGACGGGCGGGAGGCAGAAGGAGCCCGGGAGAGCGGCTCCTGGAGCTGTGGGTTAAAGCCGCTCACCTCCCAACCGGCAGAACAGCCCTATTCCTGTGTCCCAGGGTCGCTGGGAGCACTCAGTGAGACGGTGTGTCCAGAGCCTGGCCAGAAAACAGCCCCACTGTCACGAGCCAGACTGGGGGCCCTCCTCCCGTGGCCCCCAGAGGACGGCTGGGCCAGCGCCTGGGCATACTGTGCCGTGGTGCCTGCGGGATGGTCACAGGATGCCAAAGCTTTTCCACTGGCTGGGGCCTCACTCCTGGCTCAGGGGCAGCAGTCGCCAAGGTGGACAGCCAGACCCTCTCTGGCTGCAACGGGGGCCTCGCGCGGTCTGAGAAGTGCTGGGAAGGGCCTCAGGTGGGCACCCGGGCCGCCCCTCCTGCCACGGAGGCGGGGACCTGAGCTCCTCCCTGGGGGCTGCAGGAGACTCGTGGGGCAGGGCCGAGGCCTTCCCTGCCCGCCTCGCTGGGCCCGAGTCATGCAGTCATGCGGCGCCCCTCTGCGCGGCGGGGGAGGTTAAGCTGGCGCCTCCTCCCGGCCCCGCTGACGTCCCAGGTGCCACCCAGGGCCCGTCTCCCTGGAGGCGGCCCCGGGGGGCGGTTCCTGGGCCCCCCGCCGGCAGTGCCTGAGCTGCGCGGCTCAGCGGCCCGTCCCCCCTCGCGTCTGAGTCGGCCCAGCCTCGCACCCACGGCCGCCACTGCCATGGGCCCTTCCCCCAAAAGAGGCCTCCCCGGCCGGGGGCCACCAAGAGCGAGCGAGTCGGAGCCGGGGTGTGGACGGTAAGCGTTTATTACCACGTGGACACAGACCGCCTGGTGCGTGGACGGACCCCAACCACCAGGACGCTGGGAAGGAGCCGCGGGAAAGCGGCCGCTGCTCCCGGTGGCACCTAGGAGAAAACTTGAAACCATCTAGCGAGGCGCGTGACCGACTCGGGTATCTTCTCTATAAACCGAAAGGAATGTACACTTAAATAGGCAAATATAAAATACAAAAAAAGGCGATAGGCCTGGTGTGCTGTGTCAGGTTGAATCTAAAAAAATCCAGGAGCTGAACTTTTTTCCTCATTTTAATATTTTATCACAGGTTAAGACTTTTAAACGAAGCACATCCTAGCTTCAGTGAGTGCTCGTGTGTGCTGGGTTCCTTTCTGTCCCCGCCTTCGGCTGGACCGGGTCTCGGGCGGCGTCGGGGGCCGAGCGACCTACGAGGTGCTGATCCCACTCAGCTCCTGCCTGATGGCTGAGGGGACAGGGCGGGAGAGGAGGCTCAGGCGCCGCCCCTCGGCCTGGTCAGGTCCTGCCTGGTGTCCGCCCCGCTCTGTCTCCCGAGAGCCGCCCCGCTGCCCGCCCAGGCCTCCGGAGGTCACGAGCCACAGGCCAGAGGTCAAGCAGCGCAGCGGGCTCCGGCCGACTCCGGGGTGACAGCAAAGCCTTCTGTGGGTCTCATCGGCCGTTTCTCGTGAGCTGGCAGTCCCTCGAGGGTGGCACTGCCCCTTTCCCGTCAGAGCACGAGCTGGTAAGGGGCTGGCAGGCAGCCCAGCTCTGGCCGGAGGGCTCCCACGCCCTGCCTCCCGGGCCTGGGCTCGCCCCATCCGGAGGGTGCAGGGGCTTCTCCCCTCCTCTCCCCCTTCTTAGAGTCCCCCCCAGATTTGAGCCTCTGCCCGGACAGACCCCAGGGGGCCTGGAGCCGAAGGCCAGGAGAGGGAGCTGAGGGCCGGGCCGTCTCCAGGGGGGAACGAGGCGAGGGTTCCAGGAGCCCCCCCATGGCCCACCTCGCCCCCGGCCTCTCAGCCGCCCGCCCCAGAGGCTGCGTCCACCGCGGCCGCTGTGGCAGGTGCAGAGACGGGGGCCCCCACACCCACTGGCTCCCTCTGTCGAGGCCTGTGCCCTCTGCTGGCTCGCTGGCAGCCCTGCTTCGGGCCCCACAGCAGCCCTGGCCCTGGGGCCACACAAGCAGCCCTCCTGAGGTGGGAGCGCCCAGCACTAGAGCAGGGTTAACAGTTGGCCTCTGTGTCTCCTCTCTGGCTCTGCTCTCTCTCTTCATTCATTAACTCCTTATCTGCCCATCCCAGGCCTGTGGGGGGGACTGGGCAAACAGGAACTGGGCGCTCTCCCGCTGGGTCAAGGACGGGGTGTGGCTGTCACCCAGCCCTGCGCAGGGGTCCGGCTCTGCTGGCACCCCGCTCAGGTTCCCAGCCGCCTCTCCTCTCTCCCACGGCTGGCGGCCCTCGGCCACCAGCACCCACCAGGTGGGATGGGGAAGGGTGTGGGCGCCAGGCTGTGCCTCACTGCTCCGTCGGGTGGAGCCAGCCCTGCCCGAGCCTTTCCTTTTCCTCTGGCTCCAGATCTGAGCCAGCCGTATCAAAGGCTCCGGTGGGGACCGGAAGGACGGATGTGATTCACTGTGACGAGGCCCTGCCTCTGGAGCCACGTGCCTGCTCCCCCAGGCCAGGCCAAGCAGGCTGTGAACTAGGTCAGGCCCATAGGTAACTCTGCGGCTTCTTGGACCCCTAAACCCCTGGGAAGGCAGCGGTCGCCCTTATAACCCCAAACCCAGTGATCAGAAGTGGCAGAATAAAAAAAGGAATCTAAGTCCACAGACGCTGAGCTAAGCACCAGGTAACTCAGGGCTGCTCTTGGCTTGGGAACGCACTCTCGGATCTTTCTCCTCGCCACAGGCTAATCCTGGGAATGAGCCTGGGGAAGCCGAAGACTCAGACTGAGGCAGCAGACCAGCAGGGCGTGCCCGTCCTTAGACAAGGCGCTTAATCTGTCTGAGCCTCAGTTTGCTCAGAGACTCGGGAGGGTGGTGTTGGCTGGGACCCCCGCCCCCATGCCGGTACAAGGCCCAGGCCTCTTGGCCCAGCACGGCCTCCCTGGCTGGACCCTCCTGGCCCCCGGCTTGGCCGCCCTGGGCGCAGGCAGGCCTCCCTCTTCAAGGACGCTGGGTGCGCCCCGGCTCAGGGCGATGCTGGGTGCGCCCCGGCTCAGGGCGATGCCGGGGGTGGGGCCTCTACTCACCGTCGATGATCTCGTCCTTCACTTTGTGGAGCTCGCGGACCACCTCCTCGAGGATCTCCTGGTGGGAGCACAGCCTCGGAGTGAAGAGACACAGCAGAGGAGGAGCGGCCTCGACCGAGGGGCAGCGCCACAGCCCTCCCCCGGCCCACGTCCCCCCGTGTTCTCCGCTCCCTCCCCAAGCCGGGGCAGGGTGTGTGAGTGGAAGATGGGACACCCTCCCGCGCCTGAGAAATACTCTGGAGGAGCCGGGGTGCCCGGAAGGGGAAGCCCCAGAGGTGGGCCGGGAGCGCCCAGAGCCTTTTCCTGGTGAGGACAGGGGCAGGGGGACCGACGCTGCGCGTGTCCCCTCCCCCGGCCGCCGGCTCCCGACTGCTGGCAGCCACGTGTGGCCCTGTTGGGCGGCCCACGCGGCCCCGAGAAGTCCCCAGCCTCTGGCTCCTTCACAGCCTCTCCAGAAAGGACACACTCACCTGTTTCATCCGCTCTAAATCTAAGGCATCCAGGGCCACGTCGTTTACACTTCCCGCCGGCTTCATCCTGGGGAAAGGGTGGCAGGGTGCGGTCAGGTGGGCGTTGGGGCCCGGCAGGCGCCCCCCGTGCTGGGAGGCTGAGCGGCGCCCCGGCGCCTCCCCGCTGCGGGCCCAGCCCTGCCCTCTCCCATCGTCCTTCAAACGCTTTCTGCTTTTACCTCCGGCCGCTCCTTAGCTACCTGAAAAGGACTCCAGTGCCCTGTCTCCACCTCAAGAGGGGATCACGGATACTGCGACCGTATTTCCCAACCCAAGCGTCAGTCAGGACTTGGGGTCTTCTGACTTGACAGCTCTCACACAGAAGCGGCCACGTACGCGGACAGCGTCACATGCTGCCTCCCCTGGAAAGGGACCCCGATAAGCCGGTCCTCAGTGTGAGGGTCTACGTTCCTGGCTAGACGGAGGCTTGGGGAAAACCAGTAACGATGGCATTAAATACGAGACAAAATTGCAAAAATCTTAAACACTCAACATCCTAAAGGCACCCACTTCCGACACAAACACATGTCCCTGGTGTTGGTAACCGGCTCTGGTGTGTAATTACTTCAGGAAACGTCCTTGGATGTGGTTGCTCTTCTCAGGCAAAGGTTTCAGTTTTGGGGACAGTCCTTCTCTGACGCTTCTGAACTAAGGTTACCTGGTTTGAAACTTAATGTCTCTTGCACATGAATCCTCCCTGGAAAATCTTGGCAGGGAATTCCCTGGCGGTCCAGTGGTTAGGACCTGCTGCTTTCAGAGCCGGGGCCCAGGTTCAATCCCTGGTCGGGGAACTAAAGTCCCACCAGTGGAAGAGAGGAGGGGAGGGAAGCACGGGAGGAGGGAGGAGGGAGGAGGGAGGAGGGAGGAGGGAGGAGGGAGGAGGGAGGAGGGAGGAGATCTTGGCAAACGCTCGGCTAACCACCTGGCCTTTCAAAGCAGGACCGTGGTGCTGAGGGTACACTTTCTGGATCCACTTTCTGTCCCCACGTGGAGAGAAAGGCAGGTTCAGGGAAATGATGTGGCTAGAGCCAGCTGCAGGGATCGTGGACGTGACAGCTGGCGGACAGACATCAACCTGGCGGACTGGCATGGCTACCAGGGGTCACGGTACAGATTAGGTCCATCTGGGGAAATCGAGGGCTGGTGTTCGCCACAGTGAAGGAGAACAAGCATGACAACTAAAGTGCTGGTGCAGCCACGATGGACAACAGTGTGGGGGGGCCTCAAAGAATTAAGAACGGAACGACCACACGAGCCAGCAATCCCACCTCTGGGTACACAGCCGAAGGGAATGAAATCACTGTCCCAGGAGACAGCTGCACCCCCATGTTGACTGCAGCGATATTCACAACTGCCATGACATGGGAACAACCCAAGGGTCCGCGGACAGATGAATGGAGACAGAAGACGTCATGTCTGTATCTGTGTGTGTGAGTGTATGTACACACACGTGTACATATGTACACCACACAGTTACATATGGAGTATTCCACCACAAGAAAGAAGGAAACCCTGCCATTTGTGACAACATGGACATTATGCTAAGTGAAATAAGCCAGACAGAGAAAAAGAAATGCTGCATGATCTCACTTATATGTAAAACCTAGAAGGGCTAAACTCAGAAACAGAGCGTAGACTCGCGGCTGCCAGGGGCTGGCGGGTGGCGGCAACTGGTGGAGGTGGTCCCAGGGCACACACTTCCGCTAATAAGGTGGGTTCCCTCTTGGGGGTGTAACGTACAGCACGGTAACTACAGTTAACGATACTGTATCATATGCTTGAAAGGAGTGAAGAAAGTAGATCTGAAAGTTTTCACCACACACGTACAAAAAAAGGTAACTGTGTGAGGTTATGGACAAGTTAACTTACCTGACTGTGGTAATCACTTTACAGTGCACACATATATCAAATCACAGTGTGGTACACCTGAACTTACACAACACTAGATGTCAATTATATCTCAATAAAAATGGATTAAAAAAAACCCCACTGAATGCTATGTAAATAAAATTTTAGTGGTCCAGTGCACAAACCTGGGTTAAAAAAGAAAAGAAAAAGAAAGTGCTCCTGCACCCCTCCTGGATGAACTCAATAAAGAGACTCAATAAATGTGGTCCTGACTGAGTCTGTAAGTAACTTTGGGTCCTGATGGAGAAAGAGGTCCGGCCTGAGATCCCTGGATCCGTCCGCACACCCATCCTGTAGTTTCAAGTCCCTGTTCCAAGAGCAATTTTCCGGTCACCTGCACAAACCGCTTCACCCCTCTGGGCCTCGGTCCCCCCATCTGCAGACCTGGACAGTCCCCCCGATGGTGACCCCGACAGCTCTGTGAGCCCTGCGGCACCCGCCCCGTCTGTGAGTCTGGAGAAGCGCTCTGGCTCGGAGCCGGAGAGCCCTCTTACGTGTGGGAATGCCCTGGACAATGCTCCTGCCCTGTGAGGGGCGCCTGGCCACTCAGAACTTGGCCGCCCGTCCTTACTCCACGACCAGGAAGCAGCTAGCTCTGCTGGGAGGTGCAGGTCAGCCCCGGCCGCCTCGCCTGCCCGGCTGCTCTGGCTCCCGCCCGGCTCCGGTCCACCTCTCGCTTCACAGCCAGAGGAAGCCGCCCAGAGAGCGACTGCATCGCGGCGCCCTTTGCTCAGAGCTCGGAGACTGGGGCCCGCACACAGAATAAAATCCACACTTCTCACTGTGCGGCTCCCTCTGCCCTCCCCACGTCTGACCACTTGCCGGCCACAATGGCCTGCTTTCTGTTCTTTGAACTTGCCAGGCTGGTGGCAGGCTCAGGGCCTTAGCACTTAACCACTCCTTCAGCCTGGAGGGCCGTCCCCACAATCTCCACGGGGCAGGCTCCCTCTCATCCGGGTCAACTCAAATGCCACCTCAGAGAGGCCCACTCGCTAAAGCAGCCCTGTCCCCGGCACCGTCCACCACACGGCCCTCTATGTCTCCCCCAGAGCACCTCTCAGAACTCACAGTTGTCTTATTTACGGGCCTTTCCAACAGGAAAATGAGCTCCTCGCAGGCAGGGACCTGCAGGGCCCAGCTCAGAGCCTGGCTGACAAAGGCCCTCCACAAACCCTGGCTGCCGCCGAGAGCCCTCATCCCCGTTCACCCGCATCTGTCATTGCCATTCCTGCTGGGCCGGCTGGAGCTCTCTCTGGCCACCTTGTTTGATTTGGCAAGACCAGGCTCAAACTCCACCTGCTCTGGGATTTGGGCTGTTCCCCTTCAATTTGTGATGGGCACTGAAGACATTTCTTAGTACGGATTCTAGAAGCCTGCAAATTCAGGCCACACTGGCCTACAGTTACTGTGTGACTGTCTCTCTGATTTTTTGGGCGACCTCAGTTTCAAACAACCCATCCTGTTATCACATCAGCTTTTGGTTTGGGAAATATGGTCAGCGTATCTCTGGGGAAAAGGCAGAGGAAGGAGAGGAGGTGGGGCGCTGGGCCAGCCCCCGGGATGCAGCCAGGGCTGCTGAAGATTTCCTGTGTCCAGCTGTTGTCCACACATGGCCACCCTGTGCGGGAGGGATGAAGAGACCTCCTTGTGGCGTGGGGGAGGAGTGGAGGCTCGGAGAGGTCCCCTGGCTTGCCCGGTGTCACAATTAGCGAGGCCAGAGCTGGGATTCGATCCCGGCTCCACCTCGCTGCCTCTCTGGACAGTCACTCCCCTCCCCTGGCCTCGGGCCCTCTGTCTAGGAGAAGACAGGAAGCAGCTGGCCCGCCCTGTCCCTGACGAAGCACAGACCACCCCTTCCCAGAGCCGACTGTTAGATGACAGGACACGGGTGGGATCCGGGGTGTTAGTCACGGGCAGGGGACAAAGGAGGCCCCAGAGGCGGGGCTGTTCGGTACCTAGAGTGAGGCTGCGACTGAAGGGGGCTCTTAGCTTCGGGGCTCTTGGCCACAGACGGGGTTCTGCGCGGTGGAACGGAATGGAACAGAGAGGTGAGTTGGCGCCGTTGCCCGCCTGGGCCCACCGACCCGGGCGCAGGGCCAGCCTTCCCGGGACAGCTCACCTGGACAGCAAGGAGGACACGGGCTTCTCCGCCGAGCTGCTCCGCTCCCAGGGCTTCCGGCCGGCCTCTGTCGGTTCATGTCATGGATGAAGCGCCTCAGGCCTGGGAGGGCGCTCAGCGGCCCCCATCCCGCAGCGTCCCGGGCAGCAGGCCCCACCCGTGCCGCCCCCGTCACAGCTGAGACCCAGCTCCTTATTCCAGTCCCCTTGGGCCCAGGCGGCCCTGGCAGGCTGTAGATGGCCCTGCTGTCACCCAGCGTCTCCCCCACCTCAGGACATGAGCCTCTGTTCCCTCGACTCGGTTGACCTTGACTTGTGGCCTGGCTTCGAGTCCCCTCACCATGACTGGGTCTCTCCAGTTGGAATGTGAGCCAACTGGTCAGGGAACCTCTTAACTACGACTTCCAAAGGCGACCTGTGACTCCAGCAGTGGGCCGAGCAGGGCACAGGAGGCCCCCCACCAGGACACTCTCAGGGCAGCCCGGGGTCCACGTTCGCTTGCAGGGCCCAGGCCCACGACCCATGTGCACCCCCGTCCCGACTCCTTGGTTTCCCCCCGACACTGCAGCTGGTTCTTTCCTAGCCTGGGCTTGAAAGTTGATTTGTCTTTCCTTTTTCTTTTTTAAGTGGTGTTAAACTACATTTCACTTTACTTCAAGAGATTTGTTGAGCTGGACAGAATTCACTGACTTTGCAGGATGAGCCGAGAGGCAGAAGGAAAAACCCCCGGGGCAGCACGGGGCCAACCACTCTGAGCTGAGCCTGGAGACTGTGCCGGCCGACGGACCCACGCTGGGCCGGGAGGGCAGGTACGAGAGCTGGGGCCACGTCCAGGGTCCAGGCACGCGGCCTGGAGGAAACCACTTAAACACACTGAGCCTCAACCTCCTAGACTGGGAAACACGTAACCCGTCCACCGGGATGTGAGGTGTTCATGCAGTCACTCACGTGGTGGCACTGCCTGAGAAGGAGAGGACACAGACCCCAGCCTCGCAAGGGAGGCAGACGCGCCGACACAGTCAGGATGCTAGGCCCGTGCGGGGCAGAGCCGTGCCCCAGCGAGCAGCCAACACCTGGCAAGAGCTTCCCTCCGCTGGCTGGTGGGGGTGGGGTGTGTGTGTGCTATTTCCCCTCCGTCTCTCCCAGCCCTGCACTGCACCATGTGCTCAGGAGCACAGGCCTGGCTCAGAGCAGACACTGAAATGTTGGACGAGTGACTGACTGCAGTGGCTTCTTCCCACCGTAGAGCCTCAAGGCACCCTTCTAATCGCATCCCCCGTTCCAGAGCTCAGCCTGGGGGATTTCTGCGCAGGGCTCAGGACCGCCTTGTCTGGTTGACTTCTCAGTGAGCGAGGCTCACTGCTAATCTCTGTAACGTGGCTCACAGCTGGCGTTTTGCAGGGCGCAGGAAGGTGACATTTACATGCCCCTCTTTGGAGTACGGGCCCAAGGCTGGGAACCTGAGCCCCAGGGCCCGGTCTCCCACACCACTCGGTAGGTGCTGGCAGGCCGGCTGGGAAATGCAAGGCTTAGACTGGGCGGCCTTTCCTCCAGGGGGCCCCTGCCCCTGCTCAGGCTCGGCGTGGAGGCCGCGAAGTGGAGGGCAGACCCCCACCAGCACAGCCTCTCTGCTCACCGTAAAGTGAGGCAGTGGGATCAGATCGCCCTCCTGTAAGAGCCCCTCCTGTGCTAAAACCCCGTGCTGGCGCCGGCAGGGCGGTGCGCCTTACCTGAGGAGTTGGGGGGCTGGCTGGCTGCTCGGGTCCCCGGAGATGGAGAGGTGCTCGGCTCTTCCTGAAATGGAAGAGAAAGGCTCTGCCGTCGGCCTGCTTAGGAAGGCCGGCTGGGTGCGGGACCTTTGGGCCAGGTCATCTAGAAAACCTCAGTTTTCCAAAGTAGCCAACGAACATATATTATTTTTATAATCAGTGAAACAACAAATACGATTCACCAATGAAAACCCCAGGTCATGGTGGGGAGGTGGTCCACCCCACGGAAGTCAGGGAAGGAGAAGGCTGCAGGGGGACACAGTGGACGTGGCCTGGACCCCGGGCCTGGCGCTGCCCACAGACTCACTGTCCCTCACGAGGTGCTGCCACCCCTTGCCCACTGGGACCCTTCCGCAGCCCTGGGAGGAGCCCGCTTCCAGTCAGCCCTGCTGGTCAAGGCTGGGCACAGACACAGCCTGAGTCCTAGAGACCCCGGCACTTCACTTCTCTTTCACAGGAGAGGAGGAAGCGTTAAGAATTTAGAATGTGTAAAAAAAGAAAAAAAAAAAAGAATTTAGAATGTAAGGACTTCCCTGGTGGTGCAGTGGTTAAGAAGCCACCTGCCAATGCAGAGCACACGGGTTCGAGCCCTGGTCGGGGAAGATCCCACATGCCACGGAGCAACGAAGCCCGTGCACCACAACTACTGAGCCTGCGCTCTAGAGCCCGTGTGCCACAACTACTGAAGCCTGTGTGCCTAGAGCCCGTGCTCCACAACAAGAGAAGCCACCGCAGTGAGAAGCCTGTGCAACGCAACGAAGAGTAGCCCCCGCTCCCACAACTAGAGAAAGCCCACGTGCAGCAAAAAAGGCCCAATGCGGCCAAAAATTAAAAAAAAAAAAAAGAATTCAGAATGCTCTGAAGGTTATCTTTAGTCCAACCAGCTTACGAGTTCATCAATGTCGCTGACCAGTGGGCCAGGTGGAGCCCCGTGCCTCCGGCCGCCCGACCGTGCGCCCCACCATCCCCCAGACACGGCCGCTGCGCGTCTCTGTCCTGCACGCCCGCTCCTCTCAGAGCTTGGGGCAGATGCCGCCTGTCCTGGGAGCTCTTGCAGGGCTCTGGGCCCTGGAGCTCCGTCTCTGCCCTCAGCACCTTCTTTGTCGGCTTCTTGTGTCCTCCCTTGAGCACAGAGGCCATGTCCTATCCACCCAGCACCCCCGGCGCCTGGCTCCCAGCGGGGCCCCACGAAGGTGGCCCGCGCGTGTCTGCTCTGCCCGTGGGATACGTCTGTGGCGACACTTGTAATGGAGGTGAGTAATGTAGCAGTAATACAAGCTGACGTTTATCATCACACATATTTTGGAAAGATTCTACACTCTTAGGAAAATGGCATTTATCAAGTAATCATAATTCCTCCATTTTTCTCAAGCAAAACACACACAGCTGCTACCTGGAGCTTTTGACCAGAGACAGCCAGCCGACCTGACGAGACGCAAGTAGCACAATGCTGACCAAAGCCAAGAATCGCCTTCTGCCACTGCCCACGTCAACTCTGCTTCCCATCTGGTCCATCCGAGCCTTGGGGTGAGGGCTCTGGGACGCTCACGGCCACCTCCAGGGCCAGGACTCCAGGCTCAGCGCTCCAATCAGGACCCACCAGGCCCACTCCACCTAATGCGAGCCTGTGAGAGCCACAACCACGACGGCTCACGCCTGGTCCCCGCGCCGAGAGCAGACCTGGCACCTATCAGGAACCCCCCCACCCTGTATCTGCGGTGACTGAATGAACCCGGGAGTTGCTGGTCCAGGGGCAAAAGAATGTGCTAGGCGTGGGACTCAGGACAAGTCTCCTGAGGGCTCTCGTTTAAAGAGAGAGTGGAAGAAATGAAATTATATAAATCAACACGTATGCGTGGGGACCAGGGCCCAGAGGAAACAGGCAAGAATGGAAGTCATTATGGGTGAAGTTAGAGTAACTGAAAAAAATCAGAAAGTTGTTTTTAGTGTCATCCTATTATTATCTCAAAAACAGTTAATAAGAATCCTCCAGGGCTTCCCTGGTGGCGCAGTGGTTGAGAGTCCACCTGCCGATGCAGGGGACACGGGTTCGTGCCCCGGTCTGGGAGGATCCCACATGCCACGGAGCGGCTGGGCCCGTGAGCCATGGCCGCTGAGCCTGTGCGTCCGGAGCCTGTGCTCCGCAACGGGAGAGGCCACAGCAGTGAGAGGCCCGTGTACTGAAAAAAAAAAAAAAAAAAAACTTCCCTCCCAGCGCACAGGGCTCTGTGCCCACACCCCTGCCCCAGCTGTAGAGCCCCGAGGCTGCCGGCCGAGCACCTGGGGGCTGTGTTTTCATGCCATGTAACACGTCCTTAGAGCAGTGACATAATTGGCCTGTGGCCAGCAAGTGGCAGAGTACCTGCCTGAGCCATCTGACCCCACATCTGGGGTGTTTTCCTTCTTTAACGAATGCTTATTTGTTTCTCATTAATTATAAACCTAGTACATGTTCAATGAAGATAATCTGGAAAACTGTGAAAAGTATAAAAAAGAAAAGTCAGGGAATTCCTGGCGGTCCAGTGGTTAGGACTCGGTGGTCTCACTGCTGAGGGCCCGGGTTCAATCCCTCGGCGGGGAACTCAGATCCCACCAACCGCACGGCGTGGCCGAAAAACAACAAAAAAAGAGAAAACAGAAAGAAAAGCCAGTCTCCAGTATCTCTGTCCACGCGGCACCTGCTCTGGTGTGTGGAACTGCTCTAGCCCTGCCCTGGAAGAGGCTGCTCCCGGGCAGGCAGGGCCTCCTGACTGCGGGGGACCAAGGCAAACAGGACTCCCAGTGACCAGGAGGCTTCTTAAAAAAGGAGAGGAAAGGAAAGAAAAAGGGGAGTCAGGGGAAGAAAACTCTACCCTTGGGGTCAAAGATTTCTCCTGGGTCCCTGGGATTTGAAACCTATTCTTCCTGGAGACCAGGGAGGAGGGAGGTTGGGTATGGGGGCTGGAGCTGTGATGGCAGGAACCGGCCGGCGCCTTTGGAGACCTGTAATTATTCCTGGGCTCCTGGCCAGACAGGCCTCTGCAGTTTGAGAAATTAGTGCGGAGTTAGCTGGATGAACTCCATACGCTGTGCAAGGCATGGGGACAGTGGAATATGCACGCCTGGTCTTCACAGGGCTCACGAACCAGCAGGGAAGAGCAAACCTGAACAAGCAAAAACGTGTGTGCTGAGGGCAGAGGAGACACATGGTGGGGAGCGGGGCCCGGGGCCCAAGCAGTAGAGAGCCTTACTAGCCTGGAGGTCGGGAGCCTGTTTCTCAGGGAGCACTGTTTACGCAGAGAAGTGCAGCCGAGGAGGAGTTAGCTGCTGGGGCCGAGGGGACTGAATGCGCCAGGCGGGGGGACCAGGGGAAGGGAGGACCCCTGGCAGGGCTGGAGCCCGGGGGTCACACCCGGTAAGCCTCACCCTGCTGACGGGGGTGGCACGGTACCCTGGGGCCTGGTGGTTGTAATGTTTCTCCTGTCTCCTGCCACCTGTATGGCATCTGTAGTTAAGGTCTAAACTTAGCCGTTTCAGTAGGAGTCTATTTTTACAGGGAAAGCTTAACACAGAGGGAAAGAGTGTTAGCCACCCTAGTGACGGCGGGCGCTCGGAATCTGTGTGGACGGACTAGGCTCCAGGACCCCCTCAGGACAAGAGCCAGAGCGCCGGGCTCCTCTGCCCAGCTCACCTGTGGCTCCTGCTGGAGTCGACGGGCTCAAGTGAAGCCTTTCAAGACCAGAAATAATTTGAAAATAAGAACTGCCCTGGTCTTCAAGCAGACATTGCCTACTGCGATGGTACTCTCCAACCCCTGAGTCCCTTGAGATCTGTCTGCTGGCCCCTCTGAGCTCCCCAGCCTCCAGGCCTTTCCCTCAAGGCGCTCCCAGGCGGGTCCTGCTTCTCTGCCTCTTCCCTGCCTTCCCTGCGAGGATGCGAGCTCCAAAGCAGAGCGCAGTGTCTGCTAGATGCTCAGTGAGCACAGGCCTGCCACCCGGTGCAGCGGGGATGGACACGAGCGCCCACAGGCCCTGTCCCCCTGCACCACCCCCTCCTGTCCCCCCTGTCCCCCCCGTCCTCCTACAAATCACCCAGCGAAGTATCGACCACGTGTAGGTCCAAACACAGTGTCCCGCAGGCCTGGTCTGTTCACACCTCTGGGGAAGCCGGGGTGGGCTGGCCGTGGGGGTGTGCTTACCGTTTGGCTTTCGTCTTCCTTTTTATCAGCCGGCTTGTCTGTCTGGGAGGCTGCTTTTCTCCTGACACAAGGAGGGAGAAGATACAATCAGCCCTGAAGGTTTCCACACAGAGCAGACGCCGCCTCTGTGCGGACACAGCTTGGTCCTCAGAGACTCCTTGCTGGGGTCTGACCCCTGTTTCGTGTGAAGGAGGTGACTTGTCCAGGCACCCATCTGGTCCGTGGTGATGCCCGGGTGAGTGTCCAGGCCTTCTGTGCTGGTCCCAGGACCCTGGACACAAAACTGGTCTGGGTGGGGACACCCCATCTCTGTCTACAGCACCTGAAGGCCGAGGAGGTTGGTCCGCACCCTGTCCAGGTCCCCGGGGACCTGGGCTCGGCCGGGTGGCCGCTGTTCTCCCAGGACGCTCAAGGCCTGGCCACGAGGGGCAGGAGAGCTGCCCCCGCCACAGGTCAGGCTGGGGGCATCCTGTCTGCAGGCCGCCTGCGGGACGGAGGAGGAAGCCTTTCCCTATCACCCTAAAGCTCCTCCTACCTCAGAGTTCACAGCCACGTCCTCCCCAACCTGGACACCACGAAGAGCGGCACGTGCTCAGGAAGGAAAGAACCCAACAGACGCCCTCCAGTCACGGCGCACACCTCCCCGTGGGGATGAGCCCCCTTCTCAGACACTCTGAAAACTCACTGCTCTTTTCCGGCCTCAGGGGTGGCCTACCTCTGGCTAATTCCCAAATCTACACACACACCCCTTCCTACTCTCCAAAGACCTGGCCCTGGGGGTTCTCAACTCGGGGAAGCCACCAGAACACAAACAAAGGTCTCAGAGCTCACGAGGTGAGCTGGCCATCAAGGGGGAAGCTGGCCTGGCGGGGGTGAGAGCCACCGGCTGGCTGTCCCCGTCTAGGGACCGGCCACAGGGGGCTCCTTCCTCATCTTCTCATCCCGGGGAGGACAGGTCCACCCACCCACGGCACTTCTCAGAAACCCGGGACTCATCCCCGACTTCTTCCTCACGACGGCGCGCCCGCTCAGTTCTGGTTCTGCACTTCGTTTCTGGGCCGTCTGGCCCGTCTTCACTCCCAACGCTGCATGCAAGCACCACCAGCTCCTGCCTGGTCTGCTACTGCCACCGCGCCCGTGACATTCTGCTCCTACCCAGAGCCTGCGTTTAATCTTTTAAGGATACCCAGCAGACCAGGCCCCTCCAGGCCTGTGAAGACTCCCTGGGCTGAGTGTCCGTGGACACGCTCGGCATCGAGCAGCTCCCAGCGACACGGTTCCCCCGCCTGGCCCACTGCCGGGACAGGCCTCAGCACCTGAGGAGGCAGCAACTCCGCAAGGACCTTTGATCAGCTAAGCTCTGTTACTATGCTTGTTTGACAGATAAGAAAAAGAAGCCCTAATAAAAAGGAACGAAATGGGGTCATCTGTAGAGACATGGACGGACCTAGAGACTGTCATACGGAGTGAGGTAAGTCAGAAAGAGAAAAACAAATATCGTATATTAACGCATATGTGGAATCTAGAAAAATGGTACAGACGAACCTGTTTGCAAGGCAGAAATAGAGACACAGATGTAGAGAACAAACATATGGACGCCAAGGGGAGAAGTGGGGGTGGGATGAATTGGGAGACTGGGATTGACATGTATACACTAATATGTATAAAACAGATAACTAATAATAAGCTGCTGTATGGCACTGGGAACTGCACTTCGCTGTACAGTAGAAACTCACACAACATTGTAAAACAGCTATACCCCAATTAAAAAAAAAAAAAGGGTGGTGGCTTTAACAAGAGCCTAGCCAAAAAAAATAAATAAATAAGAGACCCCAGAGAGCTCCCTGCTCCTTTCACCATGTGAGGACACAGCAGAGAGATGGCCATTCATGAACCAGGCAGCAGGCTCTCACCAGACACTGCATTTGTCAGTGCCGTAGTCTTGGACTTCTCCAGAACTGTGAGAAATAAAATTGTTTATAAGCCATGCGTCATGATTTTTTTTATAGCATCGCAAGCTGATTAAGATAGAGAACTAGCTGTCTGTACAAAGTGGAAGTAGAGATCTTCTTTAAAAAAAAAAAAGCAGCCCTCGAACGCATCTCCTTGTAGGCTCCACCCAGTGTCCTGCGCCGAGGTGGGCTTCAAAGAGCAGCGTGACTGCCCCTTGCCGGTCGTGCAGGGTGAGTGCTCTCGGTGGGCCCGGCTCTGCCACCAGCTTCTGGCGTCTCACTGGCTCCTGGCACACCGGCCTTTTCCTGTTCTCAGAAACTTCCTCTCCGTTTGGTCTAAACCATCTAGGCCAAGCAGTGACTGGGAACGCATTGGTGTTGGACTTGGGGAGAGTGTGAACACTTCCTTTTTTAAAGAATCTTCTATTTTTATGCGAGGCCCCTCTGGAATGGACTCTAACGCTCGTGCACACGAGGCTCTCCCCTCTAGCCTGCATTCTGGTCCACCTCCTCCAGGTCCTGGGCTCTGGGGGGGGTCTCAGCCTCTCCAGGTAGTGTAACTCCGCCCACCGCACCCACCTCTGCTCCTCCTCTGCCGCCTCGACCCAGAGGACGTGCGGAACCTCCTCCGTGAAGCACCCCGGCTCCCTGGAGCTGTTCTGCCGCAGTCACCGGCTCACCTCTAGTCACGGCATGTGGACCCACCTGGCTGCTCCCCTCCCCCTGTGCCCTCCCTTGCTGGGCACACAGGGCCCTGGGCCGGCCCTGCCAAGATGTGCCAGACCAGCTACCCGCACTCTGGGAGCCTCTGTCTCTCCCGTGTCCTCGCAGGGCCGTGTGGGTTTACCGAAGACCCGGCACAGAAAGCGCTCGCCCGGGGTCAGCCGCTATGGGGGCAGCGGAAAGAGCCTGGAGACTGAGAGAAGGCAGGAGGGGTCACGGGGGAGCAAGGCCCCCGCCGTCGCTTTTCTTGGACAACAAGGAGCGTGCTGACAAGTGAGGCCCACTCCTGGGTCCTCTGGTCCCCGGGTGAGCCATGGCCCTGGGAACCCCATCAGAGCGTTCCCGCTGCCACACCACATTTACAAGTAAGACCCAAGCTTTTGCGACCCTTCCGAGAGGGAGCTGTCTGATCTCTCCATCTGCCTGGGATTCAGCTGGGGAACAACCAAGAGCCGTAGTGACAGGCTGATGGCCTTGGGCAAGCTGGAGGCACACGTGCTGGTGAAGATGGAGGCGGAGGCCGCAGAGCTGAGCACGACGGGGAGGGAACTGCCGCTCCGTCCCCGAGGGGCGACGTCGTCTGGGCTCCTGCCACCTCAGCGCCCCTTCTCCTGAGTCCTCCGTAAGGGCCCCCACCGGACGGGCCCCTTCATCATACGTTCACCGCTGACAATACTCCTCTTTTCCCTCGGAATTTATCTCTGAAATGATCTCCAAATTTCTCTCTGCTCAGGACAAGGCTGATACATGGCAGATGTTTCAACGAATACTTGTTAAACTGAAATGGGGAAGGATTTAGAGTTTAGAGGACTCCTTTGGGCTTGATGTCTCAGACTGACCCCTAGAGAAGGGAAAACTCGACGAACAGTCCCCCCTGCTTGGCTGAACCCAGGGGGCAGTGGGTCCTGGGGCCATGCGAGGCTTCTCCTTTCCACTGAGAAACAGGGGCTCCTGACAGGGGCTGGGTCTGGGGGAAGCCTAAACACTCACCTCTTGGCCAGCAGCTTGTTCATTTCTTCCATGAGGCCTCCTCCTCCACCCCCACTGCTTGCCCGGTTGGCGTCAGACTTCGAGGTCCCGCTGGGACTGGAGCCTCCGGACGCATCTTCTGGCTAAGGGGAGAGGACGAAGCGCTTCGGTCTGGTGTCCGTGGCGGGACGCCACTCGAGGGGAGACGGGGCCACGTGTGATGGCAGTGCTGGAAGAGGCCGAGGCCATCTAGTCCCCCAACCCCACCTGCTGGTGGCAGAGCTGGAGTCCAGAGAGCGAGCGGGAATGGAGGGTCACGGTTGGCAGGCGCGCCCCGGGTTCGCTGGCTCGCGGTCAGCACCCTTGCCAAGGCCAGCGTGGCTTGAGGTGGGAGGAGGCACAGTTCCGTATCCCAGGTGCTCCTAATCCCACAGCCATATGAACGGCCTTCTAGAAGCCCTACCTCCCAGGACACTGCGTTAGGCTGGGAGGGCCAGCTGAGCCTGAGGGAGCCGGTGGACTTAAATGCAGGAGACCCAGGGCCTGAGTCCAAACTGCAACTGATGACCTGCGTGCTTTGAACAAGCTGTTCATGCCTGCACCTCGGTTTCCTCACCTACGAGGGCAGAGATCTCCTGCCTCGCTTGTAAAGGACCAGCGGCAGGTCATGTAACTGGAGACACCTACGGCTCACACGCAGCCCTATCCCAGTGGTCTCAGTAACCGGGGAACTGTGACCGAGGAGGTGGGAGGTGCCGTCTGGCTGGAGAGGGCGGCACTGTGCTTCCCGCCAGCGGGAAAGGGTCCGCCCCTCCGCCAGTTAGAAACCTGTCCCCCAGCCTGGTCCTCCCTGCCCGCCCGCCCGTCTGCCGGGCCCGGGACACTTACCCGCGGCACTCTTCTCAGCTTGGCCCCAGCCAGGGCGGCGGCCAGGCCGGACACGGAGCCCTCGTCGTGGCTGGCGCCCTGGGCTCCTCCGGCTGGCAGGGGGGGCGGGGGCGGGGGGGCAGCCCCTGTGGGTGGAGGCGGGACAGGGGGTGGGGGTGGGGGTGGAGGCCCGCTACAGGAGAGGGGGGTGCCGGCTGCAGCGGAGGGGTGCCCCGCTGGGAGGGTGGGTCCTGAAACAACAGTGGGCTCAGTGAGTGCCCAGCCCCAGCGGGCGCCTCCCCGGGAGCAGGGACAGAGGGCAGCCTACTCCCCTGGGGGACGAGGAACAGCTCAAGGTGGCCTCTTCCAGGAAGCCCCCGCAGGATGCACCTGGCATTGTTCCAGTCTCTCCCTACATTCGGGGGCCAGGCTGGACCCAGAGTCACATACTTGCTTAACAGCCCTTGAGCTCCGCTAACTTTCTCTTGCTCAACTGTGGCCTTCCAGTGGGACAAGAAGCTCTTTGGTGGCATGAATTGTGTCTTTTTTTCCTTCTCTGTTTCTCCTCAGCTCCTAGCACCCCCCTAGGCATCAGCAATTGTTAGTCCCTAAGATACAACTGTGACTGCCCCTTGGCCTCTGGGGATGGCAGCAGGCAGCTGCGGGTCACAGGGCAGACCAGGGCATCTGTCCAGGAGCGCTGCTGCGTGCTGGGCAGTCCCCTGTCCCCCGCCCACCATCCAACGCCCGAGCCTCTGCGGGAGGCCTGGCCCTGTGCAGGGCGCTGGGGACAAACGGCCACAGGCTCCCTGTGCACGGTGCTCATGGCCTGGTAGCAGCAAACCAATCACACGGATGAATGCAGAACTGTCCCTGCGGCAGGGTGACAAGTGCCACCTTGTATGAGGAGGCGCTCCAACCTGACCGGAAGTCCATGGAAGGCTTCCTTCGGGAAGAAATGACTGTGCTGGGACAGGACAGAAGAGCAGGAGTGACGTTTGATGAAGGGTGAGCGAGTGCGAGGCGGGGAGGAGGCCCTGCAGGAACCGAAGGAGCTGCCGGGAGGGAGTGTGTGCAGGGCAGCGGGTCTGCGGGGACCGGGCCTGTGCACCTGGAGCCCGTGCCAAGGACCCAGGTTGTTCAGGAGTGACGGAGAAGGGTGACCCGGTGACGGGGTGGGACCCTCATTAGTAACGCAGGGGTGGGGCAGGAGTCTGAGGGGTGCAGCAGCCTAGCTGAGAGGGGGCGGCACCAGACAGCATCCCCACCAGCGGGGGCGTCTGCAACCGGCTGGGGCCCGGTGTCCTCATCAGTAGGACAGGGAAACATTCAACTGCTGACTTCACAAGGCTCGAGAGAATTAAGTGAAACGAAGGACGTGGAAGTACTTTGTAAGTCATGAAGCCCCATGCTTACTAATCAACATTACCCGTTTCCAGAAAACCCCTCTGCTTAACTGTGCTGAGTTCCAGTCACCGTTCAGGACTGAAGCCACCCCTCCCCTGGGGTCTTCTCTGACCCCCAGGGCAGCTGGGGCCCCCTCCATGTGCCTCCACCCCTGCACTGACTTGGTAACTGCATGTGCCCCGCAGTGATCCAGGGTCATTAGTTTGTGTCCTTGACTGGACAGTCAGCTCCGTGGGGCAGGGGGTGCATCCGCCTCGTCCACCGCTGTGTCCTCAGCCCTTAGTACAGGGCCTGAGATACGCTCTACTCAGGGGATGAGTCGGGGGAGGACCAGAGGCTGGTGGGCAGGGCTGGACCAAGCTGAGCTAGTCCCCGCACCCTTGCTCCATTCCCTCGTTTCCGCACGTTCACTGGGCGTGGCTGTCACGCTCTGAGGCCTGTGCAACCAGCAGCTAGTCACAGCGTTCCCAGTGTGTCCCTGGGCACCATCTAGTGAAGGGGCTGCCAGCCGGGCACAGGTACGGGAAGCTCTCACCTGTGGCTGAGGCTCTTCTCTCTAGAGACTCCTGGCGCTGCTGCTGTTGCTCCATCACTTGTCTGAAAAGCAAACACAGCAGAACGGGTCTGACCTCCTGGAGCAAGAGCAGCGTGGCTCCGCGTCAGAGCCCAGGCTGCAGAGTTGGGCTTCACCAGCGCCCCGGGGGGCTCAGCCATGAGCTCGCCTCATCCCACCCTAGGCTCCGGCTGCTGGGCTTGCCGCCCTGCTTACAGAGGCAGAGTTGTAGGCCCTGACTCCAGGGCCCTACACGGGGGAGCGCCGGCAGCCCGCTGAGTCTTAAGACACCTGGGCAGACCAAGCTCTCCCCTAGGCTGGACAAGCTCGCCTGGCTTTTGGGGGCCTATGGCCACAACAGACTTGACCTCAGGGGCACCCATTCTTACCGCAACTGGCCCAGTTTCCTGGAACAACTGTCAGGCACTGTTGTCTGTGAGAGAAGTGGACACTACGGCTACCCGTCCTCCTCCTTCCCACTGATCCAGCTGCGGCCTGGCCTCCATCTGGAGGGCCATTGGGAGGCTGCGCTGTAGTGCAGGTGCACCTCTGCGGGGACCAACCTCCTAGCTCCTCGCATGAGTGGCCCTGGGTTGCTCTTCAGGGTTGGACGAGTGAAGACACTGACCCACAAACACATCCAGAGAACCTGGGGCTGAGATGCTGGGGGAGGAGGGGTTCGAGGAGTCACGTGGGCCCAGGTGGCAGCAGGGCTTCAACTGCTGAGCCAACTCTGAAGGCCTGTAATGGGGCGCTGGGCTGAGCAGCGCTCCAACGTGGGAGGGCGCCCCCAGGGCGAGAGGCTGTGGGCCATGCGTCTGCTCCACTGGTTTACAGCGCAATGACGTCTGGGGCCGGGGCCGGGTGTGCATGCAGCAGCTGCTCAGTACGCGCTTTGTGTGGAATAGCTACCTGGGGCTGCCCAGCTGCTTTCACCTTGGAGGAAGGTCAAGTGGGACCTGGAGTTTACTGCAAGGTCATTTAGAGGTAGAGAGCTTTCTGGTTCCCGTTCTGGGATTCACTGGTTTGCGATTACACGCAAGTCATTTCCCTTTCCTGGGCCTCAGATTCCTCTCCATAAATAAGCATGATAACACCTGTTTCATGGGGTTCTTGCGAGGATTATGCCCGAGATCTAAAAAATAATGAAAAAGACCCTTTTGACACTAAAGAGTTCCTACCTCACTGCTGGGTACCACGCAATTCCTCTCTTTCTGGGCCCCCCTCCGTGGTGACTGCCAGGGATGCAGGGGGAGTAGGATCTCTGCTCTGCAGTTTGATGCCTGTGGTTCACAGACTGACCTCCCGGGGTCGCTCGGTCTGTGCACAGTCGACTGCAGACAAAACTGAATGGCCCTCTGCAGCCAGTGGCCTGGAACACTGGACTTGGGGGGTGGCGTTAGATAAAGTGCGTGGTGTTTCACTAGTTCTGAGAGTGCAACTGCAGGGTCTGTTTAGGACGCAGGCCTTTCTCGGGGTGGAGGCAGCTCTGGAACCTGGCACAGGGCTGAGCTGGGGCCAGTTCTGGTTCTGCTTCTAAGTTTTGCTTACTTTGGGCAAGTCATTTCTGTTCTCTGAGCTTCAGTTGGCTTATGTGAGAAATAATATAGGTAGTAACAACCCCTGATGGCTAATGTGAGGATTAAAATGAAACAAAGTGTGTAAAAGCCCCTTGTAAACTGCAATAAGTTATACTCCTGAGAGGCTAGAAGACAGGCCAGTGGAATTAATAAAAAGGAAGCTCTGGGCTTCCCTGGTGGCGCAGTGGTTGAGAGTCCGCCTGCCGATGCAGGGGACACGGGTTCGTGCCCTGGTCCGGGCAGATCCCACATGCCGCAGAGCGGCTGGGCCCGTGAGCCATGGCCGCTGAGCCTGCGCATCCGGAGCCTGTGCTCCGCAACGGGAGAGGCCACAACAGTGAGAGGCCTGCGTACCTCAAAAAAAAAAAAAAAAAGGGTAAAATGGTAAATCTGATGATTTTTTAAATTTTAAATAAATTGTTAAAAAGCCGGAAAAAAAAAAAAAAAAGGAACCTCTCCAACCTGAGTCTGGGAAGCATATTCCCATCTTTCCTTCGTTAACACTGTTACCTTCAAACGGGAAGCCGAGGCCTAGAGCAGTACCTGGCCCAAGGTCACAAAGGACACCATGGCAGCCAGAAGGTGCTCAGAGCAGGGCAGAGGCTCGAGAAGAGAGCCCCCTGAGAGAGTCTCACAGCCAGGTGAGGGCAGGGATGTCGGCCTCCCCAGCTCCCGGCCCCAGGCTCTACCTGAGTCTCACCACAGGCCCCTGGAGGCACGCCCTCTCCCGCTGACCTGGCTGAGGATGCAGGCCCCAGGCCTCCCTCCGCAGCACGGCTCCCACAGAGCCGGGACTCCAAGCCCCTCAGAGACACTGAGTTCCCACCCAGGCGGCACAGACCAGGTTCAAGCCCTGGTGCTGCCTTACCTGGCAATGTGACCTGCGGAGGCTGCTGCCTCCTTGGCCACCACGGCCTCTTTTGTAACTTCAGGACAATGACACTGGCCCTTCCACCCAGTTCTAACACTTAAGAAGCTCCGTGGAGGGGCTGGGGGGCAGGGCGTCACCCTATGGCCTAAATCCCGCCGGCGCAGCCCTGGCCCAGCCACCCAAGAGCAGCTGCAGCGCACAAAGTGCTCTCACAGCCTCTGCCTGCTTGAACCTCCACCGGGAGGCGAGCAGGCAGGGCGTTAAGATCCTCTAGAGAGGCCGTGGCACCCACCCAGGGCACCCAGCCAGACAGTGGCAGGACCAGGGCTCACGAGGCCTTCGGACAGAGCACAGGACGGGGTCAAGGACGGGCCTGAGTCGCACAGGCCTGGCGGGTCGCGTCCGCCCATCTCCAGCAGCACACAGCCTTGGCCACGTTACTGAATCCCCAGATGACCACCTCCTACTATACCCGGGAGGGCTGTGCTCAATAAGTGAGCGATTCAGGACACTGCCAGGCTGGTCACGAGGCTGCAGCGCCGGCGAGCTCTCCCCCTGTGAAACCGCACCCTCTCAGGGCCACGGGCAAAGCAGCAATGAGCTGGCTCCCCTTCCTTTCTGGTCAGGCCTGTTCCCCCGCCCCCGTGTCTCTCTGGGAGTCCTGGCTGCAGCCACAGGTGTGTCCTCCAGGCTGGCCCTTGCTGCTGGGGGGTTACCTTCTCTGGATGTCCATCTCATCAGGAGACGGGCCATTCTGCACCTGACGCTGGCTGGAGGAGCCTGTGGGGCAGAGAAGCACAAGAGCGCGGCGGTTAACAGAGAAGAAAGGGCCCCCGGGACTCCCCCTGCCTCTGCCCTCTGGTCCCACCGGAGATGGTCTCAACCGTTGGTTCTCAGCCCTGCAACGCCCTGTCCCACTTCAGCCTCTCAGTCATCCCTCCTTCCCCCTTTCTCGCGGCTCTTGCCTTGGCGCCAGTAAAGGGGGTGCCATTTCACACGGCTCAGAATCACCCCTTCTCGCCTGACCCCTCTGGCCTCCCTCTCAAGCCACACCTGCTGTTGCCACGTCCTCATGTGCCACTGTGCCCTCGACCCTCAACCTCTGGCTCCGGCCTCTCCAGGTCCCACAAAGCTGTTCTAACTAAAATTTGGAATCACTGAACCCAGCAGATCCGTTTTATTCCGCCTTTTGAGCAGGCGAATGACCCTTACAGCAGGTACGTGTCAGAGCCGGGGTTTCAGCACCGGGTCTGGGCCGCAGCCCGTGTCCCTCACCGCGATGTGACGCCCTCCTGCCTGCATCTAGGAGTCTGGAGGTGTGGGGTGGGCAGGAGAGAACAGAGCAACCGTGGCGCCTTCCAGGCCACATTCTTGCCCCTGACCCTGAAGGCAGGGCCCCAGAGCAGGCGAGGTCTGCCGAGTGTACCTCCTGTTCAGACCGGGGCTGGTGCTGTGTTACATTCACAGGAAAATCAGGCTTTTGCTCCAATCTGAGAAGGAGCCGATTGTTCCTTCTCTTTGTCAGCTCAGGTGTCACTGGGGAACTGAAGAGTCACAGCAATGGGGGAGGGACTCTGGGCAAGCTGGCCTCATGCCTCGCTGCCTAGACGGGGAAGGGGCATCGTCTCCTCTCTAGGATGAGGGGCCAGCAATGCTCAGCGTACGACAAACTCCACGATGGGCAGAAGGCCTCTCCCACAGGTGCTTCAAACAGCTGAGAGGTTAGCAGGGTGTCCCCTGGGTCAGGGGCACAGCGGCACAGAGAGTAACAGAATCTCAAAGCTGAAGCAGGTCATCTGATTCTGGGGCAAGCTCCTGCCCAGCACAGGTGCCCTCCAGGCTGGCTCTCCTAGCATGATCCCTGCAATGCAAGCCTTACCTCCCAAGGGAGCAGGTTCCTTCCTACACCGAGGTCCCAAATCTACCCACCCAGGAAGGCCCGATTTCCACCCCCAGGTGTGACAACACGGGTTGAATCCTTTTCTACGCTTGACAGTCCTTTCCAAGCAGGAAGTTTGCTTCCATATTCGGCAGTGCCCAGTCCTAGGCCCCAGTATGGGCTTCAGTCAAGTTTTCAGTGAGCCTTGCTTTGCCGCTTCCGGAGCCCTGCGTGGATGCTTTAGTTGGGGAAAGAGGAGGATCCAGATGGTGGGCAGTGGGCCAGCTGCTTGATGGGAGGAGGGCCTCCCAGCACCTGAGGATGAATTTCTCCCCTGGGTGGCCCTGCCTGACCCTGCCTTGCTCAATGCCAACTGCTGAACTCAGGGGCCGGGCAGGAGAGAAGATGCCTGCGTACTCTTTACAGAGGTGACTACATAAATATCTGGTGGCCTGGCACATAGCAGGTGTGAAATAAATACTGGTTTTCTTTTCCTGTCTCTAAACATGCTTTTTCTGCTTTATTTATTTAACATAAAATAACTCTGCTCTTTCTAAAAATTGGTTTTTCTGTAAATATGTCCAGTATAGACATTAGAAAATTTTTCAAGTTTAATAAAGAAAAAACATTCTTAATTAAAAAAAAAATCCACGGCGGAGGGGATGTCTTTTCTCTCCCACTCGTGAGGCCCAGGCCTCAGGGCCCCTCCCCTCCTCGTTCTCAGGAAACCAGAGCAAGAATATGAGAACACTGCTTGACAGCGGTGTCAAGGCACTTTTCTTAATTTAATTTACAGTTACTTTAATTCTCACAACCCTACTGGACAGCTCCCAGGAGGGCTTGTAACAGGTGAGAGAACAGCCCAGAAAGGGTAAGTGACACACCTGTAAGTAGGAGAACCAGGCTCAGACTACCCGCAAAACGCCCCTTTCTTTCTTAAATTCAATCGCACCGTGGTGTCGGCTGAGACCGGCCCGTAGGATGAAGAGTGCAGGTGGCAGACTGGCCAGAAGGGTCCCGGGTGAGGGGCTGCAGCCCTCAGACGGCGCCCAGGCTCTGCCTGGTGTCCACGCGGCGGACAGTGCCACCCACTCAGCCCAGCATTTGGGGCTCAGGCCTGACAGCTGGACTCCTGCCTTGTTCCAAGACCCGGTCTCGGCTGCTGGGCCCATACCCGCGCCCGGATCTGCCCCTCTTCCGGGGCCAAGCCCCTGCCCGGAGAGCCTCTGCCTGGCCCCTGGTCTGAGGATGGGAGCCCACCCTCGCTCTGGCTGGGCCCCGCCAGCTGTCAGGACCCCCGCTGGCAGCCAGCTGCCATGGCGTGAACTGCGGAGGTCCTGCGCTTGTTCCCCTTGTTCCGCCCGCCGGCCTGGACTGCCTCCTGACACCCTCAGCCGGCCGGGCTGGTCAGGGTGGGAGGACCGAGCGGAGCCCTCGCTGCTCCCAGGGGGCTCCAGTCCCTGCGCGTGAGGCATCTCAAAACGAGACGGCTAGAACTTTAGACACTATGGGGCAGGAAGAGACAACACTGGTTGCGTAAGGCCTCCCATTCTTCTTAACCTCAGAAAACGTGAGTATGTTTTGAGCTGCGAGGGTCCTTAGCATCAGAAAGCACAGGCTCTCTGTCTCAGAGGGGAGGGGTCTGTCCAGGGTCGCGCGGGGCGTGCCTCCTTCCTCCTGGCCCATTCCACCCACTGGCCACGGTGCCCCACTGGCAGAGGTGGGAGGAGAACGGGGAGGAGGCTCTGCCCTCCAGAGCGGTCTAGGGCCTTTGGGAAGCCTGGGCAGAGCCCATCCGTAGATGCTTCTTGTGTTGAGATCTCAGGGCGGGAGCATCGGGCGGCTGCTCATCACTCCCGTCTGTCCCGCGTCCCAAGTTACTTCCCATGATTCTCCGAGTGGTGCAATCAGAAGCCAAACACGCGGAGTGTCCCGTGCCCGAGTCACCGCAGGCCAGCCGTGCCCCCACCTCCAGGATCCAGGTGAGGACCGCAGGCCACCCCACCCCCCAATCTCCTTAGCTACCAAGTCCTCTGCTGCTGCGTCTGAGACCCCAGCAGAATCCACCTGCCTCTCCCTGCTCACGTGGCTGCCTCAGCAACTCTCCTGAACCCGTGCCTTAGTCAACCAAAGGGACCTCTGCCTCGACCCACACCCCTTTCTCCCCATCCAGCTTCCACACGGACACTGCAGACCATGTGATCTGTGGAAAACACAAGGCTGACCCTTATGGGGTCAAGTCCAAGCTCAATGGAGTTAAGAGTCCAGCCCATCCCCACAGCCGCTTCTCCTGGACTCACCCCCGCAGCAGGCCTTCTGCACCTGCTCACTAAGCCTGGATCACCTGCTGTGCTTCCCACCTCCCCGTCTCTGTGTGGCCCCCATCCACCCGGGACACCTTCCTCACCTACCAAGTCTTCAAGGCCCAACTGCATAGCTGCCTCTTCCAGGAAGCCCGCCTACATCCTCCCGCCTCCACTGCTCGGCCTCCCCCACACCACTTTCTGATATTCCAGTGACTGCAGGGCAGAGACCACACCTGTCACTCATCCCTCCCTGCTCAAGGCCGGCTCACATCAGGTACTTAGTGGCGTATTTTATCAAATGGAGTTGGGAAGGTCTGAGGGAACGTGTGATCACCAAGCCCAGGGAAAAAAGCACAGGTGAAGGAATGGGACTGAACTCGCTCAGATGAAAATAAGACCTACCCAGAAGCGAGCCACAGAAACACAGGGCTCCCCAAGTCCGTGCCTGTTCAGAGAGGAGGCCGACCGAGGCACAGCTCCCGGGCTGACTGCTCCCCGCCGGCACCAGGGGCCCACTGCCGCCCGGAGAAGGGGCGTTGGTGGCTTTGAGAGGTGGCGTTGGGGGGGAGGCTGGCCCAATGCCATGGGGCTCGGTGTCACAAGCTGCCAAGTCTGGGAGCTCCAACTAAGACAGACCCCGCCCTTCTCTCATTCACGTCAAACAAGTTTTGCAAAGTCACAATAAAGAGCCTAATTTGCACTACAGACACGTGACAAAGAGGAAAATTTAACGTGGAACATAGACCCAACATCGGGAGAAGCGGGGTGCCTGTGAGTTTCTGGTGTCTTGTGGGTCCAGCCCACAGCATCGGAGCGCACGCCCTGCTGGCAGGCCAGGGCAGAGGGTGGCCTGATGGAGCCCCTGTCTGACCACAGAGAGGAGCCTGGGGATGGGACAGGCAGGCTCCTCCGCTCTGAGTCGATCTGACATGATGCTTCTTGGGGAAGGAGTGACTTCTTGTCCCCTGAGGCCCACATTCCAGCTTTAGGTAGGAGTCCCATCAAACACCCACTCCTACAAACACGCTGGTGACTCAGCGGAGGCCCTCTTACCCTTGGGGGTCATGAGGTGGGGGACGGGAAGGAGAGACACCACCAGAGGGGAGGGTGAGGCTGGCCAGACCCAGGCCACGAGCCCGCCCGGGATGGGGGGCTGGCAGCCGAGGGCCCTAGGGCAAGTCACTGAGTGACCGGAGGCCACACTGAAGGGGAGAGGGGCTGGGAGGACTGAGGTCAGACCTGGGGCCTCAGCAGCGAGCAGGGCGTGAACGTCCCCGCGCCCTCCACAGGGTACAGGGTTGTTCCCAGGTGGGGTGAGAGTGCCTGGTCCGGGTACTGCGCCCCGAAGACTTGCACGGCCTCCATCTGTGACGCAGATTCCAGCGTGAGATGCGATCGTCCTCGGGGACGCTGCCCTCATTTAGCAGCAAGGGGCCGGGGAGAGCAGATGGAGGAAAAGCTGGCTGCACAGGGTCAGGCTTCCGGGAGAAGGGACCCAAAGTGGCTGACCCGCGGCCCCGCCCCAGCCTTGCTGAGAGGGGTGCAGGAGACAGGCGGGGCCCAGGCCATGCTCTGCTGTGCAGGGGGCACCTCCTCACAGGGACTCTGCAAGCCCAGGCTCCCCGTCCCCTAGGACATATTACGTGCGCCTGTATGTGCCAGGACCCGGGCGCATAGCCGTCCAACTTAACCTCTAGGCACGTAACTGTCCTGTTCTCCACGTGCCCGGCACTTAACGTACTTCTTGGCATCCGGCCAACACTCGACAAATAGCTGTTGAATAAATGAATGATCAGGCCCCAGGCAGACTGTCTGATGATCTCCAACAACTGCCGAGGCTGTGCAGGTGGCACATTCTAGAGCTTTCCCCTCACGCTGGAAACAGGCTGTGGCTGAGCTGGGGATGCGCCTCACGAGCGGGAGATACGCGAGCAGGGAGGCACCGTGGTCACCGGCGGGGGTGGCACTCGGCCAACTCGAGGGGACGGGATGTGGGAAGAGAGAACTCAAGTTCATGGAGCAGCCACCACGCTGCGTGCTGGGTCCTGCGCCAGAGACTCCCCAACTCACTCACTTAATCCGCACCCTCATCCCAGGAGCCTTGGTACCATCCGTATTTTATCCTAAGGAAGCCGGAGAGCAGAGGACGTCAAGTGACTTCAGCTCCCTTAGACACACGTCCTTGAACTGCTCCGCCTCCCGGGGAAGGAAGGGTGGGGGAGGCCGGATGGGAGGACAGGAGCAGCGGGTCCTAGAGGGCAGTGTGGAGGGCGGGAGGCAGGCAGCGGCGGCCGGGGCGGGGGGAGCCCTGGCGCCCTTTCCCGGCCGAAGTCCAGCCCCCACAGACTCTCAGCACCCACTGGCCTCTGGAGAGGGAGACTGTGGGTCGGCCTGCCTGCCGCCCTCCTGCCTGAGCCCACCTAGGTGCCCTGCCCACGTAGTGCCTGGGTGAAGTGAGCGCAAATGAACGCTCCCGACTCAGGAGAAAGATCTGTAGCCCAGGCTCTCAGCTGTGCAGAGCCTGAAGGGCCACAGCGAGGAGAGACCCCAGAGCCTACCCGGGGTCTACTTCCCAGTGGGCTGAAGCCCGTCTTGCTGGCACTGCTCCCACGGGAGCCGGTCAGGACCAGACAGGGGCCTGGACAGTGGAGAGTGGTGCTCGGGCTCCCCCTCCAGTCCTCCCAGCGCCCCTCATTCCTGTTTTCCAGCCCCTCCCCGTTCCTGGCTAGCCTCCCTGGACTGTTTCAGTTTGTCCAAATCCCCTTTGGAGTGAACCTGGAGCCGGGGAGACCCAGGTACTTACTGGATTTCGGCCACGCCGTGGTTAAGCCCCTCCCCGCTCCGGGCCTCAGTTTCCTACCGAGCGAGACGGACGGAACCAAGGATCTCCTAGTTCTGAGTCTCAGCAACTTAAAAGGACAAAGAAGGAAATATACCTAAATGTTCACAGTAGCTACCTCTGGATTGTGGATTCTTCCCCTCTTTTTGAACTTCCAAATTCTGCACAAGCAGGACACATCACCTTATAATAAAGAAACAAAAGACTAAGAGTCCCCACGGAGGGCAAAAGCGCTCCGCTGCGACTCCACCCTGAGGCTGGCCGTACGGCCCCGTACGGCTCCTGCCCCAGGTACTGCATTTCAAGTTACACAGCTGAGGTAGGCAGATAAGCACTGTGGACACCTTCTCATGAGAAAGGCCGCCCTCCTGCTGGCCATTAACATTTATGAGGCCCTGGGACACCAGCCCCCAGCTCCTCTGGGACAGGAGGGACGGGCCAGGTTTCCAGGCAGCCTCTACAGGAAAGGCATCCCCTGGGCCTCCTGAAAAGATGGAACCTGAGATCCCAGCAGCACCGGAAACCAAGGATCCAGCACCTGCTCAGTGATGCCTGATGGAATTTCTGGCCAGCAAGTGACAGCCACCTGGTCCAGGCTGGGCAGAGCCCCAAGCCCTTTCGAGCCCCCTTCCCAGCCCCCTTCCCCTCTGCCATCTCTCTGGCTGACTCCTTCTCCTTTCTCCAGAGGTGCCTCCATTTTGGACCGGCTCAGAGCCACACTCTGAGATGGGGTGCAGTCTTCCCTTCTCGTGTCTAGGTTCCTGCTGCCAAGCAAGCAAACACACACGTGGGAACGGAGCCTGTGATCCGGGCCTAAGCTCCGGCCTGGCCACGGTCTTCAGAGCCACCCTGCCAAGGCCACCCAGGAATCGGTGGCAGAGCTGGGACCAGCGCCCAGGACAAGTGTCTCCCAGCCCAGGGCTCTGTCCACACCAGCATGCTGATGCTTGGCTCTGGTTAGACAGACAGACAGCTGCCTCACCACCTCTGTGCTTAGGAAGCCCAGGCAGGGGTGCTTAACCCACCTCCTGAGCTTGGCTCAGGAGCAGACAAATCCCGACTGCCACCGCCCTGCCAGTCCAGTTTGATTGCTTGCTTAAAGCTACCCCGTGTCAATTTTCTAGGGCCTTTTCTGCCAGTCCTTATGCGTGAACTTACGCTCACAGTGGCTGATACGTGAGGCAGCTTGTTTTGTTTTACTCAGATCACCAGGCCCAGCTGATTTATCATCCACTGCAATCCTGTAATACACCCTCATCCCTGGGCCCGCCAGTTATGGCTCAACCCCAGGGTGACCAGTGGTTAAAGCTGTGTCTAAGAGGCCAGTGTCGAAATGACCTGTAGACCCAGGTCGGCATGTGCAGATGCAGAGGCTGCAATTCAGAGAGGGGTGAACTGCCCAAGGCCACACAGTAAGAAGCACCTACCAGCCTTGCAATTAAGCACCAGCATGGCATGCCAGAGAGGAAAGGCCCTTTCACTCTGACAATGACAGCAGGAGGCCTGTGTGCCACCCTGGGTGCTAGCAAGCAGGGTCCCCTCTCCTGGCGTAGAGGGATCCTGAGGCCAGGGGAAAGGGAGGGACTTGCCCAAGAACACATCCAAACAGGGGTAAACGGGGCTAGAACCCAGGTCTCCTGGCTTCCAGGCCAGGATGCTGCCAACCAGCCTGCTCAGTCCCACTCAGGCTGTGGTCCTCAGGCCAATTGTCATCCTAGTGAAATATTTTTTCTCCTTTTCTTAATAAGCTCCTTTCAGAACACATTACACACCTTGAAAAGGATCTCAAATAGAATAAAGTGCAATAAAATCTGTCACACATTTATTTCCTGTGTGACAAACCACCTTTGCATCATTTTTGTGATTAATCTGCTCAATTATCCAGGGCAGAGCCTGTCAGACCTATGTCATAGACGGGGAAACTGAGGCTTGGAAAGGGTGAGCGGTTTCCCAAGGCCACAGGCACCCCAAGTGGACGGGGCTGCTGGGACCGGAGCCCACACCGGCCGCGGCCCAGCCCGCGTGCTGCTGCGTCTTCTGCCCACCCCTCCTGCAAGGCCTCGGTCAGAACAGCATCTCAACCCTCCGACCGTCAGTGACAGGGAGGTCGTCGCAAGACCCAGAGCTCCGGCCCCGCCTCCCCCAGCACCTGGGAGCGAAAGGGGAGGCCCAGGAGGAGCAGGGCGGAGGGGGAGGGGCTCCCGTCACCTACAGCTCACTCTGCAAAGCACGGTGCAGTCGCAGTGGCAGAAGCAGAAGCAGTGGAAGGTCCACTCCCTGCTGACCATTACAGGCAGGCCCCGGGGCGCCGTCCGGAGGCGCGCTGCTCGCATCCTGCCCACTTACCTCTCCTTCCTCAGCCGCCTGGCTTGGGCACTGGGAAACTGATACGCCGGGCAGCCGTCAAATGGGCTTCGCCGCTTCAATGTTTAATGAGGCTTCCCAGCTAACCTATCAGAACCTGCCTGCCTACCCGACTCCAGAAAGCTCTGGGGGCCCTGGAGGAGAGTCCAGACCCCTCGTGGGGCCAGCCCACGGGCCCTGGTGACGCCTGGTGTCTTCCAGAAGAAGCCTCCTACTGTGGCTCGCTCTCCTCTTGCCCCCGTGGGCTGTGGGAGGGGACGAGGTGGGTGCGGAGCCAGAGGGAACAGGTGACCAACCGAAGGAAGAGTCCCAGGCACTGCTGACCTCGGCCGCCCGCTCTTCCCGAGCTCCATCCAGCCGCTCCTTGGATTTCCTCTCCTCTCCTCGCTGCTTCTCTCAGCCAATCCCTGCCCCTCCTGCCTGCTTTCCAGCCCAACCGGCTTCAAGGCCCGCGGGAAGTCAATCCTTCACCCACTTCCACCACCCTGGACCCTTTCTGCCATCATACCTGTGGGTGCCGTGGCTGCTCCTTCCGCCGTGAAGGCGCCTCTGCACTTCCCCAGCTGGCAAAGCCCCAGGGCCCATAAAGCCCAGTCAGGTGGGTCGCCGACCCCGCGGAGCCTTCCCCGACGCCTAGGTTGCCTCCTGCTCTGTCTCTGACTCTTTCCCCTGAGCCCTGCTCTCAAATGAAACATCAGAAAGCATAGCGCTTCTGTGCGGGTCCCCACGTGGGAAACAGCATTCCCATGGGTCCCTTGGGAAACGCTTCCCGGCCCCCAGCCCCGTCCTCCAGCTCCTCTTTCCCTACCAGTGACCTACTGGGGTCAGGCCCCACCTCCCTTACCATCTTCCCTTGTGATGCTGACTGCTCCCTCTTTACTGTGCTGAGCTAAAATGCAAATATGTACAGATTTGTAAGGTACCACAAAGGACTTCAAAGGAACCTGGGATCCCCCAGACTTGCTGCCTAGGAGGGGCATCTCAAGGTTGGCACCTCCTACCCACCCCCCCGCCACTTCCTCCCTGACACGGGGCTCACACCGCCTTTCCTGTCCAAATCTTTCCCCGGATGATTAACACATCGGTTCTGCTGGACTTTGGGGCCTTGGGTAGCTAGTCGCTTTCCCTCTTTGGGACTTAATTTCCCACCTGCGGGGCTGAGCCAGAGGAGGCATCAGGTGCTGAGAGCAGCACGCCCCGTTTACACAGTGCATGGACTTGAAGCCACCTGGAGCTAAATTTGAGCCCTGGCTCTGTCACTCTCTGACCTTGGGCATATTGCTGAAGCTCTTTCTGTTTTCTGGTCTGAAACACAACGAGAGCATCCCTTATCTTGGGATGTGGACCTTCAACACGTTAGTATCAGCCTAGAGTCTGACGTAGCACAACTCAGCCCTCGGCCAGTGTCTCTTCTTCTTAGGGAATTCTGAGTGACTAACATTTCATATCTGTATCTATTAAGTTCTCATAACACATCCCAGGAGTGGAATTATCATTACCTCAGCAGGCCAGGGACGCCCAGAGAGATTAAAAGCTTGTCTACATCAAGTAAGTGACAGAGTCAGAAGCAGAAGGAGTTCCTGCAGCTTCCGAGCCCGTGTTCTGTCCCCATCAGCTTCCTGTCTCTTCAGAGGTCAGCTCTGCAAGGGGTCATGTTGAGAAAACTCCCCAGAGGGGAGGTCTTCAGGAGCAGTTTCTCTCCTTGGCATCCAGTGGTCAGAAATCCAACTCCGGATTGGATTGGTCCAGCCACGGGACCACTTCTCCTTAGAAAAGCGCTATGTCTTAGGTGCAAGCAGCTGGAGAAACTGAAGGTGAAGTTGTAACCGAAGCTAGGATGCGGGTCAGCAGAGCCAAGTGTTAATTCTCTTTGGGCTTTAGTGTCTCCATTACCTCCAACTGCTGAAGGCGCAGTGGATGGGATCCGCAGAATTCACACCCTGCAGGTGGCAGGGCTCGGACCCCGACTAAGCTGCCTGCTCCACCTCCAGCTGCTAGACGCTCCAGAAGCGTGTGATGACATCTCAACAGCAGTGTTTGCAAAGGGAATCACGAGCTACTGAAACGCAATCAGGCAAACAGCTGGATTTGAGCCCTGTTGCTGCCGGTGCCGGACTTTCCGAGCTAGTTTCTCTGTGTATAAAACGAGGGTCTTGGCTGATATGGCTTGTAAAGTCCTTTTTTACACTATGAGTCTATGAACAAGCTAATTAAATGTATTTGTTTCTTCAGCAAGGATTTATTCTAAGTTTTCTAGATGAGCTCATGTACGAACGTCCTGCCAGTTATGTGTGGCTTGGCTAATCTCCAGCTGTGCCTGAGTCACTGAGGTCACATGGTAGGGCTGCTCCTGTACTCTGCTGCTGAGGCCAGGCCACTCTCTGCCCTCCACGCCTCAACTGGAGAGGCCCCTGTGCCTTGGGTAGACCCTTCCACAGCGTGGGGTGCTCTGTGGTATGTGCAGAAACAAGAGGGCACAGACCACCCTTCTGGAGCATCAGTTTTACTGAATGGGAAATAATTCCAAATAGGGAAGGAGGCACAGATACACCATGGAGAAGAACATAAAATCTGCAGGAGTTTTTACAATACGGCCCAGGACTTGCAAGGACTTCGGAGACTGGGGGTCTCTTGCAGCTCCACCGCACACCAGCCCCGGGACAGGCGGGATCCTGACCGGCATCCAGGGCCCTGCGACTCACTCTCTGAGCCTCGCCCCGGTGTGCTCTCCTAACCTCTCTGTTCTTCAGTCGGTCGCCTGCGTCCTCCTGAAATGGTTCTTTCTTTCCTGCCTTTCTCTGGTGCTTCCTCTGCCTGGGATGTGGCACGTTCCCACCTCTGCCCCACAAGCCCATGGCCCCAGGCTTGCTCAGGGACTTGGTGAAGCCCTGCCCGCCAGGCCCCAGGCTGCCTTTTATCAGAGTTGTGTAGGTGCCTGTGTGCACCCCTGCTGGACTGCGAGCACCTTAAGAAGAATACTCTACATTTATGCCTCCACATCACAGTGTCTACTTCTCAAAACCACCTGACAGGCTGTTATTACAACCCCATGCAACAGGTTAGAAATGGAGTTTCAGAGGCATGAATTACCCCCAATCGGTGGTAAAGGTGGGTGAAGCCAGGACTCTTTCAGTCCCACCCGTCTGCCACTGCAAACAGCATGCCGTGTCCCTCCAAAGCTGGGAGACAGGCGGGGTGCTATCCACGGACAGTGGCGACTAGGGCTGGCTGGCCGGGGCAAACCATCGCTGAGTCCATTTAGAAGCCACGGGCTGTGGCCAAGAGCTGCCCAGGAGTCACAGCGGCAGAGCAAGAGGCTCTCAGGTCTCAGGAAGTCCCAGGCAGCTGGGAATCGGCAAGGACCCTCCCTCTAAGCCCTGGTAAGAGCCACGGCGCCAGGGCAGGATATCAGGATGTAATTTTTCACCTCTGAAGATCTGTCTGGCAGGGAGAGGAGGCCACGAAGGCCTGGTGCTCGAGGGGAAGGTCTAGGCCCTTCAAGACCTGGCCCTGACTGTTGCGTAAGCCTCACCGATTCCCCCACACCCGTCCAGGGTGGGAAGTGCCCCCGTGAAAGGCTCAAACACGTCTCTGTGCCTTTGCATGCACAGCTTCCTCACCTGACTGTCCTCTCTCTTCTCTAACCGGCAAACTATCCATCCTTGGAGCCCCAGATGCAGCATGCCCACTGCAGAGGCTTTCCTGGAGCCCTGTCCCTGCATCTCAGGCTCCCGAGGCCCTGGACTTACTTCCCTCTGTCCCCGCACTGCCCACACTGTACTGTCAAGTCCCTCTTCTCTGCCTGACGGAGCTCTGCAGACATGGGAACCGTGTCTCGGTTCTCTCTGTGCGCTGGTGCACGGCCCATAACAGAACAGGCCCGGGATAAGCCTGGTCCTTCATCCATCACACAAACGTCACCGTGCGCGGCACTAGGGATACAGCCGTGGACACAAACCGCTCTCCTGGGCCCTTGGTTCTCGAGAGGAAAGACAGGCAACACGGTCGCACGTAACAGGAGGAACAGAGCAGGAAGAGCTGAAGAGGCAGGTGTGTGGGTCCTGCCTCCCTGACGGGGTGTCACGTGCGCCATGGGTTACTCGGAGGGAAGAGCGTTCCAGGCAGAAGGGACCCCGGGGTGAAGGGGCACGTGTGACGACCAGGAGGCCACTGCGACCAGAACTAAGTGGGTGAGGTAGAGAGCGGGGCGGAAGTGAACAAGCAAGGCAGCCAGGGCCAGGGAGGTCCACGCAGGCCTCAGTCGGGGTTTGGATTTGATTCTGGTTAAGACTGTTAGTCTCTGGAGAGTCCTGAGCAAGGCTCGACCTGGCTCGACCTGGCTCGACCTGGCTTGACCTAGATGCGGAAAGATCAATCTGCTTGTGTGTGGAGAACAGACTAAGCACAGAAGCAGGCAAATCAAGTAGGTGTCCACTGTGAAAGCCCAGTCGTTTGTTGCATGAATAAATGATGAATGAAGGCAGGCAGCTGACAAGCAGGCGGGGGGCAGGGTCTCAAATGCTCACGCCCTGTCCACTCTAGAAGCCGCAAGTTGCATCCAAGTCCAGCACCTGGGTTTCTGCATCCCTGGGATGGTCACTTACTAAAATATTTGAGCTGGCTCTTATGCTATATGAGCTCAAGTTGGCAGAAGGCTGACCCGGAAATTATCATTCTTTAGGAAAGATATTAAGTATGCTAACTGAGAAAAAAGAAAATGGATGCTAATTAATTTTTGACTTATTTCAGAAGTAGGCATTTTGCTATAAAGATGCGCCAGGTTAAATGCCCATAATAATCAACCCGTGATCAAACTGGGTTATGATTTAGAAAGTGTGGAGGCCACCAGCTGACTGGGGTCTCTTTGACAGGCCATCTGGCTCACTGGGCAAAGGCCTGGACTTTGAATCGGAGACTTGGGCTCTGTCACTCACTCGTGTAGCCTTTGGCGAATCACTGCTGTGAGCCTTCGTTTCTTCAGCCTTAAAGTGGGGACAGGAATTCCTACCCTGTCCCTGACAGTCTCAGGAGGATGCCAGGGGACCCAGTGAGACCAGGCGGGACAGGTACAACAAAAGACACGTCCCTTTCCTTGAGGAGCATGTGGGCCAGCCCCCGGGCATGTCACTTTTTCTTCCCACACCAGTGAGGACTCTGGCCGTTTCTGAGGGCTGAGATCTCAGACAGTGTCCTGGGATGGGGTGCTCCACGGGCAAGCATGACAATTTGCATTCTTAGGGTGCTTCACAGCTTGCAAGTCACATTCCCACTTATGTTATCATTTGAGTCTCACAGCAACATTGTGGGTGGTTATTATAACCACCTTTAAAGATGAGGAAACTGAGGCTCGGGGTGATGAAACGGCTTGCTCAAGGTTTCACAGGCTCTTGTGTGACAGGGCCTGGAGCACGGGCCTGGCACTCTGTCCTCTGCCCCCAGAGTCTGTGTCATCTGTCAGTCGCTGTGCTGACCACAGGCTGCTCACCACGACCCAACCCAAGATGTACTTGGGCACCAGCAAGGCGGGCATCCATAATGGACCATTCATGAGCTCAAGCCCCGAATGAGCATGTGGTGCCCAGGCCAGATCTAAGGAAAACGAAAAGCCCCCAAGAAATCCTCCCATTAGCGTTAGGGAGATGACCCTGGGACTGGTGGAAGGCAGTCCTCCTTCTCCGGGATGGGAGCTACACACAAACCAGCAGTGCTTTAAAGGAAGACAATGATGGCAGCAGGCTGCTGCTGGGATGCTCAGAAATTAGGGGCCCCAAGAAGGCTACAAAGTATTGCCAAGGTGCAGAGGGAGACGCCAAGGGTCAGGCACAGCCTCTCCTTGGACTTGACTCGAACTCACCATCCCAGCCCAAGAAGCCCGGCCTCCCTGTGTCTCCCAAGGCATCACCACAGGAGTTGATATGTTAGTTAGTTAACTTTTCAAATACTAAAAAAAAAAAAAAAAAGTAACTTCAAATTGTTACAGTAATTTACAGGTGACAAAAAACTTGCACAAACATCATCTCATGTTATCCTCACAACAACCCTGTGAGGTAGGTGTAGTAAACCCATTGTACAGATGGAGAAACTGAGTCTCAAAAATGTGAAGTGACTTGCCCGAGGGCACACCCTTGGCACGAGCAGTGCCCGAACCCAGACCTGCCTGACTCCACGTCCGATACACATGTCCCCCAGGGCCACAAAGAGCTGGAGGTCGGTGAGAACACGGCTGCTGGCTGGGGAAGGCGTATTCCTCGGTGCAGGGTGCTGCTAGGTGGGCCAAGGTGACGGGTGCGATTTCTGTGTGAGACAATTCTATGTGCCATGTCCCTCAATCACAGATAGCACCCCTCGCCTCGTGCCCAGTTCCGAAAGTGGTGCTGGTCCAGGAACGTCGGCTTGGTCTGCAGAGGACGGCGTGACGGCAGGAAGCATCAGGCCACGTGAGGGACAGACAGACAGACAGACGTGTGTCTGCACCAGCGAGCTCACCTACTGTCCAAACACCTGGGACGTGTTGGCCCTTCTTCGGGGCTCCTGCCCTCGACAGGCTCACAGTCTAGATGAGCAAATAGCGAGCTCAAACCAAGTGGATGGCCATGTGTTGAGAGGCAGGAGGAGGCCCCTGGAGAGGAGGGGAGGGGAGGGGAGGGGAGGGAGGGGAGGAGAGGGGAAGGGAGGGGAGGAGAGGGGAGGAGAGGGGAGGGAGGGGAGGAGAGGGGAGGGAGGGGAGGAGAGGGGAGGGAGGGGAGGGGAGGGGAGGGGAGGGAGGGGAGGGAGAGGAGGGGAGGGGAGGGGAGGGAGGGGGAGGGGAAGGGGAGGGAGGGGAGGGAGGGGAGGGGAGGGAGGGGAGGAGAGGGGAGGGGAGGGGAGGGGAGGGGAGGGGAGGGGAGGGGAGGGGAGGAAGGGGAGGGGAGGGAGGGGAGGGGGAGGGGAAGGGGAGGGGAGGGGAGGGGAGGGGAGGGGAGGGAGAGGAGAGGAGGGGAGGGGAGGGAGGGGAGGGAGAGGAGAGGAGGGGAGGGGAGGGAGGGGAGGGAGAGGAGAGGAGGGGAGGGGAGGGAGGGGAGGAGAGAGGAGAGGAGGGGAGGGGAGGGGAGGAGAGGGTGCCTTGCGGCTCGCAGCCCAAGCACGAAGTGCGAGGACAACACACGTGAGGCTGGGGTCTGGGGTCAGGCCCAGCGCACGCCCGCGTCAGGAGAGACCATCCAGTGCAATCGCAATATGGGGCTGGAGGTCTCAAGACCGGCAAGTCCCCGGGTTTTGTTTGCCTCCTCTCACCCGTATGGATGCAGCCAGAGCTTGTCAGTTAGACAGTGTGCTGGTTTTTGAGGGTCCACAGACAAACAGGACACTTTCTGACTTCCCGGCCTGACCGAACTCACATGCTGAGGACAATTCGACATGCTAGGTGGCATTAACCCCCGCGACGGAGGCATAAACGAAGCACCGTGGGAGTGCGGGGAAGGAGCGGGGCACCCTGCCACGGTGGCCGGAAACAGCTTCGTCTGCAGAGCCAAGGTCCCACAGAAGGAGCGCGGCTTGGAAGAGTGGGCACAGGACGGCACGCTGGGGGGGGGCTCTGGGGAGGGCGCCCTGGTGAGTCACCGTGGGTGCAGGTGGGAGGACGCCCCTGGTGTCTGGTGCGCAGGAAGCGGCCACCAGGGGGCAGGCAGGAGAGGACGCGGAGCCTCAGGGAGCGGGTGTCCTCAGTGACCCTTTGTCGGGGGTAGAAAGTGCCCACGGCCTCCGCAGGAGGGAGGTGAAGACAGCTTTTTTCCTTAGGAGAAAAAAGCAGGTAATTTTAAGAAGAAAAGAGGTTTATGAAAAGCAGAATCCAGCCCCGGCTCTACGAAGCCGGGAGGTGGGGCAGTGAGAGGAAACGGCTCTGGGTCTCACTCTTCAGGAGAGTGGCCCGGGCGCCCTCCCGTGGGAGCTGACGCTGCAGCGGTTAAGGACGTTGGAAAGACTGGGGGAACATCTACCACCAGCACCAGCTTGAAATGCACCAACGAATGATGTTATCACAAGCAAACCAGGTAACAAAAGGCCACACCGCTATGTTCTGAGAGACGTGCTTTAACTCACCCCGTGTGGATGTGCACCAAGCTACCAGGTGTTCCTTTTCCATTTTTGCAGAGTCCCAAAAGATAAAATAAAGTGGAACTATTCTGGTTGTTACCAGGGTGAGGGTAGGACGTGCCTGGTGAACCCCTATAACTCCACAACATAGACAGCTTGACATTCACTGCATTCAACCCCCAAACTGTAAGCAAAGTTGCCTTTGACCAGGCAAGCTCCTGTTCTCCTCCCTGCCCAGCGCCAACAGCAGGCTTTAACATTCTGAGGCATTCCCGCATCTAATCCTGAGCCCAAGGCCTTTAAAGGAAAGCCATACTCCCACGCGGAGCCTGGATGCTCTGAGTTGTTACCTCCTGCTCATGACAAGCCAGTCTTCAGAACTCCTGCCACCAGCACCGTGCTTTGCTGTACACCCATGATCTCATCTGAGGTAGGCCTGACCACCCCATTTTACAGATGAAGAAGCTGAGGCTGGGAGGAGTCCTGCCCAAGGTCTGACAGCCTACAGCAGCAAGGCTGCTCCTGGCCTCTCCCCTGTGAATGCAACTTCACGGTCCTGCCCTAGAAGCCCAGGCACTGGGACATAGGTCCTCCCAGCACCCCTCCGGGGGCTCCAGAAGCCCTAAGGTTCTGGGGAAACGGGCTCCCGCCTCCAGTGCTGGCTGTAACGGTCTCCTGCTTGAAGCATTCTTGGGCCCCAGACCCTGGCGGTCTATGCGGAAGGCCCAACATGCCGTCTCTTCCACTCTTCCCGGCACACTCAGGCTCGGTCACATGCACATGACATCGGCCCCCTCCCCTCATCACTGCTGGTGACCTACTGGGAGCATCAACGACTCTGGGATGAGTTGAGGGTCGCCGCATCTTCTGATTTGAAGAGTTTCTTGGGGTCTTAGCGGGAATGGAGGGAACCCTCAGGTTTGGTCTGGGGTCTTCCCACTCTGTTGTGAGTTGACAGTAAGAAGGTGAAGCCGTGGGAGAGTGAGCTACAGGACAGCATGACTTTGCCCTCTGGGAGGGTGGACTGGATGTCACTGGAGAGAACACGGACAAGCCAAGCTCTCAGGCCCTCCGGAGTCCCGCCTTCCAGGCTCCACAGCTCTCTTCCTAGCCCCACCCTGGGTCTGGGTCCTAGGAAAAATCCTTCTTTAGGAAGGAATGGGCGTGATGTGGGACAGCGGGAGGAAGCTTGGGCACGTGGGACAGCGGGAGGAAGCTTGGGCACAGGTGCCAGCTCCGCCCCGATGTGCTGTGCAACCCGCACAAGTCCCTCCCCTCACTGGGTCCCAGCTGCAAAACGGAAGCCCAGCGTCCTGACGTCTAAGCCCTTCTCTGGTCCCACATCAGTGCTGGCCGGGCCTCCACGATCTGTCTACCACACCAGTGGAGGCTTGGAGGGGGAAGATTATTCTCAAAAGCCCACTCCCGCCAGATGGCTGGAGGTCATCAGCCTGGGGCCTCGCATCCGGTGCCACCAGGGCCCTACCCTTCAGGAACAAGGAAAGACAACTAGACGGTGACTGCGGGCAGTTCTGAGAGAACCTCGGTTAATGAAAGCGCTCACCTGTTAACAAGGAACGGCAGTGCCTGTGCGGGGGAAAAGCAGAGGCCTGGAGGGAACCAGCTTTATTTACCGGACACCTACAGGTACAGGTGTCACACAGGAATTGTGTGGGGTGATGCTCCAGCCATCAATGGTATTATTATATCCATTTTATAGATGAAGTGACTCGTCAGGGTCACGCTGCTTGTGAGTAGCAGAAATTTGAACCCAAGGGTGATACTGTGATTTATAATAAGAAATGTATGTTTGGTCTTCGTACACCGTTCCCGGCACATAGCTCCTAAAACCCTTGTAATTTCCTAAATAGGAGCCAAAGGGGCATCTTTCGTGATAACATTTAGTCTTCTTCTCACTTCCTGAAACAGCTTCAGAGCATGGAGGTGACATGGGTATATTCTGTTACTCCTAACAGGCCCTTTCAACCACCCTTGAGTTGATGTTAATGCAGTGACTTTTGATGAGAAGGGCTGGAACTTTCGGTCCCCACGCCCTCGACCTCTACGGAGGGCAGACTGGCTAGAGATTGGGTTCAATCACCTATGGCCTATGTAATGAACCCCCCATAAAAAACCCAAAAGGATGGGGCTCAGAGATCTTGGGTTGGTGAACGTGTGGAGGCTGGGGAGGGTGCTGCCCAGAGCACGCACGGAAGCTCTGGCCCGCCCCACGCGCCCGGCACCGTGCATCTCGCCCATCCGGCTGCTCCGGAGTTCCACCCTTTTCTAAGACACTGGTCGGTAATCTCGTAGGTCAGACATTTCTCTGAGTTCTGCAAAAGCCACTCTAGCAAATTAATTGTACCTGAGGAGGTCACAGGCCCCTCTGACTCATGGCCTGCTGGTCAGAAGCACAGGTGACTGGCTCCTGAAGGGGGTGGGGGTGGTCTTGTGGGGCTGAGCCCGTAGCCTGTGGGATGCTGCCTGCAGGCAGGCAGTGTCTGGACCGCTCGGTGCGCGGTCGGAGGGACGCGGTGCCGGAGCAGAGGCGGGAGGAACGCGTGGCTCTCCTTCACACCGCGGTACCCTGGCTCCAAACTGTACCTTCCCCGCCCACCCCCCGCCTCCCGGGGGCCCCGCTGCCTCTCCCGCTTGTCTCCGGAGGAGAAGAGGAACGGTGCTCGGACCCCAGCCTCCCTTATCCAGCCGGCGCTGTGAGGGGACGATCGAGGAGATAACAGACGTGACGAAGATGGAACTCGTCTCGTTTGTACAGAACTTCTAGCCCTTCCCTTCAGACTCAATGGCCCCTTTTTATGACAAACATTTTATAACACTCCCTGTATTATACTGAAGTGAAATTCAAAGATCATATAACCTACCTACATAAATTAGAAAAAATAATAAAGGAGAGAAGAGAGAGCAGTAACCAATAATAAGACAACACTGCACCACGTAAAAGCTCAGACAACTACAGTAGGAGACATCATCAGTCAGATGCTGGCACCCCCCCCCCAGACACACAGTGACCACTACTGACACAAGCGGTTTCAGTAATGCGGTGCTGTGTGTGTATCTCATCAGCGATAACGCTGGAGATAAGACTTTCCAAAAGAGAAAACAATTCTTGGTAAAGTTACAAACAAACTAAAGCACAATTTTCTTTTTTGTTGTTGTTTTTGTTGTTTTTTTGTTTGTTTGTTTTTTGCGGTATGCGGGCTTCTCACTGTTGCGGCCTCTCCCGTTGCAGAGCACAGGCTCCGGACGCACAGGCCCACGGGCCCAGCCACCCCGCGGCATGCGGGATCCTCCCGGACCGGGGCACGAACCCGTGTCCCCTGCATCGGCAGGCAGACCCCCAACCACTGCGCCACCAGGGAAGCCCCACAATTTTCTTTTGAAGCATGTGGTGGCTGCATTCCTAGAAAATTCAGCACATACTAAAACTGGTATTAAAAAAAAAAGGAGGGGCTTCCCTGGTGGCGCAGTGGTTAAGAACCCGCCTGCCAATGCAGGGGACACGGGTTCGAGCCCTGGTCCGGGAAGATCCCATATGCCATGGAGCAACTAAGCCCGTGGGCCACAACTACTGAGCCTGTGTTCTAGGCCTGCGAGCCACAGCTACTGAGCCCACATGCCACGAGCCACAGCTACTGAGCCCACGTGCCACGACTACATAAGTCCGCCCACCTAGAGCCTGTGCTCCGCAACAAGAGAAGCCACTGCGATGAGAAGCCCACACACCTCAACGAAGAGTAGTCCCTGCTCGCTGCAACTAGAGAAAGTGCAGCAATGAAGACCCGATGCAGCCAAACCTAAATAAATAACTTAATTTAAAAAAAAAAAGGAGTGCTTTTTCTTGCAACACAGTAAAGTTCTGCCTCAGATAATTAAGTTCCTCACCTCCACGTGTTTGGTGGGACACGCAGGACGGTATGTGATCATGCGGGGCTGCCCGGCGCACTGTGATGCGTCCAGCGCTCCTGGCCCTCTGTCCACCGGCCACCAAACGCCTCCTCTCCGCTCCCACACTGTCCCTGTTAGAACCACCTGACTAGTCCAGCCTAAGCACCGACGCCCGCAAAGCAGAGGAGACAGGCCTGAAGCCACAGGCATGGTGGCGGCCGAGTTGGCCAACAACCAGATGCCCGACCTCCAGGCCAGGCTCCTCCCACCAAGGGCGGAGTTTCCCGGGGAACCCAGACGCTGTGCTGGGGGAGCCTCTTCCTTAGTCGGACGGGGCCTGGCTGGTTGCCATCACAGCCTTTCATGCGCCGTGCTGCGCTGAACGCCCCAGAATCCGCCCATCTTACAGATGGAGAAACCGAGGCCCAGAAAAGGGAGGTGATTTGCCCAGGCTGCATGTAGGCGAGCAGCACCCAGGCCTGCTAACCTCCTGGCCATCATGGCCTCTTCCTCCGCGGAGCCGACAGGGCACCACACACAAAGGGCTCTGAGGGCCTCTGGCCTGGAGGGACCTTGGAGGACAACCAGCACTGCATGTTTCAGACGAGGAAACTGAGGCCCACGGAGGTCACTGCACCGATCAAGGGCACACATGGGGAGCGGAGCTGGGACCAGAGCCAGACCTCCTGAGCCCTAGCCCAGAAGAACAGAACTTGGGCTCCTGAGATTCAGAGGGTCAAAAAGGCTGCTGCTTCGCACACACATTTCCTGAGCTCCCTGTGTGCCTCTCCGGCTCTGTTCCTGGAAAATGGCTGGTGACTAAGGCTACACCGGTCCTACCACCAGTAGAACCAGTAAGGTGGCGGGGAAGCAGACCCCACAGAGGTGTTGTGAGTAAAACACGTAAGTATCCCAGCAGAGGGGGTGTGCAGGACTGAGGGTGCTGGCTGGGGCTGCCCGAGGCGGGAGGCCGTGGGGCGCGGCAGCAGGTGCACGGGCCGGTGCTGCGCGACCCACGGGGTCTGTGCTCTCCAGAGCCGCCCCCAGAGCCCTCGGGGAGGCCAGCTCCCCTCAGTCCTTCCCCTTCAACCAGAGAAGTCGCTCCAAACAGCAAAACAAAAAAACAAAAAAACAAAAAAACCTGGCTAAGTATCTCTAAGATCCTTCCCATCTTTAAATTTATTTCTAAATATAGGTCAATGAGGGAATTATTTATCTACACATTTGCTTTTCCAACAAAAGAGCCATTTTTCTTTTTCATGTTACCGAGTGAATCATTCAGGGAAACGCTTTCTCAAACAGGCACCCAGACACCTGAGAGCTTGAAACAGCTGGTCTTCTAACTCCTAGACCCCCTCCCTGCTTTAAGAAGCCAGATGAAGGAACAGCCAAGGAATCTCTCTGACCTACTGACATGATTCTAGATTCTAAATAGAAAGAAGTTCCTCCAGCAGAAGTAAAGTTCCAGGGAATGAAAGAGAATGAAAGTGAATGTTTTCTTCTACGTCTATGCGGACGAACATGAATAACAACGACTCCTAAGACACAGATGAGGTAACACTACCTTCACGGCAGCCGGGTGAGGGAGATGTATTTATTATCTGTCGTGAGCCTGAAACACACTACATGAGAGCGGACTGCCTCCACTCATTTGCCAAAGGAAATAAAAGATCTCTTGGTCATTAGAGGACGCACCTGCTTTGGGAGTGGGAAATTACGCAGACGTGACTAAAGGCGCAGGAGGTTTGCAGCCCTCCGTGTTGTACTGCCCTTAGTTAAAGCTACTGCTGAAAATAATGGGAAAAATGAAATCTCAAATTAACATATGAAAGATGGTCATCATACTAGTAAACAAAAAAGCAAATTAAAATGAAAAGTTTTCCCTTCTCTTGTGTTTGCTAAGATTATAGGAGTACTAAGGCCTGGTCCTGGTGTAGGCTCAGCAGTGGGTGACCATCAACTGGGCTGGACACAGTACAAACTAGTACTCTCATTCCGGAAGGTGTATTCAGCAAGATACGTCAAAGCTTTAGAAATGTATGTATTGTTTGACTCAGAAATATCCCAAGATATAATCGGACAAGTGTGTAAAGATGAACAGAAGACACAAAGCATACATACAAATTAACATATAAACATACAAGAGAGCCTGTAACAGCCCTCTGTTACACGAATGTAGTAGTGAAAAATGGGGACAACTTACTTACAAGCCGAAGGCTGGTTAAATTGTAGTAACATCTCTATATGGTACTCAGTGCCACACTCCGGCCACTTAAACGGTGAGGAGATCTGACTTCCTTGGCACAGAAGGACATGCGCACCATAGTGCCAGGTGAGAAAAGCTTACAAGACAGTACATACAGACTATTTCTGGGGAATAGCTCTTCAGTCATATGTGAACACAGAAAACTCTGGAAGGCTACCTAAGTGTTAACAGCAGTCATCTCTGGGTTTTAGGATCAGAGGTAATTTTTTGTTCGCTTGTCTGTATTTTCTACTTTTCAGTTATAAGCAAGGACTATGGACGATGAGGGATGCTGCCTCCCGGACGTGCTAGGTCCTTCAGGAAGTAAAGAAGGACAGTCTTCCGTCCAGTTTCTACACAGGGCTCTTCCTGCTTCTAGCATCGGCCGCAGCGACATCTGAAGGCAGTGAACTAGCATTCACTCTGTCCAGACAATATACATGAAACCTAAACCATCAGGGCTAGAAGGACCTGTAGAGAGCTCGAGCAAGTCTGTATCCCTCCTTTCAGAGACGGGGAAACTGGGGCCCCCAGAGAAATGACCTGTTTAAGGTCAGAAGCAGGCGCACATGGAAGCATATAGAAGCAGTTGCCTTTATAAGGCCATTCAACTGTGAACTGAAGTCTGCTAAGAGAATGAACTGCAACAGGGAGGGAAGCTGAGCTGGGCCGGGTGGCCAGGTATAGCCTGTAAACACTGCTGCCCCGCCTGACAGCTGGCGGCTTTGCCAGACAGTGGTGTGCGCCTGCTGAGGACAGCAGCCGCAGGGAGTCCAGGTACGTGCATCAGTGGTGTGGGAGTTGAGACGGTGCAGACCTGCCGACTCCGAGGCCCGTGTCCTCAGTCCTTTTTCTGTAGCAGCTGTAACGTGCCATGAGCCACGCTCACTGCCCTGACCAAGCAAGCCCCTGTGATCCCCAAAGCAAGAAGACCACCCGGAGCTGTGGGCTCAGGCTGGGCCCAAGGCTGGTTGACCCTCCCCTCTGACCTACTGAGGCAGTGCAGAGTTGGAGAAAAAACACTGGATTTCAAACCAGGAGCCCTAAAATTGAGTCTCAGTTCCACTGGAAGATTCTGGCAGACATGTCACCTCTTTTAACCCCAAGCCCCCATCTGAATAAATGTGTGTAACAGTAGCCGGCCTGACAACCTGCGGGAAATAAAAGCCAAATTATAGGCTCTTTAGAGTATAAGAAGTCCTTTCTTAGCCAGCTAAGGCCCACCTGTGGGGCTGCGTGGTCAGTGGGAGCCCCTTCCCTCAAGAAGGGCAGGGCAGGGGCACGTGGGAGAAGGTCCTGGTAAGAAACGAAAATCCTGGGCCTTGAGGAGGAAGCCTAGATGTTATTGTTACTACAGTCACTCTCTCTGCCATCCAACTAGACCGCAGAAGCCCCACTCTGAGTCCCCCTAAGCACACACACCACCCGCGGCCATCACACCTCGTCACGGAGGGGCGCCCACAGGGAGGCCCCGTTTCCGCCAACGTCGGCACTCCTCCTTCACGCAGAAGACGGCTGTGCGTCAGAGACAGACGGCTCCTCCCCACACCCCAAACTACCTCCAGGTGCCAATTTCTATAGAAAAAGCCCCAAGAACCCAGTGGCTGACTGTCCCTGTCCACCAAGGTAACCCCTGAACCCAGAGCCCTGTGGGTCCCAAGAGAACCCTGAGCCAGCTCTGCACTCTTGTCCCTACCCAGGGAACTGAAAGCAACCAGGCCACAGGACCATTATTTAATATATTGATCTGACTTGCTAGATTGGCTTTAGGTTCCCTAGGTTGGGCCTGAAGTTGAAGGATGAGTATCCAAAACTCACTGGCATAAAAAGGTTCTGTGGGTACCAATGTCAGCAAAACAGATCTCTCAAGGGTCTCTCTGACTCTCCTCTCTCTTCCACGTAGAAGTCAGGCAGCGAAAACATTACTCTGTTGCGCCCGTTCTTTCTCCAGAATAATGTCAAGAACTCTGGCTGAACAATGGGTTTCACCAGGGTGACAGGCAGGAAGGAACAAAAGAAAGAACAGAGTCGTGACCTGTCCTCAGCACACAGAGGGTGCAAGCTGCGAGGGCGGGTCAAGTCCTGGGTGTACACCCAGGGAAGCCCCTTCCCCTCTTGAGCCCCGGCCTCCTAACCCAGCGATGTCGTGTGGGGACTCACTTCCCAGGGCTGTGGTGAGAATCAGGTAAGAGAAAGGGGTGTGAAGACTGGGCGGCCACGATTTGCTCTGCTTTGCTTTCAGGTGTGTATCTAAGCACCTCGTGTCTGCCAGGTTTGTTGGACCCCAGGAGGCCACAGTAGTGTCGCTCACGCATGAGGGGGAGGTGGGAAATGCTGATGAGACCCCGAGTCTCAGAAAGTCCACGATCCGATGGCCCGAGCCCCGGATGCCTAGCACAGAAGAGGACATGCCAGTGAGGAGAGGAGGGGGCAGAGGCGGGCATTTACGAGGTGCCAGGCCCCATGCCGGGCACCTGAATCCTCTCCACAACTCTGCAAGTGGGACTTATGACCCTACTTTACAAATAAGGATGCTGAAGCCTACAGAAGATAAGCAAATTCAACAGGACCAAAGGGGAAAGAACCAGTATCGTTCACGCTCTTATCACATACCAGGCACTGTACACTAAGTACTCTATAAACATTTTAAATTTAACCCTCATGACAACCCTAGGGAGTAGGGTTTATTACCCCAAGGCCACAGGCGGCAGAGCAAAGACTTAATATAAGATCTCACTGCCTCCGAACACACGCTTTTCTCACTACACTTGACCCCTGAACAACGTGGCGGTCGGGCTCTGAGTCTGCATGGGTGAAAGCCTGCGTGTAACTGCACAGCTGGCCTCCACGTCCACGGCTCCGCACCCGCAGATGCGACCAACTGCGGATCATGTAGGGCCGGAGACGCCTTCATGGAAAAGAAACCACTGTCAGTGGACCACTTGGTTCAAAGCCGTGTTGGTTCAAGGGTCCACTGCACCGCAAACCGCAAACCGCAAACCGCAAACCGCCGAGGAGGGTAGAACACAATTTGCCAATACAGAGGGGATTTGATAGAAGCCTCACAATTATCCTGCAGCAGAGGCCTCCTGTGGTAGCTGGGGGAGAGGCTGCCTGTGCCCTGCCCGCGCTCTGAGGCCTGGACTACAGGTCAGGGTGGCACAGCCATATCGTGGAGTGGCACTCCACAGTGACAGAGCCGGCTGCAGAGACACATGGGTCCAGGGGCGGGTCTCTCAGACGTAATGTCGAGGGACAGAAATCAGGCCCCGAAGTGCACACAACATGATCCACTTACACGAAGTTCGAACACGGGTAAGAGTGTTCTGTTATCACAGAACCTGACATCCTGGTTTTCCTGGGACGGGGCGGAGGGATTTGGTCCCCGTCAGGGCCTGGCACGGGTTCTGCATATGCATTTGTACAAGCTCATCGAGCTCACACTCAGGTTTCTGTACGGTACAGTGGGCTACACCCCAGGTGAAGAAAACGCTTCCTCCTCAGTGGGCCCAGGGTCTCCCCTCCACCAAAGGCCGTGGAACCGGGATGGGCGACTACTATTCATGATGAAAGTTTCAAGTCAGGCCACTGTCACCTCGTGAGCACACATCCACCCCCTACCCCAACAAAGACACCCGTTCAACCCAGAGGAGACGCAGGTGGTTGGGGTTCTGAACCTGAGTTACTACCTGGCACCGGGAAGTTATTTCTTCATACTAGGTCACACGATTCTTATCTGAAAATGAGGGCTGGATTAGCTGATTTCCTTGTCATTCTATGGTGAAGTTAAAAAAATAACTGGTAGTTGCTTTGCATCAGTCATCTGAATAAATTAAAACCTTTTTTCCCCCTCCTTAATGTATCTGTATGTACAGATAAAATAAAGCTTAACTCCCACATCCCGGGGCAAGTGAGGCAGCTCGGATCGGAAACCTTAAACTCAGGTCACTCTACCACGAAGCTCAAGGCTCTTGGGTGGAAAAAAAGACAGCTGACTAAGCGGTTATTTGGTGCCTACAATGTTGCAGGCAGGCCCTGCACTCATCACTCACACCGCTGTGGTTCCTCACTGCGCACCCCCAGTTCTCGGCAGAAAATCCACAAACCCTGGGGCCTTTTCACAGTGGGGACAGAACTCTACAAGTACAGGTTCTATGTACGACCTGCGGGAAGCATACTCAAAACGTGTTCTTTATTTTCTTAAAGAAATTCTCCTACGGTTTAAATTGGGTCCCAAAGCTCCAACCTGTCAGGCACAATAGATATTGAAAAGCCATCTTCCTCCAGGTTCCAAGTACTATGTCTCTCCACTTCCCACCCCAATTCTGGCAGCAGTAGCAGCAGCAGCAGCAGTGACAGTAATAATACCCACAAATACTAATACTGGGTGATTAATACGTGTCAGGCAGCCTGCTAATATACATTCGACTTCATTTAAACGTAGAAACAACCACATATCACCCATCTTATAGCTAAAGAAACTGAAGCCTAGAAAAATGACCAGGACTCAAGGCCAGCAGGGCACCCCGAGGCCCAGGTCCTCACTACCACACCCTACCAAGGTAAGATCTCCAGCAAAGTGCAAGACTGTCTCTGTGGCCACCAAGATGCCAACATCCTGGAAGGCCTCCGACCACCCTCTGAAGCTAACACTACAAATTTCCGAGAACAGCCATGTGTGTTTTTGCTCCTTTGCTTTACCTCCCCTGCATAGAAGCTTTTGCTAGCGCCACTCGCCGCCCCCAGCCCACTGTCCACACCCCAAGTCTTCCAATTTGGAGCCTTTCACTGTGCAATCCGTGCCACCCGTCTAATTCCACATCCAATCTCTTTCCTATCGGCACTGCAGTCTGCAGACACACTGCAGTGTTCTCTTTCCCAGCATGTGCTGGGCTTTCAGACCCATGTGCCTTCGTATTTGCTGTTCCCTCTGCCTGGGATGCCCACTCCCACCTCTTTGCCCTTCAAAACTCCAGCTCAAATGTCCCCACCTGCTCAAAGCCTCCCTTGGCAGCCCATATGGGCAGTCCCTTATTTCCCTTTCTGTGTTCCCGAAGTCCCTGCCCTACTCATACCTTATCAGCACACTTATCACAATACGTTACAGTCAGCAGTTCATGAATCCGTCTACTCCAAGATACCAAGTGCCTTGAGGGAAAGGACTCCATCTACCCTTTTCTCACCTATTCTGTCTAGTCAGTTTCTAACACTCAGTAAAGGTTTAGTAACAGTGTGCTAAACATATGCATAATTGACTACAAGAATACATTTTTGCTTGTTCTCTCCGATCTATGCCAAACATGTGTCTAGAATGTCGAATTAGGATGACAAATGTAAAATGCATCTGGATACTCGGCTTTAGGAACACACTACAAATCTGTATCTCACCAAGGGCAAAAAAGATGTTAATGCCATTCTCTCCTCCTTCAAATTGCTAACACAGCTTTAAATCTAGAGTCAGGCAGTGGGTTTCTCTGAGAACCCACAAAGCATCAGCTCAGCGCAGCTGCAGGGCGAGGACACCCAGGCAGCCAGAACTGCAGGAGGGCAGACGTAGAAGGAGAGAGGGTCTAGGCACCAGGCCAAGACAGAGCCCCGCTTACCTCCTTCTTGGGAATTCATGATGTTCAGGGCAAACAGCATGGCATTGGAGAACGTGGTCGCCTCTTCCTTACTTGCAAAGTTTAACCCATAGACCTGGCGGGCATCTCGCCACTGGTGGAAGGTTGGCGTTGCCTGATTGTACTTCAGCCCTTTCACGATTGAATAATTGATCACAACCTGAAAGGGAAAAGAGAGGGAAATACGTGTAAATAAATAAAAGGTAAGTGAGCTGGAGGGAGCTGTGTGGGGCAAGGATATTGTGTCCCCTGGGGCTACAAGAGGACAGGGGGGACGGGGATGGGGTCAGAAGGGGAAAGCACCACCAGGCAGCTTTTCAACATGATCTATACAACACTGAGGGTTTGAAAACCAGTTATTTCATTTAACTAACAAAGAGTGTGGTCGTGACCTCCACATGAGGGCCCTAAGCTGGGAGTCAGGTTCCCTGGGTCCTGGTCCTGGCCCTGCCTCCCAGCCATGTCACCCTAGGCGGCACCGCACTTCTCTGGGTCTCAGTTTCGCCAGTTATAAAATGGGGATAATGATCCTGGCTCTACTGACCTAATGGGGTTACTGCAAAGGTCACACTGTGACACATATCTTATGGAGACTTCTAGATATAAAGATCCTTAAGGGCGAGAGTCTTTTCTAATTCATATTTATGCCTCCCATAGCGCTCTGCATAGTGTCTAATACTTAGAATGCATTAATAAATGGGTTATTAGTTAAAAGGACAACTATCCGTTCTTTTGCATGTGGCTATTCAGTTTTCTCAACACCATTTATTGAAGAGACTGTCCTTTCCCCACTATATGCTCCTGACGCCTTTGTCATAAATTAATAAAACCATACCTGCATGGGTTTATTACTGGGTTCTCTATTCTGTTCCATTGATTTTTGTGTCTGTTTTTATGCCAACATCATGCTTTTTATTTACTATAGTTTTTTTTTTTACAACTTTATTGGAGAATAATTGCTTCACAATGGTGTGTTAGTTTCTGCTTTATAACAAAGTGAATCAGTCATACATATACATCTGTTCCCATATCCCTTCCCTCTTGCATCTCCCTCCCTCCCACCCTCCCTATCCCTCCCCTCCAGGCGGTCACAAAGCACCGAGCTGATCTCCCTGTGCTATGCGGCTGCTATAGTTTTTAATTACTATACTAAAATTACAGCAATATAGTTTGAAATGAGGGAGTGTGATGTCTCCAGCTTTGTTCTTCTTTCTCAAGATTGCTTTCGCCATTTGGGGTCTTTTGTGGTTCCATACAAATGTTAGGATTATTGTTCTAGTTCTGTGGCATTTTGATAGGGATTGCGTTGAATCTGTTGATTGCTTTGGGTGGTGTGGACATTCTAACATGAGCACAGAGTCTGCTCTCTTTTCCTTGGTGAGTCTGGCTGAAGGCTTGTCAGTTTCGTTTACATTTTCAAAGAATCAGCTCTTAGTTTCCTTGATCTTCTCTATTGTCTTTTTAGTCTCTATTGCATTGATTTCTTCTTTTTTAAAATGATCACCTCCTTCCTTCCTTCCTTCCTCCCTCCCCTCCCTCCCTCCTTTCTTTCCCCTCCCTCCCTCCCTCCCTCCTTCCTTCCTTTCTTTCTTTCTTGGCTGCGTTGGGTCTTCACTGCTGCGCGTGGGCTTTCTCTAGTTGTGGCGAGCGGGGGTTACTCTTCATTGCAATGTGCAGGCTTCTCACTGCGGTAGCTTCTCTTGTGGTGGAGCGCGGGCACTAGGCGCGCGGGCTTCAGTAGTTGGGGCATGTGGGCTCAGCAGTTGTGGCTCACGGGCTCTAGAGCTCAGGCTCAGTAGTTGTTGTGCACAGGCTTTGGTGTTCTGCGGCATGTGGGATCTTCCCGGATCAGGGCTCGAACCCGTGTTCCCTGCACTGGCAGGTGGATTCTTAACCACTGTGCCACCAGGGAAGTCCTATTTCATTGACTTCTGCTCTCATCTTTGTCATTTCCTTCCTTCTACTAACTTTGGGCTTCTTTTGTTCATCTTTTTCCAGTTCCCTGGGGCATAAAGTTAGGTTGTTTGTGACTTTTGTTTCTTGAGGTAGGCACTGACTGCTATGAATTTAGCAGTAGAATACACAACTGCTTTTGCTGCATCCCACAAATTCTGTTATGTTATACTTCCATTTTCATTTGTCTCCAGGTACTTTTTTTTTTTTTTTTTGCGGTACACGGGCCTCTCACTGTTGTGGTCTCTCCCGTTGCGGAACACAGGCTCTGGACGCGCAGGCTCAGCGGCCATGGCTCACGGGCCTAGCTGCTCCACGGCATGTGGGATCTTCCCAGACCGGGGCACGAACCCATGTCCCCTGCATCAGCAGGCAGACTCTCAACCACTGTGCCACCAGGGAAGCCCTGTCTCCAGGTACTTTTTAAATTTCTCTTTTGATTTCTCCTTTAACCCACTTCCGTAGCATGTTGTTTAATCTCCACATGCTTGTGACCTGAAACCATAAAGCCTCTACAAGAAAATATAAGTGGTAAGCTCCTTGACACAGGCCTTGCTGATGATTTTTTGAATCTGATACCAAAAACAAAAGCGACAAAAGCAAAAATAAACATGTGGGACTACATCAAACTAAAAAGCTTCTGTATAGCAAAGAAAGCCATCAACAGAATGAAAAGGCAGTCTACTGAATGGGAGAAAGTGTTTGCAAAACATATATCTGATAAGGGACTAATATCTAAAATATATAAAGAACCTGTATTACTCAATAGCAAAAAAACAATCCAATTAAGAAATGGGCAGAAGATCTGAGTAGATATATATCTAAAGAAGACATACAGATGGCTAACAGACACAAGAAAAGATGCTCAACATTATTAATGATCAGGGAAATGCAAATCAAAACCACAAGGAGATATCATCTCACACATGTCAGAATGGCTGTTATCAAAAAGACAAGAAATAAAGTGTTGGCAAGGATATGGAGAAAAAGGAACCCTTGTGCACTGTCAGTGGGAATGCAAATTGGTGCAGCCACTACAGAAAACAGTATAGAGGTTCCTTTAAGTTAAAAATAGAAGTATCACATGATCCTGCAATTCCACTTTTGGGTATTTACCTGAAGAAAATATAAACACTAAATCAGAAACATATATGCACCCCCATGTTCACGGCAGCATTATTTACAATAGTCAAGATATGGAAATAACCTAAGTGTCCACTGATGTATGAACAGATTAAGAAACTGTGGTATATACACAATGGAATATTACTCAGCCATAAAAAAGAATGAAATCTAGCCATTTGTGACAACATGGATGGATCTCAAGGGCATTATGCTAAAGGAAAGAAGTCAGACAGAGAAAGACAAAAACCGTATGATCTATCTTGTATGTGGAATCTTAAAAAAGAAAAAAAAGCTCATGGATACAGAGAACAGATTGATGGTTGCCAGAGGTGGTGGGGGGCCTAAGGGAAGGGCGGGGGAGAAATTATGCATATGAAACCACTTAACACAGCTGCTAGCACACAGGTTGTCAGCAAGTGTTAACTGAGAAATATTAAGGTCCTCAGAGATGGAAATATGCAAGCAGAGTCTAGATAAGGCTGGATGGCCTGCTGTTAGTGATACAATGGAAAGATTCTGCTTTAGGAGAGGTACAAGATGATTTCTCGGATCTCCTCTGGCTTTGAGGCTCTAGGGTTTTGTGACCTGAATTGGAGATAACTCAGTCTATTGTCCCCCCGGTCAGGAAGGAGAGCTCAGGAAAAGATTCGGAGACGCAAAGGGACATGGCCGAGACACACTGTGTGCTGGCTGGGACGCTAAGATGAGGACTCTGATTTAATGCTCTCCTTTACTCCTCCATCCTGCTGTGCTGTTGGATAAAGTAAGGCCAGAGGATGGCAAATATGGGCAATATCCACAAGAGCTTTTTCCCAAGTCTCAGCCAGGTGGAAGGTAGGTTTGGATTGTCCTATAGTGAAAAAAGAGCGATCAAGTGAGAGAGACGGAGGGAGAGAAGCACATGTACTAAATTAGCTAAAGAAACACAACAGTTTCTTAACTTAGTTGTTACATACTGACACTGCAGTTTTGGCCAACATCTATACCCAGGTTCCTTGGTGGTTCTCTCTGGGTTTAGCTCTAGATCGTCAGAAAAAGGGCTGGAGGTTTTGTGGCTACATGCATGATAAGAAGCACAGTGACCTGTGGTTAACACAGCTCTTCAGAGGAGAGGGCACAATAATGGCGGTACAGTGACCAGAATGAGGGAGATGAGACCCTCTTCCTTTCTGCTGTGGCTAAGTCTACACCAGAAGGTCTGTGTTAGTGTGGTTTTGGTGCTGCACTTTTAGTGGACATGAACAAACTAGAGCAAGCCAGAGGGATGTGTTTCAAATGGAAGAAGGTCTGGAAACCACATCATATCAAGAATGGTTGAGGGATACTGAAGCAGGATAAAAGAAGACTCTCCAGTGTATCACATGCTCTCTCCAGGTACTTGAGGGGATGATCTGGGGAAGTGAGAGTTAGAATCCTAAGATTTGATATCTCTGCTTGGCTATGTTCTTGGAGGGGGACTTAGAGGGAGTGGGAACTGGGGGAGGTGGATGCCTATCCAGAATCTAGAAACAGTGTGGCGTAAGGAACTCAGAGACCAGACGGAATGTCTAACTCAATCCTCCCATTTTACAGTTGGGAAAACTGAGGCCCAGGGAGAATAAGTGATTTGTCCAAGCTTACAAGGTATACAATGGTAGAACTGAATTTAGAATCCAAGCCTGTAGCCTAGGACTCTGTGCTGCTTCTCACTGCCAGCATAATGGGCTGCAATCTTTCTTCCCATCATTCCTTCTCTGGTCCTAGCTCTAACCTCTAAAGAGCCTCAGAATCGATTCTCTACTTTTAGAGATTTTCGGATATTGGACTGGGAGAGTGTGATAGAGCTGTTCCAGAAGTTCTCTGGGTTCTTTGCTGCACATGGCTGGCCTCTCCTCCGACTGCAGCGCTTGGGTTACCATTTCTGATCCATCTACACCTAGAGCATAGAGTTATAAGGGCTGCTCACCGAGTGCTGTGTCTGCTAGCCAGACATAGCCCACAAGGGTCTACGACTGCTCTGAACACAACTACCGTGCTAGGTACAAGGACTGAGCAGGGGGTTTTGAGTCAAACGGTTCAGGATTAAAATTCTGGCCTTATTACTTTGCAGCTGAATACACTTGGAAAAGTTACTGGCATTAGCTTCTTCATATGTAAAATGAAAATATTATAAATAATGCTGGACTGAATATCCTTGTGCATATATCTGTGTCAACATTCCTATGAGCAGAATTTCTGGATCAATGGACATGACCATTTAAACATTTATATTTTCTATTTGAAAAGATCTACTCGGAAACTTCTAAACTGCCTTCTAAAAAAGGAGAGTCCATGCACTGTGTTTTGGACATATGTGCAGATGACACACGGCCTACTGTCACTTGACCATCTCGAGAGGTGATCAGTGTTCATTAACGGACAGACAGAACTTACGGGCTGATAGTTAAAAATCTCTGCACCTACTCAATGGCTCCATTCCCTTGTTTACTCTCCTTAGAGCACGTGCATTACTACAAGTCCACTTTGGGGTGTGGATCAGCTTCATTTCATACACTCCTCCCCAGAGATGTCCACGTTTCTGAGTATCACCATCAGTTACTTTCGCCTGTTCCTGAACTACACAGAAATGGATTCATATGGTGTGTTCACTTTTGTTTCTGTGTTCTTTCACTCAATAGAATATCTATGAGATTCATCTGTGTCACTGCATTTATAAGTATATGGGTTTTTTTTGATTGCTACATCACATTCCGTTTTTTGATATACCATAAATAACCTATCCATTCTCCTGTTGATGGACATTCTCGTAGTTTCTAACTGTTGGGTATTAGGAATAAAACTGCTGTGAATATTTTCATATAGGTCTTTCAGTGGACACAGACACTCATTTCTCTTGGGCAGGTACCCGAGAGTAGGTTACAGGGTAGGTGTATATTGAGTTTTACTAGGTTCTGGCAAGCCATGTTTCCAACAGGCTGTATTGATTACACCTCCACCAGCAGTAATGGGAACTCCAGCTGCTCTGCATCCTCACCAACATTTGGTATCCTTTTAATTTTAGCTTTAAATTTTAGCCTTTAGTCCTTTAAATTTTAGCCTTTCTGCTGTGCGTGCAGTACCCTGATTGCAGTTTTCGTTTGTATTTCCCTTATGAGTCATGACGTAGAGCAATCTTCACGTGCTCACTGGCCATGTCTTCTGTTCCACTGCTCTTTTCTCTTTTGTGAAACTCCTGTTCCAGTCATTTCGCTCATTTTTAAGAGTTTGTCTGTTTTTTTCTTTTTGATTTGTAGGAGTTCTGTATATATTCTTCATGTGAATCCTTTGTCATATTCATTTCTCTCTCTCCCTCTTTCTCCCTGCCCATATGTATGTATGTATGTATGTACGTATGTGTGTGTGTATGTATATATATTCTCCCTGCTTGTAGCTTGCCTTTTCACTCTCTTAATGGGGCCTTTTAACAAAGAAAACTCCTTAAATTTAAAGAAGTCCAACTTAATTTTTTTTCTTTTACAGTTAATGCTTTGTGTGTCCCGTTCAAGGTCATAAAGATATTTTCCCGTATTTTCCCCTCAATATAATGAAGATATTTTCCTGAATTTTCTTCTAGATACTTTATTGATTTACTTTGCATATTTAGGTTGATTTTTAATTAATTTGGGGGTATAGTGTGAACTAGGGGTAAAGTTTTTTTTTTTCATATTGATATCTGATGGTTCTGGTATCATTTGTTGAAAAGACCATCTTTAGCCCACTGAGTGCAACGGGGCTTTGTCATAAATCCAGTGACCATATATATATGTGGGTCTATCTAGACTCTTTTTTTCAAAAAAAAACTAAAACATTTTGCTTTTCTCTATTGTGTATCTGCTTTCTATTTCATTAGATTTTTGGTTTTGCTTTTAATTTTTCCTTCTACTTTTGTTGGTTTAATTTGTTTTTCTTCTAGCTTCTTGAGATAGAAGCTTAGGTCACTGACTTTCAATCATTCTTTTTCTAGACTATGCATTTCTAGCTATACATTTCTCTATATGCCGTGCTTTAGTTGCATCCCACAAGTTTTGCTACACTGCAGTTTCACTACTGTTCTGTTCAAAATATTTTCTAGTTTACATTGTGATTTTTTTTTTTGGTCCTATGGATTATTTAGTAGTATACTGCTTAATTTCTAAACATCTGAAGATTTTCTAGTTATCCTTCTATTACTGATTTCTGGCTTAATTCCTCTGTGGTCAAAGAAAAACTCTGCATGATTTTAATCCTTTTAAATTTGTTGAGATTGGCTTTGTGGCCTAGCATGTAGTCTGTTCTGGTAAATCCTCAATGTACACTTGAGAAGACTGTATATTCTACTGTGGCTGCCTGTAGTTTCTATGAATGTAAATTACGTCAAGTTGGTTAATAATGCTCTTCAAATTTTCTACGTCTACTTCTTTTTGTCTGCTTGTTGAGTCAGTCTCTTGCAGCTATGATTAGAATCTCTGACCAGGCTTCTGGATTCCTTTATTTCTCCCTTTAGATCTGTCCATTTTTGCTTTATATATTTTGAAGATATATTAGATGCCTACAAATTTAGGACTGTTATGTCATCCTTTTCAATTGACTCTTTATCATTAAAAAGGTCCTTTATCTTCACTAAATAATTCTTGCCTTAAAGTCTACTTTGTGTAATATTAATATAGTCACACCATTTTCTTTGGTTAGTGTCTGTTAAGGTTCATCTTTTTCCACTCTTATTACTCTCAACCTGTGTCCTTATCAGCTTTATATTAAACTAATTCTCCAAGCTTTGGTAGGACTAATCTAGACAAATGCTGAAGGATAAAACTTATTTTATTTTTTAACATCTTTATTGGAGTATAATTGCTTTACAATGTTATGTTAGTTGTTGCTGTATAACAAAGTAAATCAGCTATATGTATACATATATCCCTGTATCTTTTCCCTCTTGCATCTCCCTCCCACCCTCCCTATCATACCCCTCTAGGTGGACACAAAGCACCGAGCTGATCTCCCTGTGCTGTGTGGCTACTTCCCACTAGCTATCTATTTTACATTTAGTAGTGTATATATGTCCATGCCACTCTCTCACTTCGTCCCATCTTACCCTTTCCCCTCCCCATGTCCTCAAGTCCATTCTCTACGTTTGCATTTTTATTCCTGTCCTGCCCCTAGGTTCTTCAGAAACTTTTTTTTTTTTTTTAGATTCCATATATATGTGTTAGCATACGGTATTTGTTTTTCTCTTTCTGACTTATTTCACTCTGTATGACAGTCTCTAGGTCCATCCACCTCACTACAAATAACTCAATTTCGTTCTTTTCATGGCTGAGTAATATTCCATTGTATATATGTGCCACATCTTTATCCATTCATCTGTCTATGGACACTTGCTTCCATCTCCTGGTTATTGTAAATAGTGCTGCAATGAACACTGTGGTACATGACTCTTTTTGAATTATGTTTTTCTCAGGGTATATGCCCAGTAGTGGGATTGCTGGGTCATATGGTAATTCTATTTGTAGTTTTTTAAGGAACCTCCATACTGTTCTGCATAGTGGCTGTATCAATTTACATTCCCACCAACAGTGCAAGAGTGTTCCCTTTTCTCCACACCCTCTCCAGCATTTATTGTTTGTAGATTTTTTGATGATGGCCATTGTGACCAGTGTGAGGTGGTACCTCACTGTAGTAAACCTTATTTTAAAAGGTCACACTTCTTGTGTAAGAACCCACAATTAACAATGTCTGCACATGTTTTATTTTGGGAAGTGTGGGAACAAGTGGGAGTGTTTTCCAGTTCTCTTCAAGGAAGACCTTGTAACTCCAAATACTGTCTAACAGGTTTCTGAGTAAGAATAGTCAAGAGCCCTTTACAGAAAAAGAAGCTGATGGTGGGGAATGGTCTTCCTGACCCACATGTTCACCTGGGTCTAAAACTCACAGGATCTACAGGTTGGCAAAGGCCTCTGTGGTCTCATCCAAATGTCTACCCAGTGATGGGACATTCTTCCCAGGATGCTTACCAAATGGCCTGCTGGCTCATGGGCTCACAAAGCAATACAGTCCCTCTTCCGTAGTGTGCTTATAAGAAAGCTCTTCCTTTTATGGAGTTTAAATCTTCTTCATCATAGTATCCACGCAGTATTCCTAGTTCTGTTCTCAGGGCTTCACAGAAAAAGTAAGATTTCTCCTCCACATGGAGAAGGAGCTCTTCAGAGATTTGAAAACTGTGGCCATGCCCCTTTCAGTTTTTCTCTCCTCCAAGTAAATACCTTTTGCTACTTCTTCAACTGTTCCACATATTAATGCTGCTTTCAGACCTCTCACCAGTTTGGACGCCCTCCTCCTTACAGATTCCATTTACGGCACTCAGATTTGGTCCCAAAATTCACGGTAAAGTACAACCAGTGCAGAGCAGGACTATAATACCCCTCCTTCTGGGCCTCTACTTCTATTAATTCAGCCTGAGAGTCACTAACATTTTTAGTGGCCACAACTCATTCTCAACTAAACATCTTTTGGTTTCTTCACCTTTAATGTGAGATTCAGGTTAGAACTTGGCTAATGATACTATAACTTACCAGTCCTTTTCCCCACAAATGATCACCTGGTTTTATGTCCACCTATTTAGCAAAACGGGGGAGACAATTCTTACACCATTATCCTCATGGGGTTACTGGGGGGCTGAAATAATAAACATGAAGAGTGCTATGTAAGCCATAGAGAGCACTGAACATGTAAGATAGCCCCCTCTGGTTATAAGACCAGGAATCTCTGTCTCTCTTAAGATGTCTGACCTTGTAATCCATACTGACTGGAAATCAGACCTGTGAAAATCCATATTTTCTCCTGGGTCCATAAAACTTATTATGGACCAGGTTTCCTGCCACTTTCTCTAATACCTTGGTTTACTGAGAATCTCTTTTTGTGTTCCTGGCTAATGTGTCCCACCCACCTGGGCAGAGTTGCAACCATGTTCCAGGAGCCTGTGTGATGAACGTGTAATTCCAACTGGAAGGCTATGTTGGTAACTTCTCCATCAGGTCCCAGAAGATCTCTAAGTCAGAGGCAACAGAGTCTCTCTGAGTTTCCCCAGGAGATCACTGAGGACTGCTGCTAGTCCCTCCCTGAATGCAGGAAAGGTCTCCTCCCAAATGAGCCCCAACATGTGCTTTCCTCTGAAGGAAGCTGAGGCTTCCGAGAACAAGGTTCACGTTGGTTCCCACACACCATGGTATATTCCTAGTGCACTGCAGTGCAACCAAGAGGCATGAAGAGAATGGAAAACTTGTCATAATAAAATCAGCCACTTAGGGAACACCCACTATGATTCAGGAACTGCATGAGATAATGGGCCTTATGTCAAAGGCGAGTACCAGGGTGGAACTGCCCTGTCTGTCAGGGAAATGTGTGAGATGTTTTTGGTTGTCGCTATAGTTGGGGCTAAAGGTGTTATAAATCCTGCAGCATATGGTGCAGTGTGCCTCTGAAAGGCAGAGCTAGAATCAGTGAACTAGAAGAACAGGGAAGCAGCTTCTAGAAGGTTTTTAGAATAACCTGCTTATCCGTAAGGCTCATCAACAAGGGACAGGGATGCCCCTGAAGGTACCCAGAGTTCCAGGTCAGAAAGACCACCTTTGATCAGGGGTTCTGAAGTGAGGAGGTCCCTTTTAGCCACAAGAATCTGAAATTTAATAGGACTATTTTGGCAAAAGCAGAAACCCATTCAATAGGCAACACACTAAAAACGGAGTCCTCAGTTTCTGTTCTCTCTTTTCTATTTGCGAACACGATGATTCTTGCAAAGATAGAAGCAAACCTGCTGCTCAACTCAGCCAAGGGCTGACTGACAAAGGCTGCCTATTTAAGGCAGAGGTGTTCATAAATGCTAAACCACAGATCTGCTAATTTCACTGCTGGAAAATGTCCCTGTCCATCTCTAAGAAGAGAGCTGGAGGGAGAGCCTGAAGCCCTAACAAGGTCACTGTGCTGAAGCCACACGAGCCCTTTCTCCACGTCTCTATTTCAGTCCATGACACGTCAGATCACTCTGTCTGAGTTATGTGTACACGACTACCCCAGACATAGGTGGATTACCTTGTATTTACTGGCACAGGTACTTACCAGGTACACTCACAAACTATCTCATCTCATTTGTCCAGGATGTACTATTATGGAGATGAATGATCCCAGATTCTTTAAATCATCTTGATATTCCCCCCAAAGTAAGACTTAGGGGGTTGGTGGACCAAAAATCTTCACAGCTCTATTACTTATGGGTACGCAGGCAGAGAATACTACTAACACGTTCGTACAATATATTTTTCAAAGCTGTTTCACATCTACTATTTTATTTATATTCTAATATGACAATAATACAGTGAGGCAGGCAGGGTGTGGATTACTGCCTGTGTAAGACAGCTGTGAAAAATGAAGTTCAGAAAAGATAGTTCGCTCAAGGTCTTACACGTTGGATAGGAGGCTACAGAGCCAGACACTGAACCCAGACCTCTGACTCTAAATCGTGACCTTGCTGTTCTCTGACCATTGTTCACCAGTGTGTGTGTATGTGTGCGTGTGTGGTGTGTGAGGTGTGTGAGGTGTGTGTGTGAGGTGTGTGTGTGTGAGGTGTGTGTGGTGTGTGTGTGTGAGGTGTGTGTGTGAGGTGTGTGTGGGGACGGCCTGTCACCCCAGCACTCACCTGCTGATCCTGAAGCTTGACTCCCACGACTCTGAAGGTGTTGCTGGCAGTGTTGTGGTAGATGTTGATCCGGCTGAATCCCTGCTGGCCAGGTTTGATTGGTACCCACTTCTTACTGGTGTCATCGTAGACCATCACGGAAGCCCGGGCTTGGCAGATACTCTGTTCGCTGCAGACCAAGAGAAAACGTTAAGCGTCAGCCTCAGTTACAAGGGATGGAGGCTGGCTTTGTCCTTTTCTGAAACAGAGGCCAACTGCCGCTTGACACAAAGGAACTTCCTAGTTGCCAGAGCTTCCAACTGTCTGTGGAAGGGCCGCTCTGTGAGGTGATAAGTTTTGACTCTCCAAAGACCAGGGGGAGTGGTGGACAGGAGGTTCTATGTCAAAGTTTGTTTTGTTTTTTTTTGAGGTATGCGGGCCTCTCACTGCTGTGGCCTCTCCCGTTGCGGAGCACAGGCTCCGGACGCGCAGGCTCAGCGGCCATGGCTCACGGGCCCAGCCGCTCCGCGGCATGTGGGATCTTCCCGGACTGGGTTATGAACCCGTGTCCCCTGCATCGGCAGGCAGACTCTCAACCATTGTGCCACCAGGGAAGCCCCTATGCCAAAGTTTTTGATAGCATGGAAGAGACTCCCAGCTTCTTTCAGGGGAAAAGGTGCTTGAATTAGAAAGGAATTACAGCTATAATTTGCCAACTGTCCACGATATTCCAGGCACGGTGTTAAATAAGGCAATGCACTAAAGCACATAAGCTTCGCAACTTATGAAGCAGCCATTTATTTCCCCCATTTTGTAGATGACAAAAGAGTGGCTCAGAGACTTGGAAAGATTTATACAAACTCACATAGGTACTCAGTGATTTTATCTGGGATTTCCAACCTGTTCTGTCTGGCTCTAGAATACATGATACAGATAATATTCTCCACAACACCCAACAAAATGCTCAATTTATGATAGTACGATAGTGTGGCTTCACACATGCTATGTAGACAATAACATGACTAGGTGATCTTCTAAAGAAAAGAGAGATGAAAATCAAAATGAATAGATGGTCCACCCTGCTTCAATGGAGACATTTCCAAGCAAATTCCCCTGTTCAGCATATGACAGAAAACCAGGGAAGAAGCAAAAGAAGCACCCGGAGAGAGAAGATAGTCCTCACTGAAGTCAGCACACTGCAACTCCTGCCACAGCACGCAGGGCAAGTCTCCCGGAGCCCACCGGCCTCTGCATTTACATATAAGCCTAATAATCTTAAACATTTACTTTCTCAGTCTCTAGTATATTAGAATCCCCCAATTAAAAAGGTAAGACGGGCTTCCCTGGTGGCGCAAGTGGTTGAGAGTTCGCCTGCTGATGCAGGGGACATGGGTTCGTGCCCCGGTCCGGGAAGATCCCACATGCCGCGGAGCGGCTGGGCCTGTGAGCCATGGCCGCTGAGCCTGTGCGTCCGGAGCCTGTGCTCTGCAACGGGAGAGGCCACAGCAGTGAGAGCTGCGTACCGCAAAAAAAAGAAAGAAACACAGGGCTTCCCTGGTGGCGCACTGGTTGAGAGTCCGCCTGCCAATGCAGGGGACACGGGTTCGCGCTCTGGTCCGGGAAGATCCCACATGCCGCGGAGCGGCTGGGCCCGTGAGCCATGGCCGCTGAGCCTGTGTGTCCGGAGCCTGTGCTCTGCAATGGGAGAGGCCACAACAGTGAGAGGCCTGCGTACCGCAAAAAAAAAAAAAAAAGGTAAGACGTGGTTGTCAAAGGTAGGCACACCAACAGCAGCGAGGCAGTGGCTGTTAGCGGAAAGGGCGGCTGAAGAATTAGAAACGGAAAGTTAAAGCCCAGCAAGTCGGCGCCAATTTATACAGAAGTGAAAGTGTGTGTAACTGTGATAATTGTGATGATGAGACCAAGCAGTCGGGAGAAAGTCACAGCCCGTTCCCTTCACCATATCTAAGAGGGCAGGGAAACCAAATATTCGGAGAAGTTCTCTCCCCGGTCCCAGTGGTCACCAGGTGACAAAATGATGGTTTTCAGGAGACTGGCCCTGAGGGACCTGGAAACCTCAACTCGGCTTAGGCAGCCTGCCTGAGGGCTCCCGCGGGCTGAGCTTCCCCGGGACCCGGCTGCCCTACGACTCCAAGACGGTGGAGGAGCCATGTACAGATGATTACCATCTTAGCAACAATTCTGGGTATGTGCACACACAAACCTGTCCGTACATATTCCCTCACTTCACGTTACACGAATCCCTACGTACATTTGATGGCTGTCCAGCTAATGACTTCGCGTGCCAGCGCTCTCAGACCCACTCCAAAGGCCTACGCTGTTCCGCCTCAATCCTTCAGCTGGCCCCTCAGCTCTGCTCGAGGGTGCAGGAGTCTGGGGTATACTGGACGTCAGCCGTCCAAGCCCTGTGCTGAAGCTCCTTCTGTGGACCCATGTACTGGGAGTGAATTATATGGGTTTTGTTGTGCAATTGTGCTACATTTTTTTCTCATAATTCATTATTCATTCAACAAATAATTAAGGGGAAATCAATGATGAGCCGAGCAGGCATGGGCTTCCCCAGAAGACGGCCATATCATACTGGCGGGGAGAAAAAAGAAAAACAAAAAGAAAACCAAACACAGCACTATGCTTTGCCTTCTCTGAGCTCTGAGCCCGAAACCATGTATCTTCTACGAGAATATTAGGAGGAGTTGCCGCTCCCTGAGCTGAGTCTTTGGGGCCCTGTCCTCATGAAGTCGAAGGTAGGAATCAGAGTAAACTGTACACAGAATTAGACAGACCTTGGTTCAGATCAAGTCAGAGTCCCACACCGATATAAACTAATTACTAATCAAGTTCTGGGCTAAGTTGTGTCACTGACTGCTACTCTCACGCACGTAGGCGCTCATGGTGACCGTGGGCAAGTAGGTGTGTGCTCTGAACGCTGGCTCAGGAGCTGGGAGAGATCCTGAGACGTGGCACAGTGTTAGGTAACAAAGCACAGACTCGATTAAGTCAGAGGGAACTGAGCCAAAATCCCAGGCGGAGCGCTTACTGGCATGTGACACAGAAGCCCTTGAGATGCCTCTGGGGGAGCAAACCAGGAAGGAACCGTGTGGTAGAGTCCCTGTGCGAAGGCCATGGAGCGCCGCCCTTCTGATCACCTTCAAACGAGCCTGTTCCGGAGCAGAGCTGACCAGTGGTCCCAGCTGCTGCCCTCTGGACGCCCACCACGTCTGCACAGAGGCCACATTCTCTGGGCCACTCTCCGCCCATGACCCAACGGCGGCAGGGATGGCTGGCCCACGCGGGGCGCCTCCCCAGGGGAAACCTCATCAGCCAGGCCCACATTTTCTCGGAACTGTGCTGTGGGCTGAGACGCTTCCTACTCAGCCCTTCTTGCTCCTTCTCCTCCTGCAGACGTCAGACCTGCATCTCGGCTCTCCAGGCCCCTCCGCTCCCTCCATCCTTCACTGACCTTCTGATAAATCCCTGGTATCTAACTGTCCTGGGGGTCTTGGTGTCTGCTTTTGGAAGACCCAAAGGAACACGGCCTGCACGGTGCAGGCTCCCTGAGGGCAGGGACACAAGGGTCTCATTCTCCACTACCTCCAGAACCCGGCAGAGGGCAGGGGCCTGATGACTGCTCCCTTTGAAGAGAGCTCTGCAGAGGACCCAGCCCCTCTCCTGCTCAGCACAGCACGCCTCCTAAAGCAGCCCGAAGAGCACGCCGAGCCTCTGAATGGAACGGCTGGCAACAGGGAACTCTGTTCTCCAAAGCAGTCTGTTGGTTGTGGAATGGTTTGAGTTGTCCTTGCTCTGAGGGTCAGCCCACTCCCTGACCTCCAGAGGTACAAAGGGGTTCTGGACAGCTCTGCCAGTCTAGTGGACAACTGAAGGAACACCTTGGCTCTGCCGTCCACCATTCACACAACACAGCTACAGGCCCCCGTGCCACCCCAGTGGTCTCCACCTGTCACATGTTCTCTTAGGATCTGGGTATGATACTCTTGTCTTCGTCTGACAAGCACAGATGCCAGTGAGTCAAAAAACATTTAGTGATGCAGAGATGCATATGACAGTCTCTGCTCACAGCTACTCAGGAAATAAGACAAATAATTACACACCTTACTCAGCCTGGAGGCACTGGGGGAACAGGGGAGACTTTCTGAAGAAACTGTGGTGTGGGTTTAAAGCTGAAGAGCTCTCAACCCCAGGCGGGTTCAGGAAGGGGATGTGGGATTCTGGGCGGGGGCGGCCAGCAGCCAGCGAGGCTAGGACAGCGCACTGCGTGTAGAGCCTACCTGGGGCACCACATATACCTCTCGGGGCTGTTCAACGGACATGACACAACAACGGACCCACCACTGTGCTTGCCCCTGCTAGGTGCTTCAACATCAACCGCTGTTTTTTTAAATTGTAATCATAGCCACAGGCTCCCTTTTTGTGTTTTTTTTAGCAGTTTAGGTTCAAACTGAACTTGTGGTTAATCAAAAATCCCTATTTTTGTTCCCATTTGACTAGTGCCTGTCTATCTCTGCTTATTTTATTACCACTAACAAACCCTAAATGCAAGAAAATACTTGTTTACTTAAGATTTGTCTTATTATCCCTTTGGGATTTTTGTTTTGTTTTGCAGGAGTCAGCATTTTATTATTTTTTATTTTTACTGAGATATAATTGACATGTAACATTATATTAGTTTCAGGTGTATAACACAATGATTCAATGTTTATATATATTGCAAAATGATCACCACAGTAAGTCTAGTTAATATCCATCACCACACCTAGTTATGAAAATTTTTTCTTGTGTTTTGTTTTAATAAACTCTTGATTGCTCTCCAGCCTAGACACTGCCTCTGAGCGCCATATATTCACTGTCCTCTCGACACCTCCATTGGGATGAATACACAAACTCTATACTACACGCGCATTTCACAGGCACCAGACACTTCATTTGTCTAAATCAGTTTTTTGAGGAAAGTTAATTTGGTAGACAAACATTAGAACGACTGAACGATTTTTTAAACACATATATACAAAATTCCCTTCACTAAACTGAAAAGGACTATTGCTACCCCTACCCCCCAGCCCTGGCCCTGTACAACTTGCGCCAAAGCTGGTCCTCCTGAGGGCTCATCTCGGACAGGCTGCCTTCACGCGAGCAAACAACCACTGACTAGTGGGAATCGGTCCAATATGCCGTTTGGTTGGTTTCACATGGTGCTGAGCTGCCAGGCTGATGGTCTTTTGCCCCCTGGGACCTAACAGGCTGCTCTGAGCTGCAGGTACAAGCAGAGTTTCTCTCCCAGGAGAAGGCTCTTTCAGAGCTAGCAGTCCAATTCCAGTCTCATTTTGGGCTTTTGTATGGGTATTTGTGGGCCCGGCAAAAAAGTCAAGTCTGTAACTTACCTCCCAGTGGCAGGTGAGACATACACTAACAAAGCTGGGACAGCCCTTTTGTCAGGACCTTAGAGGAGGAAGACGGCATCCTCTGGGCCTCAGTTTCCTCATCTGTACAAGGCTAGTCTGACCCCAGGGCCCCCCTCAGACAGCCATGCGTTCGTGCTGAGCTCTGCCCATAAGCCCAGCCCCAGGCCAGCAGTCAGTGTCTTGTCACTGGTTCAGCAGTTAATTTTTCTAGGCTATACATCAGAGACCACTACTGAATCCCTGTTGAAATCTCTCACTTAAAAAGAAAAAGAGCAAACACACCCCAAACTTTCTGCATGTAACTGTGAAACATACTCACAGATATTCCTGGACTTGACATAAGAAACCACTGATGCACTTGTGGATAAAACGAATACACGGGAAAACACAGTGAAGGTAGCCTGAAGTCAGTCCCCACCTCTGCTTCTGTCTGTTCCTTCTGGAAAAGTGCAGCTTCCACGTCCCACCAGCTGTTGGACTCCTGCCCCGCCGCTCCCTACGTGACCGGGAATGAGGTCTCCGAACCTCTCTCGGGCTTGCGGTGACACCCCATCCTGGCCACGCTCTTTCCCATGCACAGTGAATGTGGAATCCTTTCCACTCTACAAATACCTTTCGGGGCTTTTCCAGGCATTTACTACAAAAATCTGAAGGACAGAGTGTAATTTCATAAAGTAAGGGCAAAAAGGCGCAAAGCCAAAAAGGGAACAGGGCCAATGAAGAGAGGCTCCTTGGAAAACTAAGTCCAGGGTTGAGCCTGGAACCTGAACAGCACTTGGACCTGTAAGAAGAACCGGCCCCCGCAGCACTGAGCTCATCTCTGCCTCTCACCGAAGCTCTTGCCTGGCCGTCCTGCTTCTCAATACCTGCATCAACATCCGTCTGCCCCATGAGACGGTGAGCTCCTTGAAGGCAGGGGCTCTATTGCTTTCCCCTTCGTAAATCTGGCCCCTCGTGTGTTGCAGACACTACAAACTGTTGAATACATGACTCTCTACCTGTGAATAAGTGCATTTATGACCGCGTGCCCATGGGAACAGTCCATCTACAATCCGACTCCGCTGATCCTCAGAGAGACTAGCTGCCAAATGAAAGCCTCGGTCACAGAGCACCGTCCGGTCACCGCGGCCTGGGATCTGACCGTCAGGAGACCGCAGTGCTGAGGGGGCGCCTCCTGAGAGTGAGGCTCCCAGGAGGCCAGCTGGAGACACAGACCCGCCGCTCTGGGAAAGTGCAGGCCGCCTTCTCGGGGGTGCTCTGGAGGGTCAGCCTAGGAGCGCGCTCTGTCGCCTGGATCGCACCTCACCCTCCCCGCCAGCACTGGCCCAACCCAATGCCCAGCTCGGCCGCTCCCTTCAGACGGAACAAGTCGTCACACTCTGTCCTGAAGGCTGATCTTGTCGGCCCGGCAGGACCGGGAACCCAGGTTTGCCTGGGACTGAGGCGTTTCCCGGGAGGTGGGGCAGGACACTCAGCGCTAAACCAGGATGGTCCCAGGCAAAGCAGAGGGAGTGGTCACCCTACTGGGAGCCTCCTCTCCCTCTCCACAATAACCATCACGGGAGTAAGTACCTAACAGACATCCACTGAATGTGAGTTTGGCTGATGTAAGGTGACACGAGCTGGCACCACTCCCTGCTCCCAGCTGCTACCTCTCTAGCTCTCGTTTTCTCTTCGTCAAGCTGAGAAATATGATACCTGGCCAGACAGACCTGCAAAACAGTGGCAGGTACAGTAAGTGGCATGAGGAAAAGCTACCCAGCATCTTCTTCGTGGGGTGGGCCATCACCCTGCGAGGAGCAGGCACTCAGGAGAGTAAGTGGGCAAAGCAGGGCTCGGAGACCTGGTGTGGGAGATACCCCCGCAGCACAGCCTCTGCCCTCCGTGGGCAAGCCTCCGCCCTGGGGCTCTCGGCAAAGGCACGACTCAACGGCCTGCGTGCTACGACCTGAACGCCCAAGGTGGCTCTCCAGCTCACACTCAGGAGCCTCTGACCTTAGTTTTCTCCTTAGAGGTTAAAAGAATAAGGGGTGAGGGCAGCTCCAATGCGGATACAGAAGGCGCCTCACACTGGCTTCACCTCAAGTCTTACCTCATGCAGATGTGCTGTTTACTTGAGCCAGTATGTCCCTTGTTCAAGACGACTTCTCTTTCCTACATCCACAGTTTGCATCTCACCTTTCTCAGCTCAGTGCCACTGCCTTCAGGAAACACCTATCCGTTCCCTGCCACTGTCCTGAAGGTCTGCTGATTTTCTCTCTCCCCCATGAGGCAGGTTTCTTGTGGTTGGTTTAAAGATGTTGTTCATCTCTGTAGCTCCAATAACTGGGACCTGCTGGATGCTCAGTAATTATCTCTGAATACATGCCTGCTTTTGAGTTGTGCCTAGCTCTGCCAGGTATCATACTTCTCAGCCTTCGAGGATCCATTGGGGTGGGGTGGGGAGGGGGTCACGACCCACCTGAGATCGGGCCACCACTGCTTTCTCTTCCCGCATTAATTTAACAAATAAACCAAGAACACACCCCTTTCACTGAGTACTGACTATGAACCAAATATATCCTCACACCTGGTACTTAGAAAGCAGACCGAGTGTTGAACAGAAGCCATGGCTGCGCCATCAAGGGAAGGTGCACGCGCACAGCCCATGGCGCTCCAGGGGTGCAGAGTGCCCGCGGCAGAAGGGGAGCTGGCGCGTCTGGCCCAGGGTGGGGGTGCGTGCGTCTCGGGCAGAGTGCCCGGTGTTCCTGGCCATCACCCTGGGCCGCCCGTTACTTCTCAACACGCACACATGCCAGGGGAACCAGGAAGCCCGCACCAGGCGCACTGGCACTGCATCCCAATCCAGGGACCACGGAACAGGGATGGAAACACAGCCCTGTCAGAGCCGAGAAGCATTTGGAAGGAACTCTTTAGATGCAGGAGTCAGGCCAAGTGAAGGGGGCAAGTTTACCAATGTCCCACAGCTAATATGCGGGAGGCCGGGACTAGACTGCAGACCCCTTTCTGCTACACGATAGGGCTTCTCTGCCTCCTGAATAAAGCATTTTTACCACATGCAAGTTTTCTCTTGTCATTTTTTTCTGAACCATTTGACAGTTCCAGATATCATGATACATCAATCCTAAGGTTTATACATTTCTTTAAAATAAGAATGTTCTAATATATAACTTAAACACCATTATTACATCTAAGAAAATTAGTAATTTACTAATAGATCCAATACAGAGCCCATATTAAAAGTTACCCAAGTTTCCCCAAAATGTTTTGATTTTTTATAGATCTAGGATCCGCTCATGCATTACATTTGGTTGTGTTGTCAGCTTACTCTCTTTTAAGCTAGAATGTTAGGCCATACTTTTTTCCTGTTTTTCGCTGATATTGATTTTTGTGTGTGTGAAGAGATCAGGCCAATTGTGTTGGAGGCCGTCCCCATCCTGGATTGTTTCCTCGTGACTAAATTCAGGGTAAATAGGAAGAACACAACACAGGTGGTAGTGGGCATCTATTCTATCACATCACATCGGGCAGCACACTCAGGCGCCTTCTCTTTGAGATGCAAGCTTGTCTACGGGAGCAGATGCCAGATCTCTCCAATGGAAAGGTACCTTTCTTCCTGGTAATGAGTAAATCCCCTATAGGGTGACCTTTTTTCCTCTTAATGGAAACAGGCCTGAAACAGGTTGGTGTTTTGTTCTAAACTTAAAATGTTATTCTGAAACAGTTCACGCCTGTGAGAAGTAGGTGCCCATGATCCCACCACTCAGGCCAGGAAATGTGATGTCATCTCAGAAAGCTGTTTAGCTCGAGAGGCCCCTGCATCCCAGTGCCCTCCTCTCGACCAGTGGGAGCCACCATCCTGAACTGGGTGCTTACCAATTCTGTGCATGCCTTTCATAGTACAATCACATAATGGACTATTTTACAGGAGTGGTTCTCAAACTTTTTTGGTCTCAGGACCCCTGTACGCCCGTATAAATTACTGAAGATGGCAGCTAATTATTAAAGAAATGCAAATCAAAACTACAATGAGGTACCACCTTATACCAGTCAGAATGGCCATCATTAAAAAGTCTACAAATAACAAATGCTGGGGAGGGTGTGGAGAAAAGGGAACCCTCCTACACCGCTGGCGGGAATGTAAATTGGTGCGGCCACTATGGAAAACAGTATGAAGGTTCCTCAAAAAACTAAAAACAGAATTACCATATGATCCTGCAATCCCACTCCTGGGCATATATCTGGACAAAACTATAATTCAAAAAGATACACGTACCCCTATGTTCACAGCAGCACTATTTACAATAGCCAAGACATGGAAGCAACCTAAATGTCCATCAACAGATGAATGGATAAAGAAGATGTGGTACCTATCTATATACAATGGAATATTACTCAGCCATAAAAAAGAATGGAACAATGTCATCGGCAGCAACATAGATGGACCTAGAAATTACCCTACTAAGCGAAGTAAGTCAGAAAGAGAAAGACAAATACCATATGATATCACTTATATGTGGAATCTAAAATATAACACAAATGAACATATCTACAAAACAGAAAAAGACTCACAGACATAGAGAACAGACTTGTGGTTGCCAAGGGGGGGAAGGGTGGGGAAGGGAAGAATTGGGAGACCGGGATTAGCAGATGCAAACTAGTTTATATAGGTATATATAGGATGGATAAACAGCAAGGTCCTACTGTATAGCACAGGGAACTATATTCAATATCCTGTGATAAACCATAATTGAGAAGAATATGAAAAAGAATGTATATACATGTATAACTGAATCACTTTGCTGTATAGCAGAAATTAACACAACATTGTAAATCAACTATACTTCAATAAAATAAATTTTAAAAAATTATTGAGGGTGCCAAAAAGCTTCTGTTTATGGAGATTAAGTCTATCTGTATTTACCATATTTGAAATTAAAACTAAGAATTTTAAAAAACACAAGCATACACTTCCTTGGCTGTCACCGTGACAATGTCAACACATGTCATGTAGCCTCTGGAAAATTCCACTTTGCACTCATAAGAGTGAAAAAGGCAAATAATGTCTCAGTATTATTACAAATATAGTTTTGACTCACAGACCCCTAAAAGGGTAGGTCTTCTGATCACATTTTGAGAACTGCTGCATTACAGTAATGAAAACAATAAATTAGATCTGCACAGAATAACATGCATAATCTCAAATGGTGACTAAGCCCCATTTTTGTGAGTGTTAGAATTAAAGAAAGGCTTTGGGTAAATGAAGAATAAATTTGGTATCAAACCCAAATATCTTTTCTTCTACCCAAGTTGGTTGGGAGAGCCAGACTGCCACGTCATGTGCGGTCAAGACTATTTGCCTTTTCTCTGCTCTGATGCCAGTGTCCCGGATGCCTGGACAGCTGGCTCCACTTCTCTGTGAAGTCTAGTGGGATCTGGAACAAATACTCCAACCAACTGTTGAGAGGGCCTGACATCCTTAGGCTGAACCTGTCTCAACCCCTTCCCACACTTTCTCTCGAGGCCACCGATGCAGCCCTTCCCTGGGGGAACCATCTGACAGGCCATGTGGACACGAGGACCACTCCAACTTCAAACATATTTAAATTCCACTCTATGCGTGTGTCCCCAGAGTCTGTGCCTCTGATCACTGTGGGAGTGGAACAGGTTTCAACACAGCCTTGGGACAGCTGCAGAGATCTGGCTGGGCCAAGGACTGGGGCAGTACGTGCACCTCCGAGGGTAAATTAATCACCTGGGAATGAGACCTGGCTAAGCCTCAGCTGACACCCCTGATTATCGGCAGGGCGGTTCGGCTCAGATTCGCATCAGAATAAGTGCGTGCCATCCCCTGGCCACAGAGGCGGGCGCAGACCCTGCCCATGAACAGCTCTAGGCTGGGAGGGGAGGTGGTGAATGAACAGATGACTGACGGAGAGAAGCGTGGGCGCCACAGGAGGGCTGAGGTCTCCCGTCTCCCGTGGTATTAACAGTGGAAAATCGGAGACTACAAAGAAAGACAGAGATCAGGAGCCTTGATTCTAACTCTGACTGTCATTCTGGGCAAGTTCCTCAGCTCGTGATGGAGCCAGGGCTCCCTGTGCGACCAGTCAGTAGTCAGCTGCCTGGGCACAGCCGTCACCACTTATTCCACAGCCCCTCAGAGCTTGAATAAGCAAATGTGGAAGAAGTCCCACGGCCTGGCCACACCACAGTGCCCCCCAGCCCACACCCTTGCCTCTGCTACAGGGTTTGGAAGACCGTCTCTAAGGGCAGCTGTTGTTTCCTTTGACGTCTTGTCCTCACAGGCGAGTGTGAGTCCCGGAAGCTCACAGCCAGACGAGCCCTCAGAGATCATGCTGTCCGTTTGCTGTCCCGGGATGTGTAGCTAAAAGCTTAGCTTTTTTTTTTTTTTTTTTTTGCGGTACACGGGCCTCTCACTGTTGTGGCTTCTCCCCCTGCGGAGCATAGGCTCCGGACGCACAGGCCCAGCAGCCATGGCTCACGGGCCCAGCCGCTCCATGGCACGTGGGATCTTCCCGGACCGGGGCACGAACCCGTGTCCCCTGCATTGGCAGGCAGACTCTCAACCACTGCGCCACCAGGGAAGCCCCAAAGCTTAGCTTTTGAAAAACACAGGAGACCTGGCTTCAAAGCCCAACTCTGCCAAGAGATACCAGTGTGACCTGGAGCAAGCAAGCTAACTTTGCTGACCCCTGTTCTACCAGTGAGATGGGCACAGCAACGTAACACCTCCGAGGATGAGGGTTAAGTACAACACATGTTGAATCGTATCAATACAATTAGCACAGTGCTTGGCATGTAACACTCAAAAAAGGGTACTGCTGCTACTTTTGTCTTTTAAGGGCTCAGGTGTCAAAGTCTAGACTAGCTCTCAACCATCTCCTGCCTCAGGAAGCCCAGGGAACACAACACACTCCCATGAGAAGAACTTAGAGTCCTTATGGGAGTGTTTCTCCACTGCAGACACACTGGATTCTTTGAACAGGAGAAGACAGCGAAGTTTTAAGATGCTCTTCAAATGACTGGGCTACACATCCCGGGACAGCAAACGGACAGCATGATCTCTGAGGGCTCGTCTGGTTGTGAGCTTCCGGGACTCACACTCGCCTGTGAGGACAAGACGTCAAAGGAAACAACAGCTGCCCTTAGAGACAGTCTTCCAAACCCTGTAGCAGAGGCAAGGGTGTGGGCTGGGGGGCACTGTGGTGTGGCCAGGCCGTGGGACTTCTTCCACGTTTGCTTATTCAAGCTCTGAGGGGCTGTGGAATAAGTGGTGACGGCTGTGCCCAGGCAGCTGACTACTGACTGGTCGCACAGGGAGCCCTGGCTCCATCATGAGCTGAGAACACACGAAACAGCCGCTCTCCTGGCTGCTTCTCCAACAGGCCACACTGCGGAGCTCCGCTGGCGGCTCTGGTGGCCCAGCCATCTCCAGTATGATAACGGAAGTAGTTAATTAATCCCAGCAAGTTAATAAATGCGTATCGCTGGGCGCTGTTTTAGGCGCTGAGGATACACTAGTCAGCAAAACACAAAAACCCTCCGCTCTTGAACTTACATCCTTGTGGGGTGGAGACAGGTGACAAACAACAAATTAAAAAGTCATGTAATATGTCAGCAGGTGACAAGTGCATTAGAAAACCAACCAAGCAAGCACAGTAAGGACAGGAGGGAGATGAGGGAAGAGGCTGGAATTACCCGGCCGCACCAGGAAGGGTCAGACGCGTCACTGACGCGTGCGGTCCTCCCGCTGTGACGCGCTGAGTACCCGCTTCGCGCAGCCTCGTCAGCCAACACTTCCTGGGAAGCCGTCCTGCACCGGCTTAACCCCCACCGACCCAGCCAGTATGCAGGCTTGCACCCGGCCTTCCCCGCGTCTGCCCGGGGTTGGGTTTGATTCACTTCCCTCCTTCACACCACCCTGGATCGGGCGGGCAGTCTCAGAGGCTAGACCTCCACAGCACCTCCCGAATCCGGCCACTCTCCTGCTATGCCACTGGCTCCATCACTGGTCCCAGCCGTGGCCTGCCACCCGTGTGACTGCAGCAGCCCCCCTGACGCCTTCCTGCCTCCATTCTTGTCGCACTACAGACCCTTATCCACTCGGTGGCCAGAGTGACTTTTCTTGAAGCTCTATCGGACGTCTTCCCCTTGCGTAACCCCCTCCAGAGGCTTCTCAGGACACGACAAACACAGCCTGGACTCCTTCCGGGCTCCCGGGCTCTGCGTGACGAGGCCTGGCTGCCCCTCCGCCCCACCTCCCTTCACTCTCCCCTTATGTCGCTTCAGCCTCCCCGTTCTTTTCCTGACCTCTGGACGCACCAAGCCGTTCCCGTCTCAGGGTCCTGCCCCTCGCTGTCCCTCCCCGCGTGGCCCCTCCTCATGTTTTCATGCTCAGGTTTGGCGTGGCTGCCTCGTGCCCTCGCCCAGGCCTGGGGGTGAAGGCTGCAGCGGGCGTGAGCAGGGCCCCGCCTCTGCCATCGCTCTAGCTGGCCTTACCGCTTCTCCACGATTTTTCGACCGTGCGCCCACTTCCTACTGCCCCTAGTGCAGTCTCAGGACGTCTGTCTTGCTCCCTCTGTCTCCCTGGCACCGAGAGCAGCCCCTTGGTCCCTTTTAAAACTCAGCCCTGGGACTTCCCTGGTGGTCCAGTGGGTAAGACTCTGCACTCCCAATGCAGGGGGCCTGGGCTCAATCCCTGGTCAGGAACTGGATCCCGCATGCATGCCGCAACTAAGAGTTCGCATGCCACAACTAAGAGCCGGCGTGCTGCAACTAAAAAGATCCCACGTGGCACAACAAAGATCCCTCATGCTGCAGTTAAGACCCAGAGCAGCCAAAAAATAAAAAAAATAAAAAGTAAAAATACAACTCACCCCCATCCTTCAAGTCTACCCGAGACCCCACTTTCTCCCTGAAGTACTTCCTGGCAGCCCCCAACTTCTCAACTCCTGCCGCGCCTCCTGTCTACACTCACCATGGTCTACACTGCACCGGACTAAGGACCTGTGATCCCTTCATTCCTGAGAACGCCGTCTTCCCACTCAACCAGCTCAGGGGCAGGAGTGCAGAGTGTCTGCAACAGGAGACCCGCTCCAGCCTGGGTCTCTCACTTCCTGGGCAACTTACTCCCTGCCTCTCTACCGTGGTTTCTTCCGCTATGAAGTGGGAACAATAAAAGCAATACTTGCCACCTTCAGGATCGCCGTAGGCATTAAATGAAATCATGCCAGAGAGAGCGTGCTGTATGCTGGCACGTGCTCAAGAGAACTCCCCGGTCCTAGCCCAGGGTTGAGTGCTCAGAAAATGTTTCTTGACTGATGGATGGCCGGAGCTTGGACGGACCCGTTTTCATGATGGGAAGGTCTTTTCCATCCCCACCACAGGAACCACGGTGACCCAGGAATCCAGCGACCACATCTCTGTTATGTCAGCATGTGGAAAGCAAACCATCTACGGCTCTCACAGCTGCTGTACGTGCGGTCCCACTGGCACCGTGAGCGCAGGCAGCCTGGTACGGGGAGGGTGGGTGCGGGGAACCTGGGTTTTGGTTTGGCTGGACCACTAACCCACTCACCAAAGAACAAGTTCTGCCCCGGCTCTGGGCCTCAATTTCCCCAACTGTGTATACCTCAGGGCTGGACTAAATAAGTACTTTTCAGATTTCAAAATCATCATCACCAGCAATAATACAACTTCTTTTCCTCAAAGAAATATTGAGGAGTACTTTAAAAAGATAAAAGAGAGTGGATCTGGTTGAAGTGGAGGGTAAGATGCCTGAAGCACCACTAACCCAGGTGATCTACTGTAGGTGGTCTCAACCTGCTTTCAAGATGGAAACGCCTAAGATTTCTACAACTTTAAAAGATTTTTAAGAACTGCTTTGCTTCTTCCTGGTTTACTTCTGATACTATTTTCTGCAATCAGTAGTGGACAGGATAGAGTAGACTCAGCTTTTCAGTGTAGTTTTCGGCAGGTGATGACTTTGGTGCCTGCCCACTTTGGAGGCTAACGAGCCTTTGAAACGGAAAGTCTTGTTTGCCGCAGTTCCACCCACAAGTCCTCTAGAGCTCAAGGATGATAGAAAACTGGCTGCAAAGGAGCAGGAAAGGCCAGCTGCGGCCCTGGCCTTGAGAGCTGCCAGCGCCTGGAGGAAGGGGCTCCGGCAGCCTGCCCAAGGCCGCGCCACAGTGCCAGAGCACCGCCCTCGCCAAAGCTCCCCTGCCGACCAGGAGCATCAGACGGGCCCCACTTACTGTGTGTCAACTGTCATAACTCCCTGCAAAATGCTTCTAGAGAGCCCGTGTTGCATCCTGGGAGAAACGCTGGACGCAGCTGTTCTGGGTGGTTCTCCTTCCAGTCCCTCCTCAACCAGCCGTGCAACCCTGAGCGCGGGCCACAGCCAATCGGAGGCCAGGCCTCCTTGCCCACAGAACAGCAGTGATGCCCCCTTCCTGAGCTAACCACCCAACACGGTTGAAAGAATCAAGAAAACTGGTGAAACAGCAGTTTGGGAATTGTGAAGTAATTTTAAAGGGGAGGGATTAAAACTTATGCTGAGACGCAAAGCTGCAGTGAGTCGATCAAGCCAGTGCCCCAAATCCCAGAGGATAAAGCTCTGTCCTACAATCCACAATATTTTATGGGGTTGCAGGGCAGGGGGAAATCATGTCTGAATCGTAATCTCACCTTTGGAAAGGGTGCTCACAACTACCAGTTCAGGACACAGACCGGCTGGTGCCCACACATGTGCTAAACCACAGCAGCCTGAGCGATCCGCGGTCTGAAGTCAGTCCCAAGTCTCTCAAGCAGAAGGTCAGGGTTCTGCTGTGACAGCCCATGAGGTCTCAACTTGTACAAAAGGCACCCCAGCTCCTCCTTCTGTGCGCAGTATTCAGAGGAAACACCCTGATGCTTTCAGGCCATTCTGAAGAAGAGCCAGGACCCGTCCACAGCACCTCTCAGCCAAGCCCCCCCAGTCCCCTCAGATACTTCAGAGCCCCCTCTACCACCCGAGGCAGGCCTCTGACTTCTGAGGACGTGATTCTGACACACACGAAAAAGCCATTAGAGATGACAGGCATCCAGAGACACAGGCTGGTGTAGTGGACAGGCCAGCAGATGGAGTGGGCAGGCTCCGTCATAACCTGCTGTGTGACCGTGAGAGAGTCCCCTGCCCTCTGGTCCTCAGACTCCCCATCAGTACACCCGGGGGATCTGGGGAGACCTCTACAGTCCCCGTGAGTCTCGGTCTCCTCTGACGTCCCCCTGTCCCCTCTGGTCCCCGTACTCACACTGTGGCCATGGCTGCACGTCTGTAGCACAGGGAACCCGAGGAGGTAAGTCCTGTACTCCCACCAGGCCAGCTGATCAGAGGGCACAGACCCTCGGAAGGCAGCAGCTTGATTTTTAGACTCTACTTAAAACCAAACAGGAAAAGGAAGCTGAACCAGAGGCAAAGGAGAAACAAACCCCAGTTGAGAACTGAAACCTAGGTAGAAAATAGAGAAACAGAGCTCGTGGTGCACAGACCCACCAGTGTGGGCTGCCTGAAAGCGCCAGACTGCAGCCTCAAGCTCCAGCGCTTTCTGCAGGGCTGGGATGAGGTGGCAGCCGGGCAGGGCGTGTGACAGGTCAAGGCCCAGACTCCCTCACCGGTCAGGACGCTGAGGCCCAGGGCCGAGGGCTTCCTACAAGCCTTCACGGAAAGGTGCCCTGGACCATCCTCCAGAGAATAAAAGATGACATGATGAGGTTATAGCTGGTGAAGGCTTCAGTTTTACTCCAGTATAAATTCTATACTTCTCACTAATGGTGACATTTCTGTCAGCAACTTAGGACCCAAAAGGAAAATTTCTGAGGAATGATGGAAACCTGGCCTTGTCACCGGCTCATTAAGGGAACCTGGGCTTCTGTTTCCTCAGCTGTAAAATGGGGCTAATAATTCTTAGTTTGCTTGTCTCCACAGGGTCCTCATGAAGATAAGGTCCATTCCCAATCTTTCATTCAAAATTGACTGAGGACCCACGAAGTGTCATGCACTGTGCTAGAAACTAGAGACAAAACATTGATGGGAACAGCAGTTACTTGTCCTTAAAGGGTTTTTGCGGTTTAGAAAGGAAGAGACTGACAGGTTAGCAAATTGATGTGTTAAGATGTTATTATTGATACAGTGGAAAACAGCTACACCGAGAACAGTACAAAAGAAAGATCACTTCTAGAGAGCTGAAAGCACAGGCAGTGAGAGCTGAAGGCTGAAAGTGCATTTTCAAAGGATTTCAAAGATACACATCTCCCTTTAAGCCCAGCTTCAGATTGCAAACCACAAACTTTGACATATTGTGGTTTTCATTTTCTCTTAGTTCAAAATATTTTCTATTTTTCCCTGTGACTTCTTTTATCCATAGATTATTGAGAAATATTTTGTTTAATTTCCAAATATTTGGTGTTATCTTACCTCTGTTATTAGTATTTATTTCTAATTTAATTCTACTGTGGTCAAAGAACATACTTAGAATTTCTTCTTTTGTTTTTCCTGGTATGACTGCAGTCCTTTTAAATTTACTGAGACTTGTCTGATGGTCCAGCAGGTAGTTGATCTTGGTGAATGTACTACATGCACAAGAAAAGAAGATGTGTTCTGAAATTGGGTGCAGTTTTCTAAAAATATCAATTAAGTCAAGGTGGTTAAAAGTGTGGTTCGGGGGCTTCCCTGGTGGCACAGTGGTTAAGAATTCGCCTGTCAATGCAGGAGACACGGGTTCGAGCCCTGGTCCGGGAAGATCCCACATGCTGCAGAGCAACTAAGCCCATGCACCACAACTACTGATCCTGCACTCTAGAGCCTGTGAGCCACAACTACTGAGCCCACATGCCACAACTACTGAAGCCCATGCACCTAGAGCCCGTGCTCCACACAAGAAGCCACCACAATGAAAAGCCCGCGCACAGCAACAAAGAGTAGCTCCCACTCACTACAACTAGAGAAAGCCTGCATGCAGCAAGAACTTCATAACTGCATAAATCCACTCCCATCCTTAATGGTCTAGTGGTCCTATGCATTATATATTCTCAATAGAATGTTGTATGTGTGTTTGTATTTTTTAATTATGGGAAAAAGTCTTTTATATTTACCCATATATATTTATCCTTCCCAGTATTCTTCATCCCTTTCTAAACATCTGAGTTGCCTGGTATCCTTTTTCTTCAGCCTGAGGAACTGCCAATAGCATTTCTTGTACATCAGGTATGCTGGCAATAAATTCTCTTACTCTTCTTTTATCTGAAAAATATCTTCATTTTGCTTACATACTTAAAGGCACTTTTTTTTCTGAATAGAGAATTCTGAGATTTTTTTCTTTCCCTTTCAGCACCTTAAAAATGTTGTTCTACTGTCTTCTGGCATCCATGGTATCTTGATGAGAAGTCAGCCGTCATTCATATAATCCTCTCTATATAATTTTTCTTCTGTTATGATACACTGCAGTTATGATACACTGCACAGTCTTAGCTATGCTGTCTTCCTTTAAAGGTATTGAGTTTGTCCTGGCAGTTAGGTAAATTATTGGCAGGTCCTTTTAGTGTTAACAAGCTTGGATTAATTCTTCCTTAAGTTCTACTTCCATTTTGATTTAGCCCTAGGGTATGTCCCTTACTCAAGGGCATAGTCCTTACTCCTAATGTGTAGCTGTTCTGGGGTCTCAACTGAATGCCTAGGTGCTCAGTGAGGTCTCTTCATTCAGGTGGACAGGGATCTCCAGCATTTCCCAGCACTGCGTGACCTTTGGCATCATCATTCAGCTCTTAGCCCTAGAGAAGGCAATCTGTGCTAGGTCTCATGGAGAGTGCCAGTCTACTCATTCACAGCCAGCCCTCAGCCAACAACCCAAAGTGAATTCCCTACACAAAACTCAGCATGGCTTCCTCTTCGCTATTTCCTTGCCCTGCAACATCCAGCTATTTCAGTAGCTTGGAATTCCAACAACTGACTCTTCCGCTTACTAAGATCAACTTTTAGCTTGGGTTCCACCACTCTGTGCCAAGACCAGAAAGAGACTCCAGGTAGAAAGCTACAGCCATTGTGGGGCTTATCATGTGCGTTTCTACACTCAAAGATCAGAGTACTGTGCTGCCTGTTCAATGCCTGAAAACAGCCAGAATTTAATATTTTGTCTGAGTTTCAATATCCTTCACATATTTAGGAATTTTGTATATTTTGTTCAGTGTCACAGTTGTTTTTGTCAAGATGACAAGTCTATTACGAATACTCTGTCATGGCCAGAAGCAGAAGTTGATTATGATTATTAAAGTACCAAAGGGTATTCTTTTTCATTTCCTGAGCATTTCCTAAAGATATTAGTTTGAGTGTAAATATCCTCACTGTGAGAAATGTGCCTTTCACTTTCATCCTTCATTTCCTCTGTCCTCCAAACATGTTACTACTGTTTTTTCTTGGTTTCAATAAGTAGGTAACAGGTAAGAGTGAATCTTTTGGGGGCATTTAAAAAAAACTCTACCATCTGGCTTAATACAGCACTTGAGTAGGATTATGAGATGGAGCAAGAAATGTGGAAAGATTTATGAACAGGGTGTTATGAGACATGGATTCTAGCCCTTGCTTTATTATTGGCATGCTGTATGTCCTTGGGCATTCACTTCCTCTCTTTCGACCCTGGCTTCCTCATCTGTTCAATGAAAGGACTGGTTACATTAATAACTATGGGCTGCAGGCACAGCACAAATTCCTAAATCAACTGTGTCAGGGAAATAGAAAGTATTGGAAAAATAGGATAGGGGCTGTTGACACTTGAAGAGCAATTTAGTGAGAGTTAAGAAATGTCGTTTAAGGTAGCACCCTATAATGTGTTCCTATGAATTGAGCTCAGCACCTAGTATACTGTTTAGGATATAGTAGGTATAGGGTAGATGTTAATTGCATGAATGAATGTATGAATGAACAAATGAAAGAGAAGGGCACCAAATCTCCCACAGGATATTAAATGCTAAAGCATTTGGCCCTTGATCATGCTCAATAAACAACAACTATATTGACTTGAAAGAGGTGTTTTCCATGTGGCTAGATCCCAAAAGGAAGCAGAATGGTTGAAAACGAATCAGGAAGCTATACTAAAAGACACCGTACTTAGGAGATCTAGTTAAGATCTAGTTGCTGTGTGGCTTGGGGAAGTCACCTTCTGTGGATTTTAGTTTCCTTCTCTTTAAACAGACTAACCACTCTTCTACTCTGCCTCAGTGGTATATTTGAGCATAAAAGGGTCTTTGACTAAGAAATACAGAAAAAAATTATGCTTGTGTAATACTGGCTTTTCATGAGACTCTGTGTTAAAAAGAGGCAAAGTGTTCTGGGCAGTAGGTCCTTGTGCTCTAGGAGTAGAGAAAAAGAGGATAGAGAAATGGCTACACGGAATTAGTTAACATCATTGACATGTTATGAAAACTTACTAGCAAGGTTCACGACCAACTGTAGTCAAACTTGGATTTGTCCTTCAAGACCCAACTTACATATCGCCTCTTCAGTGAGGTGTCTAATGCTCTCCAGGCCCCCAGAGAAAATTATTCCTGCTGCTGTGTTTCTTCAGCATTATCAGTTTAGTTGTCATAGATCACTGTCCTTTAGGTAAGGGCTACCATGTTTTATTCATCTTTTATAACCACCTGTACTCAGCACAATTCTTGGTACATACTGGGTGTTCAGAATGTTTGTTAAAGCTATCCTACTGCAGAGACTGGGACTCAAAAAGTACAGGAATCATTAGTGGTACAGAGGGGGTACAGATACGGCCTTGTCTTTCAAATCTCAGCATTTGGAAAGCGAATGGTTGAGCCTTGTCCATAATACCACGGTCCTCTGCCCCAAGGAACTTCCATCCCAACTAAGCTCCTGGCCAAACTCATCTGCAGCATAAATCTACATGACTAGCCGAGGCGACTGAATGTTGCAAGGAAACAATGATGAACTCACAGGGGAAAACGATAATATCTCTGAGAAGTGTAAGCATTATAAAAAAAAAGACTTAAAAGAAAGGCAACTAATGAAGAAACCTGGGATATATAATAAGAAATATATATCTGGTCTTTGTCCCTGTTTCTGGCTCACAGCTCTCAAAACCCTTGGAATTTCCGAAGTATAAGAGGAATGGAAGTATCCTTTGTTATAATACTTGGCCTTTGGTCTTCACTTCCTGAAACAGTTTTGTGTGATAACAGTGAAACTGATGTCTTTTGTTACTGATAACAAGCCCCTTTCAACCACCCTTGAATTAATGTTAATGAGGTGACTTTTGGAAAGCCCCTAAGGATGAGGGATGGTTGCCTGGAGAACCAACCATGTGATTAGAGGGTTGTAGCTTTCAACCCACAGCCTTGACCTCAACTTCCAAGGAGGGCAGAAAGGCTGATACAGGAAGTCCCCTACATACTAACGTTCAAGTTGTGAACTTTCAAAGATGCAAACGTGCATTCCATCAACATCAGGCGTGAGTGACATTGCAGCTTGCCCTCCGTCTCCTATTGCTGACGATCCTTCAGCTCTACCATCTTCCACCTCCTCTCCCTCCTCCAGTCAGTAACTCCTCTTGCCTCTTCACTCGATGCCAGCCCCCATGTGCCAGCTGTTGTACTGGACTACTGTACTTTTCAAGGTACTGTACTGTAAGATTAAAAAGGTTTTCTTTATTTTTGGTGTTTGCTTGTTTTTTAGGTATTATTTGTGTGAAAAGTATTATAAACCTATTACAGTACAGTACTATATAGCTGATTATGTTAGTTGGGTGCCTAGACTAACTCTGTTGGACTTAAGAACAAATAGGACTTACGAACGCACTCTCGGAACGGAACTCGTTTGTATGTAGGGGACTTACTGTATTGAGTTCAGTCACCAATGGCTAATGATTTACTCAATCACACCTATTTAATGAAGCCTCCATAAAATCCCAAAAGGACAGGGTTTGGAGAGCTTCCAGGTTGGTGAAGAGAATGTATCCACAAGCTGGGAGGGTGGCACAACCTAAACATGAGAACAGAGGCCCCTTCCCTCAGGACCCTTCTGGACCCTGCCTTTTATATCTTTTCCTCTAGCTGTTCATTTGTATCATTTAATATCCTTTGTAATAATCTGGTTTCCTGAGTTCTGTAAGCTCTTCTATCAAATTCACTGAACCCCAGGAAGGGGGCATGGGAGCCTCCAATTAATAGCCAGTTGGTCTGAAGCCCAGGTAATAACCTGGATTTGTGACTGGCATTTGAAGGAGGGGGAGGAACAGCCTTGTGGGACGGAGCCCTTGATCTGTGGGATGTGATGCTATCTCCAGGTAAACAGCATCAGAATTGAGTCAAACTTAGAACACCCAGCTGGTACTGCAGAATTGCTTGATGTGTGAAAACCCCACACATCTGGTGTCAGAAGTGAAGCAGTGTTGGTCTACAAATAATAAATGCTACAGAGAGTGTGGCGAAAAGGGACCCCTCCTACACTGTTGATGGGAATGCAAATTGGTGCAGCCACTATGGAGAACAGAATGGAGGTCCCTTAAAAAACTAAAAATACAGTTACCATATGATCCAGCAATCCCACTCCCGGGCATTTATCCGGAGAAAACCATAATTTGAAAAGATACATGCACCCCAATGTTCATAGTGGCACTATTTAACAATAGCCAAGGCATGGAAGCAATCTAAGTGTCCATCGAAAGATGAATGGATAAAGAAGATGTGGTATATATACACAATGGAATATTACTCAGCCATAAAAAAAAGAAATAAAGCCATTTGCAGCAACAAGGATGGACCTGGAGATTAACATACTATGTGAAGTAAGTCAGACAAAGACAAATACCATATGATATCACTTATATGTGGAATCTAAAATATGACACAAATGAACTTATTTACGACACAGAAACAGACTCACAGACATAGAAAATAAACTTATGGTTACCAAAGGGGAAAGGGAGTAAGGGATAAATTAGGAGTTTGTGATTAACAGATATAAACTACTGTATATAAAATAGATAAACATCAAGGTCCTACTATATAGCACAGGGAACTACATTCAATATCTTTAATAAATTACAATGGAAAAGAATCTGAAAAAGAAAAAACAAAACAAAACAAAACTGAATCACTTTGCTTTCCACCAGAAACTAACACAACATTGTAAATCAACTATACTTCAATAAAACTAAAACATAAAAAAAAATAAAGTAGGAAGTGAAGCAGTACTGTAGTAGAACAGTGTAACAGTCAGTGAAACACAGGAGTTTCTCCTTTAGAAAACCTATACCATGGGAAACGGAATTTGAAAACTTAATAAGCATGATAAAAGTTATTGGAGATATAAGGAAAGATATAATAATGATGTGGGAATAAGCAGTGAGAAAGAAGAACCAAGCAGTATTTTAGTATAAAAATATAATTGTTGAAATAAAAAACTCAATGGATAGCCTCAGCAGAAGAACTGAGAGAGATGAAAAACACAAAATCAGGTCAAAGAACTGACCTAGACACATCAGGAAGTGAAAAAGAGGAGGACAGGAGAAAAGTACCAGTTTCTGTGAAAAAGGCATCTGAGAGGGAAAGAAAAACAAAGAGAGGAAATACTTGCAGAAATAACGGCAGAAGTTTTCAGAATTCAAGAAAGATGTAAGACCTCAGACTGAAAAGGCTCACAGGGTGACAAACAGAGTTGATAAGTGAAAAATGTAAGTGTGCATGTGCACACACACGGATTATGATGATATTCAAAAACATCAGACAACGAGGACTTCCCTGCTGGTGCGGTGGTTAAGAATCCGCCTGCCAATGCAGGGGACACAGGTTCAATCCCTGGTCTGGGAAGATGCCACATGCCGCGGAGCAACTAAGCCCGTGCGCCACAACTACTGAGCCTGTGCTCTAGAGCCTGCGAGCCACAACTACTGAGCCCGTGTGCCACAACTACTGAAGCCCATGCGCCTAGAGCCCGTGCTCTGCAACAAGAGAAGCCACCACAATGAGAAGCCCACGCACCGCGACAAAGAGTAGCTCCAGCTCTCCACAACTAGAGAAGGCCCACGTACAGGAACAAAGACCCAATGCAGCCAAAAAGAAATAAATAAAACAAAATTAATTAATTAAAAAAAATCAGACAGAAAATTCTAAGAAGTTTTCCAAGTAAAATCAGATGACCAATAAGAGAACAAAAATCAGACCAGACTTCTATATCCTAGCTGCGGTAAGACAACAGGATATTATCTTCAGAATACTGGATGAAAAAGTTTGATACTCACATTTCATACCTAGCTAAACCATTATTTAAATGTGGTGGTGGGGGAAATGTACTTTCAGGTATATAAGATCTTAGAGGGCTTCCCTGGTGGCGCAGTGGTTGGGAGTCTGACTGCCGATGCAGGGGACACGGGTTCGTGCCCCGGTCCGGGAAGATCCCACATGCCGCGGAGCAGCTGGGCCCGTGAGCCATGGCCACTGAGCCTGCGCGTCTGGAACCTGTGCTCCGCAACGGGAGAGGCCACAACAGTGAGAGGCCCGCGTACCACAAAGAAAAAAAAAAAAGAAAGAAAATTTACGAAGGAAGAAATAACAAGATATAAAAAATGGGAGCATATAATTGAATACTATTCAGCCATAAAAAGGAGGCAGGGGGCTTTCCTGGTGGCGCAGCGGTTGAGAGTCCACCTGCCGATGCAGGGGCCACGGGTTCATGCCCCGGTCCGGGAGGATCCTGCGTGCCGCGGAGTGGCTGGGCCCGTGAGCCATGGCCGCTGAGCCTGCGCGTCCGGAGCCTGTGCTCCACGGTGGGAGAGGCCACAGCAGTGAGAGGCCCGCGTACTGCAAAAAAAAAAAAAAAAAAAAAAAAAAGGAGGCAGGTACTGACACACGCTACAGCACGGATTAACCTTGAAATCATTATGCGAAGTGAAAGAAGCCAGACATGAAAGGCTACATACTGTATGATTCCATTTACATGTGATATCCAGAATTCACAGAGATAAATTCACAGAGACAGAACACAGACTAGTGCCGTCACGGGGCGGGGGGGTCACTTGTGTCTGGATCTTCATTTATAAAGGTGACTGAGTGACGACAATGCCGTTCTAAGAAAAGTTTAACGTTACTGACGGTTCCCCTTCAAACAAGAGGTTTGGGATTGCGAAAGCACCAGTGTTGGTCAGGAGGCAGGAAGCGGCAAGGGGAAGGCAGAGGCCACAGCCCTTCGTGGAGTTTCCGTGGGAAGAGGAGAGCAGGGTAAACAGATTAGGATTGGCTGGTTTGAGTAATTCCAGCAGGCTGTGGGGCCCAGGGGCTGTCCCTAGCTGTCTGGTACCCGGCCCAGGCTTGATTTAGGGCAGGGGAAATACTGGCCTGGTGTGTGAGTTAGATAAAGGAGATGGCCGAGGGTATGGACTCCAGACTGGTTGGTCTGTACATGAAAGGTGGACCCACCAACAAATTTACTGTCTAGGGGAATTAGCCAGCCCTGGGAGGGGCAGTCTCTCCCCAGCCAGCAAGGCCCCCCAGAGATGTCAAGACATCAAAAAAAAAACATTAAAAATATAATTAATATGGAGGGGAGGGGAGGGAGGTATGGGAAGAGATTACTTAATGAGTATGGAGTTTCCTTTTGAAGTGATAAAAACGTTTTGAAACTAATTAGTAGTGACGGTTGCACAGCACTGTGAATGTACTAAATACCACTGAATTGCAGACTGCAGAATGCTTAAAATGGTTTTTTAAAATAGTTAGAAAAATTACGGGAAGGGGGGGCAAAAATCTAGTGAAGCTTCTTATAGCCTGAGGTTTAATTTATGTTTCAATAAGCAATGATAATCAGTAACCATTTTTTAAGAAAGTGTATCTATAATTTTGAACAAAAATTCCAGATACACCAACTTGTGTGTGTGTGTGTGTGTGTGTGTGTGTGTGTGTGTGTGTGTGTGTTGGGGGTGGGGGAGTACTGCCTATGAGGAACAGAGGGAGGTCAGAGAACATTAAAGACTAAGGGAGGGGCTTCCCTGGTGGCGCAGTGGTTGGGAGTCCGCCTGCCAATGCAGGGGGCACGGGTTCGTGCCCCGGTCCGGGAAGATCCCACATGCCGCGGAGGGGCTGGGCCCGTCAGCCATGGCCGCTGAGCCTGTGCGTCCGGAGCCTGTGCTCTGCAGCGGGAGAGGCCACAGCAGTGAGAGGCCCGCGTACCGAAAAAAAAAAAAAAAAAAAAAGACTAAGGGAAGCGCAGACACTGACAAGCCTTAAAACAACAATGATAATGAAAGAGGAGCAAGCATGGGTCACAGTAAGTTAGGAGCAGCAACCAGGGGAATAAAAATAGAACTTATAGCTTTCAATTCAATTTAAGAAAATTCAATATACATAATACACTAGAAGGCAGGGCAGGAGGAAAAAAACAAGGAGAAAAAGCATTAAAAATAGAAATATAGAATAAGACAGCAGAAATGAGTGTATTACTCTGGTCACCCAATTTTTCTGCTTATGTACCTTCTAGAAATATTTAGAAAATTATATATCCTGCTGCATATTTTTAAGGCGACATGTATAATTTTTCACAGGAAGTGTAGATGGTTGCAAAGGATTTAATATTTAGAAACATCATATATGGTATATGTGCACTAAATACATTAAATTTATAAATGCAATTTAGGATGTAAGCTTAAGTCCTTTCAATTTATGAAAAAGGTCTGCCATAAAACTTAACTGGTAGAACTTGTTTGCTCTATCAAACCACTGGGCCAAATCAGTTTTACTTTCTATCAGAAAAAGTTTGACTAACTTTTTAAAAAAATTAATTATTATTATTTTTTGGCTGAGTTGGGTCTTTGTTGTTGTGCACGGGCTTCCTCTAACTGCGGCGAGCAGGGGCTACTCTTCGTTGCAGTGTGCGGGCTTCTATGCGGTGGCTTCTCTTGTTGTGGAACACAGGCTCTAGGCATGCGGTCTTCAGTAGTTGTGGCACGTGGGCTCAGTAGCTGTGGTGCGCATGCTGAGCAGCTGTGGCACACGGGCTTAGATGCTCTGCGGCATGTGGGATCTTCCCGGACAGGGGCTCGAACCCGTGTCCCCTGCATTAGCAGGCGGATTCTCAACCACTGCGCCACCAGGGAAGCCCCTAACTTTTTTTAAAAAATAAATTTATTTATTTATTTATTTTTGGGTTGCATCGGGTCTTTGTTGCTGCTCCCACAGGCTTTCTCTAGTTGCAGTGAGCGGGGTCTACTCTTTGTTGCGGTGCGCGGGCTTCTCATTGCGGTGGCTTCTCGTTGCAGGGCATGAGCTCTAGGTGTGCGGGCTTCAGTACTTGTGGCACGCAGGCTCAGTAGTTGTGGCTCGCGGGCTCTAGAGTGTGCAGACTCAGTAGTTGTGGCCCACAGGCTTAGCTGCTCCGCGGCATGTGGGATCTTTCTGGACCAGGGCTCGAACCCGTGTCTCCTGCACTGGCAGGCGGATTCTTAACCACTGCGCCACCAGGGAAGTCCCGTCCTTGACTAACTTTTGAACTGTAACATGCTTATACACATCACAGTGAGAGAATTCTTAATTTTAGAACAGAGAGCTACATGTATAAGGCACGGCACTTTGCACGAGTTGGCAGCCTAGATGAAATAAGAGCTGCCCTCTTTGGTATTTTCTTTCTTTTTTTTTTAAACTTACGTTTTTTTTGGCTGCATGGGGTCTTCATTACTGCATGCGGGTATCTCTAGTTGCGGCGGGCGGGGGCTACTCTTCATTGCGGTGCGCGGGTTTCTCATTGCAGTGGAGCACGGGCTCTAGGCACGTGGTCTTCAGTAGTTGCAGCACGCGGGCTCAAGTAGTTGCGGCATGCGGGTCCTAAAGCGCGTGGGCTCCAGCAGTTGTGGCTCGCAGGCTTCAGTATTTGTGGCTCATAGGCTCTAGAGCACAGGCTCAGTAGCTGTGGCGCATGGGCTTAGTTGCTCCGCAGCATGTGGGCTCTCCCCGGACCAGGGCTCGAACCCGTGTCCCCTGCATTGGCAGGCAGATTCTTAACCAGTGTGCCACCAGGGAAGCCCCTGGTATTTTCTATAGATGCTTTCTTTGCTCTGCTCTCAGGAGACTCTCCTTCAGGGCCAATGCATTCTCAAATTATTCCTCTGTTTGGTCTACTGAAGGTTATTATATCCTGAGGCAATGAATCTTCATAAGGTTTGGAAAGGGCAGGCGATACGCCTCTCTTCCACACAGTGAGAAAAGAGGAATCATGAGAGGTGATGTGAGGATGGGGAGCCAGCATAGCACAGGCACACAGAACTGGGAACTCAGGAAACTTATTCTCTTCAAGCTATCTTTGGCAGTGTAGCCCCAGGAAGTCTTAACACACCCCCAGGAATGAACGTGCCCCAGTTTGAAGATGGCTGTGCTAATGTAATAGTCATGACCTACCATAAATGGGTTAAAATCACTGGTCAACAGACGGGGATTTGTTGGATTTCATAAAAAATAAGAACCAGAATTATGGAGTCAACACAAGACAGTTAAAACAAAAGGATGCTTCAAGATTGAAAATACATAAATGGAAAAGTTATAAGGCAAACATAAAGAGAACATCATTAGCAATTTTAATATCGCACAAATACAATTTAAGGAGAAAAACATGATTCAGGATCCAGAGGAATACTAAATACAAAAAAATAATCACGAGCACATATATATGTAATATAGCTTCAACTATGTAAAGTAACCAAAAAATTATGAGGAGAAATAGTTAAATAAACCATCCCAGTGAAATTTTAGAAACATATGACTTATTAGATCTTTCTTAAAACAGAGAGATACAAAGTAAACAAAGTGGGAGGCATCAGCTCTCCACTCAGCTATTCCTTGCTTTAAAGTTATATTTGTTTAAAGTTAGAACACTCAAACTATAGAAAGATATGGAAGTAAACTAAGGCCCCTCTCCTCTCCTCTGGCCCTCTCTCCCCAAACAGAACCATTGTTCATGCTGGGGAAGATGTTTGTGTGGAATGAGAGGTCACAATTTTCATTTATCATGGTCCAGCGCTGCTTCCATTACACCTGCGTCAGGTGTAATGCGGGGATGGACTAAAATGAGCCCTGCTTTGTAGAGGGACTCGTGCAACTTAGCATCTCAAAAAGGGATGCCAGTGTAACATTCAGGCACACTGAGAACATCCGGCTAAGGGAAAGATGCCCACCACGAAGAACATCATACAATTCCGTTTATATGAAATGCCCAGAACAGGCGAATCCATAGAGACAGAAGTAGATTGGTGGTTGCCGGGGGAAGAGACTGGGGGAAATGGGAAAGGACTGCTAATGGGTACAGAGTTTCCTTGTGGGGTGACGATAATTTTCCAAAATTCACTGTGGTAACAGTGGCAAAACTGAATATACTAAAACCCCTGAACATTACACCTGAAGTGGATGAATTTTACGGTATGTAAATTATGTCTGAAAAAAGCTATGATTAAAAACTAACCCTAAATGCAGCGAATGCAATGCTTCCAAATGGATTATGAATTGGTGGGACTTTGAGATTGTTGAAGAAAACCATTCTGGCTCACACCAGAAACAACAGCCAGTAGAAAGGACCTCACGGAGGGTGAGAACTCTCAAGTTATTTCAGCCTTCTAGAATACAGAGAAAATAAAATGAATCAAGGGGACTTCTGACTAAAAAGACCTCCCCAGAATCCAGCAGGTGCAGTATATGTGCTCTTTGGCTTCAAGGCAATGCCTATGAACTTGAATTATGCTCAGGCTTCCCTTGAAGCCTACGAACCTAACCCAAGAACAATTCATATCTCAAGCTATATGTTGAGTATTTTAATGTTTCCAAGCCTTCTGCCTCCTTTCAGTGATTTCCAATGGTTTTAATGATCATCTGAAGATAGAAGGACACATTAGCTAGTTTTGGTTAACTATAAATCAAATAAATCCAAAGGAACACAATAATGAGAAACCATTTTTCATCATCCAAACAACTGGAGCTTTTTGTTTGTTTGTTCCTCAGAACTTTTGGTTTGTCTTGGTTTTGATTTTATTTCATTTCAGTGAATTTAACACCCATATGGATCTGAGTAACCACCACCGCAATCAGAGGATACAGTTCCATCGCCCCCTAAACCTCCTCCACTGTCCCTTAGTGGTCACACGTTCCCCACCCCCGCTGCCTTGCTCTCACTGATCTGTTCTCTAGATCTATAGTTTTCTTTCACAGAGTGGTATACTAATGGAGCTCTACGGTATGTAACCTTTTAGGATGCTTCCTTCACTCAGCATAATGCCTCTGAGGTTCATCCAAGTTACGGTGTTTATTAAATAATTTGGTTCTTTTTTCTTGTTTTGCAGAGTAGTACTCCATTATATGGATATACCACGAATTGTTTATCCAGTAAACTGAAGCACATTTGAGTTGTTTACAGCTTTTGGCCGTTATAAATAGAGCCACTGTAAACAGTTTCTCTCTTTCTCTCTCTCTCTCACACACACAGGTTTGTTTTTTTTTTGGGGGTGGGGGGGACGAGGGCTCGAACCCATGTCCCCTGCATTGGCAGGTGGATTCTTTTTTTTTTTTTTTACATCTTTATTGGAGTATAATTGCTTTACAATAGTGTGTTAGTTTCTGCTTCATAACAAAGTGAATCAGTCACACACACACATATGTTCCCATATCCCTTCCCCCTCGCGTCTCCCTCCTTCCCACCCTCCCTATCCCACCCCTCTAGGTGGTCACAAAGCACCGAGCTGATCTCCCTGTGCTATGCGGCTGCTTCCCACTAGCTATCTGTTTTACATGTGGTAGTGTATATATGTCCATGCCACTCTCTCACTTTGTCACGGCTTACCCTTCCCCCTCCCCATATCCTCAAGTCCATTCTCTAGTAGGTCTGCACACACAGGTTTTTACGTGAATGTAAGTTTTCATTTCTGTAAGGTAAACACCCAGGATTGAGATTACTGGGTTATATGTTTAACTTTATAAGAAACTGCCAAACTGTTTTCCAGAGTAGCTGTACCATTTGTTCCTACCAGCGGTGTAGCAGAGCTGCATCCCCACCAGCATTGGGCATTGTCAATATTTTCTTTATTTCAGTCATTCTAGTAAGTGCGTTGTAGTATCTCATTGTAATTTTAATTTGCATTTCTCTAATGACTAATGATGCTGTGTGTCTTTTCATGTGCTTGTTTGCCATCTGTATATCGTCTTTGGTGAAATGTCTATTCAAGTCTTTTGCCCATTTAAAAAAAATCAGGCTGTTTTATTACTGCTAAGCTTTGAGAGTTCTCTATACATTCCGAAGACAAGTCCTTTGGGATGAGCAATTAGTTTTTCCAAGTCTGTCTCTTGCCTTGTCAAAATTATTTCAGTTTGATTAAGTCCAATTCATCTCTTTTTTTTCTTTTACGGATGGTTGCTTTTGCTGTCACGTCTCAAACCCTTTGCCTAACCCTAGGTCATGAAAGTTGTCTCAAGATTTCTTCCAGAATTCTTATAGTTTTGTATTTTACATTTAGATTTAGCATCCATCTTGAGGTAACTTTTGTATAATGTGTGGGGATTAGATCAAAGTTCATTTTTTGGCAGATTAATATCTAATCGTTCCAACTCCATTTGTTGAAAAGACAATGCTTTCTCCATTGAATTGCCTTTGCACCTTTGTCAAACATCAACTGACAAATCTGTATGGACCTATTTCCGGATTTTCCACCCAAGTGTCCAACATGTCTCTAAGTCATCTTGCAAAATCACAAGGCAAGCTCGTTGGTATCTCACACATGTCTCAACATCAGAACTCAGAACCTGAATCAGGAACAGTGATTAGGTACTTGATTCATTTATCTTTGTGCTACAGGCTGTGGAGTATGTAACCCATGCCCTCTCCAGGCTGGACCACACATGGAATATTGAGATCAGTTTTTGATATTGCAGTATGAAGGGTACTGGCCACCTGGAAACATTCTGAGAGGGTGACTGAGATAGTGAGGCAAACAGAAATCCTAACACATGAGGACTGGCTGAGAAAACCGGGGCTGCCTAGCCTGGAGAGATGAAAGGAAAATGTGAACACCAGCTCTGGACCTATGAAGTGGAGCTCACTGGAAAGATGAGTACTTCTTTTATGGGATCTTTAGGGAGATGATTAGGACCAGTGGCTAAACCAGGCACTGTGCTATGTATGTGCTGGGAGCCCAGAGACGGACAAGATATGGTTCCTGCTTGCAGAGGGGGAAGCCACAGGAAAAACTGTTTTGGTTTGACGTGGGCCATCCAACCAATTTTAAGTGCAATGGACATGTGCTTTATAAGAGACTGGATTGAATGACTTGTTTGTCTCTGATTTTGCATGGTTGCCAAAGGTGGCCCAACAACTCTATTTTGAACAAATGACTTGTTTCTGTCTTTGGGTTTAATGGCCTCAGGAAGAGGCTCAGGTCATGTGAAAGAGATCTGCCCAAGGTCTCAAAACAGTGGCTGCAGAACTGAATTTGTAAACCAAGCCTCCTGATGCTTAGTCCAGGACTCCTTTTTACTGCTTGTCAAAATTATTAATCAACACTGTATTTGCTGAAGACTCAGTAACCCGATGCCTCCTCTAGTATATAGTGTCTCCTGGGTTTTTCTGACCCTTTGGGTTTTCAGTCTTGCAGGCTCACTGTCTCAGAGGCCTTTAAAGAGAAAGGAATCCTACACATCTGAAATTTCAACACTTTTTTTCAATGACAAGATGGGGGAAAACATCATATCAAATCAGACAGGGCTCTTGTGAAGATCTGAGTTCTGCTCTGAGCTGCTTCTGGGTGACCTACTACTCTAATTAGGCTGGAAGTAGACCTGGCTTTCATGAGATTCAGGCTGTGGCTGGAGGAAAAAGTTGTCAAGACTACTTAACATCATCAGTGCCCACAGTGGCATCAGAGCATTCCGGGAATTCACTGATTCGTTCCATAATTCATTCCATCGATTAACCATAAACACAGACAAACAAGGAGAACAAACATCACTGAATGGTTTAGGATTAACTAATATACCCAGGACAGGACACAGCAGAACAATAGCTAACGCTTCAGTTTATTGCTAGTCCCTTCCTTCCCCAAGCTCCCCAGGCAAGGATGCGGGACAGGAGGAAGTCACCGCAGGGCCGAGGTTGACAGTCTCACCTCTTGCTTTCTAATGTGTGCTACAAAAGGGAAGAAATAACCCCAGTCCTTTCTAGCAGACAGAGTTCTGGTGAGGATCAAAGGCGATGACGGATAGGAAAAGTGAAAAGCACTGTACTTAAGGGAGAGATTTATTCATTTAACAAGCATGTGCCGGGCACCTATTAAATGGCATGCACCCTGTGAAACTGCATGGATATAAAGTAAAATAAAATATATCCCTGGGGCTTCCCTGGTGGCGCAGTGGTTGAGAGTCCACCTGCCGATGCAGGGGACACGGGTTCGTGCCCCGGTCCGGGAGGATCCCACATGCCGCGGAGCGGCTGGGCCCATGAGCCATGGCCACTGAGCCTGCGTGTCCGGAGCCTGTGCTCTGCAACGGGAGAGGCCACAACAGTGAGAGGCCCGCGTACCGCAAAAAACAAACAAACAAACAAACAAACAAATAAATAAAATATATCCCTGCAGTCCCGACAGTCAGATATAACATACTGCTGCAAGCACAATGATGGGAAAGTACAGGGTGATGGGAGAGCCCAGGAGGGGTCCATTTCCAGGCTGGGCAGTTAGAGACAACGACTGTGGAGGTATGGCATGAACAGGGTATTAAGGCAGCAGGAGACGGAACCAGATTTCAGAAAATACCTCACTCTCTTTATTTTATATGATGCAGGAGATAATCTGCAAAAGTGGGCCATGGTTTTACTATTACCCTTTACTGTACATAAAGCAGCGGCTCCCTCCCAACCACAGAGGCTACTGGCACCTGGCAGGTGAGACCAGGGATGCTGCAGATACCCTATTAATACAATGCACAGGGCAGCCTCCCCAACAAAGGGTTACCTGGCCCCAGACGTCGGCTGTGCCAATGTTGAGCAGGCCTGCTGTAAAGGAGACAGGCCTGCAGAGGAGAAGCAACTCGTCCAAAAGGCCACAGCAAACTAGTGGAAGGGCCGGAGCCTGAACGCCGGTCTCCGGTGACCGAGTACCTCAGACAGTTGTCCCAGGTCACAGCCTGCACAGGTCTACACCTGGGCAGCAGAGGGAAAGCATGAAGGACAATGGGCTGGGGCAGGAGCTTGACTGATGCTGGAGGACAAACCTGAGTCCTAGTGTCAGAGCAGCACAGACGTGGAGCAGTGAGAGAGAGGAAGGAGAGAGAAGGGGAGAGAGAAAAAAGCAAAGGAAGCAGCAGGCAGCTGGCCGTCTATTTCTGACTCTTAGGACACCCTTTAACATTTCTACAGTGATCTGCACTTAAAGAAGTGGGTTTCACACTCTCAGTCATCACAACAGCCTCATCGGCGAGGTGGGAGAGGTGAAGATAAAAATATACTCACATTCTCTGAAGCCCAAAAGGGTGAAATGCTGTACCCCAGGGCCCCTGAGCTTTGCAGAGAGAGGCAGGACTCGACGGCCAGCAGCCTCTCGGGCAGTCGACAGGCGCTGCACCCCAGCCCTGCACCCGCCGCGAGTTTCTCGGCCCCCCTGCGGCCCGCGGGGGTGGGACAGGTGTCTCTGAAAGGTCTCCCTGGGACAGCAAGCTCACATGCCTCCTGGTGAACTGGGGCCCCGAGCAGGGAGGCACTGCAGGCGTGGGCCGCTCCCTGTTTCCATATCAGGTGAGCCTCCTGGCTTCTCTGGGCATCACTGCCTGTGCTCACAGTGAGAAAACCACAGATCACCTTTGAGAGCCCGCCCTGCTGTGAAAACGAAGTCTATGCTATTTTAAAATTCTCAATTCCTGAAGCCAATGATACTGCTTTTAAGTGTGGCCAACAAAAACTGTTACGGGGGAGGCAGCTGGTATAGCTTAGTGCCTTGGCCTACGCTGACAGGAAATATAATTACTTCGTTAATGAATTAATTTTCAAAAAAATGAATCCTTAAAAAAAAATCTCTGTCCAAACATCCTGGCTGCTGTTTCAGGCAGCTTTGCTGATGACGGTTTAGTTCCTGCTCACGCTAACATTTCTCCTGTGACTGATGCCCTGACTGGGCCTCATGGCCTCGCGGACACACAGGGCAGGTGCGATGGGACGAGCTGGGAGTGGGGAGTCGGGAGACAAGCTATACCTGGTCGGGCCTCAGGGAAACGAGTTACCTTTCAGGGCCATAATCTCATCTTTAAAATGAGGGACGGGATTAGGAGGCCACCTGCACACAGCCAACACTGTCTCAAACTATTTTAAGTCTCAACTGGTCTGAGTCCATTTCTTCATTACCATGCTGCTTGTGAAGATTAAATACAACAATGAATGGGGAAGATTCTTGAAAAGTAAAACATTTCACTTGTCAGAGAAGCTTGTCAGAGGGGTGTGGAGCTTAGCACTCCGCTTAATTAATACACGAAAGGCCATGCATATGGATGCCAGTTTACGCATGCACAGGGGTCTTTAGCAGCAGTTCTCAACTAAGGAAGTGCAGCTCACCCGGTGTCAGGAAAAGTTCTACAGAAAAGTGCATTGCAAGTTATTACTATGAAGTATCAACGTTTGCAAGAATTACCTTTTTCCCCATCACCTAGATGAATCAAAGTTACCCCTATAACATCATTCTTGCTAATTTACATTACAATATGATCTTTTTAGCAGAGAGGTGGAATCACATTCCATACAACCCTGGGTGGGCATCCTCTAAGCGACTACCACCCATCTGACAGTCACTTCCTGGTTTGGGGGACTGTCTTCAACTTCTGCTGAATTCCACTCCAGTTTCATCAGTCTAGATCTAGCTAATAACAGAGTTCATGATTTAAAAATTTAAAAAGACCATGTCAGGCTGGCCTGAAATCTATGAACTAATGTATCTGTTTGTTTTTTTTTTTCGGTACGCGGGCCTCTCACTGTTGTGGCCCCTCCCGTTGTGGAGCACAGGCTCCAGACGCGCAGGCTCAGCGGCCATGGCTCACGGGCCCTGCCGCTCCGCGGCATGTGGGATCTTCCCGGACCGGGGCATGAACCCGTGTCCCCTGCATCGGCAGGCGGACTCTCAACCACTGCGCCACCAGGGAAGCCCTAATGTATCTGTGTTTGACACATGCCACTAAACTCTTTGCAGGATGGCAACAGGCACGTAAGTCCACGGAACTCTGCCTCTTCCGATGCCCACTCACCCAGCACTTCAGCAGAAACTCCTCAAGGTCGCTGCCTTGAAGTCATATACTCGACAGGGACGAGAGAGATCCAGCTGCTCCATCTGACCTAAAGGAGGTCACAATCTCCAGCTCCTCACAAAGCATCCTAGGTCTAAAATTTTAGTAACAGTTCAACCTCTCTTTTCCACCAATACCAGTCTCTTTTCAACCTTGAGTTCACAGCCAGGAAATGGTTGCCTAAGGTCCTGCCCAAACTGATTCAGAACCAACCTACCTGAGAACCCAGCACGGGAATACGGAGGGCAGACACACTCTGATCCGTCCACCTGTATCTACTGCAGCACTGTGTCCTCCGGGAAACCACCACCAGACTGAGCCATCGGGCAGGGAGAGCGTTTCAGTCATCTCTGCAGCCCCAGGCCCTGACACAGGACTGGCTTCGGGCTGTTGTATAAGTGGAGGATTACTGGATGGAGGAAAGCTGACTTGGGAAGTGCGGTACGTTATAGTGAAACGGCCTGACCTTGGCACCAGAACACCTAGACAAGCCCGAGCTCTGTCCTTTGGTAGCAGCGGGACTCCAGGCAAATCCCTTTACCTCTCTACCCTTGGCCTATTTCATCACCTGTAAGATGAGGTGACTGGTCCTTATCCTGCCTAGGACTGATGAGGAGACAGCAGACATGGAAGCCATGGGTATTCTATAAAGCAAGTACAAAAGTGACCAGTTGGGGCTTCCCTGGTGGCGCAGTGGTTGAGAGTCCGCCTGCCGATGCAGGAGACACGGGTTCGTGCCCTGGTCCGGGGGGATCCCACATGCCGCAGAGCGGCTGGGCCCGTGAGCCATGGCCGCTGAGCCTGCGCGTCCGGAGCCTGTGCTCCGCAACGGGAGAGGCCACAGCAGTGAGAGGCCCGCATACCGCAGGAAAAAAAAAAAAAAAAAAAAAAGTGACCAGTTGTTTTTATTCTTAAAAAAACTCTTCTAACCTGGCATTTGGGATAGTGACTGTCAATCAGAACTTTTCCTGGGTGCTCCTTGCTCTGCAAACATGATGGATGCCAGGCTAATCCCACGTGCTAGCATGTTCCCTAAAATCTTAAACTTAGGAGATGCTCATTTTGGGGCACAGAGGAAAGAGCCCTGGCCCAGGAGGCACGTGACTTGGGCAGCTGGTCCTGGGTTTCCCGTCAGGTCTCCTGTCAGTCCCCCAGCAGCCTTGGCCAAGTGAGTTCCCTCTCTGGGCCTCAGTGCCCCTACGAGAAGAGAGACGCTCAGATCCTCTCAAAGCTTCCTCCTGCCGCCTCCTGCCTCTCAGGGGTCTCCTTCTTTTCACAGCCCTTCCCCCACCCAGAGTTCACAGGCAGCTCTAACTCCATCAACCCCAGGCAGGAGGCTCACCACCCTAGGACGGTATCAACACACTGGCTGGAATTAGCTACTCTTTCATCATCTCTATGCCCAGCTTTTCCTCTAACAGTTTCTACTTTAATTAATGCTACCACAATTTATTTGGCAGGCAATCTGGAATTTCTTTCCTATTCCTCATCCAATTATTTGTCAGGAACTGGCAACCCAGATTAAACCTCAGCTGTTCTCACGTGGACTAACTCAGCTCCCTAACTGGCTGCCCTGCCTCTAGCTATAGCTCCTTCAAACCCAGCTTCCACATACTTAGTTCCAAGAGCAACAGGATAAAATGCAAATCTGACAATGTCAGGTCCTCACACAAAACCCCCCGAAGAACACCCATCTCCTGTGGGAAGTGGTGTAAAGCCGGCCCAAGCTTCAATGCTGGGGAGCTTATCCCCAGCACGGTCCAGGCCGTCTCCCACCGGCGGCCACTCTGGTCACCCCCGCTGATGTGAGAGGGCTCCCTTTAGGCTGTCTCTGGGGGAATTCACGACTCACCCTGAGGGGCCTATGCATTTAATTACCCCCTCCCCCAGGTTTGCCTAGGACATGCGTGGACCCCACTACAAGGTCTGTTTCTGGGTCTGTCTGCCACTGTGGGCTCTGGGAGGGCAGACACAGGCTCTACTTTATCTTCCCCAGCACCTGGCAGCCTGAGAGTGCTCAGCCCACGTTTATTTTCCTATGGCTTTAGTTGACACTTTCTGGACAGTTCTAACATGGGGTTCTGGATGGAGGGGTGTTGTTGTGTTTGTATGTATGTGTGTTGAAGCAAAACCTCTGTGTTTAGGCAATGTTGCATGTCATAAAGAATTTTTTTAAATAAAAAGCTCCGTCCGGGGGTAACTGCTGGTACTAGTTCCGCGTCTGTTCCTTCCCACCCACCCCCACGCACAGTCAAGTGTGTGGTGAGCCCCCAGCCCCTTCCCTCCCTCACAAACGGGTGCAGGCAACACACCCCACTCTACACCGGAGGTGCGCACACTGGCTTCAGGGATCCATAACCCCCTGAAACAGCACATAATGCTGTGGTTTAAGCATGTTGGACTTTTTCAGGGATTGTGTTAATAACTTCCATTCATGTTTCAAAGGTGCTCCAAATCTCCAAAAAGGGACCTTCCCACCGCTGGAAGCTTATGAACTGCCCCCAGCCCGGGGGCTGCCGCTGAAGCCCCGTCATGGTACATTCCCCTGCTCAGGGACCACTGCGCCCACAGACGAGGGGGTTAAAGGAGGCAGCATGCCCATGGGGCTTGTGTCAGGAGCAGAGAAATGAGGAGCATCGAGGAGGATCTGGAAGCCTCCAATATCAGTGCAACTTAACACAGAGCAAGAAATACTGCACAAATCTGGGAATTCTATTTAGCTCAGCACTTTCGAGTCTGTTTGCTAAACGCAACAATGTAAAAGAGATCTCTGTCTGAGTACTGTTCCTTCTCAGTTCATGGGGACACGGGAGCTGCACTGTCCAGTGCCATGCCTCGAGCCACGTGACCAGGAGCACTAGAAATGTTGCCCGTCCGAGTACAGAAGTGATGCTAGTGTAAAGGACATACCAGACTTCAAAGACTTAGTACCAGAAGTCATCTAATGTAGCTCATTAATAATTTTCATGTTGATTACATGTTGAAATTATATTTTAGACAGTATTTTAAATAAATATATTACTAAAATTAATTGTATCTGTTCTTCTTACTTAATAGGGCTATTAAATATTTAAAATGCAGCATATGGCTCCCATCTGTGGCTTGTGTTCTATTCTGTTGGTCAGGGCTGCTCTAGAAAATGTGGCACACTAGCCACTGTTCTGTGCTTCTATTCACTCTATCACTGCTTAATTGATTCCCACCTTAGAATCATTCTATTCTTTGCAAATCAAAAGCAAAACTTTCAGAGAGGATTTTCTAAGTCAGATACTAGTATTTTCACACAAATAAAAAAACAGTTTGGCAAAAATACCTGGGAAAATACACTAAGACAGGCACATTTATGGGGTCCAATTCCATGGTGAAATCCACTTGGCAATATGCAGGTGAAAATGTCACATCCAGGGTGTACGTCTAATAAGAATCTATTTCTATAGACATTTACTGAGCACCTACTGAATGTTGGGCTCTTCGCATTTATCATCATTACTTTCATTTTAAATACGAGAGAACTGAAGCTCACAGAGTGGTTCAAGGCCACGTTACTTGTTCGTGGCAGGCCACCTTGAACCCCGGTCCTGCTACCACAGCACACTGCCCCATCCCTCCCTGTGCCAACATTCTGCCTTGGTAAACTGTAAAGGGTGAGGCAAACATAAAGTACTTTGAGATACATTATATCACCTAATTATCCAAGCTATTCTGTGAGGTAGACATGGAGGTCATCAATCCCCATATTAAAAGGCATGAAAAGCTTGTGTCAAGGACTTGCCCTACACCTAACGGCTTGGTGGGGCACAGTCTTACACCTAGGAGTTCTGAAAACAGGTTCAATATCCTTTCAAATGTACCTTCTCCATGCTACCAAACATAACCTCCTCCTTTAATTAATACTGACTGCGTTCCTGGTTTTGGAATTAAGGGAACAACAGAAGGGGGACCATTACTGTCAATAACAGTCATATTCATATTCAGTGACAAACACATATTACCGCATATTATACATTCTTATATTATGAATGTAGTAACGGCACCATGAATTTTTAGTGTGGTATTTTATGTATTCATCAGCTCTTCCACGCTTACAGTGTCATACTCATTTGAAAGAGGAAGAAACTGAGACATAGGACAGTTGAGTGACTTTTACAAAAGCTCTCAGAGCTACTTATGGACCAAACAAATTAAACACACAGGCAGCAAAAGTTAAACGAAGAAGCGCCTGGGAGAAGCCCTTCTTGGTCTCTAACAGCCCAGGGAAGGTCTGGCTGATTGATGTATAAACTCTTTGGTGCAGGTGGGAAAATGTAAAAGCAAAAGCACAGAAAGATGCATAAAAAGGTTTAACTTCTTGAGAGGGAAGTGCATCCGCTGTGCAGGAGTCAGGTTTGGTTTTGTTCTGCCTTGTTTTGTCCTCAGGTGAGTTTCCTGAGGAGCAAGAGTGCAACCACACTCCGTCCTCTCTCCGCCCTAAAGCTTGAAGTCAAAATATGGGAAAAACAGTGAGACACAGAAGTAATCCAAGTACAGTGGAGAAGGTAAGCCTGCGTGTGGACCAGAGGGAGAGGGTGCAGGGGCAGGAATAAGCCCACACAGCAGCGTATGAACAAGGAGAAGGAGAAGTTCACAAGAGAAAAACACAGCAACCGATAACAGCAGACAAGAACAGGGAGGAGAGAGAAAGTGGGGAAACAAGAGGTGCTTGTAAGAAACTGCAGAGGGAGCAAGGTGCTAGTAACACCACCACCACGTCCTGAGCCGCTGGCCGAGCTGTCCATGTGCCAGAAGCCAGCACGCAGAGGGACAGACACCACCCAGAACCGGCTCGAGGCCACCACTGGGACACACGAGCCAAGGGAAAAGAGTGGGTTAAGATGCTGACGGGTCCAGGAGAGGAAATTACTTAGGAGCCCTTAGCACGGAGGGATGGACTCACGTTGCCATTTATTTAGAACTTTCCTGAATGTGGTTTAAACCTAGTTCTTTTATCTGTACTGTCCACCCGAGGTTATTCACTTTACTTAAAGTTCCACTTTAAGAAGCCCGACATGGGCTCCTCAGCTTCCGCCGTTGCTGTGCAGCATCAGCTTTATCCTGTCTAGTCTTCCTTCTTCAGGTTTCTATCACTGACTGTCCATCTTCCGCGTTTTCTTGCATTTTTTTTCCCCTCAGAGTTCAGTCCACCACTCCTGCCCTTTAGTTTCGGAGTCACAGGGAACGGTTGCTGTACTTCAGGACCCAGTGGATGATGAAATTCACCTGAGACCACAGAGCTAGAAAAGGCCAAACTGAGTTTTGAATCTGGCAATCTTGACCCCAGAGCTCTCCATCCTAAAGCCACGTGGCTGACAGGGTCTTCGTGCTCTGTCCGGGTGTCAGGCCTGTGCCGCTGAGGTGGGAGAGCTGATTTCAGGACGCTGGTCCACCAGAGACCTCCCAGCCCCACATATTATCAATCAGCGAGAGCTTGCCCAGAGACCCCGTCTCAACGCTAAGACCCAGTTCCACTCAACGACCAGCAAGCTCCAGTGCTGGAAGCCCCATGCCAAACAACTAGCAAGACAGGAACACAACCCCACCCAATAGCAGAGAGGCTGCCTAAAATCATAATAAGGTCACAGACACCCGAAAACACACCACCGGACGCAGTCCCGCCCACCAGAAAGACAAGATCCAGCCTCATCCACCAGAACACAGGCACCAGTCCTCTCCACCAGGAAGCCTACACAACCCACTGAACCAACCTTAGCCACTGCGGGCAGACACCAAAAACAACGGGAACTACGAACCTGCAGCCTGTGAAAAGGAGACCCCAAACACAGTAAGTTAAGCAAAATGACAAGACAGAGAAATATGCAGCAGATGAAGCAGCAAGGTAAAACCCCACCTGACCTAACAAATGAAGAGGAAATAGGCAGTCTACCTGAAAAAGAATTCAGAGTAATGATAGTAAAGATATCCAAAATTTCAGAAATAGGATGGAGAAAATACAAGAAACGTTTAACAAGGACCTAGAACAACTAAAGAGCAAACAAACAGTGATGAACAACACAATAAATGAAATTATAAATTCTCTAGAAGGAATCAATAGCAGAATAACTGAGGCAGAAGAAGAGATAAGGGACCTAGAAGATAAAATAGTGGAAATAACTACTGCAGAGCAGAATAAAGAAAAAAGAATGAAAAGAATTGAGGACAGTCTCAGAGACCTCTGGGACAATATTAAACGCAACAACATTCGAATTATAGGGGTCCCAGAAGAAGAGAAAAAGGGACTGAGAAAATATTTGAAGAGATTATAGTTGAAAACTTCCCTAACATGGGAAAGGAAATAGTCAATCAAGTCTAGGAAGTGCAGAGAGTCCTATACAGAAAAAAATCCAAGGAGAAACATGCCAAGACACATACTAATCAAACTATCAAAAATTAAATACAAAGAAAAAATATTAAAAGCAGCAAGGGAAAAGCAACAAATAACACACAAAGGAATCCCCATAAGGTTAACAGCTGATCTTTCAGCAGAAACTCTGCAAGCCAGAAGTGAGTGGCAGGGCATATATATATATATTTCTTTTTTTCTTTTTTTTTTTGCAGGGCATATTTAAACTGATGAAAGGGAGAAAACTACAACCAAGATTACTCTACCCAGCAAGGATCTCATTCAGATTAGATGGAGAAATTAAAACCTTTACAGACAAGGAAAAGCTAAGAGAATTCAGCACCACCAAACCAGCTTTACAACAAATGCTAAAGGAACTTCTCTAGGTAGGAAACACAAGAGAAGGAAAAGACCTGCAAAAACAAACCCAAAACAATTAAGAAAATGGTAAGCGGAACATACATATTGACAATTACCTTAAATGTAAATGAACTAAATGCTCCAACCAAAAGACACAGACTGGCTGAATAGATACAAAAACAAGACCTGTATATATGCTGTCTACAAGAGACCAACTTCAGACCTAGGGACACATACAGACTGAAAGTGAGGGGATGGAAAAAGATATTCCATGCAAATGGAAATCAAAAGAAAGCTGGAATAGCAATTCTCATATCAGACAAAATAGACTTTAAAATAAAGACTATTACAAGAGACAAAGAACACTACATAATGATCAAGGGATCAATCCAAGGAGAAGACATAACAATTGTAAATATTTATGCACCCAACATAGGAGCACCTCAATACATAAGGCAAATGCTAACAGCCATAAAAGGGGAAATGGACAGTAACACAATCATAGTGGGGGACTTTAACACCCCACTTTCACCAAGGGACAGATCATCCAAAACGAAAATAAATAAGGAAACACAAGCTTTAAATGATACATTAAACAAGATGGACTTAACTGATATTTATAGGACATTCCATCCAAAAACAACACAATACACATTCTTCTCAAGTGCTCATGGAACATTCTCCAGGATAGATCATATCTTGGGTCACAAATCCAGCCTTGGTAAATTTAAGAAAACTGAAATCATATCAAGTATCTTTTTGGACCATAGGCTGTGAAACTAGATATCACTTACAGGAAAAAATCTGTAAAAGTACAAACACATGGAGGCTAAACAATACACTACTTAAAAACCAAGAGATCACTGAAGAAATCAAAGAGGAAATAAAAAAATACCTAGAAACAAATGGCAATGAAAACATGAAGACCCAAAACCTATGGGATGCAGCAAAAGCAGTTCTAAGAGAGAAGTTTATAGCAATGCAATCCTACCTCAAGAAACAAGAAACATCTCAAATAAACAATCTAACTTTACACCTAAAGCAATTAGAGAAAGAAGAACAAAAAAACCCCAAAGTTAGCAGAAGGAAAGAAATCATAAAGATCAGATCAGAAATAAATGAAAAAGAAATGAAGGAAAGAATAGTAAAGATCAGTAAAACTAAAAGCTGGTTCTTGAGAAGACAAACAAAATTGATAAACCATTAGCCAGACTCATTAAGAAAAAAGGGAGATGACTCAAATCACTAGAATTAGAAATGAAAAAGGAGAAGTAACAACTGACACTGCAGAAATACAAAGGATCATGAGAGATTACTACAAGCAACTCTATGCCAATAAAATGGACAACCTGGAAAAAATGGACAATTTCTTAGAAAAGCAAAACCTTCTGAGACTGAACCAGGAAGAAATAGAAAATATAAACAGACCAGTCATAAGCACTGAAATTGAGACTGTGATTAAAAATCTTCCAACAAACAAAAGCCCAGGACCAGACGGCTTCAAAGGCGAATTCTATCAAACATTTAGAGAAGAGCTAACACCTATCCTTCACAAACTCTTCCAAAATATAGCAGAGGGAGGAACACTCCCAAACTCATTCGACGAGGCCACTATCACCCTGATACCAAAACCAGACAAAGATGTCACAAATAAAGAAAACTACAGGCCAATATCACTGATGAACATAGATGCAAAATCCTCAACAAAATACTAGCAAACAGAATCCAACAGCACATTAAAAGGATCATACGGGCTTCCCTGGTGGCACAGTGGTTGGGAATCCGCCTGCCGATGCAGGGGACATGGGTTCGTGCCCCAGTCTTGGAAGATCCCACGTGCCGCGGAGCGGCTGGGCCCGTGAGCCATGGCCGCTGAGCCTGAGCGTCCGGAGCCTGTGCTCCGCAGCAGGAGAGGCTGCGGCAGCGAGGGGCCTGCGTACCACCAAAAAAAAAAAAAAAAAAAAAAAGGATCATACACCATGACCAAGTGGGGTTTATCCCACGAATGCAAGGATTCTTCAATATACGCAAATCAATCAATGTGATAAACCACATTAACAAAATGAAGGAGAAAAACCATATGATCATCTCAATAGATGCACAGAAAGCTTTCGACAAAATTCAACACCCATTTTGATAAAAACCCTCTGGAAAGTAGGCATAGAGGGAACTTACCTCAACTAAGAAAGGCCATATATGACAAACCCACAGCCAACGTCGTTCTCAATGGTGAAAAACTGAAACCATTTCCACTAAGATAAAAGGTACCAGACAAGGTTGTCCACTCTCACCACTATTATTCAACATAGTTTTGGACATTTTAGCCACAGCAACCAGAGAAGAAAAAGGAATCCAAATCGGAAAAGAAGAAGTAAAGCTGTCACTGTTTGCAGATGACATGATACTATACATAGAGAATCCTAAAGATGCTACCAGAAAACTACTAGAGCTAGTCAATGAATTTAGTAAAGTAGCAGGATACAAAATTAATGCACAGAAATCTCTTGCATTCCTATACACTAATGATGAAAAATCTGAAAGAGAAATTAAGGAAACACCCCCCATTTACCATTGCAACAGAAAGAATAAAATACCTAGGAATAAACCTACCTAAGGAACAAAAGACCTGTATGCAGAAAACTATGAGACACTGATGAGAGAAATTAAAGATGATACAAACAATTGGAGAGATATACCATGTTCTCGGATTGGAAGAATCAACATTGTGAAAATGACTATACTACCCAAAGCAATCTACAGATTCAATGCAATCCCGATCAATCTACCAATGGCATTTTTCACAGAACTAGAGCAAAAAAATTCATAATTTGTATAGAAACACAAAAGACCCTGAACAGCCAAAGCAATCCTGAGAAAGAAAAACGGAGCTGCAGGAATAAGGCTCCTGGACTTCAGACTATACTACAAAGCTACAGTAATCAAGACAGTATGGTACAGGCACAAAAACAGAAAAATAGATCAACGGAACAGGATACAAAGTCCAGAGATAAACCCACACATATATGGTCACCTTATATTTGATAAATGAGGCAAGAATATACAGTGGAGAAAAGACAGCCTCTTCAGTAAGTGGTGCTGGGAAAACTGGACAGCTATATGTAAAAGAATGAAATTAGAACACTCCCTAATACCATACACAAAAATAAACTCAAAATGGATTAAAGACCTAAATGTAAGGCCAGACACTATAAAACTCTTAGAGGAAAACACAGGCAGAACACTCTATGACATAAATCACAGCTAGATCCTTTTTGACCCACCTCCTAGAGAAATGGAAATAGAAACAAAAATAAACAAATGGGACCTAATGAAACTTAAAAGCTTTTTGCACAGCCAAGGAATCTATAAAAAAGATAAAAAGACAACCCTCCGAATGGGAGAAAAGATTTTCAAATGAAGCAACTAACAAACGATTCATCTCCAAAATTTACAAGCAGCTCATGCAGCTCAATAACAAAAAAACAAACAACCCAATCCAAAAATGGGGAGAAGATCTAAGCGCACACTTCTCCAAAGAAGATATACAGATTGTCAACAAACACATGAAAGGATGCCCAACATCACTAATCATTAGAGAAATGCAAATCAAAACTACAATGAGGTATCACCTCACACCAGTCAGAATGGCCATCAAAAAATCTACAAACAATAAATGCTGGAGAGGGTGTGGAGAAAAGGGAACTCTCTTGCACTGTTGGTGGGAATGTAAATTGTTACAGCCACTGTGGAGAACAGCATGGAGGTTCCTCAAAACACTAAAACCAGAACTACCATATGACCCAGCAATCCCACTACTGGGCATATACCCTGAGAAAACCATAATTCAAAAAGTGTCATGTACCACAATGTTCACTGCAGCTCTATTTACAATAGCCAGGACATGGAAGCAACCTAAATATCCATAGACAGATGAACGGAAAAAGAAGATGTGGCACATATACACAATGGAATATTATTCAGCCATAAAGAGAAACAAAATTGAGTTATTTGTAGTGAGGTGGATGGACCTGGAGACTGTCATACAGAGTGAAGTAAGTCAGAAAGAGAAAAATAAATACCGTATGCTAACACATATATATGGAAACTAAAAAAAAAAGGTTCTGAAGAACCTACGGGCAGGACAGGAATAAAGATGCAGATGTAGAGAATGGACCTGAGGACCCGGGAAGGGTAAGCTGGGACGAAGTGAGACAGTGGCATGGACATGTATACACTACCAAATGTAAAATAGATAGCTAATGGGAAGCAGCCGCATAGCACAGGGAGATCAGCTTGGTGCTTTGTGACCACCTAGAGGGGTGGGATAGGGAGGAGGGAGGGAGACGCAAGGAGGAGGAGGTATCGGGATATATGTATATGTATAGCAGTGAATCAGCTAACGCACCACTGTAAAGCAATTATACTCCAATAAAGATGTTAAAAAAAAACCTAAAAAAAAAGATAAATGAATGAATGAATGAATGAATGAATGAGCCTGTATTAGTCAACTTGGGTGGCTGTAACGAAATACCCCAGAGTGGGAGCTTCGAAGCAGCAATTCACTTTCTCACAGTTCTGGAGGTGCAAGTCCAAATCACGGTGTCAGCAGGGTTGGTTTCTCTAGAGGTCTCTCACCTGACGTGTACAATAGATGTCGCCTTTCCTTGTGTCCTCACACAGCCTTCCTCTGTGTGCGAGCTCTCCTGGTGACCCTGCCTCTTCTTACATGGACACAAGTCGTATTGGATTAGGGCTCCACCCTTACGACCTCATTTAACCTTCAGTACCTCCTTAAAGGCCCCATCTCCAAATACAGTCACACTGGGGATTAGAGCTTCAACCTACGAATTCAGGGGGACACAGTTCCATCCATATCAGTGTCCTAGACCACAGTCCTCTGTTAAACACCCAGATGGAATACAACACTGTAAATGTGGTCCGACAATTTTGAAGATTACTGGGACAGTCATCTCCTCCGGAGGTAAAAATGATACAGCTTTTAGTCCGTTTTTATTTATCTTGCATGGTTTTGTATTATTTGGGATTCTTTAGGTGGTAAATGACAGATATTAATGGGAAAAAAATGGAATGTATTAGTTCATACAGTACAAAAAAGTGGGCTCATGAATAAGCCTGGATTAAGCAGGGCGGAAAGTGGGACACACAAGATCAGCGATGCCAGGGGAATTCGGTTTCTTTGGCGTTTGCTGAACCCTACCTCTCTCTCTGGCTTCACTAGCAGACCACCTTTCCCCACATGATGGGAAAGAAGGTTACCAATGACTTGAGGCTTTCATGACCTGAGAGAGAAAACCGGCCTCTTTCCTAATAGCTCTATAGCCCATCGGGTCTCATGGAGGACTCTTAGATGACATGCCAGCACCTAAGCCAAACACCACAGTCAGGGGATTGAGTTTTGGCCGGGCCAGGCCTGGGTTGTGTGCCACCCCAGAGTGGCGGTGAGTTGTCAGGCCCACACAAACTGCATGACCAGGTCAAGTTACCAGGGAACGGAAAGCTAGTTCCCCTCTACTTAACCCCTCCTCTCCAAAACGGCTGCTGGGCAAAACACAGTATCTTTCTAGCAATAAATGCTATTCCAGCAAACAAACAGGTGTGCTAAAAAGTATTTTGACTGCCTCTCTCTTTTTAAAAATTTCTTGATCTTGGTGCAACGTCTTACTTATTGAAATAACCTCAAGGTCATCTCTGTCTCTTTGGCCAGGTGCTAAAAAACAAATGACTTACGTGAAGTGGGTAAAGAACGCCCTGACATCTTAGCACTCCCCATCAGGAAGATCTGTACTGGAAAGCAAAATGGCAGCAACTTTCTCCTCCTTACAGTCCTTGAAAAGAGCTAGACTTTATCATGGAAACATCAAGAGTAACTCCATCAAGAGGGTGATACATTAGAAATGCCTTAAAAAAAAAAAAACCCACCACAGATGGGCACATCTGAGAGAATGAGCATTGTAAAAAAAAAAAAAGAGGGCTTCCATGGTGGCGCAGTGGTTAAGAATCCGCCTGCCAACGCAGGGGACATGGGTTCGAGCCCTGGTCTGGGAAAATCCCACATGCCACGAAACAACTAAGCCCGTGTGCCACAACTACTGAGCCTGAGCTCTAGAGCCCACAAGCCACAATTACTGAGCTCGCGCGCCACAACTACTGAAGCCTGCGCGCCTAGAGCCCGTGCTCCGCAACAAGAGAAGCCACCGCAATGAGAAGCCCGCGCACCGCAACGAAGAGTAGCCCCCACTCGCTGCAACTAGAGAAAACCCGCACACAGCAACGAAAACCCAACGCAGCCAAATATAAATAAATAAATTTATGAAAGAAAAAAAAGCTAACACGTGCACACTGTTGAATGAAATTTACCATTTGGAACTGTCCCAACATTTCTTGCTGCCAGGGACATGTCAGAAACACACAAAACAAACTGCCTTGGCAGTCCAAATTGGGGTGCAACAAAGTGAATGACAGAAACACGGTTCTTGATTTTCCAATTGAGTGACTTCATTAAACTCCAAAAACATAAAACCTAGCAAAAACACAATTGAGAAAGAAAATTCAAGGAACATTTAAAAAAACTCTTCAGTTGTAACATGTCAGCTGCAGAACTCAGAGACACATAAGACAAAATTCATTCATTCATGGAACAACTTTTAATTGTCCTTCAAATAGCTAGTAGATGCCATGTTAGGTACTAGGGCACTAAATGAACTTGGCAAATAACAACTGAAAAAAGAACTACGTGTTTTACTGTTAACAAAGCACTTTTGCGTATATAATCACACTTTTCCTCACAACAATGTTTTACAGATAAGGCAAGTGAGACCCAAAAAGAATAAAATTTGCCCCAAATTACACAGTCAGTAAGAGCAGAAGCCTGAACTCACACCTAACTGAGACTTCAAATCACAGGCTCTATTTATTATCTTCTTCCATTGATGTATTTTTCTCTGAATATTCTCTTTCTCCCCCCTCTTCTAATTCCCAGGCTCAGATTCTCCTTCCACTACGGCAGCATTTTCCAGAGTTAAAACTAAAAATTAGTGTTAGGCAATAAAAGTTCCTTCATCAAACACACATGGGAAACTTGGGGCAAAATTCACACATATACACACACCCGCTGCTACAGGACTTATCACAGCCTTCAGGCTACTCTCCAGGGCATGGGGTGTGCAATTTTTCTCAAACAGCCGACCACAGAACTTTGTTCCCCAGGAAGCCCCTTGTATGACTAAGACAGCAGTCAAAAGCACAGGTCTCAGAGTCAGACGGCCCTGGGTTCAAGTGCCAGCTCTGTGTGATGCTGGGCAAGTTGTGAAACAGATATGACAATAACAGCAGCTGTCTCATAGGATTCCTATGAGGACGGCAGTACATGTGTTCATGCCTATAAAGTGCTTAGCAGGTTACAATGATCACAGTCAGGGCTCAATAAATGTGATATATTCACTTATCCAATGAAACATTATATAAAACAAATAGTGCCAGAATACCTCACAGACTCTGTTTTACAAAATTAGGGTCAGAATGATAAAAACAAGCATTGACTTTTTAGTTAGAAGACCTAGGTCCAATTTCCAGCTTTACCAATTAAGCAGATGTGTGACTCTGAGGAAATGACCTAACCTCTCTGAACCTTAGGTGCCTCTTAGATAAGATGGTAATAATAATGCCTAGCTCATAGGACTGTTGGGAAAATTAGAGATGATAACAAAAGTGCCTGGAATATGGCGGGTACACGTGCACACGTGTTATCTTGTTTGCATCTGAATCTAGAAGAACCAGAAAAACTTTTCATTTAAATATGTAACGACTCTTTAAACTTCACATGCATTTTTACTAGCTCAAACCTTTTCTAAGTCCCTACAGCTTTGAAACCCTACCACCCGGCCCCTTCAGGCCTTCCTGCTGGTCTGCTGCCCGGACAGACCCTGCCCGTGCACAGCAGGTCTTGCTCCCCAGACTCAGTACTTCTCTCAAAATCCCAATCATGCCTCCATGCTCAGTAATGAACAGACGTCAGAGAGGCAGCAAATTGTCCTTTTTCCTGCCGTTTCCCCTTCTAGGGCCTAGAACAATGACTGGCATATGGCAGAGGGTTTTAAATAAGTAATAAAAATGAGCAAATAAAAAGTGCCCAGAAGCCAGGCTGCATCCAGCTCTGCTCAAGTGTGACAGATGGGATGAAGATGCATCAAACACTGCTTCTGCCTTCAAGTATCCCTCAGTCTAGTCAGGAAAATAAGATTGAGAAACATTAAATATTAGATTATGTGTTATACAGCTTGAGCGCTCCATGGGAGTTCAGTAAGAAAGAGGAATGTATTTGGGCGACAGAGGTCAGAAAAGGCTCCCAAAGGCAGCGTGTGCAGTCCTGGGTTTTGAAGGGTTTCATGGGAAGAAAACAACGGTTTTGACAGGAAAAGAGTAAAGGGACGAAGTAGGTGATTAAACAGTTAAGTGCACTAGGGAATCCTAAGTAAAGAAAAAGGTATGGGCGAATCCTGTAAGTTAATGATCAGTCAAGAAAGCAGGTTTGCTTAACCACAAAACCGAACAGGCTTGCTTAGCAACAAAGCCATGCGACAGAAGCATGAGACATGCCCCACGCCCCCCCGGCAAAACAATAAAACAATGGTGGAATGAGGCCCACACCCTGCCCAGGGAGGTCAGTAAGTCAATGAATCCTAGGACACACTCCTCTACACACACACGAAAAACAAAAATGTGGGGGAAAGGTGACATTACACTGAAACCTGAGACGGTTTACTGCGTTTCAGTGTACGTTACCGCTGGTTTGCTCGTTTCCATGGCTCCGTGACAGTCCCAGTTCGCCCATGTAGGGGCAAGAGAACTCCCCCGCCCGCCGTGGAGGAGGAGCCGATGATGGAGGCCTGACGTCTGCTTAAGAGTGAGGACGAAGGTGGTCTTCTCCCCCGCCCCACTTCTCCTCTGATTATAAACTGTAGCCCACCAAGTTCTGGGGGCGGCACTCCCTTGCCTGCCCGCTTGTATCTCTCACAAGCGTCCTATACTTACTAATAAACTCTTGCCTTACCTGTCACTGCCTCTCGCTGAATTCTTGAAACGCGTTCTGTGGTTTCAGTTTAGAGACGGGGAAGCAAAGTGGCACGTGCAGATCTGTGACTAAATCTGTTTTTTGGAGCAGAGGGAAGATTCCTGGGGGTTAAGCTTTAAGAGAGAGCGCGCAGTCAGGCCACAGAGGGCTTCATTCGCAGAAGACACAGGGGAGCTGGACTGGCAGTGGACGGAGTTCTACTGCAACCTGGTAAAGGGCCGTCCCCCCAATACTAGGACTTGTTCCCCGCATTGCCCACCTTTCTTTGAGGCAGGCTGTATTTAAGTTTTCAGTCAGGGCGGGGTGAGCTGATTCACTTCACGACAGGAACCTGATTATCATAATGCCCCAACCAAGACCAGGAAAACAAAGTTTTATCAACTGTAGCAAAACAGTTGATCTGCCTTCCTCCACCTTAGGAATCTCTAATGCCCTCAACTCTTCAGTAAGTTGGTGAATAAGGAAAATACAGTCTTCATTCTGGCTTTGGAAGTGCTCCAAGGTTCATTTGACTATGAAAGCATCCTCTCTCCAGGAAAAGGAATTTCATCACTGAGTACAAACACTTCTTTATATCATACATTTTGTTCGATGTCCCGTTCATAAAAGTATATCCAACCACATAGTTTTACCCATCTCCCCATCTCTCCTGAGAAGGCTCTATCTTGACTCAATACACAGCTTCTGATCCATGGCACACAGTGAAACAGGAAGGACAGAGCTTCTGAATACCCTGGAGGGAGCCCCGGAGGGACACCCACCTTCCTGCTCCGGGTTCTCTTTCCTATGACCCTGTGCTCCAGGGGCATAGGGGTGATCTCAGGGACGGAAGGGCTCCCAGTTTTCAGTTTTCTCCAGTGCCTCCACAAATGAACGCAGGCTGCCTTTTCTCTCCTCCAGCCCTCGTGCTGAGGAAGACGGAGGCCAAGCTAGTCTCAGAGACGCACAGCGAGATCCGTCCTGGTGTCGGGCAGGCCCTGAAGTGGCTGACTGGAGTGAAAACAATCCTACTCACTTGTAACGGGGTTCAGGATGAACTCGAGAGCCACAGGACCAGTTACCAAATCCAACAGACCACAAACCAGCAGGCCGTTAGTTCTAGACCCAGTGTTGTGTCTGTACGAGCCCCACACACTCAACACACCTGGGTTCAATCTGCCGCAGAAGGCGCCCGCTGAACTTGAAAGCACGTGTGACGGCACCTTTCATCATCCAGGGCTCCTGCCTTTCCCACGCTCCCGCGTGGCCCTCGTCTTGTTCTCTCTGAACCACATAAATTATTATTTGTACTTTCCAGGTGGACCAACTACATCCCAGTGAAGTTAAGTGGCGTATCTAAGGTAACACAGTATCGTTAGAACCTAGGGCTTTCAGGTTCCCAAGCTCAGGTTCTCCCCACACACTCCAACGAGGGAGGTGCGTCATCAGCGGAGCCTTGAATAAAAATGGACACGCCTGGACTCCACCTCTGAACACCTGGACTCAGTAGGCTTGAGGTGCGACCTGGGCACCTGTGTCAGGTTTCAGTGCACCCTCCTAGCAGGGAACCATTACGGAAGATCCACCAGCTGAGGTCTTCAGTGGCTTCTCCTGAGGCCCAGCAGAGCTGCCCCGGGATGCACTATGCCACATCCACAACAGCGCCCGCTGGCTGGAATGGTGCTCTCCACAGAGTTCCCACCCGTAATTCACTCTGCTTCCCCCCAGAGGAGGGCTCACACACCGAACCTGCCCAGTGCGGCCTGTGTCAGTTCAACAGACATCTATGGCTTCTGTCAGTCTCTGGAGATAAAGAGATATGACCCGGAGGAATACAGAACAGTGAGGGACGGGCCACGGACTAACTAGGGAGGCACTGGGACAATGCTGACGCTTGACGGTGGGCTTGGCTCCGTCTTCATGATCAGGCAGAAAGTGGCAGAGTCCCAGTTATGTCAACTTCAGGGAACTTAATTAATCTCTCAGCCCAGTGAATCTGTGTGCCAACCAAGCCGAGATCCAGGCTCTCAGCTGATTAGTCACACCACAGTCAGTTCACTGTGTCATAAACATTTCAGCAGCGAACAGGATTATCTTCCGCGGACTGACTGCTGGCATTCTGAGTCTGAATGCCAAGGAAATGGGGAGATCAGAGGTGCCCTCCATCCTAAGGAGTGTGTCAGGTCTCCTTCCTGGCTCCTATGTAATTTCTAATCCAGGATGAGGGTCTGAATTAAATGCTCTGCTGCTTAAGGTAAATTAAAGGAATTAATTTATTGAGTATCTACTAAGTGCCAGGAACCGTGCCAGATGCTTTACATAAGTAATCTCATTTAATCAACACAGTAGCTCTGGGAGGTAAGTAATACCCCCATCTTACAGACAGGCAGACTAAACCACGAAGAACTGAGGTAACTTGTGCGAAGTAACAGGCCAGCACTGCAAAACATGCGTTTCCTATGAATACTTAAACGTTCCCTAAAGGTGAAAAATGTGTACCTCTGCAAAATAGTGACCTTCAGGGCAGAGAGAAGTGACCTTCATGACGAAAAGACAACCAGGTTGGGTTACCCTGAAAAGAGTGAGAAAAGATCCCTTCTCCTCAGGTTTTACCAGCCAAAATATGGCTAAGAGCACACTGCCCCTGGCTCCCGGCTCCCGGGTCTCAGCTCCTGCACTGCTGCCAACAGCCCTTCCCTTTATTTTCACCCACCCAAATCCTACGCTTCTGTAAGACTCGCTCCAAGAGACGGCCTGGCCCGGCCCGCAAGTCTCCCTAACTTCCACAACAGAAAAACCAGATCCTCCTCCCAGCCCAGGCACCTTATCCGGACCCCTGCGGAACTTCCCCTGGTTTTCCTTGGGTTCCTTTTGTCTTTGGCCACCCCCACGCCATGCTTTTGGTGTTGGTTCAGCACCTTCTCGGGACAGTAATTCCCTGAGGGCAGGACCAAGGATGACACATGTTTGCATTTTCTACTGATGTTCAGGAGGTGGTTTGTTGGACAAAGGGCTATCCTAATCGCAGAAAGGCCCTCCCACCTCCAAAAGGACACACCTACACAGCTGGGAGACTCTTCTGCAACCATCCTAAGTAACTAGCAAGAGTTACACAGACCCAAGCTGGTGTCCTACTCTGGGGCTTATTCCTCTAGGTAATGAGTCCAGTTAAAATTCTTTCCTCTTAGTTCAGTTTTGCTTTGTTTTCTATTTAAGAGACCAGAATGCTAATAAGCAAAGAGAAATGGGAGATGGAAACAAAAATTGTTTTATAAAGCAGCACCTGAACCGGTTAACTATGAACTGATTCCAAAATATAAAATGCAAATATTTATAGCAAAGTTTTATAATTTATACACTTCTTTCCTATATGTTATCCTCAAAATAGCCCTTTTCCTTTAAGTGAGGTAAAGAGAGATAAAGTGACTTCTGCAAGGTCCCAGCTTTTAAATTTACATCGTATGAACTGCAGGGGAGTCTGGTTCCACAACGCTGCTTCGCTTTGACTGAAACTCAACAACTGTAACACTTACTTAATAATGGAGAATAGACTGGTATTTTTTTTTTTTTTTCTTTTTGCGGTACGTGGGCCTCTCACTGCTGTGGCCTCTCCCATTGCGGAGCACAGGCTCCGGACGCGCAGGCTCAGCGGCCATGGCTCACGGGCCTAGCCGCTCCGCGGCATGTGGGATCTTCCCGGACCGGAGCATGAACCCGTGTCCCCTGCATCGGCAGGCGGACTCTCAACCACTGCTCCACCAGGGAAGCCCAGACCGGTATTTTTAAATATATCTGCGTGGCCATCCTACAGCTAAATTATCTGTTTCGCAAAATAACTTTTGCTTGTGGCTAGACACTCGGCAAAACTGTCAATGAAACTTGTCTGTCCTTCCCTCTCTGCTGCTCTACTTTTCTCTCCCTCAACCCTCAATCCTCCGCCCTCTGCCCATGTACTCCAACCAGGTGCCCCTACCACCCCCTACTAAACACCCACGTGGCTGTGCATACTAATAGCCCTGGGGGATCAGACAGCGTGACTGTAAGCTCCCCGCAGTCAGGGACTGTGACTTATTCAATTAAAGTTATTCTAATGCCCACCATATCAGTAGTGTAGACATTTAATAGTCAGACATTTACTAATCTCTCCTAGAGCTGATACTAGGCTAATAGTTGGTAGTGAGGTAAGATGACTTAAGATATGCCTCCTGGCCTCCAAGAGCTCATACTTTAGTAGGGTAGAAGGATGTGAAAGAAACTGATTGTTACACAACTGCACTACAGTAAGTACTACTGATACATAGCTACATCACTAGGAGCCCTGGGAGCTAGGAGGAGGGGTCAGTCTGTTCTACCCTTGGGGGCAGAATATTCCTCTTCTATTCCCGGGCTTTTCCCACAGTCAGGGAGGTGAGCCAAGTGCCTGGAGCTACAACAGGCTCTGGGCCCACAGGAGAGACTCAGAAAGGCTGTGCTGGCTGGAAGACACAAGGTCAATTCATAGGCTGGCATTCTAGGCCCAGAGTATCAGAGAAAGAAGGACTGAACTGAAATTGACCAGACCCCCATAACTGCTGGGTGACTTCAGGGAAATGACCTCACCCCTTTGAGCCTCTGCTTTCATTTCCTGCACTCACTTAACATTATTTATGGATTGGAGGTCTGGGGACAGTCCCACGTCTCTGAGCCTGTTTTCATTTTTATGTGGGTTAAAGTTACCAGGGGCAAAGCAGCTAGCAGTGTCTGGTACATAGTAGGTACTCAGTGATCAAGTTTCTGTACCTTTCCTTTCCCTGCCCAGCCCAGTTTCCATCTCCTGTTGATCTGAGATTTATTTCCTCACCACAGTGTGAAAGTCACTGTACCTAAATATCTGTTTCTTCAAGGGATTACAGGACCCTGGGAAACAAGAGGGACTCAGCTGGCTTGGGCTCTGGACACTCGAATGGGGTGGTGGGGCTCTCCTCATTTGCGAACTTCAGGTCTTCCCTGATGCCACTCATTTTAACTCATTTCAATACTCCAGGGAAAGGGCAAGAAAAGTGCTAACACTTCCCAAGACTAGACAGAAATTTAAATAAAGAGCTAGTTTGAATTTGAATCCAATCCTTCCATAATCATGTTTTACTTAAAAGTAAAATAAAACAAAACAGACCCAAAGTAGTAACTTCCCATTTTTATGTGACTGACGCATTCCAACTGTGGATTTTTTTTTTTTTTTTTTTTTTTTTTTTTGCGGTACGCGGGCCTCTCACTGCTGTGGCCTCTCCTGTTGCGAAGCACAGGCTCCGGACGCACAGGCTCCACGGCATGTGGGATCTTCCCAGACCGGGGCACAAACCCGTGTCCCCTGCATCAGCAGGAGGACTCTCAACCACTGTGCCACCAGGGAAGCCCTCCAACTGTGGATTTTAAATACTGGAGTTGGTATACCACATTCTTTCTGGAAATAAATCAGAATAAGTGGCAGGAATTCTAAGAAACGGCAGTTTCTGATTTGGGTTCCATTCTCACTTGAGGGATTATGAAGCCAAAAATCACATTTCAAACTCTTTATTCCAGGGTCGGTAAGGGGATGCAGTCATTATTCTGGGTCTAGAGGTGGAAGAAAAACTAGACAGTATTCCACGAAGCTGTCTCCAGCAGGGCTCAGAGGATAGCCTCTGTGGTGTGCAGTAACAGGTAAATGTTGACTTAAACTATCAGTTCAGCACACATCTCGCCTAAGAAGTTTTTTTTTTTTTTAAAGCAAAAACACAAATGCAGTGTGTCTCCCAGCACAGCCAGCTAGAACAGCTGGCCTGGTGTTAGGACAACACAGTCTTGCAGTCAGTGGAAGGCAGAAACCCCCTGACCAGCTGGAAAATGCTGGCCCGGCCTCTCAAGCTCTCGGGACCCTGCAGCTCTCTAGGTTTGGGCCCTGGGCCCCGGCAAGTCATGACAACCAGCAGCCCATTCTAGAGTGAGCGCATCGCGGAGATTCCTTATGAAATGTGGTCACAGTTCTCTGGCACTCCTGCAATGGGGGTGTGCTGAGGACACTTCACATTTTTCTCAGGAGGTCAGAGGTCAGCTTTTTGACATGCTCTTCTGAACCAGCCCACTCAGCGGGCACCATGGTACCATCCCAGGCCTGCGTCGGGCTAGCCAGAGAGCTTGCCTGCTTTTTCTTCCTTATTAAGTCCTTGTGAAAATGAACTGCGTCCGCCACTTACTAAGGCCGTACTGTGTGTCGAGCAGTTTTAGGCACTAAGGAGACGAAGTTAAAAACAGACGGACGGACAGACCACCTTAGAACTCAGAGTCCAATGGGGAGTAACGGCAGGTAAACGTGTCTGTCAGTCAGACTTGCTTTTAAAATGAACGTGGCCCTTGCGCTCTTGGAGTTGGGTGTGTGCGCGGAGGGCTGTGTCCGCAGATAACCTGATGGAGACCCCCAGGGTCCTCTCCTCCCTTTATACTCACGTGGAAAGCGTGCTATAGTTTATTAAGTAAGTTTATGTTACCGCATTTAATTCTAACAGGATTATAGACTTTCTTGGCAAGAACAACTCTCCCCATGTTCAGCTGAGAAAATCGAGACTTAAGAACGAGGAAGAGGCTGGCCAAGGCCACAGAGGAGTGCACGGCAGGACGAGGACTGTAAAGCAAGTCCTCTGGTTCTCGTCCCGGTGTTCCCTTCCACCGCCGCCCCATGAGCGTGCCCCGCTCACGCCTGCACCCCCGCCTTGGCCCACCTGCCCGTACCTGAACTGCAGCTTCTGGCTCCTCCCTGCACCCCCCTCCTTGCCTCTGCCTCAGACTTCCCACCTCAACGACAACAACAAAGGCTGCTTTTCCCAAGCCAATGGTTCTCAAAGTCTGGTCCCCAGAACTGCAGCATCAGAAAACCTGGGAACTTATCGACACACAGATCCTGAAGCCCCATCCCAGACCTGCGAGATCTGAAACTCTGGGGGAGGGTTTTCATAAGCCCTCCGGGTGATTCTGCTGCATGCTATAGCTTCAGGACCAACCTGACCTAAACTAAAAAGCTAAGCTCCTCTCGAGCGCCGTGTTGCCCCACCACAGTCACCTGGCCCCCATGCGCATAGGCCCCATGACTAAAGAAGAAAGCCACCTGTCTGGCCCCGTGCAGCCGTCATAAAATGCAATCATACTCAGCAAAATTCTTCAGGGCCAGCTTAGGCAGAAACTTGACGGGTAACAGACTTCCCCACTTTCTCAGCTCAGCAGAGCAGTGGCCTTTAACTCAACCCCCTTCCACCTCATCAGACCCAGCTCTTGGCTCCGGGACTAGGTGCCGCCACGGTGGGAGGGGGTTTGCTGATATGCATCCCTCCCCACTGACTACAAAATGCAACGAAAGGCTCCAAGCTTGTTCAAGGCAGAAGCCAAGACTTACTCCATCTCAAACAAATGCTAGCAATAAAACATGAGCCTCACTATTGTACTACTTTCTACTATGTACAGAGCTCTTCCATAACCCTCACAAGGATCAGGAAAGCCAATTTTGAAACTCGGATTAGAACCCAGGACTCACGATTCATTCCCTAAGGACCTATCTACTGTTACACGCCAGGCATTAAATAAATTCTTGTTAGTTATCTAATGGAACTATCCTAAAACTGTAAGTTCTGGTCATGGTGTCACCCCATGTCACCAGAGCATGTTGCCACGTGGAAAGAATGTTCTTTTCACAGACCCAGTCCATTAGAAATAATGCAGAGGCACGCTCTTAAACAAAGGATAACTTCCTGGATCCAAAGCCCCAAGTTTATAGAAAGGGCGGGAACAACCTCCGTAGCCCTGCTTTTCCTTGTGGAAAGCTGATAATGCTCTCATCCCCTCCTGTGATTTTGATCAAAAGGCCTCTAGTTTCCTCTTACAAGTAATGAAAGGTGGTAATTCTATTATCATTTTAATGTCTACTGCAGCAACATCTGGAGGGGACGAAAAAGGCCTGTGGAGGTTCCCACACAATCGCTTCTTCGCCCCTCAATATGGTGTTTACGTTCAGTTCTAAAATACACAGAAATTCCATCTGAGAAATGAGAAGCTGTCAGAGGTGAGAAACAAACACACTGTCTTCCGCATGCTCCGAAGAGGTGGAGACCTACCTGCACAAGAATGAGACGGTAACCCTCCCATCCCACCTCCTTTATTTGCATTTCTTGGAGACTATCTCTCTGGAGCACCCCTCCCCACATTCATACCCAGGGAGGAGAGATGGAGGAAAGAGAAGGCCTAAGATTCACAAAAGACTTTAATCTGGAGCATTAATAATTACAGCAGCTGAAAAGCTGACGAAAGCAAAGAAGGACCCTGTTAACACAACACCATGAGGGTACTTCCCAGAAAGCCGCCCAGCCACGAGGTCACCGTTCACAACGATCAAAATCAGAGCCCAGATCAAACCTCGGCTAAGCAGACAGACGTGCAGAATTTTCACCTTCACCGCTACAGTTAGCGTTTTTTAAAAGAGCAGTCAGGCTCCAGGAGTTTGACAAAGGAAGAAAAACAAAAGGCAGCAGGAGACTCCTTCTGGATAAGCAGTTCCTATTCTGTATTCATACCTCTACACCAGCAACAGCACAGCTCAGATGAGGCACAAGGTGGGGTCCTCGGCACAGCTACACACGATCAAACCAATTACCCACGCTGCATCTGTCCTGCAGTAAACAGCCTGGACCGGTACCACCTCTGCGCCTCCCACCCCCGTGACCGGGAGAAACCCCGCCACAGAAAAGAGCCCTTCTTTTGTGAGAACCAGCCAGAGCCTAAGCTGTCATTACACAGCAAAAACCCAGCGAGAACAAAAACCCAGCGGCAGACTGATGTAGAAAAGCCAGAACATACCTGAATTCTTCAAATGCAAACATGACCTAGTCAGAGACAATTTCCTTATACTGCCTGGTAGCCTTTCTGGTTCGGAGGACAACCATTTAGTCAGTCAGATGGTGCAAAGTGCAGAAGAAAGAGGCGGGTCTGCACCCCCAGACCCCCCATATTCTGAAGTAGAAGGCTTTCTGCAGACGGGCCTGCAGCCTTCAGCCAGCCAGCTGCTGACGAGCAGCAGCTGACAGGCAGGCAGCTAGAGGACCACGTGATCATTCCAGCAAGTCCGATTAACGCAGCGAATGCTGAGGCTCCACGCTGGGAGCTGGGTCAGTCCCGGGCAAGAACTGGGGAAATCACACAACACACGCCCCCAACGAACTGTAAGGGGGATGGGGTGGGGGGCAAGAGCATAAAGGCACGAGAGCGCAATCTGTTTCCCCGCGGTCTGCTGGGTCACCTCACCCTCCCACGGCCACCGCTGTGCTCAGGGTCAGGTACAATGAACACCATGGGCAGCGAACGCAGAGGAGACTGATACCGGGCTGCGTGTTACCGGAAATTCTTCAGAATTCTGTATTTTACCCTTCCACTATCAAACATTATTTTAGCACAAATGCACAAGCTGCTCTGGAATGACAGAATTCACATTTTATGCCCAGCACTTTACCACGAACAACATCACCCTGTAGGTCAACCAGGATGCGTGACCTCATCTATCTGATTATTCATTTATCGAGTACCTAATATGTACCAGGCTCCAATTCCTTGAAGTACAAAAACTGCTGTAATAATTTCAGAACAGAAGTTAAGAAAAAGGAAACGAGACGTCAGCCAAAAAAAGAGGAATGTTTCCCTGCTTGTAAAGCCCGAGCTGGCGAGATTTGGCAAGTGAGCTGAGGCTGTGCTCTGAAAGTTGCCATTAAGGAGAACTGTAGCATCTGGATTGCAAACCTTTATAACATAAGGGAGGCAGATCTCAAATAAAAACCGGTGAGTCACTCTTGACTTTTCTTCTCTCCCTCACACAGGTCACTAACACTGATTCTACCTCAGGAAGGTTTCTTTGAATCTGACCCTTCCCCACTCCCAGACCCACTGCCTCAGCTCTCGCCTTCAGCATTTCCCCGAGTCTCTTGCATTAGTGACTGGTCTTCCTTGTTCCATCCCTTCTCTAACAATCTGCCAGAACAATTTTTCTTAGTCTGATTTTTTTTTTTTTTTGTGGTACGTGGGCCCCTCACCGCTGTGGCCTCTCCCTTTGCGGAGCACAGGCTCCGGATGCGCAGGCTCAGCGGCCATGGCTCACGGGCCCAGCCGCTCCGTGGCATGTGGGATCTTCCCGGACCGGGGCACGAACCCGTGTCCCCTGCATCGGCAGGCGGACTCTCAACCACTGCGCCACCAGGGAAGCCCCTTAGTCTGATTTTGATGTCCGCCTATTTTAACCCTTAGCTCCTCGGTGGTCACGGGACTGAGTACAAATGTCTCAGCGCAACACACAAAGTCTTATTTCTCCAACTTTCTTCCATTAAAACTTTTCACAAACCCCAAAATTCAGCTAGACACTCCCGGTTCCCAAAATAAGCCAGGCCCTCTGTCCTCTGGCCCGCCAGGCCAACTAGCCCAGATTATTTCTTGCTTCCCACGCGGCCTGCACCCTTCCACGTGGCCCCCATTGTTCCCTCGGCTGCTCCTTCCCCAGGAGCCTGAACCATCCAACCATAAGCCGGACAGTCAGGTGCTCTCTCTGCTGCCCACTGCGCTGCGTTACAGCATCCCGCCCACCCCACATCTATGAGGCCCTTGAGGGAGGTCTGTGCGAGGTTAATGTCTATATTCCCAGGGCCCCACAGAGAGCTTGACAGGGAGGAGTTACTCAGTAAAGGTTTGCTGAGCAAACCTCCGCAGCTTTCTTTCAGGGAGAAAAAGCAAGCTAGGGCATGTGTGTATTCACACAAAGGTGCTCAGGATGAAGGTGCTCCTCTTTAAAGAAATGAAGTGATGACGGCCAACTGAGGCGACTGACTGGTGAGCAGGATCCTCTGGGGAATTCTCTGTCCCTCAAACCACCCAGCAATCGTCAACCACCAAGCCGGCCCAGATGCCTTCCGCTGTATTCCTGACAGCCTCTGCCGAGACCCTCTAGTGACGGCAGCTTCTCGGCAGCATCGTGATAGATCAGAAAACGCAGGAGAGGCAGAGTCACTAAACAACCCAAGTTTAAGTCCCAGATCTGCCACTGACTGACTCTGTGATCACTGGCAGCCTGAGACTCCCTGTACGTAAGACTGGAAGAATGCGGATCCTGCCCAGGCCTCTGTCACAGGATGGGGGCGAGGACTCAACCCGGAAGGACTTGTGAAAGTTCTTTACAAGCATGTGAAGTTATAGCGGTGTTCTTCATTGTCCTCAGTACTTCACAGGGTGGTCTCTCGCTGACCGTGCTGACAGCTGGATGGCTCTTCTTTATGTGAGGCCACCCTGTCACTGAAGTTCTGTCTGTTCACAGGAGCTCATTTAATTCTTTTCCCCAGGGGGAAGAGGGGCAAGGTATTTCTCTCCTGTGATTCGCAGGACAGGAATACAAGATAAATGGATATGCAGATAAAATCACTGTCCTAAGTCCTTTAAAAAAAAAAAAAAAAAAGCAGTAGAGTTTACCCAAGCCTGAGGAAGAACAATTTACCCATACCGAATAAAATGATATGATGGTTTGTTTTTTTTGTTTGTTTGTTTTTTTGCGGTACGCGGTCCTCTCACTGTTGTGGTCTCTGATGTTTTAATTTATTAAACTACCCGGTTAGAGTCACAGATGGATAGGGGTGGGGGCAAGCTTCTCGAGGGAAAGGAGACACCAGACCGAGCACCCACTGCCCATCCTTCCCACCCTCGAGGGTGGGGGTAGTGAACAGCAGACAACCCACAATGACTTGACCAATCTGTTGGTTGGTCTAAAGGTCAAAACCTACATTCCCGGTACTCTTTGCAAGGCATGGGGGGAGCAGCAGGGGCCTTAACCCCCAGAGACTGGGCACGGTGGGAACTGCCAGATGTGCTCTACCATGGCCACCAGGAAAGTCCAGCGTGCTGATGAGGCCTCGTGGGTTAGAGAACATTTGGACTTCACGCCTGGTTTCCACCGGCGACTCAAGAACCTCCTCTTGGAGAGCTGGTTATACCTTTCAGAGCAATTCTTTTAAGGTCCTAGTAGAGTTGACAGAAATGGTGAAAAATCGCCAAATCCTAGCACCAAGTGTATTTGAGACATAATTTTATGAGATTCCCCAATTTACTAATACGAGAACAGAGGCCACAGTGGTAAGTAACTTGCCCAAGATCCTATTGCTATGAAGTGGCAGAGCAATGACTTGCACCCGGGTAGGTTTGTTTATTTATTTATTTGGCTGTGCCGGGTCTTAGTTGTGGCATGAGGGATTTTTAGTTGTGGCATGCATGCAGGATCTAGTTTCCTGACCAGGGATCAAACCCAGGTCCCCTGCATTGGGAGCGTGGAGTCTTAACCACGGGACCACCAGGGAAGTCCCTCCTGCACCTGGTTAGGTTTAATGCCAAAGTTTTTAACCCCTGTGCCCACTTGGGGTTCCAACACCACAGATCCAACCGCCTCAGGCTACCTCCCTAAGAGGACTTATTCCACAGACTGTCAGGCAGCCGTGGCCCTGAGACAGGGTTGGGACATGGCAAACCTTTGAGGTTCCTTCATCCAGCTGGCCCTGGCTAATCCCCAGATTTCACAGCCAGACAAGAGACTGCTAAGGGCTGAAAAAGTGGTTCAGCTGCCCCAGGAAGTAGGAAACCCTGAGTTGACATGGCCTTCGGACCAGACTGGGAAGGAGTGTGCTTCAAAGGCTGGGCAATCGCACCTGACCACTTGATAACTGATAACACCAAAGTGTCAGGAATAGGGACTCCTGACCACTCCACTCCTCTCCAAGTGGCACTTCTGTGACCACACAATGCTTTAAAAAAGAGTTATCCCAGGCCATCCACCAGTGACTCAAGGCTCAGACAAAGCATGCTCCTCCTCTGGAACTTATGTTCCCTTTGTAACACGAAGGAATAACCAGACAGTAATTTTTTAGGCTTTTGTTTTTTTAAATGCCACTTACTTGGAACATGAAACTGATATGAACACAAAACTGATAAAAATGGAAGAGCCCCAGACTACCTGCTACCAGGCTTTCCCCTCCCTCCACCAGGGTCAGGCCCGGAGTCAGCCTGGAAACACCAGGCCTAGATGACCTGGCAGCCCCATCAGCGCTGACCTTTTGGGGGCTCTCCAAGCTACACGTCATCACGCTCACCCTTGTCACTCTGGACTCACTTCCTCTTCCCGGTCTCATCCTATGAACAGAAGCCTCCTGACTGGGCCCGGCTGTCCCATCAGGTCCCAGTACTGACCTGCTGCCTGTACTGGCAGTGCGGGCTGCCCGAGGCTTCCGCAGAGAAACAGGCATGGGGATAACGGAGCAGAAGCACGGTGGGTGACAGGAGGTGTCCCCAGACCTGGGACAATCTCGGAAAGCCACGAGAAGGATGTTTGAAACCAGTGTCCTTCCTTAGCTTAAGGTGCACACGCTCAGCTTGCCAGCAACATGGCTTTCCAAGTGAAATGGTCAATTTCCCAAGAAAGTGAAGTTATGATTTAATTGTTGGCACTGAATCCTCATCATAGCTCCTTTAGAGACTGACAATCTATGAGTTTCAGGCCCTGAGGTCCCATGGCTTTGGGGCATCACAACCAATGTTTCCTCTGCCACTTTCTTAGGTTGTTGGGTTTTTAGGTTTGCACAGCCATGATGTATGAGCAACAAAACAAAGACTGGGCATCTGAGCAGAGACTAGCATTCCCATCACGTGAGCAGGAACACTCTGACATGCACGGGCCTGTACACTTGCGGCTGTGCTGCATACACACCAAGCAGGAGGGAACATAAAGGGAAACCAGCTACAGACAAGACTGAAAATCTGACTCTGTCCTCAGGGCCTGGCCGCAGACGTTCCACTGAGCAGGGGATGGAGCATAACAAGGGACGCTCGAGAGCGTGCTCCGTGGCCTTCCTGGTCGCACCCCAGCTCCGGATCACCCGGCCATCTGACTCCTTCCTGCACAGTCACCCACCCCAGCACCTCCCAGGGAGGACCCACAACTCCTCCTCACTGTCTGCAGAATGGAGTCTCGGCACCCCAGCCGGGCCTTCCCGCCTCCAGCCACTTCCCACCCTGCCAACCAGGAACCCGGACGCAGGGGTCTCCCCGCCTCCTCTCCACAAAGGCTATGGAGAGTGGGGTTCTGAACCCAGTTCTACTACTACCTGCCTGAGAAGCCTTGGGAAAACTCTCTCCCATCTAAGCCTCAGTCTCTAATCTGAGAACGGGGATGACAGCGTGTGTGTGGGATGCTGGGGGGAGGAAGCGCTGGCACACGTTAACCGCACGCCACGGGAGCTGATATTACCGCATGCTGCAGAATCCCATCGAGCCCCTCCTGACCAAAGCCAGCCTACGATAAGCTCTAAAACTCAGCAATTCCTGTGATAATCAACAGCTATTATTTTTAAAATCTCACATACTGTACAAAAGTCTTGTACTGAGGAGTAATCTCTGTCCATCATGTGTCTTAGGCCTCTGACCAGGTGAGAGTCACTGGGGACAGTGGCTAAGGGGGCTGGTGACAAGAGACCTGAGGGGTTTAGCCCCTCACAACCTCCGTCAGAAATGTATGGACAGGGCCTTCCCTGGCGGTCCACTGCTTAAGACTCCGTGCTCCCAAGGCAGGGGGCCCAGGTTCGATCCCTGGTTGGGGAACTAGATCCCGCATGCATGCCACAACTAAAGACCCCGCATGCCGCAACTAAGACCCAGTGTGACCAAATAAATATTAAAAGTAGAGAAATGGGGCTTCCCTGGTGGTGCAGTGGTTGAGAGTCCGCCTGCCGATGCAGGGGACGCGGGTTCGTGCCCTGGTCCGGGAAGATCCCACAGGCCGCAGAGTGGCTGGGCCCGTGAACCGTGGCCACTGAGCCTGCGCGTCCGGAGCCTGTGCTCCGCAACGGGAGAGGCCACAACAGTGAGAGGCCCGCGTACCGCAAAAAAATAAATAAATAAAAAATAAAAATAAAAAAAGAGAAATGTACAGACATTCCAGGTGAAACAACATGCTTGCTATGCAAATACAGTTTCAAGAGAAATCCGCCACAATATGGAGCCACCGGCTCTGAACTCTCCTATTCTGAATCGGTGGGGAGCCCACGAGCAGTGACCTTTGCTTTCAGTCCTTTCTAAGCCTTCACAAGGCAGAGCACAATCTTAGGCATAGATTTCTTTGTCAGAGATGTGCTGAATGCACTGAACGTGCTTTTATTCCAGTTGAATTAACCTTTCAAAAATTTTAAACCACACAAAACCCTCACCTCGTTGAAAGCACAGGGAACGTGTGAGTCCTGCTCCAATAACTCCACCCCCCAAATTACATGTCACCTGAACTATTTAACTTCAAAACAAAAGTTTTAAAGACATCCCTTACCTCCATTTTGAGAATTCTATTTAAAGTAAAAGCTATCTTTGGAGAAATGTCTATTTAGGTCTTCTGCCCATTTTTGGATTGGGTTGTTTGTTTTTTTGTTATTGAGCTGCATGAGCTGCTTGTATATTTTGGAGATTAATCCTTTGTCAGCTGCTTCATTTGCAAATATTTTCTCCCATTCTCAGGGTTGTCTTTTGGTCTTGTTTATGGTTTCCTTTGCTGTGCAAAAGCTTTGAAGTTTCATTAGGTCCCATTTGTTTATTTTTGTTTTTATTTCCATTTCTCCAGGAGGTGGGTCAAAAAGGATCTCGACATTTCTCCAAAGAAGATATACAGATTGCGAACAAACACATGAAAGAATGCTCAACATCACTAATCATTAGAGAAATGCAAATCAAAGCTACAATGAGATATCACCTCACACCAGTCAGAATGGCCATCATCAAAAAATCTACAAACAGTAAATGCTGGAGAGGGTGTGGAGAAAAGGGAACTCTCTTGCACTGTTGGTGGGAATGTAAATTGATACAGCCACTATGGAGAACAGTATGGAGGTTCCTTAAAAAACTACAAATAGAATTACCATATGACCCAGCAATCCCACTACTGGGCATATACCCTGAGAAAACCATAATTCAAAAAGAGTCATGTACCAAAATGTTCATTGCAGCTCTATTTACAATAGCCAGGACATGGAAGCAACCTAAGTGTCCATCATTGGATGAATGGATAAAGAAGATGTGGCACATATATACAATGGAATATTACTCAGCCATAAAAAGAAAAGAAATTGAGTTATTTGTAGTGAGGTGGATGGACCTAGAGTCTGTCATACAGAGTGAAGTAAGTCAGAAAGAGAAAAACCAATACCGTTATGCTAACACATGTATATGGAATCTAAGGGAAAAAAAAAGGTCATGAAGAACCTAGGGGTAAGACGGGAATAAAGACACAGACCTACTAGAGAATGGACTTGAGGATACGGGGAGGGGGAAGGGTAAGCTGTGACAGAGTGAGAGAGTGGCATGGACATATATACACTACCAAACGTAAAATAGATAGCTAGTGGGAAGCAGCCTCATGGCACAGGGAGATCAGCTCAGTGCTTTGTGACCACCTAAAGGGGTGGGATAGGGAGGATGGGAGGGAGGGAGACGCAAGAGGGAAGAGATATGGGAACATAGGTATATGTATAACTGAGTCACTTTGTTATAAAGCAGAAACTAACACACCATTGTAAAGCAATTACACTGCAATAAAGATGTTAAAAAAATAAAATAAAGTAAAAGCTATCCAAAAAAATCATTCTACGATTAAGCAAACACAATCACAATCCATTTTTCAGTCTACCACTGTTCAAAAGTAGGAGTTTACTGGTAATTACTTCTTCATTCCTGTCTACATCGATCCCTCTCACCCAATAAGCACTAAGTATCTGTACCAGGTTATTGAAAACTATCCTTGCATTCCCTCAACAAATTTCTGTGTGAAAAGCTAAAGCCCTCAGTTTCATATTCTAGTGAAGGAAGTAAGATAATAAATAAGAAAAAGATGATAAAATTGGGCAAAGTACCAGAGTGATGGGGGAGGAGCTACTGAACTTAAGAGGTAACAGGAAAGGCCCCTCTCAGGTAGGGATATGTAAGCTGAGATGTGAATGACAAGTAGGGACAGTTGTGCGAATACCAGGGCAAGATCAGTGTGGGCAGACAACACAGCTGGTACAGAGGCCCGAGGGAGGAGGAAACGAGCCTGGCTTCTGCCCTTTCACACAGTGTGGCTGGAACGGAGAAGGAGCGAGTGGAGGGGGATGGAGACAGAGGGGAAAGCAGGGCTTTACCAGCAGGGAAGCTGCTGGAGAGCTTTAAGCGATGGAGTACCATGACCTGATTTTCATTTTTAGAAGGAAATGGAAGTGGGAGAAGCTGCTGCAGCTGTGCAGGTGAGAGATGGTGGGCTGTGGACTCCAGGGGCAGCAGCAGATGAGAGACAAGTTGATGGGTTGGGGGTGTGTTTTAGAGAGTCTTTGTCACAACTCAGTTGTTTCATGTTGTGTTTCATGAAACAGGGCAAAGACTGAAAATATTTTAACAGAAATACTAAGACACTGGACTTCCCTGGCAGTCCAATGGCTAAGACTTCCACTGCAGGTGGTGCAGGTTCGATCCCTGGTCAGGGAACTAAGATCCTGCATGCCAAAGGAAAAAAAAAAGAAAAAAGAAAGAAAGAAATACTAAGACACCACCAGGACCATGAGCCAAAGGAAGTGGGAGCCCCATGAGAGGAGGCCCTGCCTCGTCTTTACCGTTCTACCCCCAGGGCCTGGAACACAGAACTAGTCAATAAATATCTGCTGAATTAACGAATCAGCAGTTTGTAGATCTAGGGAAGATTTCATAAAAAGATGAAATTGGGTTAAGTCAGCAGTCCTCTTTCCAGTGCAAGCATCAAATAAAAGGGCAGATTATCCTTTTGAATGAACAAGTGCAGCTGCTCCGATGTCACCCAGATAGACAGAAATTTGCCGAGAGAGTCTTACCAGGAATAAAGGGAGAATCAAGATATAAAAGCACGTAAAACAAATTCCTACATTCAATCAAGACCTGTTTCCTGGGCACCTGCTGTGTGTCCAGCAACGCTCTATCCCTGAGAGGGGAGGGAGGGTGAAGGAAGATTCAGACACGTTTCAGGTCTCTCCAACAGTTAGGAACCGAGCACACAGACGAACAAAACTACAGTACGAGAGTCAGCACTAGTAAATCAGTATGCGAGGAGTCTGGAGCCGTGATGTAGGACTTTACAGTTGTTTTTTTTTTTTTAATTGTTTTTTATACAGCAGGTTCTTATTAGTTATCCATTTAATACATATTAGTGTATACGTGTCAATCCCAACCTCCCAATTCATCACCCCCTCAACCCCCCCCCACCGCCGATTCCCCCCTTGGTGTCCATACGTTTGTTCTCTACGTCTGTGTCTCTATTTCTCCCTTGCAAACCAGTTCATCTGTACCATTTTTCTAGGTTCCACATGTATGCGTTTATATACATTTGTTTTTCTCTTTCTGACTTACTTCACTCTGTATGACAGTCTCTAGGTCCATCCACGTCTCTACAAATGACCCAGTTTCGTTCCTTTTTATGGCTGAGTAATATTCCATCATACCTACTACGTACCACATCTTCTTTATCCATTTGTCTGTCGATGAGCATTTAGGTTGCTTCGGTTTTTCCCTACTTCAGCTCACTGTTCTTATCAAGACCCTCTTGAACCCTGGTTCCCTCGTGCAGCTGCTGATGAGCTTGGAGTGTGAAGGGCTGGGCTGTGGTCCCAGCTCCACTCCTCACCAAGCCGAGTGCCCTGTGGCAAGGGCATTTTACCAGAGGCTCACCTTAGTTACCTATAAAACGGGGACCATAATTCTTGTCTTGCTCCCTCACAAAGAAAGAGAGGGTCAGATACAACAGTAGGAGTGCCAGTGTTTTGTAACTGTGAGTGCTACATAAATAAATGTGTTATTCTTTTTTTTATTATAAAGTTATTTATTTAATTAATTTATTTTTGGCTGCGTTGGGTCTTCGTTGCTGTGCGCGGGCTTTCTCTACTTGTGGCGAGCGGGGGCTGCTCTTCGTTGCGGGGCACGGGCTTCTCATTGCGGTGGCTTCTCTTGTTGCGGGGCACGGGCTTCTCATTGCGGTGGCTTCTCTTGTTGCAGAGCACGGGCTCTAGGCATGTGGGCTTCAGCAGTTGTGGCTCGCAGGCTCTAGAGTGCAGGCTCAGTAGTTGTGGTGCACGGACTTAGTTGCTCCACGGCATGTGGGATCTTCCAGGACCAGGGCTCGAACCCGTGTCCCCTGCATTAGCAGGCAGATTCTTAACCACTGTGTCACCAGGGAAGCCCCAATAGTGCTATTCTTAACAACAAAAGAAATGATCCTTTTCTACTTTGTGCTATCTGAGATCTTGATAAAGCAGGAATTTTAAGTATTCATTCAGGTCAGATAATTAGATGATCCATAAACGCAATTTACTACCCAAGTGACCAAGAGAATTCAGATAAACATCCAAAATTGTGGGAATTCAGGGCTGAAAGGACATGGAAGTCAAATTAGTCAAACCCCACTCCTGGGTAAGCTACCTAAGATGCTTATATCCTCCACAAGCACTCATTTCTGTCAAAGTATAATTTTCAAAAAGCTAAAAACATAACTCTCACACAAATATATAGTATGCATGTATTAAGTAAGTCCTTAATGAGGGAACCAGCAGGATGGCAAAGCTGGTTCAAAGGTGGTGAAAGAAACATATAAACTCGGTGGAAAAAAAGAATGCTGTAATAATCTTGCCAAATTAGATACAAAACTGGTTAGTATCCTACAGAGCAATTAAACTGTAACTTTTGAGGTTATCTCTTCTACTAAACAGAAATCATTTAGATCTCTACTGGACAGAAAAAGATCACCTGTCACTTATCAATTTTTCACAAGTTAAAATCTAACTTTACAAGAGTAAGTCAACTCCAAGAATATCAGATCCCCTCAGACAGGCTTGCTAGACAATGCTCTTGAGGGACACTGGAAGGGGACATAATAATCAATTTGCCTTTTCTCCAAGTTTTAGGCAATTTTCCTAAAATATCTAAACCTAGCTTATTATCCATTTCAATGAACTGGTTGGAAAGGATAAGAAGTTCTTTCCTATCTGGTCCATTTTTTTGCTTCTGCCTCATTTATATCCTCTTAATTTGTAAAAGAAATCCTTCAAATAATTGAAGTCAATTCTAAATTATTGCTTTGTCTTCCTAGGTCAAATCATCTGAAATTTGGGGGGCCCTATTTTCCAGAATTTCCAGCCTTCAGTGCTTCTCTGAATTCTCTCCAACTATCACACTTGTGAGTCTCTTAAAGACAAAAAGGGAACGTCTGATTCATAGGCACTGATTCACAGAGCCCCCTCCCCCAGGCTCTGGCTATTCTGAGGCAGTTACCATAATTAACTCTAATTTCCTAACTTCACAAAACCACCCCTATCACTCCTTGCTTTCCAATATAAAGGTGCTTGGAAGTCACAAACCAAACCCACTACAGAGAGGCACATATAAACCCAACCCACACTAACTGCACAATAATATGAAGTCAAAGAAGAAATCTAATGAATCAGAGAATGTCTTGTTCATATCTGTATTTTCCACAGAGGCTAGGAAATTAGAATGAATAAACAAACAGATTAATTAAGTAAATGCTCTAAAGAACTGAAAGAATGAATGGATTCCAAAGGCTTTGGCATGTTAAGTGTCTCTTAAGAGGCTAAGTAAGGAAGGGAATTTCCGGGGACTAGTCCAGTGGGAGCCTTCAGAAATGGAGACTGTCTTAGTCCGCCTGGGTTGTGGCGTAATGGACCGCGTGGCTTATAAACAATTTATTTCTTACAGTTCTGGGGGCTGGAGGTCCGAGATCAGAGTGCCAGCGTGGTCAGGCGAGGACCCTCTTCCAGGTCACAGAGCTCTCACGGGTCCTCACACGGTGGAAAGCACCAGGGAGCCCTGCGGGGTCTCTCTTACAAGAGCACTAATCCCACTTCTGAGGGCACCACCCTCGTAACACAGTCACCCAAAGGCCCCGCCTCCTAACACTATCACATAGGGATTACAACATGTGAATTTTGGGGGGACGCGAACATTCACATCATAGCAACGACCAAATGAATGAACACTGTGGGAATTTCTAGCACCTACTGGCAAGGCAGGGATGAAGATATTTGATTTTGAAGGCAGGGAAGAAAAGGAGGGGTATAAATGCATACATGTAAAATCAACCCACACAGGTCTGAAGGCACCTATGCTACCCTCAAAGCCAGCAGTCCTCTCTAAGGACTGAAGTCTAGGCACCAATCCAGGCCATGCAAGCTCTTCCTAATCTGCAAGCACTAAAAAGGAAAACCTTCATTTCACACATGTTCTGAGAGCAGAGATAATGACAAAGAAATTACATGAATATATGCCTAAGAGAGGTGTAATCTGAAAAGTCCTGCTTTAGATAAATGTATTTTTTTCCCTCTAAAAGCTAGTTTTTCTTTCTCATATTTTATTTCTGATAATCAGGCTTTCTCTGTTTCTGATTTCCTACTAAAATGTACAGGGTAGTGTTTTTCCTCATCCAAAAGAGCACTGCTTCTTAGTTTCCAAAAAAGTTCCATTTGCATGAATCTTACAATGGTGTTTATATTCCTTCTTACTAAAAGCTCTGACACCCAGCATATAACCCTGGTGTTTAAATTAATCGATATGAGGACAAACTGATTAAAGACCTTCCTGTGGATTGCTAGTGCTAAGCTGGGATATGTTAGGTAGCTGACTAAATTTGGAACTGCAGTTGTTTTTTAAAAGATGTATTCTTGTTAACATGAAAAAAAAATGAGCACTTGATCATTTTCTAAGCCTCACTCTCAAACCATTCAACTCTCCTATGATACTACCTTCCATGGGCTCACGGTAAATACTGAATAAAAGAAAGAAAAAGAGGGCAAAAAGGACACAGGCACTGAATGAACCAAACCTTGAGAGCCACTGTATGACATCAGAAGAACATGGATTTTGAAGGATTTCATAGTTTTCATTGATAATGAGAAGTGGCCTAAGAAAATGTCAGTCCGATCCTCCCACTTTGACCAAAGAAAGAGAAAAACACAGCACCCTGTTTAGGGTCACAGAACTACTGTCAGAGCTGGAATTAGAACGGAAGTCTTCTGATTTCCAATTTAAGTGCTTTTCCTTTACATCAGTGGCTCTCAAAAATGGGGTCCTTCGCCAGCTGTGTGAGCATTACTTGGGAGCTTGTCAAAGAGGAAAATTCTCAGCCCTGTCCCCAGACTAAGGGAATCAGAGACTTTGGGAGAATGGAACCCAGCAAGCTGTATTTTTTAACAAGCTCTCCAGTGGAGTCTGATGCATGGTCAAGATGGAGAATACTGACTGCTCTAACACCAGTGATTCTCACCTTGGGGGGATTCTGTCCTCTTAATCACTACAGAACAAGTTAAAACCCAAAGGGCACGAAGACGTTAATTCTTTTTTTTTTTTTTTTTTTTGCCATACGCAGGCCTCTCACTGTTGTGGCCTCTCCCGTTGCGGAGCACAGGCTCCGGACGCGCAGGCTCAGCGGCCATGGCTCACAGGCCCGGCCGCTCTGCGGCACGTGGTATCTTCCCGGACCAGGGCACGAACCCGTGTCCCCTGCATTGGCAGGCGGACTCTCAACCATTGCGCCACCAGGGAAGCCCAACGTTAATTCTTGCATAACTTAAAATAGCAAAAAACTGGAAATAAACTAAATATCCTCAACAAGGGATTGCTCAAATAAAGTACATATACAAAGAGTCATTATAAATATAGACCTACATTAACTGCCTAGACATTACTACTGTTGAGTAAAAACATTAGAGGATTATTACAAACTGTGAATTATTGTATGATAAACACTTCCAGAAATCATACAATAAAACAAGTTATAGAAAGGCCTATAGTGTATTCTCACTTATGCCCCATCATATACAGGCACACCACAGAGATATTGCAGGTTCAGCTCCAGATCACCACAATAATGCAATAAAATGAATCACACAAATTTTTTGGTTTCCCAGTGAATATAAAAGTTCTATTTACACTACAGCCTATTAAGTGTACAATAGCATTATGTCTAAAAAATGTACATACCTTAGTTAAAAAATACTTTATTACTAAAAAATGCTAACCATCATCTGAGCCTTCAGCGAGTCATAGTAGGAACATCAAAGATCACTCACAGATTACAAAACAAATAAAATAATAATAATAATAAAGTTTGAAATATTGCGAGAATTACCAACATGTGGCACAGAGACACGAAGTGACTGAGCAAATGCTGTTGGAAAAATGGTGCCCACAGACTTGGAGGACGCAGGGTTGCCACGAACCTTCCACCTGTAATAAAATAATGCAGTACCTGCGAAGCGCAGTAAAGCCAGGTCGGCCTGTACATCACATACAACACAGCGCAGTAGTTACAGACTAAGTCTTCAGATCACAGAGCTCACCACTAAGGAGCAAATTACTGCACTGCTGTCAACATCAGTTTCCCTCTGAGTAAAATGGGGGTAACACTGTCATCTCATAGGGTTTTGGTGAGAATCAAATGATGCAATGCACATGGAGCCACTATGAAACAGCTCTTAAGCTGAGCTGTTTCATTATTACTATGCTTTTATCTGTGTATATATGTGCATAAGGAGATGTTTGGAAGCATGTTAGCCAAAATGCTAACAACTGTTTATCTCCAGGGGATTGAATACGCCCTGGTCATCTGTACTTTATTTTTTTTACTCTCCTGTACTGCTGAATTTTTACAATGAATAGGTATGGTTTCTATAAAAACAACAACACTGCTTTGTATATACCCTCCCAACATACAGATAAGCGTACTTATACGAACGTGCTCTCTATTCCAATAGAATTCACGTGATAGGCAGTATCTCAAATTAGAAACAGAGCGAGTTGGGGAGCCTGAGACCCCGGGCCTGGAACACTGTTGAATGAATGAAGGAACAGATGAAGTGAGAGACAACAGAGTGCAGCAGTGCTGAGTTTTGGAGCCAAACAGCTGGATTCAAGTATCAGTTCTGTCAATTTCTAGCTGTTAAGCTTGAACACTTCATTTTTAACCCCTCTGATCCTCCGTTTCCTCACCTATAAAATGGGATTGTACCAATTTATAAGACTATTATGTGGATTAAATGAGACAGTAGACGTGAAAGCAGTTTGCATTTAGTAAAAGTTCAACGAAAGAGTTCCTTCCCTCCAGTCTCAAGTTTGCTAATGACAAACTGTGTGACACTGGACAAGTTCTCAGTTTTTCACCTATAAAATGAGTATAACATTCACCTACCCCTTGGGATGCCGTGATAATTATGTAAAAGCTTTTTGTATAGTATCAGATACTATACAAATGGAAAGACTTACTGTGATTATTATGGGAGTTTTTTGGTTCACTTTATTTTATAGCCTCTTGGCTCCAATAAACTAAACTTGGACAGCCTTTAGAATCTGAGAAACATGCAGATTTTATTAATTAGTAATAATTTACTGACCTTCATGAACGTTCCCAGAATAGCCTAATCCCTGTCTACCTGAAAATAAAGTCTGCCTTGATCTGGCTGGAATCACTGCCTCCCAAGAAACCCTGGTCTACTTTAGCCCGTTGCTAAAGACTGCACGGAACGGGGGAGCTGGCATCAGTGCTGGGTGCTTGTGGTTTGTTCTCCTGATGAGAAAGATGGGAACTCTTGCTAATTCCCACTGTTTAAGAGGAAGTACTAACCCATCTGAGATGCCTCCAGCTGAAACCCTTACCTAATGGACTCACCCACGCTCTCACTGTGGAGCACCTCAGTGACAGCTGACATCTACAGAACCCTTTAAAAGCAGTTCTCCACACCGTCTTCTACGGCCAAAGAATCATCTGCCATGGCGGGCAAGGCAGGGATGATTATGCTGACTTTAGAGGGGGGAAACTATGGATCTAAGCGGTTAAAGTGCCCTGATCAAAGTCAAGCCTTACACTGCCAGCCATGCTTCATAACAGACAGGGAACTGCACATAGTGTTGGATATTTTGAGTATGTCGGCTATCTCCCACGTGGTATAACACTGATTGTTGTCAATTAATGTCTCAGTTTGATGGCTATCAACTTCAACTGGTCTACCTGACCGTGGGGCATCGTCCAGCAAGAAATCTCCAGCACGAAACTTCGCAAACCACTTTTGACATGTTTGATCAGTCGTCGCACCTTCTCCATACACTGCTCAAATCTTTTTTTGCATTTCAGTTGTGTTTTTACCTTTCTTAAAATAATAAAGCATAATATGCCGAAAAGGTTGCTTTTTTTCTTCCATCTTCAATACTAAAATGACTATACAAAAATTTACCAATTTTGATAAGTTTTTTTTAAATGCATGCTGATATGACTGCTGTCACAATACAATCTAACAAAGTTGTTTCAAATGAAGTTAAAGACAACTAAGTTCTACTAGAGCCAGCGTATGTAAAACACCGAACGAACTTTTGGGCCAACCCTGTACTTCCCTTTGGGAAAGATGAGAGGGGAGGGAAAATAAAGCTGTGCCTTTAGCCCTGCTTAGTCAAGGGTGGGGCCAGAGGTTGACACCAGGTAGCAGAGTCTAGAGTTGACTTACATCAGGATCACTTCTCCCTAATGCGAACAACCGAGAAAGATATGTTTATGCCTCCTGTTGACTTATTTTGCCCTAGTTTTGCAGGTCAGCTCACTGTCCTCCTCAGTCTGAAAGATCCACAGGACCACAGGCTAGCATACCAGAAGCGTCCTTGGACATCATTTAGTTCAGTCTCCTCCTTTCACAAACGGATCGATGGCGACGACGAGGCTCAGAGGAGGGAAATGACTCACCAAGGCCACCAGGGAGCTTGGGCGGCGCAGGCCCAGAACCCAGCTCTCCTGGAACCAGGCCCAACGCCCTCTTTACCACCTTCCTCAAATGACTGACCTCAGGCCTGTCCCCAGTGACAAGAGCCCTCCTCCATCCTCGCTCCCTGTGCCCTCCCTGTCCTGATCCTTTCCTCCCTCGGAATCGAAGTCATGCATCTTGGTAAGTGGACGCTCAGGATATACCACATGCTCAATGCGGAAGGAAAACACCCCAATCTCCAGACCTTTACTACATAAGGGATGAGCCGACATGCTGATTAACAGATACAGGATGGCCATCAACCTGCCCTTTAGGCACGAACAGCAACTGACAAAAGGAACTGAACTGTCCTTTCCTTCTGCTTCTCAACTTCCTCAAAGCTTGAAATTCTCAATGAGAAGCCAGACAGCTATGTTAGCCATACAAGAAGTGCTGAAGGAGCTACACTCGGGCAAACAATGACATTTACAAGTGATTTAAAAAATGAATGCAATAGCAAACATGGGGAATATCGAGTGCTGACTGAAGGCTAGGATCACAGATAAACAGAGTATCTGGAACTCCACTGCTGTGAATTTTTGAGCAGTGCAGGGCTGTGACTCCTGAGCTTGGGACCTGCTGGGCCCATGCTTTCCAGCCAAAAGGACAAGTCACTTGTCTCTTTGTGCCTCAGGCTCGTCACCATGAAAAGAGAGCAGTAACAGCACCTACCTTCCGGGAGGACTGCGAAGATAAAACGAGACAATGTGTGTTCAGTGGTTAGAACAGTGATGGCATGTGAAGGGTACTCATTAATACAAGCTATTGCAATCCTTATTACTGAGTACATTCATTGAGAAACAGAGTTCAGATCTTACCAAGCTGCACTTTTACATTTAATCACATTTTCACAAACTATAAAACAATTAAATTACTGCCCAGAGAAAGATGACTTCAAAAGAGAGAGTACTGGAAGAAACGAACTTTTAGTCTTTAGAAAGTTTTCTGAGCTTTGCTGATATCCTAGTACATGCTAGATGGTTTTTTTTTTTTTTTTTTTTTTTTACAGTTAAAGCATTTATTCAATCGTTGTTCTTATGAAATTTTCACCAATTAGGCACTCAGCAGTTATCACTTACTTTCCCAGGCAAATAACCAACCTTGGTGGAAGGGAGAAGGGGTAAGACGCAGGGCCCCCCACCGTATTTTCCCAATTCTTCACAATGCCCTCAGATCTCTGCCACCCAGCATCAACAATCAAGATGAGAGGCACCATGGGAAGTACACTGTTTCCAAAATGCTTGGTGAGTGAAGCCATCAGGAACAGAGGTAAAAAAGAATAAAACAGAAATGAGAGATTTATTATATGCTGTAGCAAGTTAAAAATGAATGAGGGGCTTCCCTGGTGGCGCAGTGGTTGAGAGTCCGCCTGCCAATGCAGGGGATACGGGTTCATGCCCCGGTCCAGGAAGATCCCACATGCCGCGGAGCGGCTGGGCCCATGAGCCATGGCTGCTGGGCCTGCACGTCTGGAGCCTGTGCTCCGCAACAGGAGAGGCCACAACAGTGAGAGGTCCGCGTACCGCAAAAAAAAAAAAAAAAGAATGAGTAGTCAAGTGACTTTCAACAAAAGTGCTATGACAACTCAATGGGGAAAGGATAGTCTTTCCAACAAATGGTGCCTGTTTTATTGAAGATCCATATGAAAAAAATGAACTGAGACCCTTACTTCATACCATGTAAAATGGATCATAGACTAAGTATAAAACTATAAACCTCTAGAAGAAAACATAAGAGAAAATCTCTCTGATCTTGAGTTAGGCAAAGAACAATCCACAGAAGAAAGTATTGGTAAGTTGGACTTCATCAAAATTAAAGATATATGTGCTTTAAGACACTGCTAAGAAAATGAAAGGGCACGCTACAGACTGGGAGAAATCACGTATCTGATAAATTTCAAAACTCAACAATGAGAGAACAACCATAATATAAACTGAAAATAACCTAAATATACAACAATGAGGATTGGTTAGATAATCTAGCTACTTCCAGTCAATGAAATACTAGTGAGTTGTTAAAAAGTTTAAACTCATCAAAATAAATAACATGAATTGACAGAAGGATAGAAGAATGGGTATATGGACTGAGAAGTGACAAAGCATATATAGTGAAATGGTGGTGGGAGTATAGATATTTACTGGATAATGTGATTTTTCTAAGTCTGAAAATTTTCATAATAAGATGTTGAAAAAGGTTAAGCTCTAGAATACTTCATAACACAAATATGTCATCAAACATGATGTACTGGTAAATAAAAAAGATTACAAAGCTGTATGCAGGGCTTCCCTGGTGGCGCAGTGGTTGAGAGTCCGCCTGCCGATGCAGGGGACATGGGTTCGTGCCCCGATCCAGGAAGATCCCACATGCCGTGGAGCGGCTGGGCCCGTGAGCCATGGCCGCTGAGCCTGTGCTCCACAACTGGAGAGGCCACAACAGTGAGAGGCCCGCGTACAACCAAAAAAAAAAAAAAAAAAAAAGGCTGTATGCATAGTACAAATGCACAATATATACATTTTTTTTAACGTGCACCTGGTGGAAAAGGACACACAGCAGAAAGTTAACAGTGACTCTCGATGGATGATGTGATGACAACTACTTTTCCTCTTATTTTTGCTGATCCGTCATCTTCAAATTTTTCTATAATGATCAAATATTCTTATGATTTAAAAAAAGAAGAGAGGCTTCCCTGGTGGCTCAGTGGTTGGGAGTCTGCCTGCCAATGTAGGGGACACGGGTTCAAGCCCTGGTCCGGGAAGATCCCACATGCCGCGGAGCAACTAAGTCCGTGCACCACAGCTACTGAGCCTGAACTCTAGAGCCCGCGAGCCAAAACTACTGAGCCCACGCTCTACAACTACTGAAGCCCACACCACGCCTAGAGCCTGTGCTCCGCAACAAGAGAAGCCACTGCAATGAGAAGCACACACAACGCAACGAAGAGTAGCCCCTGCTCGCCACAACTAGAGAAAGCCCGCGCGCAGCAACAAAGACCCAACGCAGCCCCCCAAAAAACAAGAAATTAAATAAATTTATTTAAAAATAAAGAGGTGCCTTAATAGCAGTGAGGCAATAAATAATTTCAGACAAGACTGATTAGAATTTACTTGATCACAAACTCGGTGACAGAAGACACTCCCTCCAAAAACCTTTAAAAGTCTTAAGCTTATTCAACATACATTCAATGAATAATTCTTTCAGCCAGCTACTGCCTACTCGCTGAACTTTGTGCCCAATGCTGAAACTTATAACAGTTAGGGCTGTGCAACTTGAAATGTACATATGAGAAAGAGAGCTGATAAAGCCCTGAATTCTGCACCTGTCACACCATATCCACATCTTAACTGGAGTCAACAATTTGTAAGAACCACTGACAAACTAGAGCCTGTTATACAAAGCTCAAGTGAGCAATGTGTTTAATCTGGGGCAAAGTCGAGGAAATGACTGCCATAGTCTAATAACCTGGGTGCTCTTTTGGATGATGCAGTACTTGGATCAACTAGTAGACATTTTAGAGAAGCAAACACCAGCTGAATATAAGAAGAAGAAGGAAGAGATACCCAGGGCTGGGTTAGTAATGTAACAACCCAGGGAACACCTTACCACCAAAAGTATAAAAGCAGAAGCTGGGTAAATGCCTATCATAGATAATGGCTATGATTACATTCAAGAAGTAGTTACTGAGTGCTATGATGCAATGATGGAAGTTCCGTAATCTGTGCTGTCCAGCATGGTAGCCACGTGGGGCTGCTGACCACTTGAAACTGGCATTATAATCAGGAGGACTATCATATGAAAGGACATGTGAGGGTAGGCTCCTTATAACATGGAGAACAGAGGAAATTACTCTGAAGAGGGAGAGAGGCCAGTTCATGCAATACTTTATAAACTAAGCTAAGGAGTCATAATTTTATCCAGAAAGACACAGAAATATCCTGAAGAAACTTAGGAAGAGAATATTAACTCAGATGTGAGTATTGACAATTTAACAAAATACAGAGGAGATAGTTTAAGAGGCAGAGAACAAAAGTGGAATATCATTATGGCATTTTAATAATGATGAAGACCTATGTATGTCAGTATCACAACTCTGAAGGGGACAAAAGAGAGTTTAAGGAAGGAGACATGATAATGGTAATGATGCATCCACTTGGATCTGACTCCATCAAGCCTCCAGGTTTCTAGTTTGGACCACAGTGCGCAGCTCATTGAGAATGAGGTTTTTGGAAGAAGAAAAGTCTGGGAAGGAGAGCAGTGTGTTCAGTTATTTTATTTTTTTTAACAGATTTATTTAGAAAGAGATTTTCTATTCCATAAAAACCACCCATTTACACAATTCAATGATTTTTTTAGTATATTCACAAGGTGGCACGACAAGCACTGCAATCTAATTTTAGAATGTTTTCATCGTCCCCCAAAGAAACCTTATGCCCCTCAGCAGCCCCTCCCCATTCTCACCCCTTAACCTCAGCACCTACTAATCTACTTCCCGTCTCTATGGATTTGCCTTTTCTTGACATTTCATATAAATGGAATCAAACAATATGTGGTCTTTTGTGACTGGCTTCTTTCTCTTAGCATAATGTTTTCAAGGTTCATCCATGTTGTATCAGTATGGGTACCTCATTCCTTTTTATTGCTGAATAATATCCCACTGTATGAAGAGCCCACATTTTATTTATCCATTTATCAGACATCTGGGTTGTTTTCACTGGCTACTATAAATAATGCTCCTATGAACATTCATGTATAAGTTTTGTATGGACGTATGTTTAATTTATCTCGGGTATATGCCTCACAGGGGAAATGTCAAGACATATGGAAACTCTGTTTAATGTTTTGAAGGACTACCAAACTGTTTTCCAAAGCAACTGTACCCTTTTACATTCACCCCAGCCAATGTCTGAGGGTTCCAATATGAGATTTATCCACATAGCCCTTACCCAATGTGTGAAGAGCATCCACATCCTCACCAACATTTGCTATTATCTGTCCTTTTTATTCCAGTGAGTGTGAAGTGGTATCTCATTGTGGTTTGGTTTGTACTTCCTCATGTCTAATGATGCTGAGTACCTTTTCATGTGCTTATTGGTCATTTGTACATCTTCTTTGGAGGAGCATCCATTTAAATCATTCACCCATTTTTAAAGTCAGTTTTCTTTTTATTATTGAGTTGTAAAAGTTCTTTGTATATTTTAGATATAAGTCCCTTATCAGATATATAACGTGCCGATACTTTCTCCCATTCTGTGAATTGTCTTCTCACTTTCTTGATAGTACAGTTTGCAGTACACATGTTTCTACTTTAGATGAAATCCAATTTATTTTTTTCTTTTATTGATATTATTTGTGTTTTGGTGTTATGTCTAAAAAATCACTGCCTAACCCAAGGCCATGAAGATTTACTCATATTTTCTCCTATAAGAGACTACAGTTTTAGCTTCCACATTTAAGTTCATTATCTATTTTGAGTTCTTTTGTATATGGAGGTAGGTAGGTTCAACTTCAGTCTTCTGTATGTTGATATTCAGTTGTCCCAGCATTTGCTGAAAAGGCTATTTTTCCCATTGAATTGTCTTGGCATCTTTGTCAAAAATCAATTGCTCATAAAACAGTGGTAGTGAGTCTAGTTTTAGACACGCTGAACTTGAGGTACCTGTGCTCTGTCTTCTTAGGAATAAGCTACATGTGTGGATAACCATGTCTTCTACTCACAGCCCAGCAATCAGTGAACTCGATGAAATTCAGTGGATGATTATCCATCTGTGTGGTTCACGGTCACTGGCTCGTCACCCACAGATGTGGACACTCTGAGGCATGTCACTCTTTGCTCTCGTGAAGGGACCAGTTGGTTCTCTTTCTAGTGCTGCTCTTCTATTTGGGACTCTTCTCTGATTCAGTGTATTGCTTACACTTCTATTTTGCACAGTGACACAAAACGAGGAGAGCATTTTCCTCCTTCCTAGGAAAGGAAGTCCCTAAAGCTGATCAGTTAGAGATCTCAGCTGGTAGAAGAACGTAGCGTCAATGGGTATATTTGATTTTCATCTGTTTATAGGCACCGAGGCTCCAAGGTGTGGTGTTTCTATTTTGTATAAAAGGCTTCAAACATGTGCCAGGCCCAACAGTTTTCTGTGTTCAGGCCAATGTTAGAGAATTTAAATTTTTAAATTGCTCGTGACTTCAGTGGGTCAGAGCTCAGTGAAAGGAAAGCCCTCTAAAGGGCCACTAATTAGAGATAAATCATGAATAACTTGAAGAACCGGAGACATTAAACTAAATTAATGAGAGACTTTCTGAAGACTATTGTTTTCAAGCAACTGAAAAGCCAACTGGACGAAAGAATAAACCAGTAAAAAGAAGTGTAAAAGAACGAAAACAGAAGATAAAAGAGTTTAGCCTAGCCCACTGCAAATGCAAAAAAATAAACTGGAAAACTTGTGTTGTCCATACCTCTTTTCTGGTACTTTCATCTCAGATGCCTCATGCTCCCCTTCTTGGCTACATACTACTACCCAAGGCCCAACTTTCACTTGCCCTATCCCTAGTACCACTGTCTTGCATATGGTAGGTACATAATATCTATCTTTCAAGTAAAACTTAACCAGGTATGACGTGAAAATAGATAAATAAGCAGCAGTCATGTATTTATAATACAGAGAAGTCTATACTTTTTTTAAAAAAAAATTCACATTTATTATAGTAAATTTAAAATTCTAAAGTATTTTTAAAGTATTCACATTTAGGGAATTCACTGAGGTCCAGTGGTCAGAACTTGGTGCTTTCAGTGCTGGGGCCTGGGTTCAATGCCTGGTCGGGGAACTAAGATCCCACAAGCCATGTAGCTCAGCCAAAAAAAAAAAAAAAAAAGTATTCACATTTACTAAAATTATGTTTACGTTAAGTATTTAACACCACCTTTATTGTGTAAAATAACTTCCACATGTGTTTACATTGCCTAAACCAATCACCACGTACACGTCTCTCAAAGATAAAAATAATAAGGTCAATATATTAACTTCCAGGGGCTCTTCTAGTTCTAAGATCTAAAAGCCTGTGATCATCATTCCAATTTCTCTTCTATTCCTACCTCAAAGCTACATAGCAGGGGATTAAGCAAAGATGATTAGAACCATGCAAATATGCCCGAGGACAACTGGCAGTCACACTTGTTCACACTTGCCCTCCACTGAAATACTATAAACACTCTTGTCTGGAGTCTGAGTCAGCCTCTAAGCTGAGATGGCCATGGTGAACAAGAAAAGGTAAAACACAATTTATTTCCTTAAATATGCTAATCATAGTTCTTTTAAAATCCAAGTCAATCATTTTATTATGTCTGTCCTTACTATGTTTTCCCTTGGTTTTTGGTTAAGTCTTATCTTCTCATATATCTGATAATTTTTGATCGAGTGCCAGTCACTGTATATGAGAACTGTATAGGGCTTCCCTGGTGGCGCAGTGGTTAAGAATCCACCTGCCAATGCAGGGGACACGGGTCCGATCCCTGGCCCGGGAAGATCCCACAACCGCAGAGCAATGAAGCCCGTGTACCACAACTACTGAGCCTGCGCTCTAGAGCCCGTGCTCTGCAACAAGAGAAGCTACGACAATAAGAGGCCTGTGCACCAAACGAAGAGTAGCCCCCGCTTGCCTCAACTAGAGAAAGCCCATGCGCAGCAACAAAGACCCAACACAGCCAAAAATAAAAACAAATAAATTTATTATTAAAAAAAAACTGCATAGATAATTCGCGGCTCCTCTAGGAGGATTTGCTTTTGTTCCTAATGCGCAGGTAGGTAGGTCAGGGGTACAAACCACTCCGGGTCACCTTAATCTAGTTAGATACTGAGATGATTCAAAGCAGTACTCCAGTTCCTGAGAAGGCAAGTCTATGCCTACCTAGTTCACCCTTGCTCCTAAGCAGAGTCCTTATGAAAACCAGGGCGTTTTCTAGGGCTCCTCGTCCTTGGCAAGGGTGCAAACACCAACTTTTGTTTTTTAATCTCCCCTGTCCCATGAATCTCCTGAAAGCTCTAACCAGCTTCTCAGTTGACAATTTCAGCAATGACAATTGCGTCAAGGGAAGAATGGTGCCCAATGTCGGGCTTACCTGACAACCCTCTACCAAATCTTGGCTCTGCAAATCCTTTCTGCCTTGTAGCTCTCCTATGCCTTCAAACTGATTCGTTTTTCTCCCCTTTGGTGTGTATTTGTATTTGTATTTATTTATTTATTTAAACATCTTTATTGGAGTATAATTGCTTTACAATGGTGTGTTAGTTTCTGCTTTGTAACAAAGTGAATCACTTACACATATACATATGTTTCCATATGTCTTCCCTCTTGCATCTCCCTCCCTCCCACCCTCCCTATCCCAACCCTCTAGGTGGTCACAAAGCACTAAGCTGATCTCCCTGGGCTATGCGGCTGCTTCCCACTAGCTATCTATTTTACAGTCGGTACTGTATATATGTCCATGCCACTCTCTCACTTTGTCACAGCTTACCCTTCCCCCTCCCCATATCCTCAAGTCCATTCTCTAGTAGGTCTGTGTCTTTATTCCCGTCTTGCCCCTAGGTTCTTCATGACCATTTTTTTTTTTTTTTTAGATTCCATATATGTGTTAGCATACAGTATTGGTTTTTCTCTTTCTGACTTACTTCACTCTGTATGATAGACTCTAGGTCCATACACCTCACTACAAATGACTCAATTTCATTTCTTTTTATGGCTGAGTAATATTCCATTGCATATATGTGCCGTATCTTCTTTATCCATTCATCTGTTGATGGACACTTAGGTTGCTTCCATGTCCTGGCTATTGTAAATAGAGCTGCAATGAACATTGTGGTACGTGACTCTTTTTGAACTATGGTTTTCTCAGGGTGTATGCCCAGTAATGGGATTGCTGGGTTGTACGGTAGTTCTACTTTTAGTTTTTATAGGAACCTCCATACTGTTCTCTATAGTGGCTGTATCAATTTACATTCCCACCAACAGTGCAAGAGGGTTCCCTTTTCTCCACACCCTCTCCAGCATTTATTGTTTCTAGATTTTTTGATGGTGGCCATTCTGACTGGTGTGAGATATCTCATTGCAGTTTTGATTTGCATTTCGCTAATGATTAATGATGTTAAGCATTCTTTCATGTGTTTGTTGGCAATCTGTATATCTTCTTTGGAGAAATGTCTATTTAGGTCTTCTGCCCGGTTTTGGATTGGGTTGTTTGTTTTTTTGATATTGAGATGCATGAGTTGCTTGTAAATTTTGCAGATTAATCCTTTGTCAGTTGCTTCATTTGCAATATTTTCTCCCATTCAGAGGGTTGTTTTTTCGTCTTGTTTGTGGTCTCCTTTGCTGTGCAAAAGCTTTTAAGTTTCATTAGGTCCCATTTGTTTGTCTTTGTTTTTACTTCCGTTTCTCTAGGAGGTGGGTCAAAAAGGATTTTGCTGTGATTTATGTCATAGAGTGTTCTGCCTATGTTTTCCTCCAAGAGTTTGATAGTGTCTGGCCTTACATTTAGGTCTTCAATCCATTTTGAGTTTATTTTTGTGTATGGTGTTAGGGAGTGTTCTAATTTCATTCTTTTATATGTAGCTGTCCAGTTTTCCCAGCACCACTTATTGAAGAGGCTGTCTTTCCCCCACTGTATATTCTTGCCTCCTTTATCAAAGATAAGGTGACCGTATGTGCATGGGTTTATCTCTGGGCCTTCTATCCTGTTCCATTGATCTATATTTCTGTTTTTGTGCCAGTACCATACTGTCTTGATTACTTAGCTTTGTCGTATAGTCTGAAGTCAGCAAGCCTGATTCCTCCAGCTCTGTTTTTCTTTCTCAAGATTGCTTTGGCTATTCGGGGTCTTTTGTGTTTCCATACAAATTGTGAACTTTTTTTTTCTAGTTCTGTGAAAAATGCCAATGGTAGTTTGATAGGGATTGCACTGAATCTGTAGATTGCTTTGGGTAGTAGAGTCATTTTCACAATGTTGATTCTTCCAATCCAAGAACATGGTATATGTCTCCATCTATCTGTATCATCTTTCATTTCTTTCAACAGTGTCTTATAATTTTCTGCATACAGGTCTTTGGTCTCCTTAGGTAGGTTTATTCCAAGTTATTTTATTCTTTTTGTTGCAATGGTAAATGGGGGGTGTTTCCTTAATTTCTCTTTCAGATTTTTCATCATTAGTGTATAGGAATGCTAGAGATTTCTGTGCATTAATTTTGTATCCTGCTACTTTACCAAATTTATTGATCAGCTCTAGTAGTTTTCTGGTAGCATCTTTAGGATTCTCTATGTATAGTATCATCTCATCTGCAAACAGTGACCGCTTTTCTTCTCCTTTTCCGATTTGGATTCCTGTTTCTTTTTCTTCTCTGATTGCTGTGGCTAAAACTTCCAAAACCATGTTGAATAATAGTGGTGAGAGTGGACAACCTTGTCTTGTTGCTGATCTTAGTGGAAATGGTTTCAGTTTTTCACCATTGAGGATCATGTTGGCTGTGGGTTTGTCATATATGGCCTTTCTTAGTTGAGGAAAGTTCCCTCTATGCCTACTTTCTGGAAGGTTTTTATCATAAATGGGTGTTGAATTTTGTCGAAAGCTTTCTCTGCATCTATTGAGATGATCATATGGTTCTTCTCCTTGAATCTGTTAATATGGTGTATCACATTGACTGATTTGCATATATTGAAGAATCTTTGCATTCCTGGGATAAACCCACCTGATCATGGTGTATGATCCTTTTAATGTGCTGTTGGATTCTGCTTGCTAGTATTTTGTTGAGGATTTTTGCATCTACGTTCATCAGTGATATTGGCCTGTAGTTTTCTTTCTTTGTGACATCTTTGTCTGGTTTTGGTATCAGGGTGATGGTGGCCTAACAGAATGAGTTTGGGAGTGTACCTCCCTCTGCTATATTTTGAGTTTAGAGTTTGAGAAGGATAGGTGTTAGCTCTTCTCTAAATGTTTGATAGAATTCGCCTGTGAAGCCATCTGGTCCTGGGCTTCTGTTTGTTGGAACATTTTAATCACAGTCTCAATTTTAGTGCTTGTGACTGGTCTGTTCATATTTTCTATTTCCTCCTGGTTCAGTCTCGGAAGGTTGTGCTTTTCTAAGAATTTGTCCATTTCTTCCAGGTTGGCCATTTTATTGGCATAGATTTGTACTAATCTCTCACGATCCTTTGTATTTCTGCAGTGTCAGTTGTTACTTCTCCTTTTTCATTTCTAATTCTATTGATTTGAGTCTTCTCCCTTTTTTTTTTTTTTTTTTTTTTTTTTTGCAGTACGCGGGCCTCTCACTGTTGTGGCCTCTCCCGCTGCAGAGCACAGGCTCCGGACGCGCAGGCCCAGCGGCCATGGCTCACGGGCCCAGCTGCTCCACGGCATGCGGGATCCTCCCGGACCGGGACACGAACCCGCGTCCCCCGCACCGGCAGGCGGACTCTCAACCACCGCGCCAGCAGGGAAGCCCCCTTCTCCCTTTTTTTTATTAATGAGTCTGGCTAATGGTTTATCCATTTTGTTTGTCTTCTCAAGAACCACTTTTAGTTTTATTGATCTTTGCTGCTGTTTCCTTCATTTCTTTTTCATTTATTTCTGATCTGATCTTTATGATTTCCTTCCTTCTGCTAACTTTGGGGTTTTTTTGTTCTTCTTTCTCTAACTGCTTTAGGTGTAAGGTTAGGTTGTTTATTTGAGATGTTTCTTGTTTCTAAAGGTAGGATTGTATTGCTATAAACTTCCTTCTTAGAACTGCTTTTGCTGCATCCCTTAGGTTTTGGATCGTTGTGTTTTCACTGTCATTTCTTTCTAGGTATTTTTTGATTTCCTCTTTGATTTCTTCAGTGATCTCTTGGTTATTAAGTAGTGTACTGTTTAGCCTCCCTGTGTTTGTATTTCTTATAGATTTTTTCCTGTAAATGATATCTAGTCGCATAGCGTTGTGGTTGGAAAAGATACTTGATACAATTTCAATTTTCTTAAATTTACCAAGGCTTGATTTGTGACCCAAGATATGATCTATCCTGGAGAATGTTCCATGAGCACTTGAGAAGAATGTGTATTGTGTTGTTTTTGGATGGAATGTCCTATAAATATCAGTTAAGTCCATCTTGTTTAATGTATTATTTAAAGCTTGTGTTTCCTTATTTATTTTCATTTTGGATGATCTGTCCATTGGTGAAAGTGGGGTGTTAAAGTCCCCCAGTATTTTTGTGTTACTGTTGATTTCCTCTTTTATAGCTCTTAGCATTTCCTTATGTATTAATGTGCTCTTATTTTGGGTACATAGATATTTACAACTGTTATATCATCTTGGATTGATCCCTTGATCATTATGTAGTGTCCTTCCTTGTCTCTTGTAAGATTCTTTATTTTAAAGTCTGTTTTATCTGTTATGAGTATTCCTACTCCAGCTTTCTTTTGATTTCCATTTGCATGGAATATCTTTTTCCATCCCCTCACTTTCAGTCTGTATGTGTCCCTAGGTCTGAAGTGGGTCTCTTGTAGACAGCATATATACAGGTCTTGTTTTTGTATCCATTCAGCCAGTCTATGTCTTTTGGTTGTGATGTTATTTTTTAACTTTTCACCTTTTCTTGCTGTTAACAGGACTAAAACACTGCCAGAAGTAGAACCCCCCAATCCAGTACAACTTAACATTTAAAACGGAACCAAATGGCAACTTTCTAACATAAGTCCCTCATAATTTAATTCAAGTCTTCTCTAGTTGGTCTCTACAACTTCTGCAGTTCTGAAATTTGAGTTTTTCCCAGGGGACTAACCTAATTAGGGGATGAAGCAATGTGGAGTGTGAGAAAAGAGAGATTAGGCATTACTGCTGACTAATAGAAAACCATAAAGCCGGAATTCAAACAAAGCATTAATCAAAAGTAATGTCATCATGCACTGTAATCTAAAATCTAACACGCCTTATGGCTGGAGGCATGGAGCTCCCTTCAAAAAATGAGAGAGCTGAACACTCCTAGGCACAGAGTCTGACACACCACGGTACACAAGGAATGGCAGTCGCTGGTGCCCCTGCTCCTCCTCCCCTGTCTCCCCCTGATCCCTACCTAGAGGAGGGCTGACACTGAATGCAGGCTGAAATTTCAGCATAGTCCAGCTGTCTCACTACAGAGTCTCAGGCTCATTTCCAAGTTTTTGCTGTACTGAATAGGAGGAACTAGGGCCGAGGTCATAAAAACGAACCCACGAATCAAGAGAGCAAATGCTCTTGCCTACTTCTGCCTATAACTAAAGAGGAAACCACGGGTGAAGAGGAGTGAAAAATAAGACCAGAACTGCGAGACAAGAAATCTGAGCTTCATGCCCCTAATACCTCACTGCCTGTGAGGCCTAGGCAAGTGGCCTCTGGAGTCTGTGTCCATTTTCTCATCTGAGAAATAGGGGGCTCATGCACTAGTCAAGAAACACTTATTGAGCACTTACTACATTCCAAAAAACCAGCCCCAGTCTTGAAACTCAGGACTAGGTCAGCAGTTCTTAACTGAGGCTGCACACTTAAGTAACCTAGAGATTTCAAATGAAACAACAACAAAACACCTCATCCCAGATTAATGGACTCTCTAAGGTAGGGCCCGGGCATCAGGCGGAGGGTGGGGAAGAGGGTCTTTCAACTGTTTCTGATGCCCAGTGAGGGTTAAAAACCACTGGACTTAGAGAATTTCTAAGTTTCTGAATCTAACTTTCTATGGTTTGACAAGTGAGTATTTTTTACAGGTCAAAACCCTCCAAAATAACCCAGTTTCATTAATACTTTGGAGGGAGAGTGACCGAGGGGGTGCTTCGACTGTGCTGACAATCCTAGCCTGAGGGGTCACAGTGCCTGCAAGTGTCCTCCAGTCTCACAGATGCCTCCTTGGATTCATATTCAAAAGCCACACATGTCATATTATAAGTGAGAATTCTCCCCGAGGGGCAGACAGATGCCTGACTCCTGCCATTCTGGATTTGTTCCCTTGGATTAAAGCACTGTTTGGTCATTCATGATTTTTGTCGTATCTGTTTAACGTGAGTGCTATCAATTAACCTTTTTCTTTAAAATCAACTCACTAGAGCAGTGAGAGTATTAGCCCTACTAAATATTAAAACACACTATAGAACCTCTTTAATCAAAAGTGAGGTATTGACACATGAATAAATGCAGACCAATGGAACATAATAGAAAATCCAGAAATAGGTTAAATTAATTAAATATGACAAAGGACAGAATCTCAAAACACTGGGAGAAAATGGAATTTTAAAATAATTAATTAATTAATTTGGTTGTGCTGGGTCTTAGCTGCAGCAGGGGGCTCCTTAGTTGTGGCACGTGGGCTCCTTAGTTGAGGCATGTGCGAACTCTTAGTTGCAGCATGCATGTGGGATCTAGTTCCCTGACCAGGGATTGAACCTGGACACCCTGCATTGGGAGTGTGGAGTCCTACCCACTGCACCACCAGGGAAGTCCCAGAAAATGAAATTTTTAATAAGGGGTATTGGGATAACTGAAAAACCAGATGGAAAAGGTTAAAATTGGATCCAGCTCTCACACCATATATTTAATTCCAAATGGATCAAAGATTTAAACGTTTAAAAAAAGAAAAGAAACTGTACAAGTACTAGAAAAAACATAGGTGAATTCAAGCTGGTATCACAGAAAACTTTCGAGCCATGACTGAAACTCAAGAAGCAGTGAGTAAAAAAAAATTTCAAAACAAGAGAAGTAATCCCCACAAAATCACGTGCATTAAGCACCTAGTCTGCATCATTTCAGCTCCTCCTGCCTTACCTGTTTCTTATTCTAGCCACCCCTGAGGCAACCAGTTCTGCCCAGGCTCTGACCTGTGTCCAGTCTCTGCTGCGGCCCCAGGGGGTGGCCACGTGCGCCGCTCTCAGTACCCAACGAGAACATCACCACGTACAGGGGCAACTAATGCCCCGTGGAGCAACCCTTTGCCAAATGAAGACGGTAGCTAACGGATATAGGCTTCTCCCTTAGGCCCCCCCCACAAATATCAATCCTGTGCTCGCCTCCAAACACAAAGGAGCCTTCATCTCGGGTACAGTTTTCTGGGGAATCCAGTTAAAATACCACTAATTTGATGCACTGATTTTCTTCTAATACACAAAAATAAATACTTAATTATTAAAATTTAAAAAGCGCTCATTGGAAGGAGCATGACTCCCTACTCCTTAAGTGTGAGCTACGAATAGTGACTGTCTTGAAAAGAAGATAGTATGAAAAGGGGAATAAAAGAGTAACTTTACAATGATGAAACCCGACGAACACTGCTTCAGCCAGGTGATCAAGGTCAACATCCACGGTGATAAATCACGCTGCAGTACGTACCCTCTGTAACATGGAATGGAATGTCACTTTATCTCTGTGATCTTCCTGCCTGAAACTTAACAACCCCAGGCTAACCATGAGAAAAACATGAAATAAATTCCAATAGAAGGGCATCCTACAATATACCTAAACAAGTACTCCTCAAAATAGTCAAGATCTTCAAAAATTAAAAGTCTGAAAAACTATCCACAGCAGAGGGGTCTAAGGAGATTTAACAACTAAATGTAATGTGGTATCCTGGATCAGACCTCAGAACAGAAAAAGGACATTAGGTAAAAACAAGCAAACTTGAATATACTATGCACTTCAGCTAATAATATTGTATCAATATCAGTTTACTAAGTATAACAAATGTACCATGTAAGATATTAATAACAGGGGAAACTATATATGTGGAGAGTGTATGGGAACTCTCTGTACTATCTGCTCAACTTTTCCATAACTCTAAAATTGTTTTAAAATATAAAGTCTGGGCTTCCCTGGTGGGGCAGTGGTTGAGAGTCCGCCTGCCGATGCAGGGGACACGGGTTCATGCCCTGGTCTGGGAGGATCCCACATGCCGCAGAGCGGCTGGGCCCATGAGCCATGGCCGCTGAGCCTGCGCTCCGCAACGGGAGAGGCCACAACAGTGAGAGGCCCGCGTACTGCAAAGAAAAAAAAAAAAAATATATATATATATATATATATATATATAGTCTATTAATAAAAACAGGAAAAAAAAAGATTTAAGAAAAGCATTCCTCCATCCCCGGCAATGGGGCCTGGGATCTGCATTTTGGAAGGACATACACACAGGGATTCCTATGCACATTAAAGTTCGAGAAACATCAGCGACATCGAGAGTTACAGTGCACAATGTCCTTACAAAGAAAATTCAGGAAAAATAAAATCCATCCACACATCACTAAACAAATCCTGTCTCCTGGTAGTGGTACAGAAACACCAGATGAAAGCACTGTCACCCAGTAATTCATTAACTCATTAAGCACATAATGAAAGAGTTTTCATCTTGGATGCCAGCTTCACTCATTTGGAAGCTGCCTTGCATGTGGTACTTGGAAGGACCCATGACAAGGCAGAATGAATGTCATGATTTACTACCCATTTTACGTATAAGTGGCAGCATCAATATTCATTAAGCATCTACCAATTGCCAGGCACAGCGCTAGGCTCTAGGAACCCAACAGAGATGGAAACAAGCATAATCCTTTATGAAGTATAGGAGGAAAAAGATAAGTAATTATAAATATAAAAAGTAAGAGAGAGGGGCTTCCCTGGTGGCGCAGTGGTTGAGAGTCCACCTGCCGATGCAGGGGACACGGGTTCGTGCCCTGGTCCGGGAAGATCCCACATGCCGCAGAGTGGCTAGGCCCGTGGGCCATGACCGCTGAGCCTGTGCGTCCGGAGCCTGTGTGCTCCGCAACGGGAGAAGCCACAACAGTGAGAGGCCTGCGTACCGCAAAAAGAAAAAAAAAAAAAAAGTAACAGAGAGACTTTCCTGGCGGTCCAGTGGTTAAGACTCTGTGCTTCCAATGCAGGGGGCACGGGTTCGATCCCTGGTCAGGGAGCTAGGATCCCACATGCCACGCAGCGTGGCCAAGAATAAAATAAAATAACAGAAGAGGAAATATGGAATGCCACAGAGGCAAATAATCGGGAAGGGCCATCAGCCAGGGTCAGAGTCAAGGACTGCCTCCCTGAGGAAGTGACATTTAAGCTAAGATTTGAAGGCTAAGAACTTAGCAAGGTGAAGAGGAAAAGGAAGTAGTTGAACTCTGGTTAACTCATGAATTAGTCCATCAGACCTTTTCTTAATAAAGGATCCTCTGGAGGAGAATGAAGAAGACAAGATCAGAGCAATAGACACAGCTGTACAGAGAGAGCCCAGAGAGGAGGGCAGCACCCAGAGAGTGTTTAAGGTGCTGGAAGCTTCACAGAGGGGCTCAGGGCAGATATATGACAAGGGGGAAGGACTGGAGAAGGTGAGTAAGAGGCTTCCAAAACCAAGCCCTTGTAAGGGACGTTGCCCATTTCCGCTAAGACACTCAGAAAACATGTCACATTGGCTCCCACTGCCCTTTCTGCCACCACCTCCATGACTTTCACCACTAACTGCTCAACTGCAGTAACTATTTCTTAATCTAAATTTCCTGGTAATGATCTCCTCTACCCCAAAATAACATGCCTCCTGTTTTGTCTTTATTTCAGTAGTTCTATTTTGCCTCTTTTACAGAGAATGGCCCTGAATCATTTTTAGAAGTTGAAGCATCAATAGCAACTGTGGTTTCTAAACCAAAAAATTATCACATATGGTAGAGAACTTATATAGCAATCTGACAAAGGGGCAGAATATCTGAAATCAGAATTGTCCCAGATCTTTCGGGGTTCATCTCCTTCACAGACATAACAAATTGAAGTGTGGGAAGTAAACAGCTAACCTTTACTGAAGACCGTTAAGCCGAGAACTTTCTATGTATTCTCATTTGATCCTCACAAAACCCTGAGGAAGAAGTAGGGTTATTCTCATTTATATTTGAGAAAAGTGTCAGTTCATAAAGGTTAAGTAATTTGCTCAAAGTCAGTCAGCTGGTTAGGAGTGGCTATGGGGCAGAATCCAGGTCTATCAGACTCTAAAACCCAGGCTGTTTAGAATACAAGGGACAAATGTGGCCTAATTCAATATTATAAAAAGAAAAAGGTCATTCACATTCCTATGTTAAGTCCAAACCCAGAAGCAGATGCCTTTCCCATAGCCTTGAAGACAAAGACAGACAATCCATCTTCAAACACAGTAGCTACAAGAGGACTTGAGAACAGGGCTCCCCCCACTGGCAAGCAGATGCAACCACACCATTTACTTCTGATTCCTCTCCTAGTCCTTTGCTTTTTTGGAGGGGAACCTCCAATTTACGACCAGGAATAAAGTTCCTTTCATTAACTTTATCTTTCTCTCTTCTTTGCTTAAAATTTATCAACAGCCTTTGGTTCCAGTAATAATACTATTTTGCTAACTTATCTTAAGGAAATAATCAGAGACGTACCCTAAGATTTATGTACAGACATTATCATCGTATTATTTACAATGATGAAATCCTAAAAACAAAGCTAACTGTCCCAAACTTGGGGGTACTGGTAAATAAGTTATGGTATATCATCTGATAGACTATTATGCAGCTATTTTAAATGTTTTCAAAGAACATTTAATGAAGGGGAAATGCATAGATGTTGAATGTAAAATGCCCAATACGAATACACAGTATAGTATCAATTTTGTGAAAATGTTACACTTACATGTGAAAAAGATAAAGAGACTATACCCCATGTTTAATGGGTTATCCCTAAACAGCAGGATCAATGCTGATTTTTATTGTCTTCTTTATACTTTCTATGTTTTTAAATTCTCCACATTCAATATATACTACATTTAAACCAGAAAAATAAAAACTGCCACCAGAAGTCATTTCTATAAGGTCTTCTCCTTTCAGGCTAAGAAAGAGAAAAAGCTGTTTGCTGAGGGGACCACTGTCCTTCCCGCCCCACCCTGACGTCAGCTGGAGGTGCTCCTCTCTAAGTTACCATCACACTATTAAGGCACTTATGACATTCACTCAACTCGGAGTCACCAAGCTTATAGTTTACCGCAAGCTTCAAACCTGGGGAGTATATAGATTACCTTTAAAGGGAAAAAAATCTTCATGTGAAACAATGCCGATTTATTATCATGTAGCTTATTTATGTGCAATTATAAAACTAAGTTTAAATTTCTTATGTTTATGTAACTAGATAGAAACAAAACTACCAAACCAGCAAAATTCAAAAGGACATTACTTTAATAAAAAGATGATGCTGCTCATACTAAAAATCATCACCCACAAGGTAAATATAGTAATGGTACAGGTCTAAAAAACAGACAAAACAACCGAAGAGAGTTGAAGGTACACACACAGAAGCGCCAAACCCCATAGCTGGTCTCCCGAACACAACTTCCAAGGATACCTGGAGGGATGCTCCCCTGCCCCTATCCTGCAGCAATAAGCTCTGAGGTGTACTTGTGTTAGGAAGTGCTGGCTAACTGTGCTGTGTGAAGACTGTGTCTGTGCTTGGGTATCTCATGCTGTACCCTGTAATTGCACTGCATTCTGCAGAACTCCAAATTGATAAAGTGCCCTTGGCCCAGATGAGGTAGTTCCCTGGCACATAACCAGACCTGTGAGATGGTAGGCTGGCCAGGCCTTACACACACAAGGCTGGCCCTGGCGGGGGCAGGCAAGCTTTCCAAAGATTGGAGGTGAGCCTGCTTCAGATGTTACCATGCAGCCCTGGAGAGGATTTGGGAATCTGCATGTTTGTTCTGCCATCCAACTTAGAAAACATTCCTGATACCTCTGCCATATATCTACTAATATAATCAAGCATCTGATCAGCAATTTTGAAGAAAAATGTAATTTTGACCTTTACCTCATATTCCAGACAATTTGAAGGATGAACTTTTGTGAAATTTTACATATAAAAAACAACTTAATACTTACCGAACTACTAGACAAATGCTAAAACATAAGAAATGATGGAAAAAATCACAAAGAAAATGACTTGATAACATAAAAATTTTTAACTTCTATGTATCAAATCTTTAAAAGATAAAAGGCAGAGGGGGAAAACGTTCACAGAAGAGAACCTTCCCAACAGATAAACGACTGAAGTATATAAGCAGAAATATATTGTACACTGTTTATGTGGACATCTTTAAGTAGAAAAAGGATGCAGAAAGGGATTTGGTAAATTTTTGTAAATCTTTTAGGAATAGAGACTATTTGGGGGAGTGGAGGTTTGGCCCCTTCTACCTCCTTACCACCAAATCCAGTATCAGGCAACGGTAAGGCCTTGAAAAATGACTTCTGAATGAGATATGAGAATACATAACGTCTCTTAGGAAAAGGGAAATAAGAATTCAGGCAACAGTCTAGAAAATTAAGAAAATCTCAGACACAGCCTTAATTATCCAAGTCAGCAAAACACTGACTTGGATAATTCACCATGTCCACATATTTTAGCAAAACTAAAATATGCGGACATGTGCCTCAAATGTTCAGTTTATTTGTTAGAATGCATCTCTAGCCCTATGTCTTTCTGAGACACTCCTGAAAAGCGTCAGTTTAGAGGCTCCATTTCAGACCATTTTTAAAACGTCATATCTGTGTACTCCCATGAGATTATCTAGCAAGAAAAATGTGTCATTTTCATTAAAAAAATTCAGACTTAACAAAAAAGAAAGTATTTTTCACAGATGAGCCACATTGCTTATAGATATCCAAATCAAATGAATTGACAACAGAGGTAATGATGAACAGACCTCCTCGACTCATTCAGGTCCATTTGCAAAAGCCATGTACCTCAAGAGGTACATGTAAATATACACACATAGATGTTTAACTACAAACAGTCTGCAACAGAGAACCACGTTAAACTGTTAGCAGCGTTTTAAAAAAAAAAAATCTGTGTAAAGAAAAAGGGTAACTGAATGACTCATTTGGGAAAAAGTATTTAAAAACTTTCATTTCTATATCCATGTCTTGTCATTTGATCCCCCAAAATGGAATCTGAGAATACTATTATGTCATTATTGATCAAAAAATGAAATGTTCTATGCAAGTGGGCCAAGAAAGGGGTAATTTTTATCAAATAAACAATTAAGGAAATCAAGACAGGAGAAAGAAATGAATATTAAAAGAAGAGAGGAAAGCACCTGCTTCCAAAATCCTTTGCTTTACAGTAATGATCTGCCATTTTTTTCAATTAATTACATATTAAGAGGAAATAAAGATTTATTCTTAAAGTTATCTTGATTCTAAGGGCATTTCACAAACTGAAATGATCTAATATAGTTATAACACAAAAAAAATTGGTGTTGTTATTCTCCACAGCTTCTGTAACCGGGTAGCTTGAGTCTCCTCTGAAATTGAATATTGACTCAAACTGCTCCTAACATGCATACATCAGGGACTTTTACTTCCAGTAAACATGAACTTAGTAAATCAGAACAATCCTCCAGTTGAAAAGAACTAGAAGAGCAGGGAAAAAAACAGAATAAATATCTGCTTGGAGGCCTGGAGGAAGAAGGGCTATCAGAGGCTCAGGGAGGTGAGTTCAGTATTTGGGGCTACTTCTCCCTGGAGATGTCTGCCAACTTTGAGGGGAATCCTAAAAGCTTGGCTTTAGGTTGGAGGGTAAAGGTCCTGGTGAAGAGCTGAACATGAGCACTAAAGGTGAACAGAACAGGCTGGCTCTCACAAGGACTGGAGCTCAGCTTAGAAACAGCCCAATTCCTTGAGACTACACTGAAGTGACCCCAGATTATAAGTGCCCCATTTGTGTGACAAAAGCAAATGTGAATTATCTCTGGAAGAGAAAAACATCTCCTTAGGCCTCAAATTATTTCTGCAAACAATTCTGCAAATATGATGTCCAGCACGGAATTAAAAAACAAAAACAACTAGGCACAAAAGGAGATAAGACAATATGAATGAAAACCAAGAGAAACAAACGTTGGAAATGACTCACAAATACTGCCATAACTGGACAAACATTAAGATAATTATACATACTATATTCAAGGAGATGAAAGACAATATTGATAATTTTGGCAGATAGCTGGAAACTATAAAAAGAAAAGCAAATGGAAATTAAAGTATCAAAAAATATATAACTGAAATTTAAAAGTCAATTGATAGGAAAGATAAGTGAGGAGATAACCAGAATGAAGGACAAAGAGACAAACAGAAAACACAGAAGGAAGGTTAAGAAAACACAGAAGGAAGATACAGTGAAATAGCCTAACATGTATAATGGTAGCCCCAGAAGGAAAGGTGAGGGAGAATGGGACAGAAGCAATAGTTGAAGTCCTAATGGCTCATGACTTCCAAAACTAATGGGAGACATAATGCCAAAGACTCAAGAAGCCCTAAGTTATAAGTTATATAAAAAAAAAAAAAAAAAAACCATACTAAGGACAGCACAGAAAAACTGCTGAAAACCAAATACAGAGAACATTTTAAAAGCAGCCAGAGAAAAAGATGACTTTCAAAGAACGACAGACAAGTTACTTCTCAACAGAAACAATCCAAGTCAGAGACAATGACGTATCTTTAAAGTGCTAAAAGAAAGCAACGGTAAACCAAGAATTCTGTAACTACTGAAAAGACCCTTCTAAAGTGGAAGAAAATGTTTTAAAATTAGATTGTGGTAAGGGTTTCATAACTCTGTGAAAATACTAAAAACCACCAAACTGCATACTCTAAATGGGTAAATTTTATGGTATGTGAATTATATCTCAATAAATCTGTTTTTTTTCCAAATGAAGGATAAATAATGACATTTGCAAACAAACACTGTAAGAATTTGTCACCAGCAGACCTGCATGAGGAATTCTAAAGGGTATTCCTCAGATGGAAAGAAATGATCCCAAATGGAAGACTGGAAGATGACAAAGGTGGCACTGCAGAACTATGGGGAAAAGATGACCTTTCTGATAAACAGTACTGAATAAATGGTTCTGCTAAATATAAAATTTGACCGCTTTTCCACAAGTTACACAAAAGTCACAAGTGGACTGTGGATCTTAATTTGAAAGGCAGAACAGTAAGATTTTTAGAAGATGTCATAGGAAACTATCTTCTTGACTTTGGAATAGAACTCCTACAAATTAGGAAGAAAAAGACATGTAAACCCCAAAAGAAAACACTTTTGAACAGGCACTTCATAAAAGAGGATACCAAATAAACATGAAAAGGTGTTCCACCTCATCAGTCGGCAAGAAACTGCAATCCGAAACCACAAGGGGATACCTCACCAGGATGGCTGCACACTCACCAGGACGGCTAAAATGTAAGTGCTGACAAGTGCTGACAAGGACATGGAGCACGAGAACTCTCATACATTTGCTGGCAGGAGTGTAAATTGGTACAAACAGTTTGGAAACTTGGTGTTATCTCCTAAAGTTGGAGATATGGGTATCTTTTGACCTAGAAGTTCCACTGCTGGGTATATACTCAACAGAAATGAATGTACCAGGAGATGTATAAGAGTATTCAAAATAGCATTATTATTAATAGTCTAAAGCTAGAAACAATTCAAATGTCTACCAATACCAGAATAGTTAAATTGTAGTATTTCATACAGTGGAATACTATAGATTAATAAAAATGAACAACGGTTATGACATAATGGATGAATCTCAGAAGCATGTTGAGTGAAAAAGCCGGACACAAAAGAATATATATTTCATTAGTATTTCATTTATATTAAGATCACAAAACAGTCAAAATGAAACGACAGACACTATAGTTTTTATGGGATATATGTTTGGAAGGTAAAATCACACAGACAAAAGGCAAGGACGTGATTATCCCCAAAAAGTCAGGATTGGGTTACCTCTGGAGAGAGAATTCCGAGCTCCTGGGTGCTGGCAATGTTTTTTCTGGAACTGGTAACCACCAGTCCCCCTGGCTGGGTGATAAACCAATAAGTGGTACATTGCGGGTCTTGCACTTGACCGGCGTGCAAGAAGGAAGGAGAAGGGGACAAGAAAAAGGGAGGAGAAGCGGGCAAGCAGCTCCAGGTGGAAGGAAACGACCACTTAACGTGTAAGCCCCGGAGCGCTGGCACAGGGAGGCTTCGGCCAAGGGTACAGAGCCCCGGGGAGGGAGGCCGGAAGGGCTCCGGGCCGGCGCGGCCACACCTGCCGCGGGGTCGGCCTCCCCACGCGGCCCCCAGCCCCCACGTGTGCCTCCCGCGAGCTGCAAAGGCCGGCACCGCCCGCTGCTTCCAGAAGGCCGCCCACCCCGACTCCCCCAGACCCTCTCACGGTCCCCCACACCCCCACGGTGCTCCCGAAGCCCGCCCAGCGCTCCGGACGCCGCCCGCCCGGCCTCCCCACGCCCAGGCGCCCGCCGACTCACCTCATTGTCGCTGCCGGGGCGGGCGCGCGGGGCCGGGGGCGCGGCGCGGGGCGCGGGGCGTTAGCGGGGCAGCCGGCCCCGGGCGCGGCGGCTCCGCGTCTCGCTGGGCTGCGGGGGGCAGCGAGGGCTCATCTTCTCGGGGCTGGCGTCCGGGCCGCTAGCTGCGGGGCCGGGCTGCGGCGGCGGCGCCTGACAGCTGGGCCCCGGCCCCTGCCATCTTGGCGGGCGCGTGCCCGGGCCGCCGTGTGCGCACGCCGCCGGGGGGAGGGGAGTGGAGGGGAGGGGGCGAGCGTCGCCCGGGTCCCTCCGGCCGGGGGAGCGTGCGCCCGCCCGAGACTGGGGGCGCGGTCCCCGGGCGGGCGCGGGCGGCTGCGAGGCCGCCGACGGAGAGGCGAGAGGGCGCGCGCGGGCAAAGTCAGCCCGCGAGTCGAAACTGAGGGGAGAGCGCGCGCGGCGGCCCAAGCCCGACACAAAAGGCGCGGGGCCCCACCGCCCGCGCCTCCAGGAGAGCTGAGCCGGGGTCTGCGAGGGGCGGGGCGGGACCTCGGGGGGCGGGTCGTGAGGGCCCGGCCGGGCCGCAAGGGGCGGGGCTTCGAAGGAAGGGTGCTCAGTGAGGGGCGGGGAGGAGCTCCGAGAGCCGGGTGGAGCTCCGAGAGCCGGGTGGAGCTCCGAGAGCCGGGTGGAGCTCCGAGAGCCGGGTGGAGCTCCGAGAGCCGGGTGGGACTGGCGGACGTGAGAGGGCGGGGCTTAGGAGAAAGCGCGATCCGTGAGGGGCGGAGCCGAGGAGGAGGGTAGGGCCCAAAGTGGGCGGGGCGCTGGCGCGGCACGTGGAGCGTCCCCCTCCCCGCGCGGGTTGCCTCTCTCAACTACAAAGGCAGCTGAGCGCGCCGGCGTCCGTGCGACTTGGCCGGAGGAGTCCACCTTCCCCGGCCCTGCTGCGTGCCCAGCCTGCTCCGAGGCAGTGAGCAAACCCCTCTCTCTTTGTAAATAAAGAGCCAAGGCTGGGACGGGGAGTCGTATCTTTGAGGCAATATCAACAGCTGAAGGATCTCCCAGTCCAAAAAAGCCCCACCTGGCGCCTGCAAACCACAGCTTGTGAAAAATCACATCGACTGCACGAGGTCGTCCAGGTTTTCTCTGGTTGTTAAATCCCCAGCCTTCCTAAAGGTTAGCCATCCTCATAGCTGGCTGGAAACCCTAAACCCTCAGAGTCTCACTTCTCACTTCTAATTAGACACAGTTCGTCATGCTTTCTCAGTATCGCCACTAATGCTCCCATTCCCCTCTATCACAGCAACAATGAAATCGTATCTACCTTTTAAAACATTGCGTCTAAGCAAGAGCACATCAAGCGTTAAGCGGTTTCTGGCATATAGTAGGAGGGCAGCGAAGGGTCGCTATTCTACTGCTGGCCCAGAGTGAGAAGAGCGGTTTTGCCCAAGATACAGGAAGCGGTGGAGTCAGTTCTCAAGCCAAGGTTTTTCTGACTCAAAATCCCAGTGCCCATCCATTTTTTTTTTTTTTTTTTTTTTTTTTTTTTTCCTGCTGTACGCGGGCTTCTCACTGTTGTGGCCTCTCGCCTTGCAGAGCACAGGCTCCGGACGTGCAGGCTCAGTGGCCGTGGCCCCCAGGCCCAGCTGCTCCGCGGTATGTGGGATCCTCCTGGACCGGGGCATGAACCCGTGTCCCCTGCGTCGGCAGGTGGACTCTCAACCACTGTGCCACCAGGGAAGCCCCATTCTTTTTTAAAAAAATATATATTTATTTATTTATTTTCAGTTGCCTTGGGTCTTCATTGCTGCACGCAGGCTTTCTCTAGTTGTGGCGAGCAGGGGCTACTCTTCGTTGTGGTGCACGTGCTTCTCATTGCTTGCTGTGGAGCAAGGCTCCAGGGCGCGCGGGCTTCAGTAGTTGTGGCTCGTGGGCTGAGTTGCTCCACAGAATGTAGGATCTTCCCGGACCAGAGCTCGAACCATGTTCCCTGCATTGGCAGGCGGATTCTTAACCACTGCACCACCAGGGAAGTCCCCCATCCATTCTTGTTTGCTGCAGTTGTTCATCATTCTTACACGTTGCAGATTGATCCCCCTTCCTCACCGTCCACTTGTCCTCAGAGCTCTTTAGTGATTGGCTGTCACATCTCCACTTTCCTTCCCCGATTTCTTTGAGCTAGAGTCTTCAAACTCAAAAGGGCATGTTGGTCCTCTAACAGTCCTGTGAGCAGCCCCAGAGGATTTCAGCCCCTCCTAACCTTATTTGTCCCTCTCTTTCCAGGGTCAAGATTGGTCTCTTTGGGCTTCCCTGGTGGCGCAGTGGTTGAGAGTCTGCCTGCCGATGCAGGGGACACGGGTTCGTGCCCCGGTCCGGGAAGATCCCACATGTCGCGGAGCAGCTGGGTCCGTGAGCCATGGCCGCTGAGCCTGCGTGTCCGGAGCCTGTTCTCTGCAACGGGAGAGGCCACAACAGTGAGAGGCCCGCGTATCGCAAAAAAAAAAAAAAAAAAAAAAAAAAAAAAGATCGGTCTCTTTGCTACAGAAGAGACTTGTTAGACCCTAAAAATTACTAAAATGGACAAGCCCCAGGTCACTTGGAGATGTCCCAATGTGCTCTGCAGAGGCAGGGTCACCCCTGGTTCATGCATATCAAAGTTCTGTGAGAAGACCCTCCCAGGATATTGGCCTGTTTGTTCCCAGCCTGATTTATTGAAGCATGTGGCGCACTCTAACCTCTAGATCAAGCACTTTCCCTGCTGTCTTGGACTCTGCAACTGGAAGAAGATTTGCTGGGAGATGTTCATGGCAGACTTCCTATAGAACATTAGCACCAAAGGTGAGGGGGATTTGCCTCCGTCAACCTTTCCTGCTAACTACTAATCTCCTGGAACCATAAACACATTCAAGTTCCTTTAAGGAGCATCAGAGAATGGATGCTGTAGGGGACCTGCAAATCCTGCTCTTAGTAAAGGGTTTGGCGCACAGAACACTGAGAAAGGTTTAAGTGGCCCAACATCACTCAGTGAAATCACGAAATCAGCTGTGTCAGCCTCCTTGGTAGGTTTCTTCCATGTGATGTTTGTTCGTTAGAGCGCCTCTTGAGCTGCAGAAAGGGCCGGGTGGGCAGGTAGGGACCACTTGTGCCCTAAGCTGAACCCCACTTCCCCATGAACGGGCATGGGTCTTTGTCCAACCAGCCCGAAGATGCCTGGGGAGACAGAGCCCTGCGTTTTACTCAGCAGCTCAGACCTCTCTGAGCCTCCATTTCTTACTGACAGATGGGCCTCCTAACGCTGTGTTGCAGGCACTGCTGAGGATCAGCACGAAGTCAGCTCCCCAAAGATCCTTCCTGCGCTCCTCCAGTGCCTCACTCTCACAGCTCCTTCCCTTTTCCCTTGACTGTGCAGCACTTAAACCCATCGTCTATTTAGCATCTTTCCCGTTTGCTGAATGAAGTCTTTATTTCTTAAAAGTACATGAATTCATGTTTTCCATTCTTCTGCTAAAAACAAAATTAACGTTTTGGGGGGACACATGGCCCCTGAACGATGTGAATCTGGAAGTCACCAGTTCTTGGATTTGAAAAGATTGCCCACCAAAGTCAGTGACTTTGTACTGGGGTTCGGGACAAGTGGCCAGGCTATCTGTGGGTCAGCTCCGAGGCACCCCTGGACTGGATTTCTCATTCATGGGGGAGGCAGGGAAGATGGGGTTTCTGCTGTGTGTTAAGCCCAGGCTAGTCATAGAGCCACAGATACATAATAGAGCTAAAAAGTCCCTAAGGAGTATCTTATCCAACCTCCTTGTCCAGAGGGTGGAGGTGAGGCCCTGAGAGGGTGCACGGGTGAGTGGATGAAGAGCCTAACAGACACATTTCTGCAAACACCAAGCCCCAGGACTGCCCACGTTATCCCATGCTCCCTCCCTGTTTCTAGAAGTTTTTCCAGCCTGGAGTCACTGGTGAGGACCCAACTCCATGGGTCATCTCCTCCATTACTTGGGGTTTTGCCAAAACAAAGTAATTGCCTCACTCACCACTAACAATAAAAAGCAACACAGTTGCTTTTGATGACTCACCAAGGAGACCATGTCTGGTTTATATGAATGAGCCGAGGTAAATTACAAATTCGTGTCAGACACCGAAGTGTCTTCTTCAAAGGGAAGACCACAGAGGTCTCAGGGAACTTGGGATCACCTGTGACCCTGCAGCCCTTTTTTTGAAAATACCCACTCACACCGTTAATCTCCTTGACCAATTCAGTTATTACCAACAGTTGTTTTCCTTAAATACAGCACCATTTGTTTTCATTCATTCATTCATTGTTTATTGAGCACCTACACACGTCCGCCTCCTCTCATGCCCAGCCCACTGACTCTCTACCTGGCCAATTATCTTCAACTCCACCCACATGTCACCTCCCCTCCCCGCCCCCCAAACACTCGGCATCCTCTCCCACAGGGCTGTAGGCACCAATCTCCCAAAGGCTTCAGGGCTTTGGGCTCCACCTCATCACACCCTTGCCATCCCATTCTGGAATGGTCTTTTACTTGCTGGCCCCCGCACTGGACTGTGAACTTCATGAGAGCAGCAGGCATGTCTTCCGTGCTTATTCCTCTTTGTTCCCCCCCAAGTTTCGTCCCCCCTGCCGCCCCGCCCCCGAGCTTCTTACAGCACAGAACTGACATGTCATCCTCATCCAAACCGTGCTTGTGCGGGGCGGGGACGAGCCTGCAGGCATTATATTTTGGAAACCAAAGCTCTCGCTTGTGTTCTGGTTGCATCTGGTGGGAAATATAAGTTGTTCCTGGCCCACCTTGCCTTCCACACACTGAGGTTGGTGTGGGGCGCACAGCTGGAGCTTCTCTTTGACTCCATCTCTCAGGCGCCTCAGCTCAGAAAGCAATGAAGATTATGTTTCACCCACTTTGAAGGCTCAGGAGGGGGCGACTCTTGGGAGAGGAGCCGGCAGTGGTCCTACCGGGGATGACTCCAGCTTTCTGCTGGGGTAACTCAAAGACCTGGACCAATCTAGGGGAAGCTGGGCCAGATGTGTGCATGTTGGGGGCAGGGGGAGGACCTTGGGTACCCATCCAGCAGAGGGCAACTTCTTAGAGCCTCTTTGCACTGGGAGAGGAGCGTCGAGGACCCAGGCTGGATCAGGCCTGCCTTTCTGGAGGAGCCTGGCGCCAAGTCCTGCCATCCTGGGCTGCCTGAGGCTTCCCACTTAACAGGATCTTAATGTTTCTGCTTCATTAAATTAAGAAAACTTAGCCAAGTGCAGCCCTCAGGCCAGCCTAGCCTGCCATCCTAGCTGCTGGTCCCTGGGAAGCCTTTACCCAGGAGCCTCCAGACCTTTGGGAAAGGATGCCCCAGCCAGCTCCTACCCAGGAGGCCCAACCTCCTTGGCATTCCCAGCCCCAGCCATCAGGTCCCAGTGTGGGCGGCTGTTCACCAGTAGACTGCAGAAGAAACATCCTGGTTACTTCTCGCCCTGTCGGCTGTCTCACACCTGCCTTGGAGACCCTGACAGCCAGGCCTCTGTAGGGAACTCATTTCTGCAACAGAGCCGGGAGGCCTGGGCCTCCGAAACCGTGAGCTTGGGAAGTTTAAAGACTGCCATCCCCCCACAAAATGCTCTACCACGCTGAGCAGTCAGAAGGTGGCATGTCCAGAGGAGGCAATGACAGAGAAGTTATCAGGAGAGCCAGGAAGACCTTGCAGAGGAACAATCTCAGAACAAAAGACAATTCTTGAGAACAAAAACCATTACTTCATAATTTAAAAGATTAATTAGAGGCAGGGGAAAACAGAAAAGACACTGATCTAGAACTAGGGTTGGCACACTTTTCTGCAAAGGGCCAGATAGTAAATATGTTTGGCTTTTTGCAGACCATTCGGTCTCTGTCACAACTACTCCTCTCGGCCATCACAGCGTGAAGGCAGCCACAGACAATCCCTAAACCAATGGATGTGAGTGTGTTCCAATAAAACTTTATTGACAAAAACAGGTGGCAGGCAGGATTGGGCCTGCAATCCAGGGACCTAAAAGATCAGATGAAAAAATTACTTTGTGAAGCAGAGTAAAAAAAGAAAGAAATGGAAATTATCATTGACAAGATAAAGCACGTAAATGATGGATTCAAGAGAGCTAACTTCTAGATAAGAGGAGTTCCAAATGGGGGGGAAGGAGGAAAAGCCATAATTGAGGAAAAAATAAGAGTTTTTAAATCAAAAGAGCCCGTCAGAAGGCTGGAGGCTTTCCCCTAAGATCAAACAAGACAGGGTTACCGACTCTCACCACTGCTTTTCAAGATTGTACTGGAGGTAATTAGGCAAGGAAAAAAAGGCATTCGATTGGAAAGGAAGAAGTGAAACGATCTCTATCTGCAGATCACATGATATTACGTTTAGCAAATCCTAAGTAATCGACTGAAAAACTATTAAAACTAATACACGAGCTCACTAAGGTTGCAGGATGCAAGAGCGATATTCAAAAAATCAATTGTATTTCTATATACTTGCTCTGAACAATCTGAAAATTAAATTAAGAAAATAGTTCTATTTACAATAACATCAAAAAGAATAAAATACTTAGGAATAAATTTAACAAAAGAAGTGTTAAGACATACACTGAAAACTACAAAATGTCATTGGAAGAAATGAAAGAAGGCCTAAATAAAAGTAAAGACATCCATTCGTGGATTGGAAGACTTAATATTGTTACAAAGTTACAACAGTCCGCAGATTGATTGCAAACTCAATGCAATCCCCGTCAAAATCTCTTTTTCAGAAATGAGCAAGCTGATCCTAAAATTCATTTGGAAATGCAAAGGACCCAGAACAGCCAAAACAATCTTGAAAGAACAAAGTTGGAGGTCTTATATTTCCTGATTTCAAATTTTATTGAAAAGCTTCAGTAATCAAGACAGTGTGGTACTGGCGTAGATAATATAGATCAATGGAATTGAATTGAGAGTTCAGAAGTAAACCCTTATACTTATGTTCAATTGATTTTTGACAAGGGCTCCAAGATAAGTCAGTGCAGGAAAGAACAGTCTTCAATAAATGGTGCTGGAACAACTAGACATCCACATACAAATGAATGAAGTTTGGACCCTTTACATCATACACAGAAATTACCTTAAAATAAATCATAGTCCTAAACGTAAGAGCTAAAACAATAAAACCCTTAGAAGGAAACATGTTTAAATCTTCATAACCTTGGGTTAGGCAAAAGCTTCCTAGATATGATTCCAAAGGCACAAGCAACGGAAGAAAAAATAGATGAATTGGACTTCATCAGCATTAAAAAATTTTGTTGCAAGTAATACCATTAGAGTGAAAAAACAACCCACAGAATGGGGGAAAATATTTGCAAACATATATGTGAAAAGAGCCTCGTATCCAGACTATATAATGAACTCTTACAACTCAATAATAAAAATACAAATAAGTCAATTAAAAAGTGGGCAAAGGGGGCTTCCCTGGTGGCGCAGTGGTTGAGAGTCCGCCTGCCGATGCAGGGGACACGGGTTCGTGCCCCGGTCCGGGAGGATCCCACATGCCGCGGAGCGGCTGGGCCCGTGAGCCATGGCCGCTGGGCCTGTGCGTCCGGAGCCTGTGCTCCGCAACGGGAGAGGCCACAACAGTGAGAGGCCCGCGTACCGCCAAAAAAAAAAAAAAAAAAAAAAAAAATTGGGCAAAGGATCTGAATACATATTTCTCCAAAGAAGATATAGAAATGGCCAACAGGCAATGAAAAGATGCTCAACCTCATTAGCTATCAGGGAAATGCAAGTCAAAACTGCAATGAGATACGACTTCACACCTACTGAGATGGCTATAAATTAAAATTTTTTTAATTTTTTTTTTTTTTTTTTTTTGCGGTACGCGGGCCTCTCACTGTTGTGGCCTCTCCCGTTGTGGAGCACAGGCTCCGGACGCTCAGGCCCAGCAGCCATGGCTCACGGGCCCAGCCGCTCTGCGGCATGTGGGATCTTCCCGGACCAGGGCACAAACCCGTGTCCCCTGCATCGGCAGGCGGACTCTCAACCACTGCGCCACCAGGGAAGCCCATATACTGGAATGTTAGTTGGCAATAAAGAGCAATGAAGTACTGACGCACGCTACAACATTGATGAACCTTGAAAATATTATGCTAAGTGAAAGAAACCAGTCACAAAGACTACATATTGTATGATTCCCCTTATAGGAAATGTCCAGAAAAGGTAAATCCATAGAGACATAAAGTAGTTTAGTGGTTGTCAAGGGCTGGGGGCGGGAGGAGCAGGAAGGGAATAGGGAATAACTATCTATCTGTATGAACTGAATGGTGTTCCCTCAAAATCCATTTGTTGAAGCACTATTCCTGGTACCCCAGAATGTATCTGGAGATAGGACCTTTTAAACAGTTAAGTTAAAATGAGGCCATTAGTATGAGCCCTAATCCAATCGGACTGGTGTCCTTATAAGCAGAGATTAGAACACACAGAGAGATTCTTGGAACAGAGGAAAGACCGCCTTGAGAAGGTGGCTGTCTGCAAGCCCCCAAGAAGAGGGCTCAGAAGGGACCAAACCTGCTGTGCCTGGATCTTGGACTTCCAGCCCCCAGAACAGTGAGGAAATAAATGTCTGTGGTTTAAGCCCCCAGTCCGTGATATTTTGTTATGGCAGCCCTAGTAAACAAATACAATGCCAATGGGCATGGAGTTTCTTTGGGGGTGATGAAAATGTTATAAAATTACACTGTAGTGATGGTTGCACAACTGTGAATATATTAAAAACCATTGAGTGGTATTCCTTAAATGGGTGGATTTTAAGGAATGTGAGTGATATCTCAATAAAGCCGTTTGAAAAGAGAGAGCTCACCAGGCATGTGGGAGGACTGGTGGAGAAAGACACTCACGTAGCCACAGTCTGGGAGGAACGGCCTTGTTTATTCTCCCATGTGGATGATACCCCTGGACAGGACAGGAGTTTAGGCCTGCACTTCTCTGTTCTCAGAGATCTGAAAACTTCGAGTTTCAAATGCAGGTAAGAAGCTGAATAACACATCTGTTTTTCCCTTTTACCCAGTGTCTTAGTTTCCTGTTGCTGCCATGCAAATTACCCTAAAGTTGCTGGCTTAAAACAACACATAGGGGGACTTCCCTGGTAGCGCAATGGTTAAGAATCTGCCTACCAATGCAGAGGACACGGGTTTGATCCCTGGCCCGGGAAGATCCCACATGCCAAGGAGCAACTAAGCCCTCGTGCCACAACTACTGAAGCCCACGCGCCTAGAGCCCGTGCTCCACAGCAAGAGAAGCCACTGCAATGAGAAGCCTGAGCACCAAAACGAAGAGTAGCCCCCGTTCACCGCATCTAGAGAAAGCCTGCGCGCAAAAACGAAGACCCAACGCAGCCAGAAATAAATAAATAAATTAAAAAAAAAAAAGCAACACTCATGTATTCTCTTACGGTTCTGGAGGTCAGAAGTCTGACCTCACTGGGCTAAAATCACGGTGCTCCTTCTGGAGGCTCCAGGAGAGCGTCTGTTCCTTCCCTTTTCTAGCTTCTAGAGGTCACCTAACATTCCTCGGCTCATGTTGCCTTAGGAAGGGGCCATCTTCAAAGCCAGCAACTAAGGTCAGGTCTTTCTCACGGGGCATCACTCTGACCTTGCTGTGTAGTCACATGTCCCTCACCTCTTTTCCCTCCTTCTCCCATAATTAGGGACCCTTGTGATTACACTGGGCCCACCTGAATAATCCATGATAATCTATTTCAAGGTCAGCTGATCAGCAACCTTAATTCTACCTGCAGCCTTCATTCCCCTTTGCCGTGGAACCTACATACTCATGGTTCCTGGGATTAGGACTGGACATTTTAGGGAGGGGTGGAGGGTACATTCTGCACATAGGAAATCTGTTTTTTCTCCCAGGAGCCTGAAAGATTCCTGGAATTACCCTTGTTATCCTAGAGTTCAGAAGTTTCACCAGAGTGCAATGAAACCCTAAATAACCATAAAAAATATGGTAAAAATTTAGCTTGGAAATGTAAAAATACTCTTCTAGATAACTTTGAGCTGAAAGAGGAGATCAATATTAAAACTACAAATTAATGAGAAATAAATGAAAATGAGAAAATGTCAGGGTAACACCTATGGGATACACCAACAGCAAACCTTACACATTTTTATCATATAACAAAGAATATGTATAAAGGAATGAAGCATTCAACTTAAAACACAACAAAATAAATTAAAAAATTATGAGAAGGAAATTATTTAGGATAAAAAGCTGAAAAGAATGAACTAGAAAACAAGAAACACCCAAAAAACCGAAATTAAAATATGCTTCTTCCAGAAGAAATAAAATGGAAAACCCACAAAGCCCAAGAAATAAAAGACCAGAAAAGAAAAGTACGCTAGGAATGAAAAAGGACTTATAACTGCATGGGGTAAATGAGAACAAAATAATTACATGAGGATACTATTGCAGTTTGATTTCAATAAATTTGAGGATCTACATGAAATGGATGATTTTCTTAAAAGGCAGATAGAAAGGCTGGTAATAAGAGAACTTAAATTGGACTGAACCCTAAAACCAAATTGATAGCGGGGGTGCCTAGATGGTAAGCACTGGGGGGAAGCCAGCCACCTCCAGGACCTCCTAGGGGACACGTCAGACACTGTGTCTGTGAGTGGCCGAGTGGCTCCTGGCAAGACAGCAGGTGGAGAGTCAGCCCCAGACAGGGAGGCCACTATTCACTATGGGGCCCTGGGCAGGCCTCTGCCCTTGCTGGGCCTGGGTGTCCTCCTGCGTTGGATCCTGGACGGGAGACTTTGGACCCCCAAGTGGAGGTGGGATGGAGGGTGGGGAGGTGGGGGAGGGAGCGAGCACAGGATGAGAGCGTTTCTGGTCACCTTCGCCCCCTGAAGCCACAGCAGCTGCATTCTCAACCATATTATAGTGCAGATTTTCCTGTAAGATTTTTTCTTTTTCTCTTTGATTTATTCTCGTCTGTTCACTTTAATGAAATCATTTCTGATTTTATTCAGTTCAGAGTGATACAAGGTAGACTTTATTATACAACAGCATATACTTGTTTCTCTACTGGCCTCTTTTATTGTTATTTATTTATTATTATTATTTTTTAACATCTTTATTGGAGTATAATTGCTTTACAATGGTGTGTTAGTTTCTGCTGTATAACAAAGCTATACATATACATATATTCCCGTTTCTCCTCCCCCTGCGGCTCCCTCCCTTCCTGTAAGATATTATCTGCAGAAAGCTGTTGCTAAAACGAACCTTGGAAGTCAGATGATTCCCCAGCCCCCAAAGTGCTTTCAGCTTTGATCTCTTCATAGCATTCACCTGCCAAAGTTCATGGGTTATGCTTTGACAACTTGTTTGTCCCTTAGGATTTTAAAGATGTTTATAAGTCCCCAAATGGAGATGGATGTGTGTGTGTGTGTGTATCTGTGTCTGTGTGTTTCCTTCTTTTACAGAAGTGCTGCTTAATTTGGAACATAACTGAAATTTGCTTTCCCCAAATGACCTAGAACTAGATAGCATGCAGGGGCTGATGGGCTGATGAGGCGGGCACACTGTCTATCCACACACACGCCCAACTTTCTCCCCTGAGAATGACGAGCTTTACAGCCTTTAGGTAAAAATAGCTTTGTGCGGCTTCCACCAGGAAGACACATAGAAAAGGAAAGAGGATTTATGTGCTACAAAAGAAAAAGCCTCCCAGATTGTTACCATAATTTTGGAACTCACTTTTTGCAAAACCTATCAGGGGACATATAGATATTCTTGCCCTCTAATTCAGTAATTCTACTTCTGGGCGTTTGTCTTGAAGTAAATCTAAAAGAAAGACGCAGGGGACAAAGCTGTTCTCAGCAGTGTGGTTTGCAATAGTAAAACACTGGAAGCAGGAAAAGGTATTCGGGGATAAGGGCAAAGGTTTAGGAATTGAATACAAGTCCGAATGCTCACCTTGCCTGTAGCTCCAATCATTCGTGTATCCCCCTAACTTACTGATAGGCTGTCCTCACCAGGCACTGTGCTAAGTGCTGGAGAAAGAAGAATGAACAAGATGCAGAGTGTTTATGCTTTAGGCAGCTTATGGACAGAAGGGCTACAGGCAAGTAGACTAAGGAAACCCATGCTAACAATTCACTGTGATAAGGGAAGTACAATGGAGGGGGAGGGGAACACATAAGAGGGACCAGAAATCAGACTAGGCACTCCAGGAAGTCTTCCTGGAGGAGGTGGCTTCTTTTTTCTTTTTTGTTATGCCTTGTGGCTTGCAGGATCTTAGTTCCCCAGCCAGGGATTAAACTCATGCTCCCTGCAGTAGAAGCGTGGAGTCCTAACCACAGGACCGCCAGGGAAGTCCCCAGGAGGTGGCTTTTTAGCTGAGTTATGAAAGTTACGGTGGTTGGCCAGGAAAAATGGGAGGAAGAGTGTTGGGGCAGAGAGCACGTGTAAACACTGGTGAAGGCTGGGTGGTGACAGGGAGTGTGCCGGGGTGTGGGGACAGAGAGTGGTAGCAGAGAGAGGTGGTGTGGGAGAGGAGCCCGGAGCCCCCTGAGCAGGCCCCGTGCACAGCGTGAAGGAGCTTTTCCCTAAGAGCTGCTAAAGGGGTTTAAGCAAGAGAATGGGGGTATTTAGAAAGCTCACTCGGCTGCCACGTGGCGCAAGGCCAGTGGGGTTGCAGCTGGGCCAGGGCAGACGCAACACAGATGAGGAGACGACGTGGACGCAGGTGATGGCCCCTTCAGTGCTGGAGACGCAGGACTGCTGAGCGTGAACTCTGAAACCTGACTACGTGGGTTCAAATCCCAGCTCACTCACTGTGCAGCCCTAGAAAGTTACCTGACCTCTCCGAGTTTTAGTTTCCTCATTGTCAATAAAAGGAGGACCATCATAAAGAGAAGCCCCCTCCTCGAGTGGTGAGAGTGTTGAAGGAGTCGCTCTGTGTGGGGCATGGCTAAGGGCTCTCTAAGGGATGCTGTGGAGTCATGACTATTATTGGTGGCTTGTTGATACGGGCAGTGAGTCCAAAAGAGAGGTGGAGAGGGATGCCCACTGCTGGCTTGGGCAGTTGTGAGGATGGAGCACAGGGTTTGGGGAGAAAAGTGGATGAACTGATTTGAGACATGAAATTGAGGTCCCAGTGGGCAAGCAGATGGAAATCCAGGTGTGGTGCTAAGGAAGATGAGTCAAAGATACTGATCTGGGGGCTTATCAGAGCTGAAGAGGTGACTGAGACCCCAGGAGCTGAGGACACAGCCCCGGGAGGGGCGGAGAAGGAAAGGAAGCAGGCAGAGGACCGAGAGTTGAGGAACAGACCAGGGAGGTTTTCTTCTGATGGGAAAGATTGGAGCCTCTTTAAATGTTGATGGAAGGAGACTTCAGAGAATGCATTGTGGACAAATGCCCTCTGTACGTGTGGCCTTTATTGCTTTTTCTTATCATCATCATCACCATCACCATAGGGGTGAGAGGACTGAGCTAAGAGAGTGATATCAGTCACAGCAGCCTGTTTATCTGCAGCTGATCGGAGTTCTTTATAATGAAGTTATAATGATAGGGGAAAATACTTATAAAGTTACATGAAAAAAGCAATACAAAGCATTGTCTATGCAATATGTTAACTACAGAAACACATCTAAAAATGTGCTCCCAGAAATAAAACGCAGGAAGGAAATGCACTAAGAAATATCAGTGCTATTTCTGGGTGGTGGGGTTATGGGAGGGCTTCCTGCTGAATTTGCTGTGATGAGTATGTATTAGTTTTATCATGAAAAAGTACAGTCAACTTTATTTTATTAAGAAACAAACAAACTAAGGTGGCTGGGGGGCTGTCCCTGCCAAGGTCACAGTGACCTAGAGCAAATCCTTGTCTTCCCAGTACTCTGGTTTCTACATCTACAGAAAGACAGGGCTGAACAAAATCGCATCCTCCCCACCGTGTGCTCCAGAGACTCTGCCTTGCAGACACATCCCAAGAAGGAAAGGCGGTGAGTGTGGTCACACAGCCCTGGGGACCCTGCGTGCTTAGCACCCAGGAGGCCCCCCCAGATGGCCGCATGCTTCGGCCCCTCACTCTGCCACTCCACTCTCTGCTCAAAGGCCACCTGCCTGAGTCCCCAGGCTTAAGGGGTCTCCATCTCTGCTGACCGTCCGCTGCCTGTCGCCAGCTGTCTGGCTCCACAAGAGCAAGAACTGTGGTGTCCTTTGGTGTCCCTGGTTCTAGTGTGGTGTCTGGTGCAGAAAGGAGATGGTACTTATTGGATGGATGGAGGGACACAATGGCCCCCTGGACAATGCACATCGATGTATTAAAACTCTGAGAAGGGGCTTCCCTGGTAGCGCAGTGGTTGAGAGTCCACCTGCCAATGCAGGGGACACGGGTTCGTGCCCTGGTCCGGGAAGATCCCACGTGCCGCGGAGCGGCTTGGCCCGTGAGCCATGGCCGCTGGGCCTGCGCGTCCGGAGCCTGTGCTCCGCAACGGGAGAGGCCACAGCAGTGAGAGGCCCGCGTACCGCAAAAAAAAAAAAAAAAAAAAAAAAAAAAACTCTGAGAAGATCCACACTAAAAGCATACTCAAACCTGTTTAACTCATTGACTCACAAACCCAGGGTCTATTTACACCTTGTGGAATTGATGTTCCACAGAACACACTTGGGGAAATACTCCCCCAAGATGACCCCCACCCCGAGCCCTCCTGCAGCCCCACCATTCTACAAATAAAACAGCCCTACTGTGGGGGTCGGCCAGAGTACCTCGGGGGAGGTAAGGGCGCAGTAGCTGCGTGGCTGTCCTCCTGGACTCCAGATCTCCCCATCTGGCTGTCCTGAGCCTGCTGGGTCCTCACCTTCCTCTGAACCCTGCTGATGTCTGAGCCCGAGAGCTGCCTCAGCCTGGGAAGGAGACACACAGGAGTGAACATGCCAGAACAAGGGAAAAGCCTTTCCCACAGCATCTGAAAGTGCTTTCACAGCAGCCCGATGGCAAGGATGACTGAAGGTGAGGATGGGGCAACCTCAGGTGCTCCCGAAACAAGAAGCACAGGGGTGCTGTCTGGCTTCTCCCACGGCTGGCTTCAAATCCAGATGATGAGCTGATGCCGTGGTTTCTAAACCTGTCACTTCTGCCACGTGCCACTTCTGTGTGAATCAGAGTAAAACAAACCCAAATAAACCACATGAGAACAGAACACTGTGCAGTGCCATGGGTGTAAGTGAGGGGTGGGCAGCGTGCTGGATTGTGACTATCACAGCTCACTCTCCTTTTGGGCAGTCATGGCTGTAAGGGTTCTGGGGGTAACCTAAAAGATACAGAAGCCCATTTAGGGGACTTCCCTGGTGGCGCAGTGGTTAAGAATCCACCTGCCAATGCAGAGGACATGGGTCTGAGCCCTGGTCCGGGAAGATCCCACATGCCGTGGAGCAACTAAGCCCGTACGCCACAACTACTGAGCCTGCGCTTTAGAGCCCGTGAGCCACAACTACTGAGCCCGGGCGCCTAGAGCCCGTGCACTGCAACGAAGAGTAGCTCCCGCTCGCTGCAACTAGAGAAAGCCCACGTGCAGCAACGAAGACCCAACGCAGCCAAAAATAAATAAATAAATAATAATAATAAAAAAGAAGCCCATTTGGCCAAGGGAATCTCAGAAATGCCACAGACCGTGTCACACAGCACGGAGTCAGGCAATTTCTTAGTTCAGGCCTGGTACGGAGGGAGAGATTGCCCCCAAATGTTATAAGCTGAAACGTTCTAAGCAAATTCGTCCCCAGTGCCTGCCATTCTGGTTCCCCCCCCAGCCCCGCCCCATCGCCATGGCAACTGGCTTAATAAAAGGGGCGAGGGAGGCGAGGGTCGGTGTTCTCCGCTGTCTAGGGGCTTGTTGCATTGCACCCTAGGGTCTCCAGTTACAGATTCTGTGCATCAGTGAGGCTGGTTGCTCTAGAGGAAAGCAGGACATAGTCTAATCTAAAGGAGTCGGCTGGGAACACAGGAAAGCAGAAGCGCCCTCATGCCCCTTGTCCTGCTGTTCAGAATGCGGCCTTGAAGCCCTTCTTAGCAGAAACTGGGGATGGAGGAGGGGAGGGAGAATCATGTGGCCTCTGAGTCCCCTTTCTTTGCTACATTCAGCTCCTGGATGATGAACTTTCTCTCACAGCATTTCCTGAGATGGAAGGTTCATGGCTGATAATCAGTGTCTTGAGAGCACAGGTTCCCAACGCTCACGTTTGGGAAATGCTGGTGTAAACAGGTCTCTCTCTCTTTTTTTTTTAATATTTATTTTTTTTGGCTGTGCCGGGTCTTAATTGCGGCACGTGGGATCTTCGTTGTGGCATGCGGGATCTTTTTTAGGTGTGGCACGCAGGATCTTTAGTTGCAGCATGCGAACTCTTAGTTGCGGCATGTGGGATCGAGTTCCTGATCAGGGATTGAACCCCGGTCCCCTGTATTGGGAGTGTGGAGTCTTAGCCACTGGACCACCAGGGAAGTCCCAACAGGTTTCTTTATGACAGAGCTTCCCAATGCCTTTCATTGAGTCCCCATAGACCACACACTGTACGTAGCACGTGGTATTTCTCAAGTTATTTGGAAATCCTCTATTGCTGTGCCTTGAATGGCGCTCTGTGGAGCACGGGTCCGAGAACGTAGCTTGGGAGAACTGGGGGGGTCTCCCTTGGCTCTGCCGCCATCTCACTGAGCGACATGGGCAAGCACCTCTATCTTTCTGACCCCAGGTCTCTTCCTCATAGAAGATGGGAAAGTGATCCTACCTCTCAGGCCGGTCGTGCAGAGAGGAAGTGGAAGGATGGGAACTGGAGAAAGGCTGGGCGAGATCCAGTGAAGCTGAGCCCGTGCAAGCCTGCGTGCGTGTGCGCACACGTGTGTGTGTGGGCATGAGTACTTGTGTGTGTGCATGCGTGCATGCATGCCAGCCAAGTCTTGGGGGAGGAGCTGAGACCCAGTAGACCTGCATTCCAAAGGTGCTGCTGGACCACGGGCAGAGTTTACAGAGGAGGTCCCCAAGAGACCTCCCAGCCCCTCACATCCACATTAAGGGTATAAAAGGGTCAGGAATTCAAATTCTTAAAAAGTATTTGTAAGGAGAATTTCTTCTGGGGAAAGTTGAGCTGTTGATTCCAACCCCCTTTTCCCAAGAAGGAGGGGTGGGCGTTGCTTCCCTCTCACCCCAATTTCTTGAGAGCTAGAGCGTGTCCCCTGGAATTTGTGGACTTAGTGGCTGAAATATCTACAGGCGACTGGGTGGCTCTCAGCAGATGCCCGAGGAAGCTGTGTGGGAGGGCATAACTGCCCACCCATCGGTGTCGGGGGTGGGACAAGATGCAAGCCAGGGGAGGAATCAACTTAGATCCCGTCCACAGGGCCACAGGCAGGGGCTGTCAGACTTCCACAGAAAGAGGACAAGAGGTGGACTGCCCTGTGCTCAGGGGCTGCAGGAGAAAGCAGCCGCCTAACGGAAAGAACACCTTTCCCCAGGTCAAGGGGACTACACTATGGGTGAGAGAACATTGGCAACGTAGGGGCTCCCCAAGAACCTCTGGAATCTCCCTGGGAAGGGTCGGCTGAAACAGCTGCCCAGAGAGTGAGAACAATCATTGTCTGATAAGAATTTCCTTTCTCGTGGAAATATATCCCATGCTCTTGGATTGGAAGAATCAATATTGTTAAAATCGCCATACTATCCAAAGCAATCTACAGATTTAATGTGTTCCCTATCAAATTACCCATGACATTTTTCACGAACTAGAACAAATAATCCTAAAATTTATATGGAACCACAAAAGACCCAGAATTGCCAAAGCCATCCTGAGGAAAAAGAACAAAGCTGGAGGCATAACCCTCCCAGACTTCAGACAATACTATGAAGCTACAGTAATCAAAATAGCATGGTATTAGCGCAAAAACAGACGTTTAAGTCAATGGAATGGAATAGAGAGCCTAGAAATAAACACACACCTATGGTCAATTAATCTTCGACAAAGGAGGCAAGAATATACAATGGAGAAAAAAGTCTTTTCAGCAAGTGGTGCTAGGAAAGATGGATAGCTGCGTGTAAATCAAAGAAGTTAGAATACTTCCTTACACTATACACAAAAATAAGCTCAAAATGGCTTAAAGACTTAAACATAAGACACGACACCGTAAAACCCCTAGAAGAGAACATAGGCATAACATTCTCCGGTATAAATCATAGCAATGTTTTCTTAGGTCAGTCTCTCAAGGCAAAAGAAGTTAAAGCAAAAACAAACAAATGGGACCTAATCAAATTTACAAGCTTTTGAGCAGCAAAGGAAACCATAAACAAAATGAAAAGACAACCGACGGACTGGGAGAAAATATTTGCAAATGATGAGACCAATAAGGGCTTAATTTCCAAGATATACAAACAGCTCATATAACTCAATATTAAAACAACAAACAACCCTATAAAAAATGGGCAGAAGACCTAAATAGATATTTCTCCAAATAAGACATACAGATGGCCAACAGACACATGAAAAGATGCTCAACATTGCTAATTATTAGAGAAATGTAAATCAAAACTACAATGAGGTATCATCTCACACCGGTCAAAATGGCCATCATCAAAAAGTCTACAAATAATAAATGCTGGAGAGGGTGTGGAGAAAAGGGAATGCTCCTACCCTGTTGGTGGGAATGTAAGTTGGTGCAGCCAGTATGGAGAACAGTATGCAGGTTCCTTAAGAAACTAAAATTAGAGTTACTATATGATTCAACAATCCCACTCCTGGGCATATATCTGGAAAAGATGAAAACTCTAATTGGAAAAGATACATGCACCCCAATGTTCACTGCAGCACTATTTACAATAGCCAAGACATTGAAGCCACCTAAGTGTCCATTAACAGATGAATGGGTAAAGAAGATGTGATATATATATATATATATATATATATATATATATATATATAATATATATATATAATGGAATATTACTCAGCCATAAAAAAGAACATAATAATGCCACTTGCAACAACATGGATGGACCTAGAGATGATCATACTAAATGCAGTAAGTCAGACAGAGAAAGACAAATATCATATGATGTCACTTATGTGTGGAGTCTAAAAAAATGATACAAATGAACTTATTTACAAACAGAAACAGACTCAGGGACATAGAAAACAATCCTATGGTTACCAAAGGGGAAGGGGGGAGGGGTAAATTAGGAGTTTGGGATTAGAAGATAGAAACTATTGTACTACATATAAAATAGATAAACAAAAAGGTCCTACTGTATAGCACAGGGAACTATATTCAATATCTTGTAATAACTTGTAATGGAAAAGAATCTGAATCTATATATCTATATATAACTGAATCACTTTGCTGTATACCTGAAACTAACACATTGTAAATTAACTATAATTCAAAAAAAATTAAAGAATTTCCTTTCTCTCTCCCCACACTCCTAGTCTAAGGAGGTCAGACAGGAATTGGCAAGTTGGGGAAGAGAAGGTGAGCTTTGCTTTCTGCCACTAGGTGGCGCACCTGTAGCCAGAAGGGTAGACGAGGGAAGGTTTACACGTAAATCTATTTCCAAGTTTTGATGATTACCTTTTCAGTTTTCATCTTATGGGTGGAACCTACTTTGGTTCTAAGCTGAAACAACCAAATTTGTTCTTAGCTCATCCTCATTTTGAGCTCAGACAAAATCTGTGTCCACAAGCACACCCCTTCCTTAGGCGTCCCAAGTGCAGGGTTGCCTCCACTCCCTTCCCACGTCCGGCCCCAGGGTGGTCTGAGCTTGCGTCCGGTTTTTGTTGAAGCATGTGGAAGAGCGTGGAGGAGGCAAGTTGGAACAGCTGGGACCCCCTGGGAGGGACTGAACCCCTGCCAGAAAAGCTCACCTTGAACAGGGCTCCACCTTCAAGAGGGAGCGGAGGTTTCTCAACAGGCACTTGGGTCTCGTCCCACCCGCCAGCCAAGGTGGGAAGGATCCAGCTGGGTGGCCTAGGAGGGGAGTGTCCCGAGGGGGCCTGAGGCAGGGTGAGGGGAAGGGACAGCTGAGCATACTGCCCAGGGGTGGAGGGAGTGGGAGGGGAAGGGTACAATGCGGCAGTGAGCCACAGGGTCAGAGAACGGTCCGGAACTAAGGGCACATGCAGGCTTGAGCCCCTATCTGCACTTTCAGGGGAGGGCGCACACCTGGCAGCTGTATGCCCAAGGCTTTATATGGCTGTATCGTACACCCAGGCAGTGCTAGGCATTGAGACATGAGGCTGGTTTGACACCTGGAGAAATCTGCATATGGACTGAGCATTAGACAGTAGCGAGGAATCGCTGTTAAGTCTGTCCGCTGTGATGAGGTCATGGTGGTTACATAAAATAAACTGTCCTCATCAGAGCAGCAGACTGAAGTATTTCTAGGTGAAATGACATGGTGGCTTGGACTTTTTTTTTTTTTTTAACATCTTTATTGGAGTATAATTGCTTTACAGTGTTGTGTTAGTTTCTGCTGTAAAACAAAATGAATCAGCTATATGCATACGTATATCCCCATATCCCTTCCCCCTTGCATCTCCCTCTCACCCTCCTTATTCCACCCCTCTAGGTGGTCGCAAAACACTGAGCTGATCTCCCTGTGCCATGCAGCCACTTCCCACTAGCTATCTATTTGACATTTGGTAGTGTATATATATCAATGCTATTCTCTCACTTCGTCCCAGCTTACCCTTCCCCCTCCCCATGTCCTCAAGTCCATTCTCTACGTCTGCATCTTTATTCCTGTCCTGCCCCTAGATTCATCAGAACCATTTTTTTTTTAGATTCCATATATATGTGTTAGTATATGGTATTTGTTTTTCTCTTTCTGAATTACTTCACTCTGTATGACAGTCTCTAGGTCCTACCACCTCACTACAAATAACTGTTTCATTTCTTTTTATGGCTGAGTAATATTCCATTGTATATATCTGCCACATCTTCTTTATCCACTCATCTGTTGATGGACACTTAGGTTGCTTCCATGTCCTGGCTATTGTAAATAGTGCTACAATGAACATTGTGGTACATGACTCTTTTTGAATTATGGTTTTCTCAGGGAATATGCCCAGTAGTGGGATTGCTGGGTCGTATGGTAGTTCTATTTTTAGTTTTTAAGGAACTTCCACACTGTTCTCCATAGTGGCTGTATCAATTTACATTCCCACCAACAGTGCAAGAGGGTTCCCTTTTCTCAACACCCTCTCCAGCATTTACTGTTTGTAGATTTTTTGATGATGGCCATACTGACTGGTGTGAGGTGATATACCTCATTGTAGTTTTGATTGGCATTTCTCTAATTATTGGTGATGTTGAGCATCTTTTCACGTGTTTGTTGGCAATCTGTATACCTTCTTTGGAGAAATGTCTTTTTAGGTCTTCTGCCCATTTTTGGATTGGGTTGTTTGTTTTTTTGATATTGAGCTGCATGAGCTGCTTATATATTTTGGGGATTAATCCTTTGTCAGTTGCTTCGCTTGCTAATATTTTCTCCCATTCTGAGGGTTGTCTTTTTGTCTTGTTTATGGTTTTGTTTGCTGTGCAAAAGCTTTTAAGTTTCATTAGGTCCCATTTGTTTATTTTTGTTTTTATTTCCATTTCTCTAGGAGGCGGGTCAAAAAGGAGCTTCCTGTGATCTATGTCACAGAGTGTTCTGCCTTTGTTTTCCTCTAAGAATTTTATTGTGTTTGGCCTTACATTTAGGTCTTTAATCCATTTTGAGTTTATTTTTGTGTATGGTGTCAGGGAGTGTTCTAATTTCATTCTTTTACGTGTAGCTGTCCAGTTTTCCCAGCACCACTTATTGAAGAGGCTGTCTTTTCTCCATTGTATATTCATTCGAGCCTCCTTTATCAAAGATAAGCTGACCATAGGTGCGTGGGTTTATCTCCGGGCTTTCTATCCTGTTCCACTGATATATATTTGTTTATGTGCCAGTACCATACTGTCTTGATTACTGTAGCTTTGTAGTATAGTCTGAAGTCAGCAAGCCTGTTTCCTCCAGCTCCGTTTTTCTTCCTCAAGACTGTTTTGGCTATTGGGGGTCTTTTGTGTTTCCATACAAATTGTGCAATTTTTTGTTCTAGTTCTGTGAAAAATGCCATTGGTAGTTTGATAGGGATTGCATTGAGTCTGTAGATTGCTTTGGGTAGTAATTTTCACAATGTTGATTCTTCCTATGCAAGAACATAGTATATCTCTCCATATGTTTGTATAATTTTTCATTTATCAGTGTCTGATAGTTTTCTGCATACAGGTCTTTTGTTTCCTTAGGTAGGTTTATTCCTAGGTATTTTATTCTTTTTGTTGCAATGGTAAATGGGAGTGTTTTCTTAATTTCTCTTTCAGATTTTTCATCATTAGTGTATAGGAATGAAATGGATTTCTGTGCATTAATTTTGTATCCTGCTACTCTACCAAATTCATTGATTAGCTCTAGTAGTTTTTCTGGTGACATCTTTAGGGTTCTCTATGTATAGTATCATGTCATCAGCAAACAGTGACAGTTTTACGTCTTCCTTTCTGATTTGGATTCCTTTTATTTCTTTTTCTTCCCTGATTGCTGTAGCTAAAACTTCCAAACTATGTTGAATAATAGTGGTTAGAGTGGGCAACCTTTTCTTGTTCCTGATCTTAGAGGAAATGGTTTCAGTTTTTCACCATTGAGAATGATATTGGCTGTGGGTTTGTCATATATGGCCTTTATTATGTTGAGGTAAGTTCTCTATCTGCCTACTTTCTGGAGAATTTTTATCAGAAATGGGTGTTGAATTTTGTCAAAAGCTTTTCTGGCATCTATTGAGATGATCATAGGGTTTTTCTCCTTCAATTTGTTAACATGGTGTATCACATGGATTGATTTGCATATATTGAAGAATCCTTGCATTCCTGGGACAAACCCCACTTGATCATGGGGTATGATCCTTTTAATGTGCTGTTGGATTCTTTTTTTAATTAATTAATTAATTAATTTTTGGCCGCATTGGGTCTTTGTTGCTGCGAACAGGCTTTCTCTAGTTGAGGCGAGTGGGGTCTACTCTTCGTTGTGGTGCACAGGCTTCTCATTATGGTGGCTTCTCTTGTTGCAGGCTCTAGGTGAGCGGGCTTCAGTAGTTGTGGCACATGGACTCAGTAGCTGTGGCTCGTAGGGTCTAGAGTGCAGGCTCAGTAGTTGTGGTGCACACGCTTAGTTGCTCCACGGCACGTGGGATCTTCACAGACCAGGGCTTGAACCCATGTCTCCTGCATGGGCAGGTGGGTTCTTTTTTTTTTTTTTTTTTTTTTTGTGGTATGTGGGCCTCTCACTGTTGCGGCTTCTCCCGTTGCGGAGCACAGGCTCCAGACGTGCAGGCTCAGCGGCCATGGCTCGTGGGCCCAGCTGCTCTGCGGCATGTGGGATCTTCCCGGACCGGGGCACGAACCCATGTCCCCTGCATCGGCAGGCGGACTCTCAACCACTGCGCCACCAGGGAAGCCCTGTATTTAATTTTTGATAGTTTGATTAGTATGTGTCTCGGCGTGCTTCTCCTTGGGTTTATCCTGTATCGTACTCTCTGTGCTTCCTGGAGTTGATTGACTACTTCCTTTCCCATGTTAGGGAAGTTTTTGACTATAGTCTCTTCAAATATCTTCTCAGACCCTTTCTTTTTCTCTTCTTCTGGGACCCCTATAATTCGAATGTTAGTGCGTTTAATGTTGTCCCAGAGATCTCTGAGACTGTCCTCAATTCTTTTCATTCTTTTTTCTTTATTCTGCTCCCTGGCAGTTATTTCCACCATTTTATCTTCCAGCTCACTTATCCGTTCTTCTGCCTCAGTTATTCTGTTATTGATTCCTTCTAGACTACTTTTAATTTCAGTAATTGTGCTGTTCATCACTGTTTGTTTGCTCTTTAGTTCTTCTGGATCCTTGTTAAATGTTTCTTGTATTTTGTCCATTCTGTTTCTGAGATTTTGGATCATCTTTACTATCATTACTGTGAATTCTTTTTCAGGTAGGTTGCCTATTTCATCTTCATTTATTTGGTCTCGTAGGTTTTTACCTTGCTCCTTCATCTGTAACGTATTTTTTTGTCGTTTCATTTTATTTTCTTTGATGGGTGGTGTTGTATTCCTGTCTTACTGGTTGTTTGGCCTGAGAAGTCCAGCACTGGAGTTTGCAGGCAGTTGGATAGAGCCGGGGCTTGGTGCTGAGATGAGGACCTCTGGGAGACCTCACTCCGATTGATATTCCCTGGGGTCTGAGGTTCTGTGTTAGTCTAGTGGTTTGGACTCGAAGCTCCCACCACAGGAGCTCAGGCCCTACCTCTGGCCTGGGAATCAAGATCCCGCAAGCTTCGTGGTACGGTTAAAAAAGAAAAAAAAGGAAGAAAGAAAGAAAAAAAGGAGTCGTACAATATCAAAAATAAAAAATAAAATTAGAAAGATAAAAAGTATATTAGGAAAAATAAAACTATAATTGAAACAACTGCAACAAGGTAAAACAAAACCACAACAGAAAAAGGAAAAAAAAAAGGGGGGTGGTAGGGAACAAGCCAAAAGGAGAGATCACTAGCAAAGTATAAAGAATAAAATAAAATTAGAAAAATAAAAGATTAGGAAAAATAAAAATATTAAAGAATCAACAACGAATCAACAACGTAAAACAGAACCCCAATCTAAAAGAGGAAAAAAGGAAAAGAAAAGAAAAAAAAGCTTTGGCTATGGGGGCGGAGTTTAGGTGGGGGGTGGAACTTAGGCAGGGACGGCTTTTAGGGTGGGGCGGGACCTAGGTGGGTGGGGGGGGTGACGTTTGAGCGTGGGGCGGGGCCTAGGCGGGGTGACGTTCAAGCATGGGCGGGGCCTCTGCTTAGGACCTGGCAGAAGGGGAGAGGCTGCACGTTGGAAGTAGGGCCTCTGGAGTGTGGAGTTCCGGAGTTTGGAGCTAGGGCCCTGCATGCGGGTGTGTGGGTGGGGCTTAGGCCCGGTGCCTTGGAGGGGGTCTTGAAGGGGGTCTTCGAGTGTAGAGGTGGGGCCCTGGCTGGGGGTGCAGGGGCGGGGCTTGGGCTCTGCACGGCAGGAGGGAGGCTCTGAGGGCAGAGCATTAGGCCCGGGAGCCCAGCAGGCTCCCCAGTGCCTGAGTGGACAGGGAGAGCACTGGCCCCGTCCCCTTCCGTTCCTTCGTGCCCTCCCCCACCATCTCCCCCAGGGTCTCCCCTGTCTCCGCTGGACCCCTAACCGTGGGTGGGTCCCGCTGGGTGTAGGAACTCCTCCCCTCCCCCAGCCGCCCCTCAGGGGTGCCCGTCCCAGAGGTCCGGCCTTTACTTGTGCTCCCCCTTCCCTCCCTCCCGCGCCCTCAGGATCCGCCCGGCTGGAGGGGGCCTCGGTGGGCAGAGGATCAGGCCCGGGATCTCAGCAGCTTCCCGGGGGCCCAAGTGGTCAAGGGAAGCCCGGCCACGCTCCCTTTTGATCCTCTGCCCTGCCAGTGGTTCCCCAATTTCCCCCTTCGGGCATGGGATCCCTTCCCCTCCCCCAGCCGCCCCTCAGGGGCGCCAGTCCCGTCCCGCCTACACTTGTCCTCCCCCCTCACTCCCCGCAAGCCCCATGTCCTACCCGGTCGCTGGGGGTTCCACCCATCCCCTTAGGTGTCCGCAGTCCCCCACCGGGGCCTGGTAGGTGCCCTGGTTGTGAGGAGACACGAATTCCGCATCCTCCTGGTCCGCCACCTGCTGGGCTGACTGTGAAAGTACTCCAGTCCCCCTCCCCACCCACAGTTAGGAGAGAGAGTAGAAACGAGGCTTTCAGGATGTCAATAAGTTGTGAAGCTGGGTGAGAGGCTTTCTCTACTTCTGTGCATGTTTGAAATTTTCTATTAAAAAAATTGAGAACCAGTACGAAGAGTAGCCTGGAATCAGTTTCTACCTCGTAAGAAGTACACACTTATCAGCTTGCTTCCCGGTTGTGTATTAGATTGACCCCCTTTGAGGAAGCCAGAGGGTCTCCAACGTTACTTCTTCTGTGCGCTCTTCTGCCTCAAAGATTAGATGATGGTAGCCTGTTCCCAAATCAGAGAAAAAAACGACCAATGAGTGCCGTGTGCAACCTCTGGGCAGTGGAAGCAATCCCTCAAAAAAAACTGGAGGGGTTGGGAAGATGTCTGAGTGGGCTTTCCAGTGAACCACGGACAGCCCCTCCGGCCCACTGCCAGGGTGCACCTCATGCAGTGGAAACCGCAGATGTAAGTCCACGGATGCCAGGATCCACTGAACTTTCCCCCCATGCAGCTCCAGCTGGCTCTGAAGGCCTCCCACCCCATGCCTTCACCCCTGACCTTGTGCCCTCTCTCCTCCACTTGCCCAGGCTCTCCCACCACGCCTGGATCCCCTGCCCAGCATCACTTTGTACAAAGATGCTGGAAAACCATTTGCTAAACAAGTAAAGAGCCCACAGTGGCTCCACAGCGAGCACCAAATCAAGCCACCCGGCTGCCAGGTCCTCCACAGCCCGCGTGTGGGTCTCTTTTCTGCCCCACCCAGCCCTCTGCTGGCTTTTCTCCTTCCTTGCTGACAGCTCATGCTCTACCTGCCCTTGAAGTCCATCGGAGTCCCCCTGGCTGGGTCAGAGGCCCTCTCCTCGCCCTGCTTGCCCAGGACCCGCAGACTCGGCACACCCTGGCTTCAGTGTCAGCCTCCTGCGGAGAGCATCACTCACGGTGGTACCTCCAGCCTGATTTCTGTTCTGTGCCTGCTAGCCAAACGCTTGCTTTGCACTTAACACTTGGATGTCTCAGCGGCCCCTCACCTCACTCCAGCCTGTCCCAGGCCTGACTCATTATCCTCTTTCAAACTTGCAGTGCCCCCCATCTTAGCCGACGGCACCAACATCTGCCCAGAGAACAGTCGGGGACCTGGGCCTCACCCACCGCCCCCATCCCATCCATCGCCAGGCCCTGCTGACGTCACCCCAGAAACCTCTCTCAGACACTCCATTCACCTCTCCCCTGTCCACTGCTTGCACCTTAGTCCACGTCATCACTTCACCGAGATTAGGGTAACAGTCCCTCATCTGTCACTCTCCGCATTAGGGCTAAGAGCTGATGTGGCCATAGGCCACTGGGAGGAACAGTCCTGGCTCTGCTTCTGGGGTCTCTCATTCCAGCAGAATCCTGGGGTTCTAGGCCTAGTTTGCCTGAGAGATGGTAAGTGGTGGTACGTGGCCACTGCTTGCTATGTTAATGAATACCTGCAAGGTTAATACTGAGAATTTCATTTAAAGTGTAGGCAAGTGTGAAGGTAGCAATAATGATTTATATACACACCCCTTTTCCATTATTGAGCTTGGAAAATACTGAAAGTGTACAGAAATAAAAGTAGATCTTATAATTTTTGAGTCAATAATGGGTTTCCTTCCCTTCTCTGATCTGGTTATTCCTTAATTATTAATTTTAAAATGATTATTTTTGCCAGTATTTACATAACCAAGTAAACTAACAACTGGGTATGGTAATTAAGCTAAATTCTTGGGAGTTCCCTGGTGGCCTAGTGGTTAGGCTTCTGGCCTTTCACTGCTGTGCCCTGGGTTCAATCCCTGGTCAGGGAACTGAGATCCCACAAGCTATGTGGGGCGGCCAACAACAACAACAACAAAAAGCTGAATTCTTTATAGTTATCTAATCTGATGAATGCTTACACACCATATGCAAACTGCTGTTTTATTTGCAAATGACCCAGGTGAGAAAAAAAAATCTGGATATGAAACAGAATATAGTGTGAATCATATCTAATTTTAAATATTTTAATTTATATACTTTCATGATTATAGGTCAATAAGAAATCCACTTTTCAGATTTTATTTCATTATAGAATATATTTGATAAGGATACATACAAACAGAATCATCTTTAATACATATTGTTTACTGGTGCCCGGCATTTCCGCAGCAGGCTGGAGATGTAATAAAAAATGCTTCCCAATGTTCAGCTTCATCGGCCACTCTAAACAACCAGTGCTGTAGAGTTGATGGTTCAGTTCATTTACTTGCCTAGAACAAGTAAAAATCTTAACATTCATCTTTAAGTCTGTTTATTACTCTTCTATTTTAAAATCTGAGATACATTCCCCAATGTAAACAATAAACTTCAATCTGCCACACAATTGAAACGGATAAGGCCTTCTCTGTTTTACTCATCAGAGCGCAATCTTTTTTCATAGCATAATAAGCCGTCCATGCACAAAAGACAGGAAAAGAAGCTGCCCTTAGTACCTGGTGGAGCCTTCCAGACTTCTCCCCGCTGCAGGTGTATGGTACACTAGAGAGATATCTTTTTGACTTGGTCTACTTGGTCTTAAAATACAAATATACAATGTCCGTAAGCATTAAAATAGTAAAGCCTAGCCTTACGTATTCATTATGAATTGCTAAAATCCTATACAAGTACAATACCGTATCATGCCAATTAATATACAGAGGAAGGTGGCTAGTTGTCTCCACCATTCACCAAGGGCCTGTGAACGGGGAAGAGGGGATGTGATTCGTGTAGGCGTTAAGTGGCTGACTGCACATGGTTAGGCAGACAGTCTAGCCGGAACTCCGAAATGCCTGGGTACCCTACTGCAATAGTTAAGTTAACCTGGAGTAGAATCTGCTTAACACAAGAAGAATCTGACCCCTTTCTCACCAGCCTCCCAGAGGGAGAACTGAATGAAACCTTAGAAAATGTTAACCAAATAAAGTCTTATTTGCATTTCCTGATTCAGTTGTGCAAATCAGTTATCCATTCTCTTCTCCAACGACTTATCCTTTTAGGACCAGTTAATCAACAGCAATCATGATTCAGTACCTCGTTATCATAAATAAGTGACTTAGCAACCTCCGTGGTGAAATAGTAAAGCCTATATACAATCTTTGAAAAGGCATTCTGTGACTGTTTTTGAAGAGTTCATAGAAAAGTTATGAAGGATACACCAGTCACTTCTCGATGTCACCGTAATGTAAACCTTGGCATTTTTTTTATATTAAGTGTTTTATATATTGTACAACAAAAGAGAGACCTGAATGGCTGACCTGCTGTGATGCTCACCGATCCACTAAGCTAAGGTAACCAGTAAAGGGCGTAATTTTCCTGAGGTTTGTGAGAACTCTTCAAACAAAGCAGAAATCACAGTGACCGAGCGAGCGAGACTCGAGTCTGTACCTCCTGGCCCGTTCTGCTCCCCCGGGGTCTTGCTGGGACTAAATGACCCGCCACTGCATGATGCTCGTGTCTTTGCCGCCAGTGGAGATGAGGTGGCTGTCGTCATAGAGGAAATCGACGTTGGTGACGTGACTGCTGTGCCCGCTGTACACGTGGCTGGGAGCCTGGGGAAGAATGACATGGAGGGAGCCGAACGCAAAGCCATCGAGGCGGGGCTGGAAGTGCTGGACGTCTACATTCGTGCCAAACCACATGGAGCCCCTGTACATTGAGAATCTGGTCTGCAGGGGACGGATGTGGGCAGGGAGAGGTTCAACCCCAGAGGCTGCACCAGGCACAGGCCGGCCCAAAGGAGGGAGGACCGGATGCAGGGGTGGAGGGGAGGGTTTTCTAGGAGGAGGGTCAGGTCTGGGAAAAACGAAGAGGGGTGTTCCAGGCACTGGTGTGGGCTCGGCTCAGCAGGGCTGGAGCAGAGGGAGCCGTGGTGGACAGCAGAGGGGAGGCCCACGAAGTGCAGAGGCGGACAAGCCAGCACCACGTGGGGGGGCGGGGTTCTCCCCGGAGGGCAGTGGAGGGGGGCCTGAAGTGCTCTGGGGCAGCCGAATGACGGTCACCCCTGCATTTGTGACTGGTGGCATCACTCATAGCACCTTTCTATTCAATTACCAACAGGCCAGGCGGTAAGTGTGCCCCGTGGGGTAAGGCTAGAGAAGAAGATGCGCCTTTACCCTGAACTGTGAGCAGGGGTAGGAGAAGAGGTGCACTTTGCCAAAGTCATCACCGGTTGACAGGAGTTTTTTCTCGTGGGCCCGACAGGCGGCATTGATGTCGGTTCCGTCCGAGCCTTCTGGCCACACTCCTAAAACAAAGACCCCAGACAGAGCACTGGAAATACCAGGACACAGGGCCACGCTGTGTGGGGACTGGCCATCGAACTCCCACGAAAATAGAAATGTCCCAGATTTAGAAACCCAAGGAACGCTTCGTCTCAGATCATCTCCCTGCAGGCTGTTCTGGGAAACCCTCACTGCGTATACTGTTCTGCTGCATGAGAGTCGCAGGGACAGCCCTTCAGGGCTTCCACCTCTTTCAGGCCCCTTCTTGACGCTACAGCAGAAAGCAGACCAGAATCCCTGGTTCTGGACACGATGGCTTTCTTTATCCCCAAAGCATCTAATGGGAAGCTGACTAGTCCTGGGCCTGCAGTTTCCTAACTTTTCTTTTTTGGGGGTAACTCTTTACATATGAGAGGCCCTCCAAAGGGCTTTTTAACTCTGGGACTGCCTGTGTGTTTCAGGTGTTCCTTGGCTGCTGTCTGCCTGGTGGCACTGGGCAGGTGGAGTGTCTGCTCACTGTGGGCCGGGTGATGCAGCAGCTCTGACTCCACAGCCCTGTGCCCAGGTGGGCCTGGGGTGTGGTCTGGGGGATGGGATCTCCTGACCATTGCTTCAGGAAACCCTGTTGGTCCCAATAACTTTGGATATGAGAGAGCTGCATGCACATCAGTTTCTTAACAGGCAGATCTAGAGTAAACCCAGGGCGTCCTAGCATTCAACACCAGAAGATGGTAAAACGCCAGCCCTAAGGAGACCTGTGAACTTCTGACCAACTTACTGACATACGGTCATACATAAAGAGATTGTAAGTACTGCCTTTTCTTTTTTATTCTACTAAATTGTGGCAATTTATTTGAGACCATTTATAAACATATTCCTAATCTAAACTTTGAAGGAGGTGAAAAATTTAGTTTAAGGGCCAAAAAGATACAATCACTCTAACGAATGGTAAATAAATTGATCGTGTGCCATCTGGTCCATTTATCGAGGACGCTTGGCACTACCTCACATAAGCGTTCTAGAGAATTATCTCAGGACCCACTTCATACGAGAGAAGAGGGTTCTGGTTCCTCTCGCCTGGCCATAGCTGGGCAAGCCCTGGCCCCTCCCCAGGGCTGCGGGGAGTGTGTCCTGTGTCCTGTGGGGCCCACAGGGTAGCAGAGCAGTTTGAAGCCGACCAAGAGATTTCATTACTATTAGAAAGTCATTCTAAAAGTAGATACAGCCTACGTTTGAACAGAATGAAAGGTGCAGAAACCTTACCAAAGACGTGGAACCCCAAAGTGCAGGTGTATGTGGCCCATTCGATGTCTCTCGTAGTTTCCACACTTACGACTTGCTTACAAGCAGAGGGAATCCCTGGAAAGGCAAATGCAGGTGTGGTGACATCAGTGCCAAAGCCCCCTCTCCTTCTTGGGCAAGGCTGGGCCCTCGGAGCCAGGCCCCATCGGCTACAGAGCCCTCTGGGAGGGGGACACCGTCCACCTCCCAGCTCCGCGGGGACCGTGCTCACTGCCCAAGGCCCAGGGCCTCGGTGGGGACCCCTCTTCTTCCGTTTCTTCTCATCTCCTTCTCTGGGTCTGTTCCCCCAGTCTGGCTTCTTTTCTTTGACCACCTCTGGTTCTGAGACCCCTGTCTGCTCACTGTTCCCCTGGATACAACTCCACCCTCTGCTGTCAGGCTCCCTAGCCCTCTCCCAACATACACTTGGGCACATGCGCGTGTGCGCGCGCGCGCACACACACACACACACACACCCCCCACCCCTTCAGCTCCGAGTTAGGAATGGAAGCTTATGGAAACCAGTCATACCAAGTACCTGTGGCGTTGCAGGTGGTTTGTTTGTTCCCCAGTTAAACTCTCACTAGTGGAGTATGAGACCATGTCTGAGAAGATTCTAGACCCATGGCCTGTCCCTGAAAACCATCCCCCACTTCTGCCCCACATCAGGCAGGGCCTCCTGCCCCGCCCGAGGGAGGCCCCTTTCCTCCACCGCCAGCAGCCCTGCCCAGGCCTGCTCCTCAACAAGGAGGGGCCCACCTCTCCACCCACGGCTCTTGATGCCTGTGGCCTTGTATCTGAGATGATATTTCCTCTTCCTTAAAATGGGACAAGCCAGAAAGTGCTGTGGGTCACCTGAGAGCCTGTGGGTGAAGCACACTGCACTTGCAGGTACCTTCTGCCGGGGCAGAGACCGGGCCCTCCTCTGCCCTGGGACCCTGCACTTGGCACGTGGCAGGTGCTTGCCAGATGCTGGAGGAAGCAGCGCACGGCACGTAGCACGCGCTCGGCAAGTGCAGCCTTCATCATTCACGCCTCCACTGCGCGGCCCTGCCGGGGCTCAGACCTGGCCGGGAGGGGCTGAGGGAGGAGGAGGGGCCCAGGGGGCTCCTGGGTCACTGCCCATGAGGGTGATGCCTTCACGAGGGGCCATCCTTCTCGCCGGGACAGCTCTGACCCACTCTCTCCGCCTCTCCCTGCAGGGCCCTGCCTTCTCCTCCTGGGGGTCCGAACCCCAAGTATCTCAGTGCCAAGGCGGGGGTGTCCAGCCCAACTCCTGTACTGTGCAGAGAAGGGGCCCAGGCCCAGAGACGCCATCATGTGCCCAAGTTGTATGGGGCGTGGGTTTTTGCAGGAGGCCCCATTTGGTCTCAGAGTGAAGGTTCTACGTGATCTGTACCCAGACCACTCCTGGGGAGCCACTCACAGTAAAGGATTTCATAGTCTCCGGAATTCGACACGAGGAATTGTGAGTTTACAGACCAGTCCAGGTGAGTGATGAAGCTGGAATGACCCTGGGAGAGAACACACTAGGTGAGTTTCACTTGCCTTATAGATTCCCACCCATACTGTCGTGACGTGACAAACAACTGCACAGACCCATGAGGAGTGACCAGCACGCTCACCGAGCACTTGCCGACCCGTGCGTACTTCCTCCCGTTGTCACTGACTCCGTATATGTAGATGCAGTTGTCATGGGAGCCTATTGCTAAGAAATTCCCATCTGCAAAAACACGTGGGATTACGTTTCAGTGGTTAAGAATAAACATTTTATCAATTACAAGCGATAATGCTAGTGGCCATTACAGAGTTAGAAAAAACAGCCATGAATTATTTCAAAGAGACAAAATTTGCTTTTAAATCAATCCTATACCACTTCCAAAGCTATCTTTTGAAAATCCACATCTGATCAGATTCTGCCCCTTAAAAAACCTTCCCTGGCTGTCCCCACTGCTGAAGGATCAAGACTCAGGTCCTCAGTGGGGCCCCCAAGGCCCTCCAGGATGCGGCCGCATCGTTCCTCACTGAACTAGACCGGGTTCTCTCAGGCCTGTGGCACACTTCCTCCTGCGCCCCCCCACCTGGAATGCCCTCCCCTCACCTCTGTGCACACTGCCCCCTCCTCCCCCCATGCCTGGAGGGCCCTCCCCCTCCCCCCTGTGTACACAGCGCCCCCCATCCCCCACCCCGCCCGGAAGGCCCTTCCTGCTGCTCTTCCAATGGGCCATCAGTTAGCATCTCCTTTACCCAGGTTTCTGGCACCAGGAAAGCTTAAGGAATCAGGCCGTGATGCTCGTGTAGAAACACAAGGGGAGGAGCTCACTGTAATGTAAAAGCAGAGCAGTCCCTGTCGCTGGCAGATGAACCTGCCAAGTGTGAAGCCAAAGTGGGGAGGCCCAGGATGTACTGGGCAGGAAGCGGGGCCTGAGAGACTAGTCTGGAGGAGGTCAGACCTTCCTGGGGCCAAGAACCAGAAGGAAGGAGAAAGGAACCACGTGGGGGGCGGACAACCGGCACCCAGAATGGAGCCTAGAGAAGGGGGGGTCTCCGCCCACGAGCTTGGGGACAGCAAATGCGTCCCTCCCCTCACTGAGCGCCAGTTCCTCCATCCACGAAGCATGGCACCTTCTCATCGAAATTCAGAGGATTCCCTTGGACAATGTCTGTAAAGGTCCTAGCGGTCACTGGCACATCATGAGGTCAGTAGGGGTTCTCCCCTCACCTCTTCCCCCTGGTTTTCCTTCTCTCAAGGTAGGAATAGCATGGCCTGGCGCCATCAGGAAATGGTATTTTCAGAAGTCTTGGCCAATGCCTGGTCAAAATCAAGGTGTTGGCAAGTCAGAGTTAGCCTGTCCAAAGCAGGACTCGTGAGGGGGTGGGGTAAATGGGCCGAGGACTGCTGAAGCTGGGGGCGGGCCACCTTCTGCTGCTGAGGGTTCTAGAGAAGGCCAGGGAGCTGCCCGGCAGACCACCTGCACTTGATCCTCCAACTGATCAAGCCCTGACAATAATCATGATGATGACAGCAAACAGTAAATGCTAACAAGAATTACTATCAAATAATTATGAGTCGACATTTGTTGAGTAACTACTATGTACCAGTACAATTCTAAACTCTTCCTGTATTAACTTACTTAATCCTCATAGACCCCTGTGAGGTAGATATTATCTCCACTTTTCAGGAGAGGAAACTGAGGCATGGATGGTAAAGTAACTTGCACAAGGTCACACAGTTTATAGAAGCTGGGATTCGAACCCAGCAGTCTGACCAGAGCCTGAGCATTTCTTTGCTAAATGCTTTGCTAAATGCCCCGTGACAAAGAATAAGGGTAAAGAACAGCTGAAAATCTGATAAATGATGTACGCATCCTGGCTTGTACACTCTTTTTTTAAACATCTTTATTGGAGTATAATTGTTTTACAATGGTGTGTTAGTTTCTGCTGTATAACAAAGTGAATCAGCTATACATATACATATATCCCCATATCTCCTCCCTCTTGCGTCTCCCTCCCACCCTCCCTATCCCACCCCTCTAGGCGGTCACAAAGCACCCAGCTGATCTCCCTGGGCTATGCGGCTGAGTTATCTACTGGCTTGTACACTCTTAAGCACAACGATCTATAGATAAGAACGACCTTATCATTTGTTAACTCTAAAATAATGAGCTCTCCTTCATCATGGAGCCATTTGTTATGATTTTGCCTCCTCCATCTTTTATGATTTTGACTACTCTAAGTACCTCATAAGTGAAATCATACAATATTTGTCTTTTGGTGACTGGCTTATTTCACTTAGCATGATGTCAAGGTTCTTCCATGTTGTAGCATGTGTTAGGATTTCCTTCCTTTTTAAGGCTGAGTAATATTCCACTGTATATCACATTTTACTTATCCATTCATCTGTTGATGGACACCTGGAATGCCTCCATGGTTTAGTTATTGTCAATCATGATGCTATGAACATGGGTGTACACATACCTCTTTGAGACTCTGCTTTCAATTCTTCTGGGTATGTATCCAGAAGTGGAATTGCTGGACCATATGCTAATTCTACTTTTAATTTTTTTAGGAACCGCTGTACTGTTTTTTGCAATGGCTGTACCATTTTACATTCCCACCAACAGTGCACACTTCTCCGCATCTTCACCAACACTTGTTGTTTTCTTTTTTTTTTTTTTTTTTGGCGGTACGCAGGCCTCTCACTGTTGTGGCCTCTCCCGTTGCGGAGCACAGGCTCCAGACACGCAGGCTCAGCGGCCATGGCTCACGGGCCCAGCCGCTCCGCGGCATGTGGGATCCTCCCGGACCGGGGCACAAACCTGTGTCCCCTGCATTGGCAGGTGGACTCCCAACCACTGCGCCACCAGGGAAGCCCTGTTTTCTGTTTTTTTTTGATAGTAGCCATCTTAATGGGTGTGAGATGGCGTCTCATTGTAGTTTTGATTTGCTTTTCCCTAATGAGTAGTGATGTTGAGCACCTTCTCACGTGCTTACTGGCCATTTGTATGTCTTCTCTGAAGAAACGCCCATTCGAGCCTTTTGCCCATTTTTGAGTGGGTTGCTAGTTTTTTTGTTGTTGCTCCAGGAACACATGCACAGTTGCCTGTCAGGGGACTGGAGGTGAGGGGTGGGTAGCTGCCACTGTGCTAAGAGCTGAAACTGACTGAAATTAGCTGCAACTCACCATCCAAGTCTTTCTCTGGAAGTTGCAAGCCTTCAATAGACTCTGGCTTTCCAAAACAGTTCTATCAGACAGATTCTGCCAGTTGCTGTCTAGGTGGGGAGACAGATTCCTGCTGGCTCCTACTCACCATCTTCCCAGAATCTTCTCTCAAACCCCCCACTTAAAAGTCAACTTTGAGGTATAATCTACACACAATAAAATGCACATATTCTAAGAGTTTTGACAAAAATACCTGTATAACTACCGTCTCCATATCTGGGTTTTTTTTTTTTTTTTTTTGCGGTACGCAGGCCTCTCACTGCTGTGGCCTCTCCCGTTGCGGAGCACAGGCTCCGGATGCGCAGGCTCAGCGGCCATGGCTCACGGGCCCAGCCGCTCCGCGGCATGTGGGATCTTCCCGGACCCGGGCATGAACCCGTGTCCCCTGCATCGGCAGGCGGACCCTCAACCACTGCGCCACCAGGGAAGCCCTAGCGTTTTAGATTTTTAATCCAAGTTTCAACAGGTTGAAACTAGACCAGGCAGGCTAAGTATTTGCAGTTGGGCTTAACGAACATGAAATTATCTTCTTCCAATCACCATTCTTCTTTTACAAAATTTACAAATTTAATCCAATCCAAACTCCATTGGTCCACTGACAAAGTGCCCTGTAAGGTTCCTGATGTGCATGTCAAGTTTGAGAACTGTCCCTACTACAGTTCTATATTTAATGAACCTACGAGGGGCCTGGCAATCGTAGTTGACTATGGTTTCAGTAAAAACTCACAGAACATTAGCTTATTAGCATTAGGCCATCTTATGTAAGATATTTCATAAATGAAAACATGTAATAGAATGTGACTGAAATGGTTACCAGATGATCCATAGAAACGCTCTAGGTCTGTGGTTCTCAGGATGCCAAAGAACCCCTCCACAAGCCCACGCACTCTGGGCGACTCTAATGCACGCCAAAGGCTCGGCTTCACTGGTTCCCAGTGTGCACCTGTGTCTGGGACTATCGCTCTGAACCTCCCACTTCAACCAAAGGCCACATACAGATTTTCAGCCACTGAAACCAGGACCTCTCACTAGTGCCTGCAGAATTGAGAAATTATCTGAAAGATTCAGTTCTCAGCCCATACAGTTAACTCCAGGAAGCAACTGCTCACCTCTCATCCTCCCTGCACAACATAACACCAACCTTAAAGAGGATTTACAAAGCAGTCTCACTTCCACCTGAGCTCATCCTACACACCCCATCTGCGGCAGCAGGTAGGTGTCTGCTAGCAAAGAAATGGGATCATGCTGAAGTCTGGGGAAGGCATTCTGGCTTATTCATGATTTAACTTGAATTTTAGGCTAGCTAAAACAGCCTATTTGTGGCCTATCAAACATACACTGTACATCTGCTTTACTCACTAAAGAAAAGGGTGCATTGACCAGAAGTAAAGAGTATCCACGTTAAAAATAAAGATTAGGGCTTCCCTGGTGGCGCAGTGGTTGAGAGTCCGCCTGCCAATGCAGGGGACGTGGGTTCGTGCCCCGGTCCGGGAAGACCCCACATGCTGTGGAGCGGCTGGGCCCGTGAGCCATGGCTGATGAGCCTGCGCGTCCAGAGCCTGTGCTCCGCAACGGGAGAGGCCACAGCAGTGAGAGGCCCGCGTACCACAAATAAATAAATAAATAAATAAAAAATAAAGATTAAATGTTTCTCTTCCTCGGATGCCAGTGCTGGTACTCCCTCAATGATAAGATTCCTTTTCCAGGCACCAGGTGCCGTCCTGACTTGCTGTGTATGTGCTGTTCTGTTTTTTTTTTTTTAACCTTGAAGAAATGTATCCCTGACTTGTTTGAAGTTCTTTGTTCTGACGTGATATAAAACTGCTGAAACCATGCTTCTCTGGAGCAGTGCCTCAGAATTATCTGAGGGGCTGTCTCCTGGGCTATGATCCTCACTTTGGCTCAGTTCTATGCCTATTAGAGATTGGCTTATTGATTATTTCCATCTACATTGCTTGGCGTAGTTGGCAGGATATCAGAAAAACCCACGTGGGGTCACCTGGAGTCTACTTTTCTCCCCCCAGCCATTGATATTTATTTATTTATTTATTTATTTTTGGCTGCATCGGGTTTTAGTTGAGGCACATGGGATCTTTCGTTGTGGCGCACTGGATTCTCTCTAGTTATGGCGTGTGAGCTCCAAGGCGCATGGGCTCTGTAGTTGCAGCACGTGGGCTCTCTAGATGAGGCGTGCAAGCTCAGTAGTTGTGGCGCATGGGCTTAGTTGCCCCACGGCATGTGGGATCTTGGTTCCCTGACCAGGGATCGAACCTGCGTCTCCTGCACTGGAAGGCGGATTCTTTACCACTGGACCACCAGGGAAGTCGCTGGAGTCTACTTTGGATGGATGCTGGGTAGCAAGCATGGACCCTTTGAGCCCCAGCCCCAGCCCCCCAGCTTCACAGAACTCTTGAGGTTGGTTGGTTTGCTGAGTTTTTCCTGATGTCTGGATCTTCTTGTATGAAGTGGCAGTCCATGACTTTTATTTGAGCTGTTACTTTAAGACCTGGACTCTTAAGGGGGTACCAGTACATTTCCTAGGTGGAAGGAACCTAGGAAAGTTCCTAGCAAGCGGGAAGTTCCAGGCAAGGGATCTAGATGGAGTGTCCAGGTAAGAAACCTAGAAGGAATTTCCAGGCAGGAAAGGCCTAGAAGGAACTTTGGGGTAAACTGAGTTGGTTGACTTTTTAAAAAATGTGGCTTAAAATTGGAAGGATTTGTACTGTATAATAAAATGAAACTAAAATAAATCAGGAAATTGCGCTTCTAACGCCTAACGGCTCCAAGACAGGCCAGCCACTCACTGGAACTCCGGCTGGCTTCTACAATTGTAGAAATGATCTAGCTCTAAAATGGCCAGAACGGGACTCTTTTGACATTCTAAAACTGAGTTTTGCATGTGCAATTAAAGAAAGCTGGCTCAGGATTCCCTGGTGGCGCAGTGGTTGAGAGTCCACCTGCCGATGCAGGGGACGCGGGTTTGTGTCCCGGTCCGGGAGGATCCCACATGCCGCAGAGCGGCTGGGCCCGTGAGCCATGGCTGCTGAGCCTGCGCATCCGGAGCCTGTGCTCCGCAACGGGAGAGGCCACAGCAGTGAGAGGCCCGCGTACCGCAAAAAAAAAAAAAGAAAGCTGGCTTGATAAAACATTTTTTTTTCAAAATTCTGACGTGAGAGAATAAAAGTACTCCTTTTTATGCTTGAATAAAAGTATTCAAGCAAACTTGAAGGTATAACTCTTATCACGTCCTTGAAATGCAAGCACAGCCCACACTGCCTGAGACCACAGCCTTGGCTCAACTAGTAGAACCTAAAACTGCAAAAAAGGGGAAATGAGACCTTTAAAAACTCAAGCAGGAAAACTCTGAGATCTCTGTCTGTCTATCTGGATGTGTGTATGTCTGTATGTACATTATAAATATAACATGTTTCTACCTCCAAATGATATTATCAAAATTAATTTGAAAAAGAGCTCTATTTAATTGACTTCGAAGTAAGTGCTTACCGATGAAATATTTCTAACTATAACAAGAAACTAACCCCTCACATTTTTTAAGTATCATATGACCCAGGATTAACCTTTAATAAATGAAAATAAGTTTAAGTTGTTGGCTTGGTTAATACAGACACGTCTTTAAGTCATCAACATTAAGTGTAATACTTTTATTATACCTAGGTTTATTGAAAATCAATTCAGGGACTTCCCTGGTGGTGCAGTGGTAAAGAATCCGCCTTCCAATGCAGGGGACGCGGGTTCGATCCCTGGTCAGGGAACCAAGACCCCACATGCCGCGGTGCAGCTAAGCCTGTGCACCACAACTACTGAGCTCGTGTACCTCAACTGGAGCCCGTGTGCTGCAAACTACAGAGTCCATGAGCCTTGGAGCCTGCGCGCCACTAGAGAAGAGAAAAAAACCCCCGCACACCACAACTAGAGAGAAGCCTGCGCACCACAGCGAAGAGCTGGTGCGCCACAACAAAAGATCCCGAATGCCTCAACGAAGATCCTGCGTGCCGCAACTAAGACCCGACGCAGCCAAAAAAAACCCCCAAAAAATCTTAAAAAAGAAGTCAATAAGCTCATGTTATCTCTGTTCCAAAACTCGTCAACAAGAAAATTAACTTGGTATGATGATGTTTTCATAAGTAGGGAAATAGAGATACATGAGATAAGAGTTTTTAGGTAAACTCTTTAAGAATAATTATGTTTTATATATAGTACGTTTACTTAAAAATAGTTCCTCCAGATTTTGGTAACTTGGAACTTTAGAGTTTTGCTAAGTTAATATAAATTATGGAAATTCATTAAATATACAGATCATTTCCAAATAAGATAAAATACTAAAACATTAATTGCTAAGCAAATCTAAGTTTACCTCTTTGTCTTACTAGAGAAAAACTAAAGATGTTTGGGTTTATTGGACACACATCTTATACCACATTGAGAAAAGAAATTACGCTATAAGAAGATGTATGTTTCTAGACGTTATAGAAAATTTTCATAAGTTTGCCAATCGGGAAATGTTAATATGAGAAACAGTTCACAATTGTTTGCTTCTTGGTTTTTGCTAGAGATTAATGTTTTTTAAGGGTTAAAAATTATATATGTAATTCGTGCTACTAGAAATATTAAGGGAAATATTTTAGTATACAAGGAAAATAAGATGTGTGTTTTCAGTAAAAGAAGATATGGAATGGAAATGCATTTTGTTAAGGGAAAAGAAAGTGATTTTGTCCTGAAGCATCTCAAAGAGAGATATTAAACTAATTAGGTTTATTTGGTATGTTAAATAACATGGGAAGCGTGGTCAAATAAAAGATAACATTAAGCCTTTTTTATGTTCTGTCTATATAAGTATATATTATAGGTGTTCCAGAAATTCTATGAAATTCTTGGAAATCTTATATGTCCCGACATAAAATGCTATTTGTCATCAAAATTGAGGCTCACACTAAAGGGACTGAACCCAAGTATTAGGGAAATACTCCAGCCGACTTTCAGGCAAAGGCAACGACAAAATCTGTACAGATTATGTAACGATGTAGATACAAAAAATTTTCTGCTTCTACAAAAGTTAACCCCCCATTGTTAGACTTTTGCCATCCTGACGCTTGTGACATGGCAACAGTCTGCTCCTAAATCAGATAATTAAGATGGGTAGACAGTAGCTGTGAGTTAAAACAGCCCGGGCTATGGGAAACCCATGACGGTTGCTTGGCTCTCCCTGCTCCCTGGAAAACCCCATTTTTGTTTGATGGGTTAAAGCCTTCTCTTGCTGCAAGGCTAATGTCCTCACAATGACAAAGAAACTGTTAGAAATTGTGTTTTCCACTTGGGATATACTTTCCACAATCTCCAGTGATCAAAGGCACCCATGTCACTGGGCAAATCATATAAGCCTTAACAAAAACCTTACAAATTTCTTGAAATTATCACTGTCACTATCACCCTCAATCGTCAGGCAAGGTCAACAGAACTGATGGAAAAACTGGACTCACGTGGAACAAAAAATTAATTAATGGGATTGAATGAACTGATAAATATGATTATAATTTTTGTGACTTTCATCTGAAATATTACTGGCTTTTAATCTTTGTTTTCCAGATAAGGGAACCTTTCCCCTTAAGCTAATTATGACTTACAGCAATTTAGTAAATTATACCTTTGTAAACAGAATTGAAGCATTTATCTTTTCTCTCTACCTGACCTCTCCAGAATGTGGAAACTCTTAGGTTCCCAGCAGCCTTTCCAGGTGAATAAGGAAGGCCCCTTCCTGGCAGGTGCAGTAACCTTAAGATATTTTGGACCTTGAGAAAAGAGGAATTCACCTAAGTCTGTAGGTATTGCAGGTAGAATCTAATGGCAAGTCTTTGGTGTGGCTTTCCTGGCTTTGAGAGGGCTTTTGAAAGTTCAATTTGAGATTCCCTATGAAAAGTTCCAGCAAAGCCAAATTTAAAAGAGTCTATATGATCAATTACATTTATGTAAGTAATCAGGCCAAGTTTACTGAAACCAGACGTATTTTGCAAACAATTTAGTCTTAATTTGACTATATTTGGTAAAAATGAGGATTATCTATTTATTTAATACAAAATTGTATATATTTATTTAAAAGCCTGCATTTTCTTTCCCGGACTTAAAACAAAGCACAGCATGTTGAATCCTGGCCATATGACTTAATACGAAATTTCTCTTTACTCACACGTGAATTTGGGGTGGGGATGGGCATCAGATTAATCCTTAGATTTCATCCTTAAGATTATTTCAAGGTCAAGTTATTTGCTTTGTTAGTTTTCCAAATATTTATTAGCTAAAATGAGGATAATTTAGAAAGAAAAATTATGTTTCAATAATATACCTTTGTGGATATTGAGGTTTTATATATATTGAGGTTTCTGTATTTACTACCTACATCCAAGATGCTTCTTTGTTGCTATGTTACATTAAAGTTTAACTGAATTATTAACAGGATATTCTAAGCTTGTTTCTGAAGCTGATTACAGTTATTTATCTTTGGATGAAGATCAGATGCACCATGACCTGCACCCAGGAGATTCTGAATACTATAAAAGACATTTTTAAAAAAACTCTCTCTCCAACCTAGATGGAAGGACCCTTATCAGGTACTCTGCACAGTGAAAGTGAAGGGAATTGACTCCTGAATTCACATTCCCCACTTAAAAAGGGCCTCCGCACCAGACTGCTCTATAGAGAGGACTGCTAACCTCAAACTCACCTTAAAACAACCATCAAGCCAGGTAGAGAAGATGACAACAACAGTAGACAGGTGGCCCACAAATCCAGACTAGGTCTGGAAGACGCATCCTACTAGTTCAGTTGAACTGTTTACTAAATGTTTGTCTCCCTATCAAAATTGAAGGTTACTGTTTTACTTTTAGCTATATTTTTGCCCCAATGTTCAGGATGGAAAAAAATTTCTTTAGTAAAGGTATCACAGAGTATAGCTACTGGGGGAAAATCTAACCAATTGGTGGATCTGTCGTCAAATTCCTTGGTCAATACAAGACCGATATAAGCCCCTCATAATACATATCACTGACTGTTCAGCTTTTCCTAATGTGACCACACACCCAGACTAACCTCTCTCTGGCATAATCCTTCAGGTTCAAACTTTTCAACATATTAATATGTCCATCCCTTGTCTGATACTATCCTCAGTCCTTAGAGACCGAGCACAACTTACCCTAGGGCCCCTTGATCTGTCCCTTACTTAACTGAAAAATGTCTTGAAGAGAAAAATGCAAGTAAATTATGCCAACAACTACTGTATATTAAATACCATGCAAATGACTTTTGGAAAGTCTACAAGAGAAGTGATCCATAGTTTAATATTGTGTTGACAGGCTTCTCTGGTGGCGCAATGGTTAAGAATCCATCTGCCAATGCAGGGGACACAGGTTCAAGCCCTGGTCCAGGAAGATCCCACACGCTGCGGAGCAACTAAGCCTATATGCCACAACTACTGAGCCTGCTCTCTAGAGCCTGCAAGCCACAACTACTGAGCCCACATGCCACAACTACTGAAGCCCACGCGCCTAGAGCCTGTGCTCCACAACAAGAGAAGCCACCGCGATGAGAAGCCTGCGCACCACAACGAAGAGTAGCCCCCACTCACGGCAACTAGAGAAAAGCCCGTGCGGAGCAACGAAGACCCAATGCAGCCAAAAATAAATAAATTAAATAAATTAATTAAAAAAAATTGTGTTGACAAAACTCCCAATTCATGAGGCTATCAATGAGAGCACTCTGGGAGCAATCGATCACCTGTGCTCCCACAGGTTTTGTCTTCATAGGTGGTATTGGAATTGACCCACCTTCCCAAGGATGGGCACACAAATTTCTTAAAAGCTGACAAATAGAAGGTTTACTCTTATTGGGACATTATGTTACTCCATTGTCTGTACATCAGGAAATAGATGAACCTCCTTTGTCTCTTCATTACAGAGTCAAGAGAACCATGTTAGCAAGATACTAAGATACCTGGTGGCAAAATCTTTGGGGAATCTTAATTCCTAGTGCAGGAATATATGGTTTACATATTGTCACAAAAAAGATGATCAGAAATCTATCAGCCACCATTGGTTAAATAGCCAAAGAGACGGCAAAAAGCATTGCAGCACAACAGACATCCCTAAATTCCTTAGCCCAAGTAACATTAGATAACAGGGCTGCCTTAGATTTTCTACTGGCTAAACAAGGGGGTGTTTGTGCTATTATTGCTCATACTGTTTGTTGCACTTATATCAGTACCTCTGGAGAAACTGAGATGCACCTAGAAAGAATGTCCCAAAAGGCAAAACGGTTATAAGATATAAGAAAAACTGACCCTTTAAATGATCTGTTTAGTTGGCTCCCCTCAGAAATAGGCAATTTTTTTGCTCTGCTTTACAGATGATTATCATTTTCATAATGTGTATTATTGTTCTTTTCCTAGCCATCAAGTTACTCATGACATATATCACTGCTTGCTTTAAGCCTACTGCTAAAAGCACATGTACAATGTTTGCATGACAATTTGATACAACTGAAAAAATATATAGCCTATAAAATATTTCCCAATTAGCATACCTCTGTACTTGTTCACTGTGTCTGCTTAGTTTCCCCCTAATGTGGATAACTAGGCAAATCTCTATACATATATAAACAACAAAAAAGAGGCCAAGCACCAAGGGACATCATGGACACAGGGCAGGCAGATGTCCCTGACATCAAGAGACAAATATTTTGATCGTCAATGCTTTCTATTGAAAGATTTATGATCAAAAGAGGCAATTAATGCAAAGTTTTTCACATACTGAGATATGGAGAAGTCATTCTGGCTTATACATGATTTAACTTGAATTTTACAGTAACTAAAACAGTCTGTTTGTGGCTTATCAAACATACATCAAACATACATCTGCTTTAATCATTAAAGAAAAAGGTGCACTGACCAGAAGTAAAGAATGTCCATGTTAATTTACATTCCCACCAACAGTGCAAAAGGGTTCCCTTTTCTCCACACACTCTCCAGCATTTATTGTTTCTGGATTTTTTGATGATGGCCATTCTGACTGGTGTGAGGTGATACCTCACTGTAGTTTTGATTTGCATTTCTCTAATGATTAGTGATGTTGAGCATCCTTTCATGTGTTTGTTGGCAATCTGTATATCTTCGAACCTAGGGCCAGGACAGGAATAAAGACGCAGATGTAGAGAATGGACTTGAGGACACGGGGAGGGAGAAGGGTAAGCTGAGACAAAGTGAGAGAGTGGCATGGACATATATACACTACCAAATGTAAATAGCTAGCTAGTGGGAAGCAGCCGCATAGCACAGGGAGGCCAGCTCCGTGCTTTGTGACCACCTAGAGGGTGGGATAGGGAGGGTGGGAGGGAGTGCAAGAGGGGGTGGAAATGGGGATATGGGGACATATGTATATGTATAGCTGATCCACTTTGTTATAAAGCAGAAACTAACACACCACTGTAAAGCAATTATACTCCAAGAAAGATGTTAAAAAAAAAAAAAGAATGTCCATGTTAAAAATAAGGATCAAATGCCTCCTTTCCTAGCATGCCAAAGCTGTTACTCCTTCAAATGATAAGACTCCCTTCCTAGGCACCAGGTGCCATACTGACTCGCTGTGTACATGTTGATCTGTTTTTTTTTAACCTTGCAGAAATCTACCCTTGACTTGTTTGATGTTCTTTGTTCTGACAAGACATAAAACTCCTGAAAACCACACTTCTCTGGGGCAGTTCCTCAGTTATCTAAGAGGCCGTCTCCTGGGCAACAGTTTGACTCCAAGAAAGCTCTTTTCTACCCCTATTATAGACTGGTTTGTTGATTATTTCCCTCGACACTGCCTATGTCACTGACTGCAAAGGCAGCATTTATCACGGTCAAGCCTGGCAGCTGGAGTGTATTGGTCCTTCCCAGCATCCTGGGGGTCAGCTCCACCCATAAAGCTTAAGAATCGTTTGCTTTTCCTCTAGCTGCTAGCACAACATCCAGAACTTGCATGAGACTGAAGGAATGAGAAAAAAGCCCTCATAGTTTGATGTCTTCTCTTCTTAGCAAAGCACAGCTCAGGGAGCCACTGGGAGATGGCTGCAAATGCAGGCTGGGATTTGGCAGCAGTTTCCTGTGTGGCAGCCTGTGTTTGGGCATCTAATTGTGCGTGTGTGTGTGTGTGTGTGTGTGTGTGTGTGTGTGTGTCTGTAAAAAATCTGTAAATACCTGAATCTGAAAAGGAGCCAGCCGGTAATCTACAATAGTATAGCCCACGTGCCTGAAAAATCTCGTGTGCAACCAGAAAACTCATAATGATGATCACAGCGTGCTTTGCATCTAGTCAGATGCACTGTAGTTAGTTTGTCTGCATTCATGCATAACTGCTATTCACTGAGCATCTATTCTGTCTATGTATATATTACCTCCTCTTTGTACTCTGTTGCATCTCCTCTCAGCTCGGTGCTGGGTATACAGTGCTGAACAAAACACTATGGGACTGGGGGCCACAGCCTGAGGATCCGGGGCCACCACCACTGCCATTGCTGCTGATGACATCACATCACCCATGCCATCTGCACAATGCTCTGCTCTTCAGAGAACACGTTCACACCTCCTCTTCTGGTTGAGCCCCACAATAACTTGTCTGATTTGACAAGGGACAGCTGGCTAATGAAGAGAGGGCACTGGATCCACATGCAGGTTGCCCTGATTTGGCCCAGGCTCATCACCTCTGCCCCACACAGCCTCCAGTCAATGACTCTAAAGCCTGAGAGGCAGGGTTGCTGGCAGTGAGGGCTCTCTGGTCTCCAGGGGACAGTCATTAGTATAACTGACAAGAGATAGAAATGGACTCCCGAAAGGACCCTGCTATGTTAGCAGGAGCTAATAGATATCTGAGGGCTTTCTAGAAAAGCAGCTGTAGATGAGGCCCTCCTGCACTCAGCAGAGGTTCAAAATAACTAAGAAAATGATGAGAAGCACATAGGAGGATGCAAACTATTGCCCAGGATGAACAGAACGTAATACGACACTTAAAATGTCGAGTCAAGTAAGGTACTTCTCAACATGGAGAAAAGGTTCCCAAGGCGGCTGTGCAGTTGTCTGTTTAGGATGAGAGGTTATAAGTCTTTGGGTGCAAGGGTCTAAAAAGGGTATTCTTTCTATAAGGTTACCTCTAGAGAACAAGAACATAGCCCACCATGAGATAGGTACGACCGTCTATCAGCTTATAAAATAGAAGACTCCTACAGAGGGATGGCAATTCAGTCTTGGCCAAGTATTTCCAAGGACTAAAACTGCTATTTCCAGGAGTGTTCACATAGCTGAAGGTCCTACATATCACAGAGAAAGGGTGCTTCCTAAACCAAACGCATAAATGATGAGGCTTAGAAACAATGACCCACCCAGTAGCCACGAGCATCCCAGGAACCCAAGCTGTCAAAAGGACTCAGGAGCCAAACTGAAGTGGCCAATAAAGGATACATTGTTCCACGTACCATAACTATCACAGACTGGAACACACCAAATACACTTAAATTCATAACGGCACCCAAACCACCACCACCAGCAACTGATGGTTGTTCAAGGGAGCAGAGAACAAACTCACTATCTTGGAAACCGGTAAATAAAGGGAAAGAAACTAAGCATTTATCTTGGTTAACTCTACCATATGACTGGGTAACAAAATAGTATACTATTTGGGTAACAAAAAGTAGATGAAGGGAAGTTTCTCTTTATAGAAGTACTATATCTGATAAATGAAGAAAGGCTAAAATAGAAAAACCAGTCCCCTTATGGATCTAAGTGTTGGGCAGTGACGGCTCTAATGGCATAGACAGCGAGACAAGCAGACCTCATGTGTCTCTTGTAGGAAGAGGAGACCAATACACATAGAGCTGGAAGAGGATCTAGATCCCAAGTTACATTACAGGAAATACGGGGGACAGAGGGACATGTTAAGCAACACCACAGAGATGCACTCACAAAAAGCCAGAGTGTGGAAGATGCTCTGGGAAAAATGAAGCAGCTTGTTCAACAAATGAACTGCAAGCGAGGGTGGCGTGTGTTTGCCTGTGTGTGTGTGGAGGGAGAGAGAGAGAGAGGGAGAGAGAGGTGGGGGGCGCCTATGGAGTAAAAGAGACTTATGAGTACAAAATGTACATATGGGGACTTCCCTGGCAGTCCAGTGGTTAGAACTCCGAGCTTTCACTGCTGAGGGTGTGAGTTCGATCCCTGAGCGGGGAACTAAGATCCTGCAAGCCATGAGGCGCGGCCAAAAAAAAAGAAACCAACCAAAATGGACATATGATCAATGTTCCTAGCAGCATTATTCATAACAGCCAAAACACAGAAACAATCCAAATATCCCCCAACTGATGAATGGATGAACCAAACATGACATATCCATAAAATGGGGTACTATCTAGCAGTTAAAAAGGAATAAACTACTGATACACATACAATGACATGAATAACCTCACAAACATTATTTTCACTAAAAGAAGTCAGATGCAACAGGTGACGTGTTGTACGACTCCACCGATACGAGATGTTCAGAAAAGGCCATTTACGTTGCCTAGGGCTGGGGGTGGGAGTAGAGATTAGTGACTAATAGGCAGGGAGGGAACTTTTGGGGGTGATGGGAAGGTTCTAGAACTGGATGGTGGTGATGGTCACACAACTCTACAAATTTACTAAGAATCACTGAATTGTACATTTCATAAAGAGTAAAATACTGTATGTAAATTACACCTCAATAAAGCTGTTAAAAAAGGGTCCTCATCTTTTTTACATCTCTCTATTTATTAACATTAACAGATGAAAGGATAAGACATCTGGGAAGGGCTTCAGAAACAACATGGGAGGGGGCAGTGGGTGGGGCTGTGGGTGAACAAAATGGCTAAGAGTCGATAATTATTGAAGCTGGGTGATGGGTACATGGGGGTTCATTACGCTATTCTGTCCAATTTTGTCCCTGTTTGAAATTTTCCGTAATAAAGAGTTAAAAACACACAAGTAAACTGCTCCAAAGGCACCTGGCAAAAAAGCATGAGTGCATGAGAGGCTATTATAAATATAATAAAGGTTCTTTTTGACATGCTGAAACAAACAAACAAACAAACCCACACAAGCATAGGGGCCCGAAGAAGGGAGGTTGAGAACGCCCAAGTGCCACAATTATGTGCAGATATAGTTTAAATTTCCCTCTTGAGTGGGCTTGTGAATGTTTTTCTTTAAAGACATCTACAGAGAACTTCAATCTGTCAGAGTGAACGGACCGTATTCTAACCTGGTGAGTAACGCATTACAGACAGCTGTTCATTTCCATCCGTGTGGACGGTGACCAAGTCTTTCGTTTCTGTGTCAAACACGAACCACCTGTTGTAAACATGGGGAAGAGTACAAATCAATTGTTTAGTGAGAAAATGAAGTAAGACTATTACAGTCACAGCAAGGCTATTAAAAAAAATTAACCTAAGAGCTTAAAAATGCTCTGTATTTGCTTAATAAGAATTCTTATTCCCAGCTTTCATTTAAAGAAAATTTCCTACATATGAGCATTTCCTAAAGATAGGAACAGTAAACTGAGTACTATGGGAAATGATTCAGTTACTGATGCTATGGCAGGGTTCCCTGGTGTTTCAGTTTTGTCACTTACACATTAAAGGAGAGAAAGCCCTGGGCAGGGAAGATGAACCAACACCTACCCCCAGCCTGTGGCCAGAGGAAGCAGCAAAGGGGCCACTGCACAAGCTCACCCAGAGATCCGGCCCAGGGCAAGGCAGGATGGGTATAGGAGGATGGGGCTGGGACAACCTCCAGTGCTGCTGCAAGCAGAGCTGGGCCAGCATCTGACCTTCTGTGATGCTGGTGTGCAACCAGCTGGGTGAAAGAAATGACCCAGAGAATGGCAGAAGGGTGAGTAGAGGACTGGCCTTTGAATTTAGCCTCTCTGGGCTCAGTTTCCCCAACTGTAAAATGGGAATAAAGGCCCAGAATGACTTTGCAGGCCCAGCGTCCAATCAGTCAAGTTATAATGGACACGGAAGTGCTCCGAATCCTCTAATCAGGACACAGTACTCGGTCAATGTTTGTTAAATGGCGGGAAGATTGAACTCTCCTGCCCACATGTTCTCAAGTAGTGGCAGTGAGTGGGACCCCAGTGTTTTCAGGGATGAAAAAGAATGTGGACTCCCTGCTGCTGCTGTTTCAAACCTTGATGACACACATCCACTGGCGTGTCCATCGAGCCAGTCACTATCCACTCAGGGCCCTAATCAGCACCACTCAAGGGGACTGGCTGACCCCTGACGTCTGGATTTGGCGTCTCAGCTTTGCTTCCTTGCATCTTTAACAACCATTTACCTTTAATGTGTGCTATTTAACTTTTTTTTTTAAATATAAATTTATTTATTTATTTTTGGCTGCCTTGGGTCTTCGCTGCTGCACGTGGGCTTTCTCTAGTTGCGGTGAGCGGGGGCTTCTCTTCATTGCAGTGCGCAGGCTTCTCATTGTGGTGGCTTCTCTTGTTGCAGAGCACAGGCTCTAGGCATGCGGGCTTCAGTAGTTGTGGTGCGCGGGCTCAGTAGCTGTGGCGCATGGGCTTAGTTGCTCCGCCACACGTGGGATCCTCCCGGACCAGGGCTCGAACCCGTGTCCCCTGCATTGGCAGGCAGATTCTTAACCACTGCACCACCAGGGAAGTCCCTGTGCTATTTTTAACAGAGGTCAGAATAGAAGAAGCAAAGAGACCGGGCTGTCTGGGCTGTGCCTTTGAAACATCGTCTTAAACTGCCCCATCGAGAGCTAAGCCTGACCAGGACCAGGGGTGGGGAAGGCATAAACGGAGGGGAAGGATTAGGTTGCATGTTCCATCTCTCTTCCTCCTACAGGGCACTGTCTGCGATTCTGAGCAGCTGGCACTGTCCCATACCCTGTCCTGCCACACTGACTCAGCACGTAGCTGACGGCAGTAACTGGCTGGCAGCCGTTCATCAGAGCCTGCTGAGTTGGAAGCTTCAGATGTCTCTAAGAGAGGTCAAAGGAGTGTGTGTGAGTGTGTGTGTGTGTGCAAACATTTTCACGAAGGATTCTGTTGGATACAAGGGACCCAACTCTTAAGATGTTGCCACCTATGACTTATACATGGTTATTCTTTCTTTATACATACTCTAAGTTCCTAGCAACAGGATCTAAGTGGTATCTTTTTGAAGCATAGTTGCTGTACAATATTTTATAAGTTACAAGCATACAATGTAGTGATTCACAATTTTTAAAGCTTACACTCCATTTATAGTTATAAAATATTGGCTATATTCCCCATGGTGTGCAATATATCCTTGTAGCTTACTGCATACCTAATAGTTTGTACCTCTTACTCCCCTACCCCTGTGTTGCCCCTCCCCACTTCCCTCTCCGTAAGTCGTACGCTCTTTAGAGAGGAGGGGATCGCCAATGGTATATGAATTAAGCTATAATACGTGTAGATACTATGACAAACAATATAAAAGTATAATCAAATCTTATGAAGCAATGATATAATAATAACCACCGAAATCGCCTGCCAGGCAACCCCAGGAGCTGCTTCATCCATTGTCTCCCTCAGTCATCAGCGTACGGCCAGGCAGATATATCGTCACAATTTACAGAGGAAGAAACAAACTCAGAGAGGTTACGTAACTGGCTCAAAGACACACTGCGGCTAAGTGGTGAAGTTGGGATTCAAGCACAGAGCTAGTGCCTGGCATATCAGAGGCGCTTTGGCAAATAAGTGTTGGCTGAATCAAACATGAGGCTCAGGATCTGGGCAGTTTCTATAAGTCTGACAGGGCAGCAAGAAAAAGCATTTAAAATTCGCAGTGCTTTGAAATGCTTTGTTGCCCCATTCCAAAGTTGAGAAGCCCCACGATCCTGTGTGCGTGGAGCTGGGGCCTCTTCTGGGAAAGGGGTCCACAGCTTCCCTCGGGTTTTCCCAAAGTCCAAAACGTGAAGGGCCACTGCCTCAGGTTTCACTTTTGAGTTTGGACTTAATTCCCGGCAAGTCATTAGGAGCTGAGAGGGGCAGCCAAGAGCTACCCTGTGCCTGTCGCTGGGGAAACACAGACAACAAGCCTCTTTCCCATGAACTGTGAAAGCACAAGCCATGCTGACATGCACTTACCTCCCAGTCAGTGTTCCGACTGCAACCACAGACCCTGAAGGATGAAAACCAGAAGACTGAGCTGGATCCTAAAACATTGTAAAGGAAGTGTAAATTGATGGCCAGACACAGTGCGATCACATAAAACACACACAAGCACAGCTGTAATCCCTTAGGGCTACGTGGCCCCATTTAAAAAATCTCTTTTCTCTCCAGAGAGGAAAACATTTTCCTACTTTAAGGAAGGTCATGTCTCAATAATACTAAATTTTTATCCTCTTATAATTTTTCTGTCTTATATCCTTTCACAGCTACAGTAATCAGATGACAGATCAACAAAGACACGCTCTTCCTCCAAGTCTTGGAAGCTCCTTCAGTTGACCCCCATGCTGAATGGGAAGCTTGTGCTCGATCTGTCTGGAATGACGACCCCTGCACCCAATGCCATGAGGTTGATACTGGGTAAACGCCCCTCACTGGGTGCAAGACACCACGGTAGCCCTAGACGGATCTCGAGACGAGCAGAGCACATTCCAGGTTTGGCTCTAATGGGACATGTACGTGTTTGTTCCTGACAAGGTGGAACAAGACTGATGAGAGAGGTAAAAGGAGCTGGAGAGGGAGCATTAGGTGAAGTCAGGCGGGGAAGCTGGGCCGAGGCATCCCGGTGCTGGAAGCCTTTGACTCGGGCCTTCCGGTATAGGTGAAGGCGGATGTGGACACACCAATATTTTTTTTGGATCGAGTGTTAAGGGGCCAACAATATGGCCAAGGAGGTAGAAGCAACACAGTTTGGGGCATATTTGAGGAATGGCAGGTAGAGTCAGCGGGTTTACAGGGTGGGGAACGGGAAAGCGTACGGAGGATGCTAGTAATGTGGGCTGCACTGCCATGTCAAGGGCTGTGATCACTAGGAAAAACACAGTGAGAATAACTGTTTCCTTTCACTAAAAAGAACGACGTGATCGAGTCTATGTCTTAGATCACTTGGTAGGAGGGCTCAGGACAAACTGAAGTGAGAAGAGATTAATCACAGGAAGACCAAGAAAACAGGGGCACTGGAAATGGAAATGGAAGGAGGCACTGCGATACCACTGGAGAAACCGAAAAAAAAGAGAGAGACCAGAGAGAAACTCTTCAGGGGCTGAGGACCTTACTGCGATGCTTTTCCAAAGCGGGAGCTGTGATTAAGCTCAGGGCCTCCACGGACACACAGAGAGAAATCATGTGCACTTGAAGCTTTACTGCCTAGTTGATTTGAGGCTCATAACATTTTTGAGATGAAGACACTTGAGTGTTTCTGTCTAGTGGCCAGTGGGTAAAGAAGCTACGGAACTGCAGATCTTTTTGGGCTCCGGTTTGGCGCCCATGCCCTGATGCCAGGCTGGTCATGGAGTAACTGGCATTGCTTTCGGCCAGACTGCCGTGCAGACCGAGGCCACAGGGAAGGCTGCTCTCCTGGACCATCACTGTCCCTGCTGCATCAGTGGCTGCCAGCTCTGCACCAGCCCTTCATGTATTCGCCATTCCATCTGGTCCTCCAAGCCCCCGCCAGGGGACAGTCACGACATGGGATGCCACTTCCTGTAGCTATGCCCTGCCACTTGGGCCACTCCCGCTCTGCTCTCTGGTGGCGGTGTCACCCCCAGGTCTGTCATCTCAGTGATCAGCTCCCCCAGTGACCAGCCAGCTCCAGTCTCACACAGACCTTCTCCAAAAGCGAAGAGCAGGGGTTTCCCTGGTGGTGCAGTGGTTAAGAATCTGCCTGCCAATGCAGGGGACATGGGTTCAAGCCCTGGTCCGGGAAGATCCCACATGTCGCAGAACAACTAAGCCCGTGTGCCACAACTACTGAGCCTGTGAGCCACAACTACTGAGCCCATGTGCCACAACTATTGAAGCCCGTGCACCTAGAGCCCGTGCTCCGCAACAAGAGAAGCCACCACAATGAGAAACCCATGCACCGCAACGAAGAGTAGCCCCCGCTCGCCGCAACTAGAGAAAGCCCACGTGCAGCAACGAAGAGCCAACGCAGCCAAAATTAAATAAATAAATAAATTTATTTATTTAAAAAAGCGAAGGGCAGGAGGGCTGAAACATGGACCCAGCACGTCAGGAAATGCTGGCAACTCTGCGGGGGCTGAAAGGAGGACATGTGGGGTCTACAGAGGGGCAACCCCTTGCCTGGGGCTGGATGTGTCATTAAGGGTGCAAGCAAGATGGAAGGTGTATTTCACTCACTAAAGTATGATGTGGCAGAAGACCCTGACTCTGGGAGTCAGGCTGAGCTGGGGGTGAACACTGGCTCCATCATGGATTCAGGGACCTTGGTGAGCTATTGACTTACCTAAGCTTCAATTTCCTAATGAATAAAATCAGGGTAAAAAACTTCAACCTGCAAGGCTGCCGCAAGGATTAAGGATAATACATGTACAATGCTTGGTATGCAAACAGTGCTCGATAAATGCAGACACTGCTGTGTGGTATGTAGGGAAAGGATACTTCAGCACTCTGATGTACAATTGGAGTTCCTTTTGCAAAGGTCACAGACATGCCGACTTTAAACTTTACCTTTACCATCAGACTCAAGGTGCAGAGATAAATTAAACTGTACGCTGTTAGAATAGTTAATAAATTCTCATTCAAAAGGTACTCTGTAAATAGAATGCAGGCTCATAACGAGGGTTTTTCAGCCTTTAAGCCAGAAGAGATTGCACTTGGGAAACCCAGCAACCAACTCGGAAAGGCTCACTTGCTGTCCAAAAATGCAACAGCAAACTTCCGAATTACACGGATGAGACCACTTGAGGTAATGTTCAAAGCAGTGCAATTTGAAGGAGATAAAGTAAGTGACATTTGCTTTGGGACGAATTTATATCACTATTAATCTCATGCAAAAAAAAATCAACATGTTCCAGATGAATTTTTATAAGAAAGATGGAATATAACATGCATGTCTACCTCTATTATTTTGTCCCAGACAGGCCGGTGACCAACAGCGTCCCACAGGGTGGCGTGCCTGTCATGCCCACAGGTCAAGAACTGAGGTTTTGAGGCATGGATGGCCAGTCCCCAGAGCTCATCAGTGTGACCCTACAAAGAACCAAGACAAACAGAAGCTCTCTGAAATATTACAGCCAACACCCAGGAGCCCCCTGCAGGACCATGAACCATGGCTTACTGCACACTCTGGAATTTCTCCCATCTGTTTTTCTTCCTCGCTGACTGAAGCCGAGGAAGGTGATGTTAGTATAAAACACAGGAAAAATCTCCTCTTTGTAACTCTGTCTTATGTTCTACTATTGCACAGAATGGACGTGTTTGGTGGGCTTGCTGAGCTGGCGCGTACCTGAGTGATGGGTGTGAAGTCTCCGGACAGTGTGCCCTGTAGAACAAAGTTTCTGGTCGTGCCTATCAAGATCACGTCGCCTTTCCCCTCAGCCACTGTCCGTATGGGACCAAACTGTTCTGGAATCTGCATTGAAAAGATTTCAAATGTCATTAAATTCTTAGCTCCATCATTCAAAATACTTGTTTATTTATCACGATGACAGCTCCTATCACAATGACACACACACACGCATGTGCTATGGAGAGAGAGAAAGTACTTGAGCGAATGATCCCAAAGCTTACATTTAAACTCCAAACATTTAATATACCTAAAAAAAAAAATCAGCAATAGTAAGGTTTTTTTCCTTTTTTATAAATTTATTTATTTATTTATTTTTGGTTGCATTGGGCCTTCCTTGCTGCGCACGGGCTTTCCCTAGTTGAGGTGAGCGAGGGCTACTCTTCGTTGCGGTGCGCGGCCTTCTCATTGTAGTGGCTTCTCTTGCTGTGGAGCAAGGGCTCTAGTCGTGTGGGCTTCACTAGTTGTGGCTCACGGGCTCAGCAGTTGTGGCATGTGGGCTCAGTAGTTGTGGCGCACGGGCTTAGTTGCTCTGCAGCATGTGGGATCTTCCTGGACCAGGGCTTGAACCCACGTCCCCTGCGTTGGCAGGTGGATTCTTAACCACTGCGCCACCAGGGAAGCCGAGTAAGGTTGTTTAAAAAACAAAGACTAAAACATTTTTTTCTTGACAAAATATAAAAATAAGAAACACAACTGAGTAGTTTACTCTTTACTTGTTATGACTTCTGATAGCAGAACCAGGTAAAATTTGGAAAGTAAAGAATATGTAACCTGCTGTAATAAGAGTTCCTAAACATTTTTTATAACTTAAAAGGATAAATTCTTTGGCAACTTCATTTAGTTTTGAGATCCACTGCTCATGTTGGCAAACATATATGATTATCTAAGTGTTAATAAAAATAATTTCAAAATACACCAGCCAAGAACAATTTACTATGATAAAATAAACAGAGGTTCTTGCACTTTATAAAAAGAACAAAAAATCGCAGTGAAAGCCTGCGGTGGACTCCAGGCACTGCGGTTCTGGGACGGTGAGGCGCAGCCTGTTCTCATACAAACTGTCTACTTCCAGCACACTTTGTTAGCACAGACTGGAGAAAAGTTGATAACAATCCATGCTAATGAAGAGGAGTTATAGGTACTTAAAAATGATGAGTATCTTCTATAAAACTAGGTGAGACTTTGGAGTATTTGTTATGATTATAATGTAACTTGGGTTCATCAAATGCTGGTCAAATCTTATTATAAAAAATGCTACCGCAACTAAAGTCTCCATGAAAGGAAGGTGATTTCCAAGACTCAGATGAAGGCCTTCCTTTATGAAGAGCAGGAATCAACAAAACCAAATTCTCATACTGTCAGAGCACCATGCCACGCTGCTCTCTGATGTAACTGTGCTGTGTGCATCTGACTTAGAAGTTGGAAAAGTTCTACAAGGTGTCCATGCTATGCTAGAGAGGAAGAAACTCAACCTTCGGATTGATGCCGACCTTGATATCTGTCTGCTCATAATTTCCCAGGGCCTGGGGGAGAGAAAATTCAGTGAGTGTGTAGAAGGAATATTGAATTTCTTGCCTCTGGCCCCTGTTGGAGTCCAGGTCTGCTCACCAGGTAATAAGGAGGTGAAAGAGATGCCAAAAGGGGTCAGAGCTCTAGAGATGGTGTTGGCACTCAGCCACGCACAACGTAAATACTCAGTAAACACTAGTTCAAAGTGAAAATGTCTCCAAAGTAACACGATGGAAATTAAAGTGAAAAGAGAAGAAACGTTTTAACGATTAATCAAAATGTGGATAAATGTTCCCTTGGAAAAGTGAGATTGGGTCTTTGATAAAAATATTCTAGATGTGAAACGCAACCACCTCACATTTTATAAACCTAATTCCCTTTTAGTACTTAAACTGCCTTTGTGATTTTAGTAAAATACTACCCCGTTTAGGAAAATTTTATCTAAACAATTCTCAAAACGGTAAGCTGAAGATTTCAAACTAACAAGGAAATTGGTCAGTATTAACAGTTTAACGTTCAAAACGAATGTCAACAGCATGACTTGCTGTCTTACCTCGGTTTTATGAAGTTTCTGGTAGTTTCCATCCCAAGAAATGAGCTTCCGGTCCTTCCCTCCTCCCGACACCAGCGTGCCGTCCCTCAACATACAAAGTGCAAAAATACCGCCCTCGTGGGCCCCTTGAACTGCGTAGCTTATTCGATTCGTACCTAAACACAGCAAGACCAAGCTGAGGACATCGTCAAAGGCTCACCTCTGCCCATCTCATTTCAATTTTGTTTTAAAATGCGATACTGTCAGTTAGAACATCATTGCAGTGTGAATCTATCAAGGATCCACTTCCTAGAAGTTCCCAGAGCACCAGACAAGCACGAACTGAATTACTTTATGATTAAGGAAAACAGGGGGAGGGGTTTGGGGGGAGGGACAGACTGGGAGTTTGGGATGAGCAGATGCAAACTATTATACAGAGGATGGGTAAACAACACGGTCCTACTGTAGAGCACAGGGAACTGTAGTCAATATCCTGCGATAAACCAGAACGGAAAAGAACATGAAGAAGGATATATATGTATATGTATAACTGAATCTCGTTGCCGTACAGCAGAAATTAACACATTGTAAATCAACTATACTTCAATAAAATAAACTAAGAAAAAAATAATTAAGGAAAACATGCTAACACGAAGCACAGTGTGTGAAGAGTACAGCCAGACTACATGTGGCTGAGAAATGAGCTGTGTGTCTCTGGACGAGTGACTTAACTGCTCTGTCTCAGTTTCCCCCTTGGTGTGATGGGGCTACTGCTTATCCCACTGGATTGTTCTAGGGGTGGAATGAACTGATGTATACATAGAGTCCATGGCACCCAGAGTAGCAGGGATACTACAAAGGTCACCATATTAATCTGAAATTACACTGATGGGTCTGTTTTCACCTTCACCCCCAACTCAAATACTAAGATCCTTGAGGACAGGGATGGTGCATTTCCCCTTTTTTCCTGGCACATGGTAAGCACTCATAAGTGCTCACTGAAGAACTTCCCTGGTGGTCCAGTGGGTTAAGACACCGAGCTCCCAATGCAGGGGGCCCGGGTGCGATCCCTGGTCGGGGAACTAGATCCTGCATGCCGCAACTAAGAAGTCCGCATGCCGCATCTAAGACCCAGTGCAGCCAAAATAAATAATAAGTAAGTAAATAAATAAATATTTTAAAGTAAATAAATAAATGCTCATTGAACTTGACCAAATAAATGTTTCCGAGTAAGGAGACCTCCTCACCACACTGTTTGCCCACTGACAGCGGGGATGCCCACCTGACTCATACGTATGCTCAGCATCTAGCATGCTGCCTCAGATACAGTACTCAACCAACGTCTGCCAAGCACTATGTGGACCAGAGAAGTTAAATACTGTAGAGCTAAATAAACAGTCTTTGATGACTTCATCATTATAAGTTGTTATCAGATCTCTTAAATAAGCTATTAATTCCATTAGAATATCTTGGGCTTAAGGCGCCTTTTAGAGCGACAGAAGTCCACAGCTTACTAGTCTCATTTTCCTCAGTCCCAGTGTTTTGGTTCCAAGTTACACCCGCACACATGCATGTATGTACCTATGTACCCTGGAATCGAATAGTAAACCTGGAAATGAGATTAACAGACAATTCTTACAGGAGCCACGTTCGGCTTCATACTTATAACATCATCCAGAAATGTCTGCTTTGGGAGGAATCACTTGTTACCTTTTCCCCATACCAGGATGTTGCCACTTGAATCTCCGGTGATGGTGTCACCATTTTCAGAAAAAGTCACACAGAGGACAAACTTTGGCTTTTCTTGCTTCTGCAGAATATTGTAAAAGAATACGTGTATACAATCAAGACATCCTTTTGTTCGTATTAATACCATCTAGAAGCACAGTCACCCCAAGCCGGAGAGTGTCAGCTTCTGCTACCACACTGTGTGCCTTTCATTCTTATCCACCATTACGTAACTTATGCCCTGAGATTCTCTGGTCTAAAATAAAGAGATTTCTGGTACTTATCAGGTTGAAGGCAGCTCGAGCAGAGGAGGGTGTTGGAGAGGCTAAGGGGCCGTGTTGCCGTGACTACAGCCTGAAGGATGGGCCTGGCATCCTCTAACTCAGCCTCTGGGCCCACAGGGCAGCAGGTGCCCTCCCGGTGCTCTCACAAGGCCTGCAGACGCTGGACTAAATGGCACAGAGACTGCCCATCGCTCTCTGCAGAGCCCCACTGGGGTCTCCTGGGCGCCTTCTTCCTTGCTCTTTGCAGCCAGCAGGCCTCGGCGAGGGCCTGGCCCCTGGGCATCCTTTCCTGGTGCTTCTGCCTGCGTGGATCCTTCCTTCTCAGCATCACCAGTGTTATCCATGAGACACGAGGGGCTCCCCCACTCTGCCGGGGATGTCCAGGAACAGTCTTTATCATGACACCCCCGCATTTGCCAATTAAAACAAATTCTAGCGCTGGGATGCCTCAAACCTTCCTTAAAAGCTAGGTGACCGCAAGTACCATCGGTGAAAAATAAAACGACAGATGCAATTTCACTTTACCTCGAATAATCCTTGCTTCTTAATAAGGGAGCTTCCTTCTAGTGTCCAAAAGTAGAGATGGGATTTTCCACAGGTAACAATTATATTCGTGTCCGTGGGGTGGAAATCCGCAGCAAACACAGCTTCATTAGAACACTTTGTGCAAAACAGGAGAATCAAATGTCTCAAGTCTCTTAAGACACTTAAGAAAATAAATACAATCTGAACCACAAATAAATAATTCATCAAGGTAAGCACTAGGCCTCTTGGTATTTTCTCCCACTGAATTCATCTTTTGTAATCACTGAACTTGTGTCTGTGCGTGCCGACCCCTCTCCTCGTCTGTCTCCCCCACTGCACTGAGCCCTGAGGATGGGGCCACGAAGTCATCCTTCTGTATGGGGACTCACAGGAACTGGGACACAGCAGGCACACAGTGAGCTCTGGCTGAAGGGGCGGCCGGGGAATTAAGAAGCGCAGGTTCATCGCCATCTAGTGATCGGAAGCGCCCCCGAGTCTGGATCTTATTCGGCTCCATCGCTCCTGGCCCACCTTGGCTGCCCTGTCTGTCTGGGGAGTCCCTCCCGATTCTGATCCCCAGAACTCTGCCGGTGGTTTGGCGACCAAGCCTGGAATCCAGTAGGGGATCTGGCTCTTTGGGGGCCACGTCACCACCCTCACCCTGCTATCTTGATTTCCACGACTTGTACCCTGGTCCCATGAATCTGACCCTGATGGCTCTTCTGCTTGGTAATTCAGTTATACATTCTTAAGCCTGGACAATAACTTGCTCTGATTGCTTCCAACCCAGCGACATGGCAAGAACTTAAAATACTTGAGCAGACTATCAGAAGGCACAGATATAGCATAAAAAGTTATTTAATGCCTTATTAGAATACAGGGTCTGCATCCCACACACAAACAAGAGAGAAAGTTATGTAAGTGAGGGGATCCAATGGTGCTCCTAATCTTAGGTAAGTCAGGTGGCCCAGTGGTGATGCTAATCTTAGGTAAGTCAGGTGATCTAAGGTTAATGGATGCCAGGGTGAGAAACGTGAAGTCAGTCCTATAAAAATAGATCCAGTCATGGTTTTAACAGGAGGAAAGCATAAGAAAGCTCAAGGAAAGTACACTGACATAAGGAAAGTCCAGTGGGTCCCACTGCAGGAAGAGCCCTGCTGGGAGGACCCCATTTCCGAGTCCGCTCAGCTCGGGACAAGCCCCGTGCTGGCTGTGCTGCCCTCCCCGTCCCCCTGCTCCCTGCCTGGCCCTCCCGCTGGGCAGCAGGCACATCTCACTTGTCACCATTGCGCCCGTGTCTCCTCGACACGTCTGTGCAAAGGGGACACTCGGCATTTGTGGATGACGGAGAGAACGTGAGCAAATGAGCGATGGAGCAAATTAAAAGGGTGATGACTGTAAAACGAGGAAGGAAAACCCTTATAGACGCTGTGATGAGAAGAAGAAACCCTACCGGGCCTTGGGAATTGGGAGCGGGGGCCGGGGGCCCGAGGGCTTCTTGGTGAAGGGGTCCTGCCTGGGGGCCGTGGCGGGGACGGAGCCCACAGCCCACCGAGACACAGAAAGCTGGCCAGGAGCCAGCAGGGGAAGGCTCCACATGGGAAAAGGACAGCACAGCCTGACATGAAGCTCGGAAAGAGACCTTGACATCCGCCAGCCTCTCTTCCTTTTGCCAGTCCCACACGGACAGCACGTGGTCATTGGAGTCATCCACGGCACAGAGGTTGCTTCCTCCATTCTGGAAAAAAAAAAGGTATTCACAGGAAGACTACATTTCAGAATAAACTAGGTTGAGAGTGATTAAAAAGGAACATAATTTTATTTTTAATAAAGAGTCCACTACATCTTCATTAAAGAATATTTACCCACCACCGTCGAGACCTGCTTATGACTTGGGCACACAGACAGTGGGAGCAGGGGAGTGTGGGGTGACAAGGGACAAGAGCGGGAGGGAGGGGTCGGGGGGCGAGCTTCACCACTGGTTCTGTTAGAACCAGCCTCCTAGGGGCTGCAGAGCCCCCGCCCAGGAGGAGGAGGCATCTGTGGCTCCAGGACACAGGTCTGCGCTGAGCGAGGACCAGGTTACCGCAAGGCCGTACAAGGGGAGGGGGCGCTGGGGGTGAGGCGCACGGTGTACTGATGTGAACGTATGCATGTTTCTGAACTGGCTGAACAAGTGCTTTAAAGGGTGGCTCTGTTGAATGGGCACATCCTGAGGAAGCCTGGGAGACCACGAGGTCTATCCAGCCCCTGCTTACGGCCAGGCAGCGAGCCAGGCTGGCTGGGGACCGCACAGACAGGCAGGGGACACTCAAGCCCAGAGCAGGCAAGACTGCTCCAGGAGCCTGAAGACAGTGTGGCTGCAGGGCCTCTTCTCATCACCGTGGAAATGTCTGACTGGGAGCGTGTGTCACCGAGGGGGAGCATGCGACCTCTGAATGAGGGGACCTGGGATGCGGGAGGTTTCAGAGTCCAAATCTGTACATACACCTGGGCAGTTACGGGCGTGTTAACTCTCTCCCCCTTCAACCTTGAGCTGATTCTCTCCTCCCTGTGGACAAAGGCTGCGATACCCACAGGGCTCATACTTACGGATTTTGAGAACGCGATACAGGTGACGGCTCGGTCAAAAAACCCGATTCCCATGACGTGCAGCGTATTCAGCGTCACGGAATCCCAGATGCGCACGTTTGGGGGCAACTGCTGCTTAGAAAACAATGCAGAGTCAGCCACTGTCTACAAATTGATCTTTACCTTGAAATTATGAGATTACCTTAATGTTGTCAAAAAAAAATTTTTTTTAATGCATTTGAGGACTCTGCCTTTTAATATAAATAAAACATTCCCCATCTCTCCCAGAGGTCGTGGCTCCTGGGGCCAATTTAACTTTAGGAGAGGTCTACCGAGATTTAACTTGCACAGGCTCTGGACGCACAGGCTCACGGGCCCAGCTGCTCCACGGCATGTGGGATCCTCCCGGACCGGGGCACGATCCCGTGTCCCCTGCATCGGCAGGCAGACTCTCAACCACTGTGCCACCAGGGAAGCCCCCGAGCTTTAACTTTTGAAGAGCCCGTTATTGCTAACTATACCAAAGGAAGTGATATTCTCATTTGTATATCGAATGCGTCTGAGTTTTAAAAATGAAAAATGACGAAGAAAATGGAGTCTCATTTAAGGGTTGTTCTTGCACAGTCTGTATCATTACTAAGGATCAAGCGTGGTTCAATTCATCACGATGGTCGCCACCAACGGTATTAAGAGCTTAACATCCTTGGGCCCACAGGAAATTGATTGTACGCAAACGAAAATTTAGAATTGTTATGATTAGTTCAAAACCCTCTCAACTGTGTTAATGTTTCTCTTCCTTAATAGAAGAAAGCATCACAGAATAATCAGCAGGTTTATCAAGAAAAGGACTAGCATTGTACCCCGTAGACGGGTGAACTAGGTTCTAGGCTGGACTTGTCTCTAAGTAGCTGGGCGTCCGCAGACAGTCCCTCGGCCTCTCCAGACTTCTCCACTTGTAAATGCAAAGGGATGGTTCAGAGAGCGATGACATTTTCTCTGGCTCTAAGGTTCTGATTCAATTTCAAGGCCAGAAACTGAAATACACAGTTAATCCACTAGAGGGGAGGAACAAATGATTTACTACTAATTTCAAATAACTTTTAAAGATCATTTAACAGTAAAAAAAAAAAAAAAAAAAAAAAAAGAAGATGAAGACGCTGTTCCCTCTGTGTTTACGGAATAGTAGTCTGATTTCCACTGTTCCTGCTACCTCCTTTCAAGTATAGGGTTTTAATGGAAAATAGCATAAATATTTAAAATTTGATGTTATTAAAATATTTTCTGAAAAATGGTAGCACTCATGATAAAAATGGAAGAACTTAATGTAATTAGTTTCAGATCATACATTGTGCATGGATACACAATGCTATACAAAAATAGACATCAGAAAAGTTACAAGAAGTTTTGGATAAGACATGACAATGACCACAGATTGTGGTAAATAAGTACGCGGAAGCCAGTTTTGAGTTGTTCTATTTGTCAAATTCTACTAGCTCCTTCTCTGATTCCTTAAAATACAAACTGAAGTCTTGCTGAAGTGCTTACAAAGTTCGTGCTAAAATCCTTCCAGCAGCCCTTATAGGTTACACCCAGATACAAATTCCATGGGTTGAAGACATGATTACAGGGAATTCATGGCAAAGGGCGTCTGAAATTCACTGAAGAGGCAACGTGCCCCAAATTCAAATGATTATTTATTATGATTTTAACTTTGCTTATTAAATGTGTACTTAACATTTTAATGTTTATCATGTGCATAAATAAGTATCTTAAGAGTTAATGGATTCTTAGGCAAGAACAATGCTATTTAAAAATTAGCTGAAACTAAGGTGAGCTCAAGGCGTTTTTAAAGTCAGTGTAAGAACTTTAATTTGCAATAAAAAATTCAAAATGAGGGATTAAGAAGTACTCAGGCATTTTATATCTAAGCAGGCTCATTCGTCAGCAAAATTTTCAGAAAATTATTTTGTGTTACCAGTTCATTACAAAAATATTAAAATATAACTCACTTTTCCATCCTTAGATGTGCCTGCAACTTGTCCTGTGGCTATCGTGATCCTATCAGGATGTACTGCAAGGCTAAAAAGAGATATTTAAAAAACATCTACTCTTTAAAGGTAAGCTTCACTCTTCCCTTGATCAAATATAATCCGGTCAAAAATTTAAAAGTAAGATATACACAGTGCCTAACTTCTTACAGACTCATGATAAATTCTCTAAGCACCTCATTTCACTTCATCTTAATTCCTTTATCTATAGAGAATTTTCAAATTCAAAGAAGAAGCACCCTCTGCTTGGGAAATACCATTTCAATCTCAGAACCACTTCATTAGTACACAATCTTTATTAAGAAGTCATTTGAGTATATCAAATAGCAAAAGCATCATCTTTTTCCAACAGCATTTTAATAACTGACCAGGGAGTCAGGATAAATAGAAATACATAAATCTATCTATTCATCCATCATCTTTCCCAGATACATAAAATCGCTACCAAAGGTATAAATGAATTATAGGAATGGCAGACCCAGACATACACATGAGGCAAAACATTTTTATTAAAAAATAAAGACCCAAATTAGAAGCCGTTAGCATGAGAAGGCCTCCAGATAGGGGTCTGTTAGAGCTATTTGTTTAGGTAACATGGTTGGTTAAGATGATGTGTTATAAGGATAGAAAACTAAAAAGGTGTCTTAGAGAGTAGGCTACCCAGAACACAAAGAAGAGTTTTCCCCAAAGATCCTATTTTCTCAGATCCCTTTCTTTCTCTTTAGTTATATCCCATCACTGAACCCTTTCTGCCAATGCTCTTCCCACAGGTGTCAGAGGAATCCCAGTTTTGAGGACTCACCACTTCACGTCATCATTATGGCCCGTGTAATGCCTCTGAAGCTGTTCTTCCACATCGTACAGCACCACCACGGATGCGATGAAATACACCGTCTCGCCCGTTGGAAGCAAGTACAGGTTGTTACGACAGTCTCGACCCCTGTACCCATAGCTTCGTGTACGTCAAGACAAAATAAAAAATATGTTTTTTTAAAAGTAAAAAATAAAGTAAAATAAAATAAAAACCCAACTCTTTCACATGCTTTATTTTCCTGTCTTTCATTTCTTTCTTCTTGGAAGCTCATTCACGTTCCCAAATCTCATACCATGAAGGCTCCAGCAGCTTTATTTCAAGAATGCTAGTCATACGGCTGACTCAGATTTTTGTGGCTTAGATTTTGTGGGAGCTTTTTCGTTTTCTTTTTTGTAAAGGGTATTATACCTGTGCTACATGTCCATTTAATATAAGCCATATACTGTATTTCCTTCATTTAGTACTGGGTTCATCCTCATGTTCCTTCTTTAATTAGTCGGTGTTAACTTGAAGTTAGGCTCCCAAGGTTGGCCAAGTCCCTACTTGGCTGAGGGGGGGAATGATAGTCCTTCCTTCCAGGGTATCCCTCTTTCTTTCTTTGGGTTTAAAAACTTTTTGCCAGCACAGATTAGTTACATGATTTTCTACAGCTGAATTTCGATAAAAGCATTCATCGACTGATTACTTCGTGTAAGACTTAATCAACGAATAAAGGATACACCCATTCCAGCTTAAGTCTCTTCGTTGGTAGTTCTACTTTTGCTTCCAAACTGTAAGAATCCACTTGATCTTTGGGCATGTGCATGGTAACAGGGCGTCCACGAAGAAACATTTTTACATATCCTTCTTCTATGAAAAGAAAAAAGAGGTCAGTAAGATACCTCAGTGCCCAGCGTACCTGAAAAAAGGTTCTGTTTTCTCTAGCCTTTCAATGGGAAAGCCGAAACTCTGCCCTTTATGTCATTTCTGGTTAAAGTCCTAGGGAAAACTACCTAAAACACAAACGGTTTGAAACAAAATTTTTCATCTTGTTTGCCTTTGACATTCTGCTTACTTAAGTAATGTAAGAAATTGTAAAAGGCAGGGAAGAACGGGATTCCAACAATTATTTTCCATGAGAGATTTTAGTGATTACGTTTCATCATCAGGAGGGGGAAAAATGCCACCCCCCCCAAAAAATTACAACTAACACAAGAAATCCACTTAAATTCTTTATTGAGTTCAATGTATATACAATTTCAGTATCAAAATTCATAAAATATCTTTCAATATTTAAATTGGTGTGTTATAGCGCAATGTAAAAATGTGTCTTTATGTATCTTTTACACTGGACAATTCTTTCAAGTGTAAAGAACACAAAATCAGCAGACGTACATGCTAGGATGCATGCAAAAGGAAAATGCTCAAAGAAAAGCTAGAAATAGAAAACCAAAGAACAAAAGACCCATTAGAGAGAGAAACTGGGAAATAAACCTTTCTTAAACAAACATTTTTAATAACAAAATAACTTATGATGTTTTGATAAATTATAGGGATGAAAGTAAAACCCAGTAATATATTGACAAGGGGCAACTCTTGGACTTTTAAAAAGAAACGACTTCGGGTTTTCTGGCTACAGTTTTCAGGATATAATAAGAAAATGTCTTGTGAGCTCTTGATGAATTCTGTTCTGATTCAGAACTCACTGCATCTGATGCTTCACTGCAGATCAAAGGACTGGGTCTTAATGGCATTTAAATTGGGTAGTTGGGACCACGGATATCTGTACATCACTCAACAGAAAAATCCTCCGCAGAGAGGAAATTGCTGAGGAAGTCATAAAGTAATTATAGTGTCGTAAGTACCATATTTACAAATTAGTTTTGTAAGTCTTATTCCTAAGGATCTGCAAACAATGCCATATGCAACATTGCCTAAAAGTTGAGAGGCCATCCCACTTTTATGTTATGGTGTGCGTGCAATTCAGGTCATAAATGCATGCATGTGATACACTCTTCACTCCTGCATACAGCGTGCCAGTTGCTGTGTTCTGTGATCCTCCTCCCCAGCTCTGCCGGGACTAGCCCATCTGAGGCCCACAGCACTGCAGGCTTTCTTATCACCCCCCCACCCCACCCCAGGTCACCTCAGATACTGCTGCCAAACCTGTCAAGGCCCACAGTGGATTCAGAATCCTTCTCCCACTCTCTTACCTGCTGGACCCAAAGCTCTAACTGCCCTGCCCCGCTCTTCCCGTACGTGACCTCATTGGCCACAGCTACCCCCCACCCCGTGGACCCTTCTCTCTCTCTGCCACCTACACACCACTCCGTGCCTCTACCCATGCTCGCCTCAGCTGACCTCTTCCTTCCTTAATCCCTCACCCAAGTCTCAGCTCATCAGACAGTGTGGCTACCTCAACTGAAGACCCTAAAAGCACCCAGCAGACCGACAAAAGGGGGACAAAGAGGGGCGGGTGTGACAGCTTAAATGACAAGCGATTCCGTTAATTCTCTTTGTAAGGGGAATCATGGAATGCAGATTCAGAATAAAGGGAATATAATGCTATCCCACAGCACACACAAGAAGCCTAGTATGGGTGTATATAATCAACGTAAGTGAAACATCTACTTGAGTATATCGTTGTTATGTGCTGGTAAAGTCCTTATGATGGAGGTTTGCTCACTGGGCAGTTCTACAACACTGGACTGGGCAAAAAAGCGCTGGAGTTAGCCTTGGCACTGTTTTGTACTGGTAAGTCAGACATTCTACATCTAAAATAAAAAACGCAGCAAGGGAAAGCAATGTTTTTTTTTGTTTTTTGGGGTTTTTTTTTTCAGGCATATTAGAATAACAGCACACACCCACCAAACCCAAAGGTGCTAGAGGGAGCGGCCAGCAGCAGTGCAGGTTTCAAACAGTGGGGCATCCAGGGGTTGCCCTATAGCTCTCTTAAGGTTCATACAGATTTTAAAAAGAGTTCCTATAATCAGCCAATAATCAATCAAGATCCAATTTATAGCTACTCATTAAAACCCACCCAAGTAAATGCTCAGGAATGCTTTTAACTTCCAACGAATCAAAGTGGTTTGCATCACAAAAACATTTTCATACAAGGAGACTATCTGTTGGCCTGTATGAAAAGAGTTTCTGCAGCCTGGGTCACAGCTTTGCTCAGAGAGCTATGAGGTTTCAGAAATGCCGCCTACCTTTGCAGTGTGTCACCCGGCGTTTCCCTTGTGATTTCGGAGACAGAGACAGAAGTGCTGGGTAAAGAGACGATGGGGCACTGCAAGAGTGACTGGCCTGCCGGGGAGCACTCCCGAGCCCTCAGGCCGAGAGGCTCCCGGCCCCCTGCTAGAAAAACCTGGACACATTTCGGGGATTCTGACAAGTGCGCTCCAGACCTAGCTCTGCAGGCTTAGGGCAATTACATTTTCAGTGAGTAATTTCATGCTTCTTGAAAACGAAATGAATACTGAAGCACATGCGGATAAATAGGAAAGTCCGACTTTCATGTTTCAATTGTGCACTTAAGGGGGAAAAAGAACTTGGAAAATTAAAGGAATTTACTTAACCCGTTGCACACTTGTCAATGATTTTGCGTTTTTAAACACACTTTCAAATAAGGTTACTATTCTCAAAATAGCAGCTCCCTTATTATAAAATGTGTTAGAAAAGACATATAGAAAGATATATATGAACTATTAGTTTGCAGTTTAGGAAATCAAAGGCAGAAAAGGAAAAAAACGTTGCTTTTAGACAAAGTTATAACTGGATGCATCAGAAACTTTCCCCTTCAGAGAAATGCAAATGTTGATGATGGGGGGGAGCCCCATTAGTAAGGAAGGGGTAACAAAGGCAACAGGAGTCTTTTAACCTAGAACTTTTGTTTCAGTATAATGGCATCTCAGTCCTCCTCCTTATGGATGTATCTTGAATCGGTTTAAAGGGGGTGAGTAAAGGGTTTAGTCTTTATGACCATCTTCTGGGTGGTCTGTGTATGACGTGAGCCATCAGACCCCCAGGTACAGGCTGACAGTGAGCGCTCGGCCCCCAGTCCTGCCACATGGACCCCCATGTTCTCCCGTCCCAGCTGCCCCTGGATAACTACTTCTTATGGCCCCTCGAGTTCTGAGGTGAGTGAGGGGCGCCCGCACCAACATTCAATCAGCCTTACCTGCGCTGAAGACCGGCTCCTTGGGTTTGCTGTGGAGATAAAACCAAACCAGTTTGTGAAGGGAGGCTGGGGGTGGTGGTTAGTCCCATTCACAGAAGACCCCACACCCCACTAGCTGCCGCAGTTTGTCACACGGATGCTGTTAAAAAGAAAAACAAAACCACGTAACTGCAAAGAGGAAGAACGTAAAACAAAAATGTCCAAAACCAGGTGCCAGAGACGACAATCCCGACTTTATTGCCAAAGCTGTGCTTTTTATGAGAGCAAATAAAGGTTTGGAGACGGAAAACATGTGGTTCATCACGACGGGAACAGCCCTGCCTAAACATGTAGAAAGGTTTGTTTTCCTTCCCCACGCTCTTCTGGCAGATCATTTGAAGAACTTACTTAAAACTAGCAAACTCCTGTCACAGGGGCTTTGGGGAGAGAATGTTAGCGCCCAGCTCCCAGCAGGGATGGGTACGGGGTGGGCGGGGCGGGGGGAGATGAAGGGGTGGGAGAAAGAATAAGGAATGTCAGGGTGTGGCCACATCCTGGGACGTGCGGGGATCCCCACTGTGGGCCCTGGCCAGGCCGAGAGCCCCCATGACTGCACCTGGGAGACCAGAACCCCAGGGACTGAGGTCATCCCTAGGGGCAATCCTCCCACAGGACGAGCCTGCATGGGGAGTCCCCCCAAGTGCAGGAGCGCACAGCCCTCCCTGTGACAACCCGACAGCCGCCTGTGGGAAGACTGTCACCTCGCGCCAGACAAGGGAAGGGACTCCCAAGCACGGCAGGAAGTGCGTCCTGTTCAAACACAGAGCCAGTGCTTGAAGCCAAGCCTGTGAGACTCTGATGTCCACGCCGTCTTCCAAGGTACCCCTACCCCACCAGAGTACCTCCCGCTTTAAGATGTGGAACAAGACACAGTAAATAAATGAAACCCGTCCCAAAGAGAGCTGGGAGAACTGTGAGCCCGCAGAGGCACCTACATTTTTTGTGCGTACATGTTGAAAAACACATACTGGAGCAGATACAGTCCTTATGTTACCTTTCTCCTTCATTTTAAACTTGAAATACATTGAGAAACACCACCAGTAAAAACTACCCCTAATCCCACGATGTAATAAATGATATTATTTATTAATGGCCTTGATTTTCAGATAATTTTATGAGTACATGGCGGGAAACTCTTTACTGATGCTTTAAAAGTGGTTTACTGTGTTTCAAGTAGGTGGATCTGCTACGGGCTGAGATTTCTGAACGCGAACCACTGGTCACTGAAAATAGTACTCTGCAGGGCCCGCACACCTTTTAACACAAAAGTCTAACTTCCATCAGCCCTGAAGGCCCAAAACAACCTCGGCGGACCCCGATATTTTTCCGATCTCATCTTCCTGTCTCTCCCCTCAGTCACGGACTTCCAGACGCTCTGTCCTTGCTGTCCCGAGACTGAGCCAGCAGCTCCCAAGCCCGGTGTGGACCCCAGCTTCCCATCCCCCTGGAGAGCGCACGGCCCGGCGAGTGCTCGGAGCCGCCCCGAGAGGCCTTCTTCGATGCTCCAGTCTGCAGCCTCCTCGGTCCTGCTTGCCACGCCCCGCCTGGCTTTATCTTTATTAATCTGTCTCTCCCCATCAGGAGTAAAGCGCAGGAGGGCAGAGATCTTTGTTCACGACCGTGTCCCGGGGCCTGTAACAGTCTTCAGCAGCTGCCTGGAAGCTGGTAAGGTCTGGAGCCATCCCTGCCTCTGATCCCAGCTGGCCCCGTGGGTGTGCGTCTGGCCAGGTGGGCTGGAGGCTGTCCCAACGGCCCTGCTGCCCCCCACCTCCCCGGAGGTAGCCAGTACTTCCTGGTGCCTGGCGCTTCTCGCTGCCCTCCTGGTCAGTCCTCAGCCTTTACTGCGCCTTCGCTGCATGCAGCCCCTCCAGGGCCCCCTCTCAGCATCTTCATTCCTCCTTCGGGGTGGTACCCACACAAGGCCCAGTGTGGAGCATCCCTCCCGGTCCTCCTGCTGGGCCCTCGGCAGGTGCCATGTCTGGGCTCAGAAAGGGTGGCTTCAGGACTCCTGTCCTGCTCCCAGGCTTTGTCACAAGCTCACCGAAGGTCTGTGGAAAAGGGGTGCGTGTGTGCGAAGGTTTCCCTTGTGCCTGGGGCTCCCAAGACCTCTACACCACTCGGCCTCTCAGGATTCTACAAGCTTTCAGCTCCTGTCTTCGTACAACCATTCCTCTTCTTCCTGCAGCTCTGCCAAAGATCACGGCAGCCAGGGCAGTCCCTCCTGAGAGGGGCTGGTTACTTTTGGGGCTGGAGTGCGTCATATGACTCGGTGACCCTGGCTCCACGGTGGGCTCACCTGACTTGTTCTCGTCGTTGGGGGGAGTGACCCTCTTGTGATTTTCTAAGCAGAAGCATAAGTCTTAACTGCAACTTTTATATCTTATTAGATTCACAGGCAGGACAAGGACACAAGAGGAAAAGCTGAAACAGAAGACTACAAAGCAAACCTGCTGGTTAGGTAAGCCAAGCAGGGAATTAAAAGACAGGAATGTCATTTTTCCATCATGACTTTGATCACAAAAGCAGAAAGATGCCAAGTCCATGAAACAGACATAAGCAATCTGGAACCCTGACTAGAGACAGAAAAGAGCAATTACATATTATGTCCCTCTTAGAAAGAGCACATCCATAGGGGAATTTGAACTTCAAATATAGGGAAGCCAGTGGAATTCTGATGTTGAAGCACCATAAGAAGATGAATGAAAGATCTGTTCAAAGATCAGAAAAAGGCAGCCTAAGTGTTAACAGCTAAAGGTCACTGAGAGGTACCAGGTACTGAAGTTCTCATAGTTCTTTACACCTTGCTCTAAACTATGCATTGCCTTTTGGGTATACAGGTATCGTATTTAGAAAACATACTATCGCTAGGCTTCGTTATTTTAGAAAGTTCAATTTTTATAGAAAAATATACTATATTTACTTTAGAACCCACGATTCCTGCCCACATACCACCCTCCTGAGAGGCAAGAAGCCTGGGAAAAGGTACTATTCCACTCACACATGCACGTCTTATAAATGCAAACCTATAAAATGACAATAAATCTTCCCAACTATTGATAGAAGGGCAAACCCACAGAACACGTGATGACGATGATCCAAAGTTAAAGATGCTGTGGCCCCAGGTCAAAATCAGCTAATAGGAGCCGCGCACCAATCACCTGTCCGATCTTGAACTTACCATCAATAGAGCTGAGAGTGGGCCCTTCAGACCCAGCCCACTGGAAACACGCTCGGGCTGTGAACTCACTTGGAACGGGAGATGACTGCCTCTCAAGGTGTGGTGTACCTTGTCCCTGGGCACCCATTCCTTAACGTGAGCTAAATGGAAAACTGAAGTGGGTGACTTCGCACTGCCTCTGCCGCCAGGGTGTGGTTCCTGGGGGCAGGGGGGAGAGTGAATAAACTCTGGCACCAGAATGAGGCTCCATCCATCCCTATCCGAGTCTGGAGTCAGTGCAGATGTTCCCCACCCCGAAGCCCAGGACTGAAGTAAGCCCAGAGGAGAGAAAGGATTTCCCTTCTGGCAAGCAAACCTTCGTCTCTTGGCTATTCCGGCCTCAGGCTGCTGGGCCCAGTATCTCCAAAATGAACCATGATACAATCCGGTGCGGGTCTTTTTACGGCTCTGTTTTTGGCAGGAAGGAGATTTGCTGAAAGAGCTTGGCTGTACACTCCCTAAAGCTGGAAGGTTCGGGAGACTCTCCTAAGGACTCTTCTAACTAGAAGCAGTCCCTGGGGGTCACGGAGGACGCGAGGAAGCCTGGAGCCTCCACCAGACCAGTAGCTGGATCTAGAGGCAGTAGGAGCAAACCAGACGGTTGGCCCAAAGAAAAACTCCCACCCGGAGCTGTGAGCTCACACCACGAAGCAGCTATAATCACCTAAGTCACATGTTATCCCCGAAAACGTTCACTGTGGACTCTGGTTGCCGGGACTGTCAAAAGTGGCTGTTTCCCCTTCATCTGATATCACTCAGATGACTCACTGTGGGCTGGGTGTTTGTAAGCGGGGGAGTCCAGCCAAGAACTCGTCCAGACTCAGATGCAACGAGTATTCCCTGCACTGCTCCTGGGCGGTGGGATCCGCGCTCAGCACGTTCGTATCTGTTACTAATTTATCCCAAGGTCCTGAGAGCCGGTCTCCGACACACGGGTGACGCGTGTAACAGGGAGCTCTGGAGACGGGAATTAGTGCAGACTGACAGAGGCCAAATGCTTCCGAGCAGAGATACTTGCTTTACAGAATGATTAATAAGGCCTGATCGAGGAGGAGACCGTTCCAAAGTCAAACATGTTTTTTCCCTGCAACGTATTCATCTACAAAAACGGTACCTCTCAGCAAACATACCATGACTCCTTCTGAAAACGACTTCGCTTGATGAAATGTGATCCCTGCTGGGAGTCAAGATACTCTGCTATGTAAATAATGATTCTTTTTATAAATTGCCCTTAAGTAAGCAGCTGTTAACTACAAGTAGGGTCATTCAGGAACCATCTATTTAAAATATCTAGAAGTTTTTACTGGGGACAAAAACTACTGCTTCATAGACATTTCCAACCAATACTTCCAGTTTAACGTGGCAGAAGGAGCATAGGTTTTTTTTTTTTTTTTGGTTGCACTGGGTCTTAGTTGAGGCTCGCGGACTCCTTCATTGCAGCACGTGGGCTCCTTAGTTGCAGCAGGCGGGCTCCTTAGTTGTGGCATGTGAACTCTTAGTTGCAGCATGTGGGATCTAGTTCCCTGACCAGGGATCGAACCCAGGCCCCCTGCATTGGAAGAGCGGAGCCTTACCCACTGCACCACCAGGGAAGTCCCAGGAGCACAGATTTTGAAGGCAGTTGGATTCGTGTTTTATTTGGGCAAATCATTTTACCTCCATAAACTTTAGATTCTTTCATCTACAAAAATGGGACTAAAACCACTGTGAGGCATAGGGTACCGGCAGGATCATATATAACATGTAACAAAGTATCTAACACACGGTTATTAATTAATATTACTTCCCTCTTCCTCCTAATTTCACTGACAATAACCTATCAATACATGTATGTATTTTGAGCTCTTCACCTAACAGCCTCAAAACTAAAACAAAATAAAGAATACCATACCAGCACTTATTATTTTAACATTTGTTAAAAACTAAATGACCCCTTGGGTTAAAGAGTGAAACAATCTTTTCATTTGAAAAAAAAAAAAAGATGATTCATTTAAATCACCTAATTTCCAATGTTTCGGAATCCAAAATGCAGTGTTAAAATCATCTACCAATAGGTGGTGCTGTTTGCATAGTTCTTAAATGACTATGGTTTTTAAATCTCAGTATATAGGTAACATCCTTTCATTCATTCAGCGAATGTTTATTGAGCACTTACTGTGTGCCAGAACTGTGCAAAGTGCTAGGAATATAAAGAAGAAAAAATGACACAGCTCTGCCCTCCCAAAGCTTAAGGGGGCGGGGGTGGGAGGGTGGAATGTTTGGGAAGCCCCTGGAGGGTGGGGAGGGAGTTACAGTTACAGATAAAGTTAATGGGCAGGAACAAAGCAATCTGGAAGGCAGCTAACTCAGACCAGGGCGCTAAGGCAGGCTTCCCAGAGAAAGGGGCATCCTGAGCTGGGTCTTGAAGGATTAGCTGGAGTTCTCCTCCTACCAAGTTTCCAGACACTTACATATGCCACTTAGGACAAGGGACAAACCTCCACTTACTAAGTGTTAAAAAGTGTAATTCATCAAGCTGTGCATTTGTTTGGTTTTGGTATCTGTTTGATTTTCTAATACTACAATAAAAAGATTTTTCTAGGGGCTTCCCTGGTGGCGCAGTGGTTGAGAGTCCGCCTGCCGATGCGGGGGACACGGGCTCGTGCCCCGGTCCAGGAAGATCCCACATGCCGCGGAGCAGCTGGGCCCGTGAGCCATGGCCGCTGAGCCTGTGCGTCCAGAGCCTGTGCTCCGCAACGGGAGAGGCCACAGCAGTGAGAGGCCTGCGTACCTCAAAAAAAAAAAAAAAAAAAGAAAAGAAAAAAGATTTTTCTACATATGCTATCTTCTTACTTTCATTTGGGTTTCTTTAATGAAGACTGAGTTTGAATATCTTTTCCTTAGTTAATTGGCTACGCATATTTCTTTCTCAGTGAACTGTCTCTGTTCAAACCTTTTACCCACTTTCCGATTGAGTTAACTGTCTTTTCCCTCACTGGTGTGTGTTGTGACCTTTGGAAATGAAGGACATTGACCCTTTTCAGTTGTGGGTGTCATTCGTATTTGTTGAGAGGATGAGTCTTCATGGGCTTTTCCTTCCCACTTCCGGCCAAGCCTTACGCTCTGTCCTGCACATGGTAGGTGCTCAGTGAGTCAAGCAGTGCTGGGAAAGGGTATGAGTAAGGTGAGAGAAATGTTCAGAATTTCTGATTCCTCCCTTTTCAGGTTGGGGTGAGATCAGAAATGGGAGTTGGAGAATTCTGGAATGTCCCAAAAAAGAGAGGCACTCAAGATTGGGGAGTGGGGTGAGCAAAGGTGTGCAAGCATCAGCTCCAACTCTGGATGGAGAAGGCAAATAACAGGAGTCATACCATCTATGGAGCACCAATGTCGGCAAGCCCCATGCTACGTACGCCATCTTGTTTAATCCGCACAACAGCCCTGAGAGGTAGGTATTAGTTTTTACTGGTGCTGAGGGAAACCCCAAAGAGGTTAAGTAACTAGTTCACAGTCACATAACAAAAGTGGCAGAGCTGGGATTAAAATTTGGTTATGGCTATAATGCCCCATCCGTCTACACTCTTTTTGTTATATTGATTGGGGTAAAAAGATTCATTCAACAAATGTTTATTGGGTACCCACTGTATGCCGGGCATTGTTCTAGATGTTGGGCTGGTCTGACTGGACTAGAAAAGACTTGTTGGTATCCAAACGTCCAACAAAAGTGCATTTGCCTAGATAAATGATTCACATCTGGAATAACATTGTAAGAGTATATTTCCTGACACAAAGACATACTCATACAGCAAATGAAAAAGAGGGTTACAAAATGTATGCAGAAGAATATCCTTTATGTAAAAATTATACACTACACACATGCAACACCCTAGAAGTAAAGTCTGGATGTAAACACAATAAAATGGTCACTGTGAGTTCTCTGAGTGCTGAGATTAGAGAGGATTTTCCTTTCCTCTGTTTTGTACATTTGGATATCCTAAAACACATGTTTATTTGTGTAATAAATAGGTTACTTCAAAAAGGAAAATAAATCCTGCTGGGGGAAGGTGAGAGGTAGTGCTGGAAGCCGTGGATATCAGGGTTCAAGACAGGGGGAGGAGCCAGCAGATGCAGGACCTTGAACCCAGGCTGAAGATTAAGGTTTAGATTCCACCATCAGTGATGCGAAAGGAAAAGAAGAGCAATGCTGAGCCTTGAGGACCTTGAGGTGTCGCTCAAAAGACTGCCTCGTTGGTGTGCAGAAAAGGGAACCCTCCTGCATTGTTGGTGGGAATGTAAGTTGGTGCAGCCACTATGGAGAACAGTACGGAGGTTCCTCAAAAAACTAAAAATAGAGTTGCCATATGATCCAGCCATCCCACTGCTGGGTATATCTGGACAAAACTGTAATTCGAAAAGATACATGCACCCGCTATGTTCACAGCAGCACTGTTTACAATAGCCAAGATGTGGAAGCAACCTAAATGTCCATCGACAGATGAATGGATAAAAAAGATGTGTGTGTGTGTGTGTGTGTGTGTGTGTGTGTGTGTGTGTGTGTAATGGAATATTACTCAGCATAAAAAAGAATGAAATAATGCCATCTGCAGCAATAGGGATGGACCTGGAGATCATCATACTGAGTGAAGTCAGACAGAGAAAGACAAATACCATATGATATCACTTATATGTGGAATCTAAAATATGACATAAATGAACTTATCCATGAAACAGAAACAGACTCACAGACTAGAGAACAGACTTGTGGTTGCCAAGTGGTGGGGGGGGCAGGTAGGGATGGACTGGGAGTTTGGGATTAGCAGATATAAACTATTGTATATAGAATGGATAACCAACAAGGACCTACTGTACAGCACATGGAACTATATTTAATACCCTGTGATAAACCATAATAGAAAAGAATATACATATATTATTATAATTATATATATTATATATAACTGAATCACTTTGCTGTACAGCAGAAACTAACACAACATTGTAAATCAACTCTACTTAAATAAAATAAATTAAAAAAAAAAAAAGACTTTCTCATTGAACGCTAGAGCTTAAAGAAGGGTGGAGCTGAGAGCTCCGCTCAGGGTTCTGAACTTCACAGCCTGGATAAAGCAGCCAGTTGCACAACACAAAAGGGGATCTAAGGGAACACTTTTATGTGGTAGACATCTTCATAATTTTGAAGCTTTTTTCATGTTTGTTTACTCCAAAGATGGGCAGTTTATTTGTGTGTTACAACAAGGTTTCCAGCAGATGGCTGAAACATTTCTTGTTCTAACAAAATCAGCTCATATTGCAACAACTTTTTGATGGAAACAAAATGTCTTGCTTACAAAGTTGATATATCTTATTCCCGTCAGAACTACAAAGGGGGAACCAGTTGGATAACTGAAACATTTTATCAGTCTACCAACATCTAACATAAACTATGCATTATAAAACAGTAGTTGTTTTTCTGTCTGATATAAAAGATTTAAAAAAAAAATTTTTTTTAAAACCTCTCTTGGATTAGTCTACTGGCGACATTAGATAGTACGGGTTGTTTATCAGAATGTTATTGGCGTTCCCTATTCAAATTTAATAAGTACTTCATTATGACACAAATCACTGTATAACTGTTAATATTCACTTACAATCAATAATATATAAGGTGAATATTACATTGCCATATATTGCTTTTGTTCTTATGAAAGTTTTGTCAGTACAAAGATTAATAAGGGCTGTTAAAATTCTGTGGCTCATTACAAGCAAAATATTTTAAAATGTTAACTATTCTAAGATAAAAGTGTACAATGTCACAAGAAAAACTTGACTCTCATGACCATTTCCAAAGAAAATGAGATACAGGAGCAAGAAAAGTGAAACTCTCAGGAATAATAGTTTCTATGAACGCAAAACACATAATTATTATTAAATAAATTAATGTATCTTGGAAAACGTGAATGTTTAGGACATCAAAAACACTATTATTTTATGTTCGACAGTAAGATCTGTACAGTTTATAGGGAGTGTCATTGTTATTACTGAGAAATATAAACGTTGAAAGGAGCCTCTTTCTAATTTTCACAAAAGTGCCAGATGCACGGAAGACAGCTTTGTATATGGTGTGTGGTAACTGTGAGCTTTTATAGCAAATAGTCTGTGACTGATATAAGTTATAGCACTGCTCTGTGTGAATGACTTGCTTCTGCAAATCAGGACAGACCCAAAGTTACAGCTCACTCACTCACATTCTGATGAGCTTTCCTGTGAATCTCCGGGCCTGCACACCAGCTCATTCTGATGTGACATTGACAACCATGAGAATATATGGTCGGTCCTCTGTATCCGCAGGTTCTGCATCCGTGGAATGAAACACCCACAACCATAAAGATCCACGGCTGGTTGAATCTGTGGATGCAGAACCCACTGACTAAAGGACTTGAGCGTCTGGCCTTGGTGTGGCGGTGGGATCCTGGAACCAATCCCCCTCGGACAACCTGGGATGACTGGATAATACTTTATTTCTCCCCAACCAGTTTTACATTTTGCCAAAATCCAGGTTGCACTCATAGGACTGTGTCCTGTGAATGTAAGTTAATATGCGTTAGACCAAAAATAGACTAATAATTTCAGATGTCATCCACCACCTTCATCTTACCAATGAGGAAATGAAGTTCAGAATTCTGGAAAGCCTCATGAATTATTTTCTTCTACCCTGCACAGGTCTCGATTTATAACAGCTGCCGTTACCGAGTGCCAAGTGCTACGATAGGTGTTTTCCTACCCCGTTAGCTCTTTGACAAGATTCAAGGGAATTAGGTATAAAATCCCTAATTCACAGAGGGGAAAAACTGAGGCTCAGAGAAGTTAACAGGCCAAATTCACTTACAAACCCAGATCTCCCTTTTACTCCAGAGCCTGTGCCCTTTCCATTACATCTTGCTGTTTATAGTAACCAAACATGGACAATGTGTCCAAATGCAAGCCAGCATTCTGGAACCATGAACAGTGTAAGACAGCATCCTGGCACCATGGACAAATACTTGTGTGTGATGCAGAAGAGGTCCCGCTGTCTTAGACCACCGAGGATCATGTTTAAAAGGGGAACTGCATCGAGGCCACCTCTCTATCCCTTTCTTTGCCTGCTTTAAGCCATGGGGACTGGGCATTGGTCCATTAGACTCCAGCTCTGATTTGCTACAAGGTCAAGGTAGCCCAAGAGTGGGGCTCTGCATATGGGAATGGAAAGGAAAGATGAAGGGAAATGGACAGGCAGCAACAGAAGCACCAGCCTGACCTTCACCTCTACGGCTTCTCAGCTACTTCTTCCTTCTGTCTGAGTTCCTGCCGCCTTCATTCCCATGGGCCCCTAAAGGTGTCTGTCGGTACCAGCAGTGACCTAAGAGAAGGCAGGAACTGTCTCTCTGAAGCTCCTTAGGTGCAACTCGACCAGTTCAGTGCTACGTGGGCCTCAACTACTATTCCTGGGCTCTAATGAGACAAAGAATTTATGTTTAAATGGACATGTTTAGTTGCCTGAATTATTTTTATAAAATGATTAGTAAATTTTCCCAGTCCCTCATTTCCAAATCAAAAGTTCCTACGGTAGCATTAAAAAACAAAAACAAAAAAACCCTTTGTAAATATCTTTCATGGAAATATTTACCCAGCACACTTAGCAAAGCCATAGGATTTAAAAGATACAACAGATCTGGAGTTTGCACAATGCAGATTCTTTTTGCAAATTCTTAATACAAATCAGATGTGCAGGGAAGGAGCCAAGTTTTTAAGAATTGCCAAGATCTAGACATCTCAGGTCAACTTCCAAGCTTACGCTGAATTCAGAGAAGCCTAAAGGCCACCCTGCATCTCCCACTTACGCTCCACTACCATTGTAACTACTTGGCCTTATTTCCAAGGTATTATCACCCAATTAGCATAATCTTCTGATAAGAAGTCCTATTAATAGCCTAAATTAGAAGACAACCTCATGTTAGTGGTTTTCAGATTGTTAATGGACTGTGGACTTGACCTGCTAGAGATATGAGAGGCCCCTGGATCTCTTTCTACAAAACCTATCTTTTAGGAATAAAACTGAAAAAGGGTTTATTTAAGCTTCCTTTACAGGACTGAATCAGAATGGACTTACAAGCTTGGAATTTTTTCAGCCTGTGGGCTGGAGTCCACTGCTTTATGACTAAGCCTTCTCCTTACACGAACATTTGGAAAAAACCAAAACAAAACATGGTTAGCCTGTGAAGCTGAAATTCCTTCCTAAGCCTTGCTCAATAGAGAGAACAGAATTAAAGCACAATGTTTAAAAAGAGAGAATAAAGTACATTGAGTAGATATATACAGAGACAGAGAAACTGATCTCATATACACAATACATTCTTAAACATAAAACAAGCTCTTAAAATGCCCCAAATTAGCTTTCACTAATAAAATGTCACTATTAGTTTAACAGTGAGATATCATAATCCACTCTAAACCAACCTCAGAGAAAAAACTCAAAGCACGTTTCATGAAACCAGAAAGAAAATGGTTCCTAGTTCTGGTGTTAGCTCAATATTAAAAATAGTTTCTGACAAATCATAAAATTACAACTTTTCACCCAGTCTGTCGTAGAAAATACTGTTCACAAACAAGCCATTAAAATTAATTTTAAAATGGCAGCAGAGAGTATGAGAAATATAAAGTGCTCAGTATGGAAATTCAGAACAGGTTCTCAAATTCCATCGAGTTGGTACTAAGCAAATTCTCAGAAATGACTTCTGTCTGAATAGGAGCCCTGAGAGTTCAAGTTGTAATTTTCTACTTGGATGATAACTGGTGTGAGCTGTGACCGGCAGCTGTTTGATTAGCGCCCACAGTGATGTCAGGAGAAGGAGTATGTGGCGTGGAGGGCTCACAGCTTGTGTGCGTATTAGGGGGTCTTCTGATCCACCTCTGGGAAAAGAGGCCACACGATATCTGAACCGCAGGAACCAGAAGTAAGACGCCCCTTACCTTTCACTGTTCTTTTTGCCACTAGAAGAACTGCTGGTGGATCCCGTGCGATTCCGGTTTCCTTTGGAATCCCCATAGCTTTCCCTTCGACCACCAGGAGATACCCGTTCAGAAGAGCTGGTCCTCTTGATGGTACTAAAAGTACAAAGTAAATGACAATGAAATCCTTCACGGAGTGATTTTATTTTATTGCTGAGTGTGACAATATATACATAGAACATTCTATTTCCATGTGGAGATTTAAAAGATAGACTGGTTTGAAATTCCTAATTATAGAGATCAAAAAACTTTTCAGAATGTCACTTGAGATCAATGCCTCTACTCACTGCCTTTGTAACTGGGGCAATTAGTGTAGTTCAAGGTCATAGAGGAAGTTGAAAGGTAAGATTCCCAACAATACCGTGAGAACTCTCCAGGGGCTTAGTGGGAGGTGACCCCACCCTTGTGCAGGTTTCAGTCTAGACCAGTGGTGCTCAACCAGGGGAGACTCTGCCCCCCAGGGACATCTGACAATGTCTGGAGACACTTTTGCTTGTCACAACTGGGGCAGGGGGAGGGCTGCTACATCTAATGCATAGAGGCCAGGGACGCTGCTAAACACCCTATAATGCCCAGGACAGCCCCGTGACAAAGAATGATCCAGCCCCAAATGTCAATAGTGCTGATATGGAAGAACTCTGGTCTAAAGGCATACGTGGGACAAAGACATTCCACTCTCTATAGGATGCCTCTGTTTAGAGGTGGTACCCATGCAAGTGCTTACTTCCTTCTGAATAACCAGAGGGACTAGAGTGGTTGGAAGCCTGGTGAGGGATGTCTGGGGAAGACTTCCTGAAGATTGTGAATTTCTGGGAGACAGAAAATGAACAGCTTGAACGTGTTATAATGACACAGTAGGGAAGAGCGTGTCCTAAGAAGAGGCATACCCCACGCACAGGTAATCCACAGGCGTGAGGGGTCAGTTAGCCAGGGCAGGGGCTGTAGGTTGATGGTTTGCTCTTGGAGCCCGGAAGTGTATTACAGGCATCCCTGTAAAGTTTCTTTGTTTGTTTTTTTTATCTTCATCATTAGGCCATATGTTTCCTGAGATCCCGTCTCATTTATCATTCTTATATTCTTTGCAGAGCCTAGTAGAGAAGCTTGATAAATATTAATTAAATGAAAGGGTGAAATAAATGAAACGATCAATGGTAGTGTCACACTGACCCTGTCACAGGTAGAGGCATGTGATGCTGTAATTCAGCACCTGCTCCGTGAGGAAGAAAGAAGGACACGAGTGTATGGTGGTGCTGCTCCCGGGTGGGGCTGCGGGGGGAGGTCTGGGCTGGATGCACAGAGTCAAGGTGCAGGTGGGCGATAACGCAAGTCTGCAACCCAGGAGGTGGCTCAGAACTGGCACTGTCAACTGGGTGGGTCACTGAACCATGGATGCGGAGGAAATCTCCACGCCGGGAAGGAGAGAAGGTGAGAACGAAGAGAACCTCCCCGGGAAAGAGTGACTTTATAAGACGTGGGTTGAGGAACTGCCACAGGAATCTCAGGTAGCAGGTAAACCCCGAGGGACTGGGGAGGAAGAACCGCCGGAGGACAGTTAAGGTGCTGGGGTTGTGGAGGCAGGAGGGGGACCTCGATGATGAAGCCTCAGGGGTTCCAGTCAGGGGAGGGTGGAGACGGACCTGAACTTTAATCCGGAGGACACAGGAGCTGAGAAGCTTGAGACAGTGAGACTACTGCCCCTGGGCTGGATTCCAAAGCCCTCCTTTCTCACAATTAAATAACACAGAATGTGCAAGAGCCTTGCACATGGGATGCTCTGCTGTCTTCCCTTCATTCTCTTTTCCTCCTCATCTCTGCCTTCCTTTGGGCCAACTTTAAGTTCTTTTTCCTCTGTAACTTCCAATCGGTCAGTAAATAATCTCTTAGCACATTTTCAAAAACTGCACAGTGTAACGGCTTTTGAAAAACCATCTCGCTCCCTGAGTGAACGAACATAAATAAAATGACCATAATCATGATGATCTGAAGACACATTCTGCGTAGTCTTTTTGGTCACTGAGGAAACCTCTGAATTGACAGCCCCAGGATCTCACAGCTGGGATCTGCACGGGTGTGCCTTAAGGTCAAAATGTGAATTTTTAGAACTCTGAATTTGAGGACAAGGGAATTATAGATCTTAGGAGAGCATTACATTTCTGAAATTTAGGACTGAAGTCTAAAAATTACAGAAACCTTTATGTTTAAAGTTCAAGATCTTCCAGTGACGAAAAACACCAAGCTAATTTCACGTTGTGGGAGCTCTCTCGGCTAAGCATCTGGCCCGCCGAGGCTCTCAGGCACACTGCCCCAGCAGCTGGCAGCCCTGAGCAGCACCTCCATAGTGTCCTTGTGGGAGTTCAGGGTAAGTTCACGGCAATTTAAAGGCTTGTATAAAACACCCTTAAAGAGCTGAAAAGCCATGACTATTAATCAATGATAGCAAACGTTAACCGATTTTCTAATAATCAACACTCAACCTGGTGGCTGGAAGAGTTAAGAGGGGAGATCAATGATGGAACCATGGGCAGCAACGGTTCACGTGTATTAAGAGCTTTGCGCTTTATATGAATCGTTTAATTTCAACCTCAAATCCCCTGCAAAAGTGTCATTATCCGTATTCTACAGATGAGGGGACAGCTTCAGGGATACAAAGCAACACGTCTGAGGTTACTTGACCCCTTGCTCTCTACTGGGCCTCCTAGTTAAGGCCACCTAGGGAATTCCCTGGTGGGCCAGTGGTTAGGACTCCTCGCTTTCACTGCAGAGGGCCCGCGTCTGATCCCTGCTCAGGGAACTAAGATCCCACAAGCTGTGCGGCATGGCCAAAAAATAAATAAATAAAATAAAGACCACCTGCAAGTTATGAAACACTGAAGTCCATTAGTTTTGAGGACCTGTTGAACAGAGATGTTGAACGTCTAAAAATCCAATAAAGGTCAGTAATTAATACAGTTATATGATTTAAGACTTGATCAACGGCAGGCATTGGATAAGGCCCTCTAAGCTACTGCACTAAAAGGGTGGTAAAACTACCAAAGCAGCAGTGAGGGTTACAAAGTAAATCTAAGTACTCCTCACCTGGGTGTGGAACTGTTCAGTGTGCATGCACTGAGAAGACTCACAGACCTGTTTAATCTATGTACGAGAGGCACGGAAACAAAGCAGAATAGACATGAGTACAATAATCAAAGCGTGGAAAAATATTTTGGTAAACGTCAATAAGTTACAGAATACACTGCACGTTAAAATGGGAAAACATTTTGGTTTGCATATATAGACTTGGATATAATCCATCGCGGCTCCTTCAAGATATTTGGCATTCACGCATTTGCATTAAAATGTTAAGCTTTTAAAAAAATCTACTATTGTTGCATACGTAGAAAAAACGAGAAATTTCCTTTTGAGAGCCAAGAGCTCTCATGAATTAAAGAGGATTTACTAGGACTCAGAGTGAAGGACAGAAAATAGAGCTTGAAGACAAGACATCTGCAGGAACACGGGCGGCCAGAAGAAGTGACACTGTACACTCACTGAGAGAAGCCTCTCCAACAACCAGCAGGGAATATCAAAGAAGTTACTCTCCCTCGGGACAGCAAGTGAGAAATCATGTTCTTTATTTTGAAAGTGGCAGAAGTCCTAGCTTGTGAAAGACTGTATAATAACACAGCACATTTTTTATTGCTTAAGGCAAGCATTTTTGGTGTAGAAATGCAGATACCATCATTTCTCTTTTCCCTTCTGCTCTCAACCTCCACCCTCAAACCCAAAGTTCTGAAAATACAATGGTTCTCTACCTTACACTACAGCTGCATTCAATGGTTTTTGCCAATTTAAACTAAATTTTAGACATAATAAAGTCTCTGCAAAGGGAGAACAGAGGAAAAATGGTCATCTTTCTTCTTATGGTTAGATAATAACTCTAAATGTAATAAGCTACCACAGCATCTTTCTTTCATTATGTGATTTAAAACCAAGAATTGGTTTTCCAAAATTTTGCAAAAAAGATCCCAAACTTCTACAACTGAAAAAAAATACTGGGTCTTCCCTAGTGGTCCGGTGGAAGCCTCTGCGCTCCCAATGCAGGGGGCCCAGGTTCAATCTCTGGTCAGGGAACTAGATCCCGCGTGCCGCAACTAAAAGATCCCGCGTGCCGCATCGAAGACCCGGCACAGCCGGGTCCTATTTATAAAGAAATAAATGAATAAATAAATAAAAAGGAAAGAAAGAAAGAAAATACTAATCTGAGGGGAAGCTTGTACTCGTGACCCGAGATTTTCTGATGAGGTCATTTGCCGTGGCAGCCGGAGAGATTAACGCTAGATTAAAACGATTATCTACTCAACAAATACTCATTTGGAATCAATTTATACTGGGCTCTACGCTGAGCACTGGCAAATCAACATGGGACCAGGACTAACCTGGTTTTTGTCCTGCGAGGGGTGAGGTCATCGTGACAGATTGAGGTCACGCAACTTCAGGAATTAGGAAATGCTCTCATCTTGGTCTAAAGCCATCTTTGCAGCAAAACCCAAGGCATTTCCTAAGAAGGCTGGGGGCCTTAGAGAATTTGACAGACCAAAATAAGTTTTTTTTCTATCATATGAAGCCAACTACCTGAGCCCAGAGGGGGGAATTGAAACACTTCTGATAAGAGAATAAGTACCAATTCATCTTCCTCTGCTCAACAGCATCAACTCCCATTTCTAGCTTGTTACAGAGATCACACTCAAAACCTGACTTTAACACATACATTTCAATGGATCTCAGTGATAAAGAATATAGTAGAAAAAAAAAAAAAAACCCCAAAGCAGATGTAAATCATGTAAGTACCTGGCACTGACTTTGGTGCTTTTACAAATGCTGTATTTCTAAGGAGTGCAACTATTTTTCTAAAGGACTATCAGCTGTTTGTTTGAAAGCCACAGATATTCACCATCCTACCTTCCAACTGGAGCAGCGCATTTTAAAAATAATGCTCTCTTTTTGTACCAGTTTTGTTCTTTTGATCTCTCTTCTCACAGCTTTGCCCTATTGTAAAGCTCTGCTTAGGAGTGGGAAGAATGATGGATTGTTTTGAGCCAGTGGAAATGTTATTCTATTGTCAGCTCCAGCATCCCCACCGAGGAAGGTATGACCCTACAATGTCTTCCCCGGATTTTCTGCCTTTTCTCCTTTCACTAATGGAAACAAAGCTTTTCCCAAGGATTCCAAATCACGCCCCCAATCGAAGTCTTAATTGGCAACACAAAGCACAACCCCTGGGTGCTGGACAGTTTCCAAAGGGGATTTTGTTCTTTAGTACTAGGCTGAAAAAACCTCAGAGAAAAGAAAACAAACATATACCCATCCACACACCAGAGATGCCCCAGCTTGGTTAATTTGGAACTCTGATTACAGAAAAATTCCTACGTGATTATAAATGTATTTGAAATGGCTCGGAGGTTGTTTTAATCCTCACAGGCAGAATGCCCAGCTTGCTTCTGTTTTCAAAATTCTCTCCTAAGGAGAGATCTATAGGAACTTCGTCACAGAGTAATTATTATATGCCACTGTTTGGGTTTCCAACTTCCAGACAGATGGGAATTCACATCCACGGAAGCCCACAAAAGGCAGAGAAACAAAATAAATGAACCACTATGCTCTACACCGAAACACCAAGAGTCTCAGACACTCAATCTAGAAAACCATGTATTTCTAGTTGGCTGCTGGACAATAGCTTATCAAATGAATAAAACGGATTATTTTGTAAATTAAAAAGAAAAGTCTACAGAGGCCTAAGAACATTCCTAGAAGGAAGGTTACTGTTTAAATGCTAATACACACACACACACGCACATACACATATATATAAAATATGATGGCTACTGATTATCCTCCCCCGCCACCATCCTTTCCTTCTAAGATAATATTGCCGAGGGCAAGCACTGTCCATGAGCTCCTTCATACATGGCTGAAACGACCCAGGCTTCTGCTCACAGCAAGGGGCCTGGTCCTGTAATGGGAGTTCAGGCCCTGCAGCCCCATATGAATGGGCAGTTCTGTCTCTCAGAGTTGCAACTTGCCGCCAACCTCTGCTCAGTCACCCTCGCCCCTGCCTTCCACTCCTGTCAGCACCCTCAGGGGCATCTCAGAACATCACTGTTTCTAAAAAGCATCATCCAGACAGGATGGGGCACACAAAAGGGATGGTTTCCAACGAGTAATTATATCAAGAATTTTTTTATGAGTAGATGTAAGCGCTGACCTGGAAATCTTTGCAAGAAGCAGCCTATCCCAGTGAAAGGAGTGTGAGCTCTAGATCCAGACAGACCTGGGTTTGAGTCCAGGTTCTCTACTCACTTGATCCCGGGCAAGTTACTTCACTTCTTTGAGCGTCAGTTTACCCACTGGCAAAACAGGGATAATAATATCTACCTTGGAAGGTTGTTTTGAGGATCAGTGATAATGGTATTAAAAGCTCGATGCTTAGTACGCTTTTATTATCAAAAGATAATTTCTATCATCATCACTGATTTAAAGAGGGGCTGAAGCACCATTAGGGCTCTTTGTCTTTTTCACATCCTGTGGGAAAATATCAATTAGATTCTTCAGCAGAGCCTCACTCCTGTAGTCATCTGCATAAATCTCATCCCCCAGTCTTATCCTACCCTGAATCAATATTTCAAATACTAGAACTCAAAACCCAATTTGCCAGGGATTCTAACAGTTGTGCCAATTAATCCGGCAAGGTCTAAGAAAACCATAAACAGTCTATTAAGTGAAGGACATTATTGTACTACATCAAAGTTACTTTGGATCAAACACAGAGCCTTCTACAAAATCAAAGTGCAAGAATGCTTGACATATGCTCTCATGAAAGGAACTGAAAGCTAGAAATTATATCTACATTTCAAATTTTACTTTTATGATTTTTTGCTCTGAAAAAAAATTTTCCTTCTACTTAAATGCCAAATATATAAAGAGATATAAATTTTAAAAGTTTATTTTCTTTAAGAATAAAGAAAAAGAATCTCATTTTTTCATTAACTACTTGCTACTTTAAAAAGTCAATCTTGAAGTTCAACAACTCACTCTTAAACAGCCAATGAGTTAAAGAAGAAATCGCAAGAGAATTTTGAAAATATCTAGAGACAAATGAAAACAAAAACAAAACATTCTAAAACTTGTAGGATGCAGAGAAAGCAGTGCTAAGAGGGAAGTTTATAGCTGTGAAAACACTTACATTAAAAAGACGAAAGATCTGAAATCAACAACTTAACTTTATACCTCAAGGAAACAGAAAAAAACAAGAACAAATAAAGCTAAAAGTTAGCAGAGGGCAGGTAATAATAAAGATTACAGTAGAGATAAACAAAATGGAGAAAAGAAAAACAGTAGAAAAAAATCAATGAAACCAAGAGTTGATTTTTGAAAAGATCAATAAAATTGCCAAATCCTCCATTAAACTGAGAAAAAGAGAGAAGACTCAAATAACTAAAATTAGAAACTAAAGAGGGACTATTACAACTGATGTCACAGAAATAAAAAGGATTATAAGAGACTACAGTGAATAAATGCATGCCAACAAATTGAATAAACTAGAAGAAATGAATAAATTCCTAGAAACATACAACCTATCAAGACTGAATGATGAAGTATTGAAAACTCTGAATAGACCTATAACTAGTAAGGAGATTGAAGCAGTAATCAAAACTCTCCCGGGCTTCCCTGGTGGCGCAGTGGTTGAGAGTCCGCCTGCCGATGCAGGGGACACGGGTTCGTGCCCCGGTCTGGGAAGATCCCACATGCCGCGGAGCGGCTGGGCCCGTGAGCCATGGCCACTGAGCCTGTGCTCCGGAGCCTGTGCTCCGCAAGGGGAGAGGCCACAACAGTGAGAGGCCCGCCTACCGCAAAAAAAAAAAAAAAAAAAAAAAAAAAAACTCTCCCAACAAAGCAAAGCCCAGGACCAGATGGCATGACTCTAGAATTCTACCAAACATTTAAAGAACTAATACCAATGCTCCTCAAACTCTTCTAAAGACTAAAGGGGCAGTGGGGGCACATCCAATCTCATTCTAGGAGGCCAGCATTATTCTGATACCAAAAAAAAAAAAAAAAAAAAGACACAACAAGAAAAAATACATGCCAATAACTCTGATAAATAATGATGCAAAAATCAACAAAATACTACCAAACTGAATTTAACAGCACATTAAAAGGATTATACACCATGACCAAGTGGGATTTATACCTGTACTGCAAGGATGGTTCAACATAAGAAAATCAATATAATATTGTACATCACATTAAGAGAATGAAAGAAAAAAACCACATGATCATCTAAATTGATGCAGAAAAAGCACTTGACAAAACTCAACACCCTTCATGATAAAAGCACTCAAACTAGGAATAGAAGAAAACTACCTCAACATAGTTAAAAACCATATATGAAAAGCCCACAGTGAACTCATACTCAGTGGTGAAACACTCAATGGTGAAAGCTTTTCTCCTAAGGTCAGGAACAAGGCAAGGATACTCACTCTCATCACTATTGAACACAGTACTGGAAGTCCTAGCCAGAGCAATAAGACATGTAAAAAAATAAAAGGCATCCACATTGGAAAGGAAGAAGTAAAAACTATCTCTGTTTGCAGATGACATGATCTTAGGGAAGACCCTAAAGATTCCACAAAAAAACTGTTAAAACTAATAATTTCACCAAAGTTGCAGGATACAAAAACCAAAACACAGAAATCAGTTGTAGTTCTATTCACTAACAATGACCAATCTGAAAAGGAAATTCAGAAAATAACCCCATTTATGATAGCATCAAAAAGGAAAAACTACTTAGGAATAAACTTAACCAAGGAGGTGAAAGACTTGTAGACAGAAAACTACAAAACACTGCTGAAAGAAATCAAAGAAGATACAAATAAATGGAAAGTCATCCTATTTTTGTGGGATTGGAAGACTTAATATGTTAAAATGTCTACACTACCCAAAGTGATTTACAGATCCAATGCAATCCCTATCAAAATACCAATGGCATTTTTTGTAGAAATAGAAAAAAAAATCCTAAAATTCATATGGAATCTAAAGGGACCCCAAATAGCCAAAACAATCTTGAAAAAGAAGAACAAAATTGGAGGACTCACATTTCCTGATTTCAAAACATACTACAAAGTAACAGTAATCAAGACAGTGCGGTACTGGAATAAAGACAGATAATATAGACCAATGGAACAGAATAGAGAGCCCAGAAATAATCCCTTGCATGTACGGGCAAATGATTTTCAGCAAGGGTGCCAATACTACACAAGGGGGAAAGTCAGTTTCATCAACAAATGGTGTAGGGAAAACCAGACATCCACATGCAAAAGAATGAAGTTGGACCCTTACCTTATGCTACATACAAAAATTAACTTGAAATGTGTTAAAGACCTAGAACTACGAAACTCCTAGAAGAAAACATAGGGGGAAAGCTTTAGGATGTTGGATTCAGCAATTATTTCTTGGATATGACACCAAATGTAAAAATAAACAAATGGGACTGCATCAAACTTAAAAACCTCTGTGCAAAGGAAACTATCAATAGAGTGAGAAAGCAATGTATGGAATAGGAGAAAGTATTTGTGAATCATGTATCTGGTAAGGGATTAATATCCAGAATATATAAGGAACTCCTACAATTCAACAACAAAAAAATGAATAACCCAATTAAAAATGGGAAAAGGACTTGAATAGAAAATTTTCCAAAAGATATATACAAATGGCCAACAAGCATATGAAAAAGATGCTCAACATCACTAATAATAAGAGAAGTACAAAAGAAAACCATAATGAGATATCACCTCACACCCATTAGAATGGCCACTATCAAGAACAGAAAATAACAAATGTGGGCAAGGATGAGGAGAAATTGGAACCCTTGTGCACTGTTAGTGGGAATGTAAAATGGTGCAGTCATTATGGAAAACATTATGGAGGTTCCTCAAAAAATTAAAAATAGAATTACCATATGACTCAGCAATCCCACTTCTGAGTATATATCCAAAAGAATTCAAAGCAGGTTCTCAAAGAGATATCTGCACACCTATGTTGATTGCAGCATTATTCACAATAGCTAAGAGGTGGAAGAAACCCTAACGTCCATCAACATGAATGGATAAAGAAAAGGTGGTATATACGCACAACGGAATGTTATACAGACTTAAAAAAGAAGGAAATCCTGGGACTTCCCTGGTGGTCCAGTGGGTAAGACTCCATGTTCCCTGTGCAGGGGGCCCGGGTTCGATCCCTGGTGGGGGAACTAGATCTTGCATGCATGCTGCAACTAAGAGTCGGCATGCCGCAGCTAAAGATCCCGCATGCTGCAACTAAAAGATCACGCATGCCGCAGTGAAGATCCCGCGAGCTGCAACTAAGACCCAGCACAGCCTAAATAAATAAATAAAATACAAAGGCACTTTAAAAAAAAAAAAGGGAAATACTGTCACATGCTACAATATGAATGAACCTTGATGATATATGTTAAGTGAAATAAGTCAGCCACGAAAGGACAAATACTGCATGATTCCACTCATATGAAGTATCTAATGTAGTCAAATCATAGAAACAGAAAGGAAAAAGGTGGTCACCAAGGGCTCTGGGAGGATTTACTGTTGAAGAGATATATTGGGTTGGCCAAAAAGTTCGTTCGGGTTTTTCCTTCCCATCTTAAGGAAAAATCCAAACGAACTTTTTGGCCAATAAATAGTTTCAGTTCTGCAAGATGAAAAGGTTCTGGAGATCTGCTGTACCACAATGAGAATATACTTGACACTACTGAACTGTACACTTAAAAATGGTTAAGATGGTAAATTTAATGTGATGTGGGTTTTACCACAGTTAAAAAAAAAAAGAAGAAAGAAATGGTAACAAATGGCAACCTGAAACTTAAAAAGTCAGTCTGTCAATCTTATAACGTCTAGATGAATAAAAGACAGTCCATACCTACTGCTGCCAATTAGAATCCAGAAGGTCATTTCATGTTGATTATAAATGAATGATTCAAAGAAGTATTAAAAAGGTATGAAATGAGGCTGAGAATTTCATTTTAAAGTTCTAAAAAGCCCTGCAAAACCAATTTTCTTAAAATTCACAAACAATAAGTACATGAAACTCTATCTGATGAAACACAATGCAAATTTGCTTGATGAAGGATAAGCCTTTATGTATAAACGCTATATATTTAAAAGATAAGACGGGATTGTTACATTTTCATTCTGAGTCACAATGCAGCACCAAATCTACTCTCACCAGCCCAATGGGTACCCCAGCACACCGCAGAGCATACTCACACCCAGAATCCCCAGTGCACATAAAGCAAGTTAGCATTTTAATGAACTTTACAAGTTCTTCTAACAAGCCCATGAGGTAGCATTGCAGAAAGAATTTCTTTAAGGTTTTCTATGCTATATTACTACCAGATATTTCATTTTTTTAGGGCATACAAATTTAGAAAACTGGCCTGGCATATAAAATACACAATTTTAATATGACAACTATGAAATTATAGAAAATTAAGAGCAACCTATGCTCTATCTGACAAACATCTGAAGCTCCACTGTTAGGCCTCATTTAAAAGTACGAGATTATCCAAATTTTACTGATAAAAATTTAAGCTCAGTACAGCAATCTGAATTTTGCAATATTCCAAGCCTATTCATTTTTTATATAGGTTATGCTCCCACTTGTTTTTTCAAAAGAGAAGTTTAAGTAAAAACACAAAATGGCGCACTGCGGCTTTAGTGAATGAGATTTTAAAGACTATATGACTACAACTAAAAAAACGCAGAATAATAAATCGACATGGTTCCTGTTTTGGCAACACACCAAATATTGTGCTTTTATAAGCTTTAACTCAAAGGAGAAATTTTAAAGTGTCGTATAAAAGAGTAATACTTATTTTAGCATCTGAGCCAGAACTGCTTTGAGAGTTCATGTAAGGCGCTTCTTGCCTACCTTTTGGCTGTGGCAGGTACAGCGGTTTCTTTCCTGGCCCCCGAGGGGGCTGGCAGGGAGCCACTGGCTTTCTTTGGTACCACAGTGCCGTTGTTGACGGTGGTTCTTAAAGGCAAGGTCTGCACCAGTGGTCTTGCTGTAAGACAAGCAGAAAAGGCAATCAGAACTTTCGCCTTTTCAAGGGAACTCCTTACAGGACTTAAGATAATGTAGAAAGAAAAAGGACGTCCATTTCAAATGCCAGCAGAATCGACAAAGGTGCAAAGACAATGGAGCTTTTCAACAATGGTGCTGAAACAATGAACCCAGACACCAACCTCAGGCCTTACACAAAAATTAACTCAGAAGGGACCACGGGCCTATGTGTGAAGTGCAAAACTATAAAACTTCTAGATGAAAATATAGGAGAAAAATCTGTGTGACCTTGGGTTTGGTGATGGGTTTTTAGATACAATACCAAAAGCACATCCATGAAAGGAAAAATTGATAGCTTGGACCTCATTAAAATTAAAACAACAAAAACAACAAAAACACTTTTGCTCTGTAAAAGACATCATTAGGAGGATGAAAAGACAATTTATAGACTGGGGGAAATATTTGCAAATCACATATCTGATAAAGGACTTGTATACAGAATATAAAAAGAACTCTTAAAATTCAACAATAAGAAAATGAATAGCCCAATTAAAAACATGGGCAAAAGATCTGAACAGAAACCTCACCAAAGGATATATACAGATGGCAAATAAGCATATGAAAAGATGCTCAACATCTTTTATCATTAGGGAAATGCAAATTAAAACAATAATGAGATATCTCTATTACACCTATTAGGATGGCTAAAATCCAAAACACAGAAAACATACCAACTGCTGGCCAGGATGCAGAGCAATAGGAACTCTCCTTCATTGTTGGTGGGAATGCAAAATGGTACAGCCACTTTGGAAGACAGTTTGGCAGTTTCTTACAAAGTTGAGGCTTATAAATTTTATCATAGGATCCAGTAATTGTGCTTACACTAAGTATTAACCCAAATGATTTGAAAACTTATGTCTACACAAAACTTTCATTTAATATTTATAGCAGCCTTATTTATAACTGTGAAAACTGGAAGCAACCACGATGTCCTTCAATTGGTGATGGATAAACAAACTGTGGTCCATCCAGACCATGGAATAGGATTCAGGGATAACAGGAATGAACCAATCCACACAACCATGGTTGAGTCTTAAATCCATATTGCCAAGTGAAAGGAGCCAGTCTGAGAGGCTATATACTGCAAGATTCCATTTAAAATGACATTCTAGGGGCTTCCCTGGTGGCGCAGTGGTTGAGAGTCCGCCTGCCGATGCAGGGGACGCGGGTTTGTGCTCCGGTCCGGGAGGATCCCACATGCCGCAGAGCGGCTGGGCCCGTGAGCCATGGCCGCTGAGCCTGCGCATCCGGAGTCTGTGCTCCGCAATGGGAGAGGCCACAACAGTGAGAGGCCCGCGTACCGCAAAAAAAATTTTTAAAAAATAAAATAAAAATAAGTAAATAAATAAATAAATAAAATGACATTCTACAAAAGGTTAAACTATAGAGACAGAAAGTGGATCAGTGGTTGCCAGAGACTGGGGGTGGTGTCACTAGGTGAAGCACAGAGATTCTTCAGGGTGGTAAAGCTATTCTGTGTGATATCGTAGTGGTGGATGTGTGATGCTATGCATTTGTCAAAACCCACAGACCCTTACAGCACAAAAAGTGAACCTTAATACATGCAAATACAATAATAGTCAATAAGGAGATGGGGGAATCCCATGGCGGAATGCAGACTGTGACAAAAGAATCTAACCGCATTACAAACATGCAACATAACCTCACGGAAGGGGGTGGAGCGGAAAGGTGCAGACAAAGTAATTCTGGTAATGAGCAGAGACCGGGAGACTACAAAAGGAACTGCACATAAGCACTGTATTCTAGTTGGTAAAGTTGTTTTCCACAGGGACGTATGGTAGGAGCCAGGCTTCTCAATGTTGGAGAGGGAGGTTACAGACCAGCAAGGGGGGAAGGCTAGAATGAACCAGGTGGAATGGAGAAGAGGCGACATCAGTGTGAACTCATGTCTAGCTTAACAGAGACAGAGACACACAGAGACGTAATTATAGGTAAGTCTGTGTACACGGGTTGTATAAACACATCTATGTCCCAGCTCTGTCTGCTGAGAGACCCGGGGCCCAAACCTGGGTTTCTAATACCATTCTACAGCAAAAGGAACCAGGGCTCCTTGGGGAAGCACCTGAATCCAGGGCTGAGACAGGGCATATCCAACATGAGCCTGGAGCATCTTATGGCGCCAGAAAGTAAGGAAGTGCTCACAGAACCCACACTGACGGGGGTGTGGCTAAGGGACCCAGGAGCCAATGGGAAGAGCCAAAGCCGCAACAATGTAAGCAACAGAATAAGTAAAGCAGTACTGGATTATACCCCCAACTATCAACTAAATATCCACAGGTCCACATTGATATAAGTACATGATGGAATAAATACATGAGGACAAATCCCCAGGCAGAAGAATTCTGAATAATTTATGTAGACACTTTGTCCTTGAAATGGTGGAGCATATTCTCCACTCCTTCCATGTGGGCTGTGCGTAGTGACTTCCTTCTAAACCATGCAGTGCGGAGGTGTGGTGAGAAGGAGAAACCTGACAAACACGTCTCAGGCGATCAAGGTCAACGTCACCAGTGGCAAGTCATGTTCACAGTGCACACCCTTGGTAGATGTGATGAGAAGGGCACCTTACCTCTGTGGTCTTCCTCCCTAAACCCACCCCTAGTCTGATCATGAGAAAAACGTCAGACAAACCCAAATTGAAGGACAGTCAATGGATTACCTAAGCAGTACTCCTCCTCAGAACTGTCAAGGTCATCAAGAGCAAGGAAAATCTGAGACACTGGCAGTTCAGAGGAGCCTAAGGAGGCCCCATGACTAAATGTAATCACAAATGGGATCCTGGGACCAAAAAAGGACATAAGGGATAAACTAAGGAAATCTGAATAAAGTACGCCCCTTGACTGATAATAATGTATCAATATCGTCCCATTAGTGTGACAAACGCGCCATGCTAATATAAGATGTTAACAGTAGGGGAAACCGGGTGCAGGAGATACGGGAACCGTCTGTGTTCTGCCTGCAACGTTTCTGTAAATCTAAAACTACTCTAAAATTAAAAGTTTATTTTAAAATGCTAGCAGAATTTATTTTGTTCATCCCAGAATTAAATCTACCTCAGTGCAGGCTCTTAAAAACACGACCAGTGACAAAACTACCTAGAATGTCAAAAGTTTAATATACCGAAACTTTTCAGTCCCTAAAGCTGAGGGCCAGACTACCTTTTTTTTTAAATTGTGAAAGAGAGTTTAAAAAGCCACAGTCAGGCCCCTCCAGCCAGAGCAGAACACCCTTCTCCACTCTCCCCAAGCTCTCTCTTTCCTCTTCCCGTGAACACCTGCTCCAGCCAAGGGCCTAGACCAGGGCTCAGAGCTAATATTCCACAGTGAAAATACCACAGTTTCAAAACAGAGATCCTGAATCTTTCCTAACACACACGATCTGCTCCCCGTGCTGAGGTCCACTCTCTGCCGGGACAGAACCCTTCCCAAGTAGGAAGAAATGCCATCCTCACCTCACCTCTATCTCCTCTTTCTACTTCACTTACCACTTCAGTCTCCATTCTGTCTTTTTTTTTTTTAAATACATGTACTGTGTTAGTGTCCTCCCCGAAATTCACGTCCACCCAGAACCTCAGAATGTGACCTTTTTAGGAAACAGTGTCTTTGAAGACGTAATTGGTTAAGACGAGGTCATACTGGATTTGGGTGGGCCCTGAATCCAATGGCTCGTGTCCTTTTAAGAAGCCCATGTGTATATATGTACATATAATGGAATACTACTCAGCCATACAAAAGAATGAAATAATGCCATTTGCAGCAACATGGATGGAACTAGAGATGATCATACTAAGTGAAGTAATCAGACAGAGAAAGACAAACACCATATGATGACACTTATATGAGGAATCTAAAATAGGACACAAATAAACTTTCCATATCTAAACATGATTAGCCACTCAAGGAAAAAATGTTGCCACCATAAAGAAAAGTTTTGGAAGAAAACAGTATCTCCTAATGTCCAATCAGAACAGGTACTAGCTTGGATCATGAGGACAGCAGGACACAAGAACTGCCATAATGAGTCATTTTTCAGACAAGCGATCTCAGAAACTGCAGAAGAGAAACAGCACCAGGGAAGGTTCAAACACAATTTCCTGCTCATCAGGTGCTAAGATAAATGGATCCCTGGCTTTGAGATGACACCAAGATATGAGACATTCTTCCAGTTCATAAAAGGTTTTTAAAAAGTAATTATTTTAATTGTTCTTAGGGGCAAAACATAGATACATAGCACTGAAAGGAGAATTTCTCAAAATAAAAGGAGAATGAGTGATACATGATATGTGTTTAGAATGCATTCATTGGCAGGGATATCAGGATGGCTGGAGGAGCACAGAGGAATAAAGGGCAAAGAGTCTTGAGTTAGGACGTACCCATTCTCAACTCGGCTTTATTACGTAGCCTTGGGCAAGTCACCTTTCCAAGCCTCGGCTTCTTTGTAAAATAGGATAACAGTGCCCACCTTGCAGGGCTGCCGTGAGGGCTTGGAATGAAGAGTGGCAAGCCGCATAGTGCCCTGCATGTAGCAGCTTGTAAAAGGTGGTAGCTATTACCCCACGGCCACGCCCAGATGATGAAATGCTCTGTTTTGGACACCGGGATGCAATCTCGTATCTTGAATATAATGTGAGAAGAATTAAATGCAGGATTTCAGTTATGAGCAAAGGTGCCTGCGGCAGAATCAGGTCCACTGAGTGTCCCCACTGCATCCTGCACACACACGGAGGGGTCGAGGAAGACCCCAGACAGTTCTCATGCCCCAAACGGTTGTTTTCCTCCTCGTGCCCAGGCGAAGTGAGAGGGGGGAGAAGAGTGCAGAAGGAGTTCAGGTCTAGGAGTCGGGGGCCAGGGCGCGAATTCCAGTGTGTCCTCGACTGGCAGTGCGACTGCAGGCAAGGCCCTCTGGGCCCCATCTCCCTAACCCATAAAGGAAAGACTTCAGTCTATAAATGCTCTAAGGGTGGCTCTTCCTGCTCTGAAATCTATGATCCTAATTCATGTGAGAAGAGCGTTCAGGAGAGAAACACCCGAGTTTCTGTGGGACTTTTCACACTGCCTAAGTTCCCTTAGACCCACCAACCCACCAGAAGTGAAGGAGAGGAGCCACCGAAGTGGACAGGCCTCGTCAGAGGGACAGATGCGGTCACATGCACAGTGTTCGTGGCCCCCAGTTTCCTGTTACCGTGCGTACTATTTAGTATAAGGTCCCCATAAACTACCTCGAGTTAACCTCCCTGAAAAATGACTCCAGGGCTTCCCTTGTGGCGCAGTGGTTGAGAGTCCGCCTGCTGATGCAGGGGACACGGGTTCTTGCCCCGGTCCGGGAAGATACCACGTGCCACGGAGCGGCTGGGCCCGTGAGCCATGGCCGCTGGGCCTGCGCGTCCGGAGCCTGTGCTCCGCAACGGGAGAGGCCACAACAGTGAGAGGCCCGCGTACTGCCAAAAAAAAAAAAAAAAAAAAAAGACTCCAGAGTGTGGGAACTGAAAATCTCTAACATGGGACATCCCCGGCAGTCTAGTGGTTAAGACTTCACCTTCCAGTGCAGGGGGTGTGGATTCAGTCCCTGGTCAGGGAGTTGAGGTCCCACCTGCCTCGTGGCCAAAAAAACCCAAAAAACATAAAGCGGAAGCAATATTGTAACAAATTCAATAAAGACTTTAAAAATGGTCCACATCAAAAAAATCTTTAAAAAAAAATCTCTAACAAAGGTATTCAGAATCTCAGGTCTAAAGCATTCACAAGTATGCCTGAAATTAAAAGGTTTCATATTTCTAAACGGGAGGTTTGGAATACTCAGACTTCCATGAAGTACTACCTGTGGCAATATATTCCCAAAACTACAGTTGATGTAAATATAGAAATTCAAGTACACATAGTCAAATCTACTAATGCTTATTATTATGATACTGCAATAATCTAAAGATGAAGAAATCCTTTTAACTTACATCACAACAATAACTCAGTGTGCAATATTTGATAAGTAAAACTTTCCATTAGGTTTCACAATAAATTTAATTATGCAAAGCATGACCATGTATGTGATTATGTGTAGAAATTCAAAGTTTAACTTTAACACACCTGACCATTATGAACCCAGAATTCCTAATTATCTACTTCAAAATTGAAAAGATGTCTATATTTGGAATTGGAGAAGGCAACTTGCTTTTGCTAAATTGTCAGACAAAGTAGATAATTACTTATGTGCTGGGGAAGGTTCCCGTCACTAATACCTAGCAATATTACAGATGCATTTAACCTTGGATCCAGCAATCCCACTTCCAGGAACCTATCCTAAAGATATACTGGCAAATAAAAAGAAACGAAATTGAGATATCTGTAGTGAGGTGGATGGACCTAGAGTCTGTCATACAGAGTGAAGTAAGTCAGAAAGAGAAAAACAAATACCGTATGCTAACACATATATATGGAATGTAAGAAAAAAAAGAAAAGGTCATGAAGAACCTAGGGGTAAGATGGGAATAAAGACACAGACCTACTAGAGAATGGACTTGAAGATATGGGGAGGGGGAAGGGTAAGCTGGGACAAAGTGAGAGAGTGGCATGGACATATGTACACTACCAAACGTAAAACAGATAGCTAGTGGGAAGCAGCCGCATAGCACAGGGAGATCAGCTCGGTGCTTTGTGACCACCTAGAGGGGTGGGATAGGGAGGGTGGGAGGGAGGGAGACGCAAGAGGGAAGAGATATGGGAACATACGTGTATGTATAACTGATTCACTTTGTTATAAAGCAGAAACTAACACACCATTGTAAAGCAATTATACTCCAATAAAGATGTTAAAAAAAAAAAGATATACTGGCAAAAATAAAAAATGCCATATACATAAGGCCAATTATTTGTAAAACAGAAGACCACCCATAGGGAGTGGGACATGCCCACTTTTTTCTACTTTTATATGCATTTCAACATTTTCATAATACAAAGTTTAAAAACAATCTTTCTCAGTCTCTGAAAAACTGAATATATCTACCAAGCCTTTTTTATAAATCACTAACGAACACCTATTTAAACTGGGGAAGGCAGTTAAAGAGGAAAATGGAAGAAACTATAGCATGTTCTGTCTAAAAGAAAGCACAAGTTATTTTCTGTAATTAACTAATTTGTAAGGAGAAAGATAAGGAGAAAGCACAGTAGACGAGAGAGAGGGAAAAATTGCTAATTTGGTTAACCAGGATAAAGAACTAAGTTAAATATTCATTAATCTCATTTACTGCAAAGAACTTAAAATTTTTTCATTTCACCTAGCTAATAAAATTTGTGCAAGGACTATGATACAATATTTTACACAATTATATGCTGAATATGATTTGTTGTATTTGGGACACTTTGCAAATCAAATTAAACCTTGAAAAAAAACTCATTTCAAGTCATATACTTACTCATTTCTTAAATATTTGGTTTGATTTGAATAATGCTAATTTAAATAATACTGCTAAAAGGCATAGGCACAGCCAAGCAACACAGATGGCAGAAAGAACGTATGTTCAGCCAGGCCTTAGGGTCTAGTCCCAGACTTTCCCTAACCAACTGTGTAACCTGGGGCAAATTATTCCATCTCCTAGAGGCTGCTTTCTCATCTGTAAAATGGGCACAATAATACCTACCTCAAAGGGTTGTGGAGAGGTGAAATGAGCTAATACATACAAAATATCTATTGCAAAGGCCTGTACCCACCCAATTAATAAATGGTAGCTACAAGAATTATTATGACTATCAGGGTTAAGTGTTGATGTAGCAGAGGCTATTTAAAGACAACCTGGGGCTTCCCTGGTGGCGCAGCGGTTGAGAGTCCGCCTGCCGATGCAGGGGACACGGGTTCGTGCCCCGGTCCGGGAAGATCCCACATGCCGCGGAGCGGCTGGGCCCGTGAGCCATGGCCGCTGAGCCTGCGTGTCCGGAGCCTGTGCTCCGCAACGGGAGAGGCCACAACAGTGAGGCCCGCGTACCGCAAAAAAAAAAAAAAAAAAAAAAAAAAAAAAAAAAAAAAAAAAAAAAAAAAAAAAAAAAAAAGACAACCTGCAGTCAGCTTTCAACACCAGTTGCAGAGACTAAATTCTGAGACCAGATTTTGATATCCTGGAACAACAGGACTGTCTTGCTTGTCAGCATCTCCAGCTGAAGGTTTTTGCTTATATTTATTCACTCTCTGATCTGTTAATTAATGGGGCTATTAATATAAAGAACATAAAAGTTTGCAAAAGGTGCATTCAAGTTTTTTAAAAGGCAAGCTGCCAAAGACAGTCTGAACTCCCAAGCAAAATCTAAAATGAGAAACAGGAACTCTTGCTGGTTACTGCATAGTGAAGCAGACCATCCCCACATACATGGGACAATGACTGTATTTTAAACTACATTTTACACTGAAATCCTGTAACACTCCCCTAGCACTGAAATGGAAATTAGCTGTGCATGTCTACAATGGATCTATTATGAATTTAACTCCACACCATGATTCCTTCTCTTCTTTTTTTAAAAAAATTTATTTATTTTATTTATTTTTGGCTGCATTGGGTCTTCATTGCTGTGCGCAGGCTTTCTCTAGCTGTGGCGAGTGGGGGCTGCTCTTCATTGCGGTGCACGGGCTTCTCACTGCAGGGGCTTCTCTTGTTGTGGAGCATGGGCTCTTCAGTAGTTGTGGCATGCGGGCTCAGTAGTTGTGGCTTGTGGGCTCTAGAGCGCAGGCTCAGTAGTTGTGGCGCACAGGCTTAGTTGATCCGCGGCGTGTGGGATCTTCCAAGACCAGGGATCGAACCCGTGCCCTCTGCATTGGCAGGCAGATTCTTAACCCCTGCGCCACCAGGGAAGGCCCTCCTTGTCTTCTTGAGAACACACGTGAGCACGCTCCAGCCTCCGGACATTTGCTCTGAGCTCTGCTATTGACCTTGGTGCAGTGAAGATCAGCTCCGGTGGTAAGAAAGGAGTCATTTTTAAAACACAAATTCCTTCTGCTTATTAAAGAATACACACCAAAGAACATTTAGAAATGAAGTAAAAGTATAAAAAAGAAAAAAAATGATCATCCTCCCACTCAGAAAAAAAGAAAGATAACTCTTGGTATACTTCTCTCCATTCTTCTTTGCATAGATTTTGTCTATTTAGTTGAAAAATACAACATATCCAATTTTATATCCTGATTCTGCCTTTTCATATGATATACAAGCATCTTTCCTGTTGTTACCGGGAACACAAACATTTTTAAAGATTACGTGGCTTTCCATCATACGAGGATCCAGTTTTCTGGCCACGCCCCTACTGCTTGCTTTTGCTCAATTGTTTCCTACACAATTTTTCTCCAATATACGTAATTCTGCAAGGAACTCCCTTGTTCATCACACGTTTTTCTGTATTTACACTCAGAATAGCAAAATAATGGTGTCTGTTCACTGCACTCTGTGCCCCCAGTCCAACCACAATACTGAAAAACTTTAATATCAGCAAGAATTTTAAGAGTACAGGCCTCCAGAAACGATTTGATTCGCTTTTCTCCACTGTATGGTAGCCCAAGCTCAGTATAGTTAGAACATCACGAATCTTCCTATCTGAAAGTAAATCCCACCTGAACAAAGCAAACTTTGCAGGCTGAGCTTCTCTACAGTCGAGATGCATGACAAGGCAACAAGTTCTTCATATGTCTTTTTTTAAAATAACAAAAGCAAAGGAAAAGGAGAATAGCAATCCTAGAACCCAGGGCAGTATCACTGGGTTAAAAAGAGGCGGAAAATTAGCACAAAAAGCCAATCCCGGGGACAGAAAAAGGTTACCAAGAAAAGGTAGAGTCTGAGACATAACTCTGTCTCTATAAACTGTGTGTCCACAGGCCTCGCATTTTACAGGGTTGGCCACAATCTTTCCTCTGTTTCAGGAGGCCTTGAACTTGATCTGTTAGTGAATTATCTTCATGAGACTGCAGTTCTCATTGGTGTACTAGTTAAGTCACATGAAGAATGATGATAAAGTAAGTCAAAGTTTAGATGTCAGAACGCCTTTCTTCAAATAAGTGAAGTACCGTCGTGAAAAGGATAAGAGTTATTATCCGTGGTCTCCCAGGCAATTACTAAGGCCAGTGAGTGGACACTGCAGTCTAACGGTTCAGGATGGCTACAGAGGGGATGCTGTGCTCACCATGCACTTCCTTTAAGCTGACCCCCACGGATGCTCACTGCCTTCCAAGGCAGCCTGTTTCTCTGTGGCACAGCCGTCCCTGTCACTGGGCAAACAGCACAAAGATGTGCACCAGAAGCTCAAAACACTGAGCCCTAAGCTTCTGACAATTAACCTTGGGGGAAAAAAATCACTTAATATCTAAAAATTAGAATGCCATGTGTCCAGGCTACTTCAAGCCTGTATTAGTATGGCAATCCCAAAGAATGACAAATGATAATAATAATGTGGCCTTCTAAGAACCAAAGGAGGTTTGTCTCAAAGCCGTCTTGTCTAAATATCCCCTAACTAAGCCACAGCTATGGAGTGCCAGCTGTCCAGATAGAGGTGTACATACCGTGCCAACATGGCACTCTCTGAAAGAGAAGCAGTGACCCAGGGCTTCTTATGGAATCACTCCCCCTTCTCCCCTCTGCTCTCACCACCCTCTAACTGCATATGAAATAGGGAGACCCACAGCCCACTGAATTCGGGGCATGCCGCTCACCAGTTTTCTTACAATCTTTTTTCTGTTTCTTGGTGTGACTTTGGCTCTCGTGCTTTGGTTTATTTTCACTTTTGAAAATAATGTTATAAAGAAACATCAGATCTAACTATGAAAAAAAGTTACAAGTTTCCAAAATTCAAACTTTATTCTCAATCAAGAAAATAAAACTCCTGGGCAGTCCCCTTGTATTATTTTCCCCCCTCCTTTTTCTAAAAATAGAAATTTTAGAAGCCTGAAGTTGTATGTAAAGCAACGACTTCAAATGTACCCTTTAGGATAGGTAGTCATCAGATTTATTTTTGGAAAGCCGAGTAGGTCAAGAATACCTAGAATAACCTGGTTTCTATTTAAAACACCCTAATTGCTTTGTAACTTGGGAGAAAAAGATTATTTAAAAAGATTATTCAAAATGTAGACATCACCCAGTGTGTATATCTCACATGGAGCTGGTGATAATTATCCTGAAGGACAAGGAAATAGATTTCTTTCCATAAACGTGTGAAAATGTATCCAAGACCAGAGAAAAAACTAACATATGCAACATCAAGACAGTACCCTCTCTTGACTCCAAGGAAAAGATGGTAACTGTGAAATAATTTGTTAAATCCGAGCAAAATAAGAAAGTTAATTTTAAGGGGACATTTACATGCCGCAGACTCAAAATGTTTTAACTAAAGGAATTTTACAGCCAAGATGAATTCTGTTTTCTAGAGTTAGCCATGAGGAAAAGCCGTTCTGGCAAAAGATGAGCAATGCATATTGGTTGAAAGCAGATGTCAGGGCACTAACTAGGAGGAGAGAAGCTTTTACGAGGTGTTTTATTTCCAAAATTGTAAGAAGAGGGCCACTACAAAGTTATTTAAAGCACAAATATTGCTTTCTGTTTTGTTCCCAGGCACCACTGGGAAATGAAATGGTGATTTAAATGTGCCAGAAATCCACTATTTATAGGTATAGAATTCTGTTGTAGGCTATGATCTTCTGGACAAAAGAAAAAGGGATTTTAAAAAAACAGGAGGCTTTGCCCCAAATGAGCTTACTTGCTAGAAGGTGGAGGGAAAGTTGGTGATGAGCTTCAGGGTTCTGAGCAAATCAGGGAGGGGCCTGCACGCCTCTGGGTCCCAGTCCTCAACTCAGAGCTTCACATGTGGCATGTGATCAAGTAAGTGTTTGCTGTGCTGAACTGGACAACAGTGTAAACTGAGGACAGGCTTCCCTGGTGGCACAGTGGTTAAGAATCCGCCTGTCAATGCAGGGGACACAGGTTCGAGCCCTGGTCTGGGAAGATCCCACATGCCGCGGAGCAACTAAGCCTGTGCGCCACAACTACTGAGCCTGTGCTCTAGAGCCTGCAAGCCACAACTACTGAGCCCGAGTGCCACAACTACTGAAGCCTACACGCCTCCAGCCCATGCTCCACAACAAGAGAAGCCACCGCAATGAGAAGCCCATGCACCGCAATGAAGACCCAACGCAAGAATAAATAAAATAAAAATCTTTAAACTGAGGACAGAGAAAGAGATGAGAGTCGCCAAAAGTTTCTAGGTGAAACAGCCTCCACAGGGGCCCAAAGAATCGTGTTTGCTTTGGTTTTCGGTTTTGTTTTGCAAGCTCTCTCTATCCCAGAGAGTCTGGATAAATGACTGTTCTCTGGTCCACTGTGGACATTCCTTCCTTGACTCAACCAGCATTTACTGGTCTCCTACAACTGTGCACCACTGGGCTACAATTCACCAACGTCCAGCCAAAAAATACTGTCACACTTTGTGTGATGATTTCAAAAATCCTAAGACTGCTTCACTGTTTTTCTAAGCTTGGGTTCTCTGTCAATATTAAGACAGCAACATATTTGCTGGAGCAAGAATCTGCAGTGAGCTACCATATGATCCATCAATTCCACTCCTGGGCATATATCCAGAGAAAACCTTAATTCGAAAAGATATGTGCACCCCTATATTCACTGCAGCACTATTTACAATAGCTAAGACGTGCAAGCAACCTAAGTGCCCATCGACAGAGGAGTGGATAAAGAAGATGTGGTATATATATAAATGGAATACTACTCAGTCATTAAAAAGGAATGAAATAATGCCATTTTCAGCAATATGGACGGACCTAGAGATTATCATACTAAGTGAAGTAAGCCAAACAAGGATGAATATCATATGATATCACTGCTATGTGGAATCTAAAAAAAATGATACAAATGAACTTATTTACAAAATAGAAATAGACCCACAGACATAGAAAACAAACTTATGGTTACCTAAGGGGGAAGGAGGGGGAGGGATAAATTAGGAGGTTGGGATTAACACAGACTCACTACTGTATATAAAATAGAGAACCAACAAGGACCTACTGTATAGCACAGGGAACTGTATTCAATATTCTATAATAACCTGTAAGGGGAAAGAATCTGAAAGAAATAGATATACAGGTATGTACAACTGAATCACTTTGCTGTACACCTGAAACTAACACAACACTAAGTCAACTATACTTCAATCAAATTAACAAATAAGGATACTCAGAATGAAAGAAAAAAAAAAGAATGTGCCACGAGCCCGGTTCCCGTGAGTCGCGGATGCCCACCTTTGGTAGGTCCCTTCCTGTTGAGCATGGCCTGCTGTTCCTCGGTGATGTTCAGCCGCCGAACCACATCGGCCAGAGCCGACTTGAGCAGCTGGATGTCGTCTTCCTGCATCTGGACTTTCTGCTCCAGGGAGGCGATGCGGTCTGTCACCTCCATGCTACTGGCGGCAGAAGCGCTGTCATCTAGACCGAGGGAAAGGGGCAAATGAGTCTCAGCTGCTCCCCAGAGAAACCAGACTAAGAAACACACACCGACATGTTGCTATTATGTAACACAACAATATTTAAAAGCTGGAGACCACTGCTTGTAGGCAGAACTCATGCGAAATCTTTTTTTTTAATTAATTAATTTATTTATATCTTGGCTGCGTTGGGTCTTCATTGCTGTGCGCAGGCTTTCTCTAGTTGTGGCGAGTGGGGGCTGCTCTTCATTGCTGTGCGCGGGCTTCTCATTGAGGTGGCTTCTCTTGTTTTGGAACATGGGCTCTAGGCGCGCAGGCTTCAGTAGTTGTGGCACGCGGGCTCAGTAGTTGTGGCTCGCGGGCTCTAGAGCGCAGGCTCAGTAGTTGTGGCGCACGGGCTTCGTTGCTCCGTGGCATGTGGGATCTTCCTGGATCAGGGCTCGAACCTGTGTCCCCTGCACTGGCAGGCAGATTCTTAACCACTGCGCCACTAGGGAAGTCCCCGTGTGAAATCTTTTAACATTACAAAGAACTGCACTGCTTCATTCTGCTACCGTCTTTTCATTCTCTAGTTTTGTGCTTTTCATTTTTTTTAAAACTGTGGTTTTAATTGTCATGATATTTTTCTAGATTCAGGCCATTTTCTTTTCTGTGATATCAGAGAACCTCAGAACTAGAGTGGATATTAGAATACATCTACTACAACTTCCCACACATGGCAGAAATTGACTGCATGGTCTTCTAGCTTTTGTTCCAGTGATGCTGACAGGTTGTGCAGATAATCACAGGGCCATACTATCTTCCAGTCAAGACTCTTAAGGATTGGCTATTCTGACAAAGCAATAGGAGTGGTCATATCTGTTTGGTAAGCACACCCTTACAGCTAGAGTGATCATGGTTTCTTATCTAGAGGCACTAACTCCCAGTTCCTTACCAAGGTCTACCAAGGCCCTTCATGATCTTCCTTACCTCTCCAACCTCATTTTACATCCTTCTTCCCTGCTCTTCCCATGCTCCAGCCACACTGCCCATTCTCTCCTACTTTAGGGATTTGGTATCTGCTGTTGCCTTTGCCAGAAGCATTTCTCAACCAGATTTTTTTCATGACCAAGTTCTGTTCCTTCGGTCTCAATTCAAATGGGAGTTTTTCAGAGAACCTTGCTAATAACCTTTCTTTAAGCTATTCCTTTCAGTCATGTCCACCTTATTTCTTTCTTTCATAGCATCACTATGATCTAGAATCATCTTGCTTGTTTGCTTCCTGTCTATGTCTCCCAACTAACATGTAAGCATCATGGAGTCTCTTCTGCTTCCGGGTATGAGAAACCCCTATTGGACAGCACCCCCTGCAGAAAGTAATTGTTAAGCCTGGAAATTATACAAATAACAGCAGAAGTACTGGGGCGTGGACACAAGCATATAGACTCTGGTGGGAGTTTGCACTCACTTGGTAGAAGGCAGATGGGGAACTATACAAGTAAACTCCCTTCTTCACAGCTTTGAGCCCAGGGCTAAGTGTTGTATACAATGGGGGTGAGGACACACTCAGCAAACCCTGTTGCCTTTTTGTCCTTAAAAAATAAAAAAGTGAAGTCTGAAAACCATGAACACTAAAAAGAGTGGGGAAATCCCAGAAGGAAAAAAAAAAAAAAACTAGAGAGAGGATCCCCAAACTCTACCTCTTTATATCTCTGACTGACCTGTGAATCACACATGCATGGAATAGACTCGAAGCAGAGCCTGCAGTTCAAGACCAACCAATTAAAGTACCCACTGAAACAAACAATACTTGTCAGAGAAAAAATAATAGAATACAGAATCTCCATAACTTAACATTCATAATGTCCAGGATATAATCCAAAATTAGTAACATACTAAGAATCAAGAAATAGAACACATTCTCAAGAGAAGAGAAAATAAATTGAGTCCAACTCCAACTCCAAAATGAACAAAACATTGGAACTAACAGATAAGGAATTTAAAATGGCTATCAAGACTATCCTCTATATGTAAAATGAGTATTTTTATCAATGAATGAAAATTTCAGAGAGAAGTGGGAAGTATCGGCAGAAAGATAGAAATGAAAAATGAACTGAATGGAAATTCAAGAACTGAAAAATATAATTTATGACAATAAAAAATTCACTGGATGGAATTAACAGACGAAAAACCAAGCAAATCTGAAGACAGATCAATTGGAAGTATCCAAGGTGAAGAACACAGAGGGAAAAAATTAACAGAGCCCTGGGGACTTGTTAAGACAATCTCAAACAGTCCAACATACATTTAATTGGAATATAAAAAGAGAAAGAGCAGGACAGAAAAAAATATCTGAAAAATAATGGCCCCAAACATCCCAAGTTCAATAAAGGAAAGAAATGTAAAATTACAAAATGCTAAGCAAAAACCAAGCAAAATAAACACAAAAAAGACCACCTCAAGGTCTATCATAATCATACTGTTGAAAACCAAAGATAAAGTACGAGAAAAACAACATATATAACTATACAGGGAACAATAATCTGATTAATAGCTGGTTGTCATAAACCATGGAGACTAGAAGAGAGTGAAGCAACATCTTTAAAGTACTGGATGAAAAAAAATTCAATCAAGAATTCTATATCCTGCAAAAATATCCTCTAAGAATGAAGGCAGATCAAGGCATTTTCAGATAAATGAAAACTGAAAGAATTTATTGCCAGTAGACCTGCATTACAAGAAGTTAAAGGAAGTTCTTCAGAGTAAAGGGAAATTACATAAAATGGAAACTCAGACCCTCAGAAAAGAAAGAAGAACACTGGAAATGATAAATATTTGAAGGAGCTCAAGACTATTTTTCTTTTTGCATTTTCCTTTTTTTTTTTTCCTTTGAGAATTTCAAGGGGGGGGAAAGAAAGCAAGACTCAACTATATGCTGACCACAAGACACACACAAGACACACTTTAAATGCAAAGACACAGATAGACTGAAAGTAAATGAATGGAGAAAAAGATATAGCATGCAAACAGTAAGCATAAGAAGGCTGGAGTAGCAATATTAATATCAGGTAAAATAGATGTCAAATAAAATGTATTACCAGCTATAAAGAAGGACATTTCGTAATGAAAAAAGTATTAGCTTATCAGAAAGGCAATCAAAAATATGCCCAATAACAGAGCTTTAAAATACATGAAACTCCATTTGCAGCAACATAGATGGACATAGTTTATCATACTAAGTGAAGTAAGTCAGATAAATATCATATATCACTTACATGTGGAATCTAAAAAAAGTAATACAAATGAACTTATTTACAAAACAGACTCACAGATGTCGAAAATAAACTTATGGTTACCAAAGGGGAAATGTAGGGGGGGGGATAAATTAGGAGTTTGGGATTAACATATATACACTACTATGTATAATGAATAAAACAGATAATCAGCAAGGACCTACTGCATAGCACAAGGAACTCTACTCAATATTCTACAATAACTGACTATTAAAAAGAATCTGAAAAAAAGAATGGATATATGTATATGTATAACTGAATCACTTTGCTGTATACCTGAAACTAACACAACACTGTAAATCAACTATACTCCAATATAAAATTTAAAAATTGAATTAAAAAAATTAGTAAGTAAAATACATGAAACAAAAATTGACAGAATTAAAGTGAGAAATAGACAATTCCACAGTTACTCCTCAAGATTTTAACACCCCTTTCTCAGCAACTGATGGAACAACTAATTTAAGAAATCAGTAAAGACAGAAGATCTGAACAACATTATAAACCACTTGGACTAAATTGATATGTATAAGAAACTACAGCCAATGATAGCAGTGTACATGGTACATTTACCAAGACACATCATATTCTGGGCCATGAAACAGACCTGAATAAACCTAAAGATTGAAAGAGTATGTTCTCTGACCACAGTGACAATAAATTAGAAATCAAAAACAATAAGAGAACAAGGAAACACCCCCAAATTTTGGAAATTAAATACACTTCTATATAATCATTAGGTAAAAGAAGACATCACAGGAGAAAATAGAAAATATTTTAAGTTGAATGATAATGAAAATATAACATATCAAAATGTATGGGTTGCAGGTAAAGCAGGTCTTCGAGGAAAATTAATAGCTTTAAAATCTCTATTAGAAAAGGAGAGTATTCTCAAATCAATGATTCTCAGCTATCACATTAAGTAAATAGAAAAAGAAGAGCAAATTTAACCCAAATCAAGCAAAAGAAAGGGAAAGAGCAAAGAGCAGAAATCAATGGAATAAAACATGAACAAGTAATGAAGAAAATCAATGAACTCAAAGGCTGGTTCTCTAAAACATCAATAAAGTGTAAGCTCCATGAAAGCGGGGATCTTTTTTGTTGGTTCACTGCTCTATGTTTCCAATATGTAACACAGAGTAAGAACTCCATAAATATTTGGTAAATGAATGAATAAATGTGTAAATGGGTATCTTTTATGAAGCATACATCAAATTAGTTTCTGGGGATGTAAAGATGACTGATTCACAGTCCTTTAGAAGCTCTCTCTGTGGTGGAGAAGACAAATGTCCCTAAATTCCTAAAACAATGTGATAAGTTATATAATTGAGAAATTTACAGAGTGATAAATGAACACAGAGAAGAAATATTAATGGTATTTGGAAAAACAGAAGAAAGTAGGGGGTTGGCCACGAAAGATAAAAACATTTACAAGGTGGAAAAGCAAGAAGAATCCTTTGTCCTTTTGGACCCACCCCCTAGAGAACTGGAAATAAAAACAAAACAAATGGGACCTAATGAAATGCTTTGCACAGCAAAGGAAACCATAAATAAGACGAAAAGACAACCCTCAGAATGGGAGGAAATATTTGCAAATGCAGCAACTGACAAAGGATTAATCTCCAAAATATACAAGCAGCTCATGCAGCTCAATATCAAAAATACAAACAACCTGGGGAGGGTGGGAGGGAGGGAGATGCATGAGGGAAGGGATGTGGGAACAGATGTATATGTATGACTGATTCACTTTGTTATAAAGCAGAAACTAATAAAAGAAAAAATACAAACAACCCAATCCAAAAATGGGCAGAAGACCTAAATAGACATTTCTCCAAAGAAGATATACAGATTGCCAACAAACACATGAAAGGATGCTCAACATCACTAATCATTAGAGAAATGCAAATCAAAACTACAATGAGGTATCACCTCACACCAGTCAGAATGGCCACCATCAAAAAATCTACAAACAATAACTGCTGGAGAGGGTGTGGAGAAAAGAGAACCCTCTTGCACTGTTGGTGGGAATGTAAACTGATACAGCCACTATGCAGAACAGCATGGAGGTTCCTTGAAAAACTAAAAAGAGAACTTCCATATGACCCAGCAATCCCACTACTGGGCATGCATATACCCTGAGAAAACCATAATTCAAAAAGAGTCATGTACCACTATGTTCACTGCAGCACTATTTACAATAGCCAGGACATGGAAGCAACCTAACTGTCCACAGACAGATGAATGGATAAAGAAGATGTGGCACATATATACAGTGGAATATTACTCAGCCATTAAAAGAAATGAAATCGAGTTATTTGTAGTGAGGTGGATGGATCTAGAGTCTGTCATACAGAGTGAAGTAAGTCAGAAAGAGAAAAACAAATACCGTATGCTAACACATATATGTGGAATCTAAAAAAAACCAAAAATTGGTTCTGATGAACCTAGGGACAGGACAGGAATAAAGACGCAGACATAGAGAATGGATTTGAGGACATGGGGAGGGGGAAGGGTAAGCTGGGACAAAGTAAGAGAGTAACACTGACATATATACACTACAAAATGTAAAACAGATAGCTAGTGGGAAGCAGCTGCATAGCACAGGGAGATCAGCTCGGTGCTTTGTGACCACCTAGAGGGGTGGGATAGGGAGGGTGGGAGGGAGATGCAAGAGGGAGGGGATATGGGGATATATGTATACATATAGCTGATTCACTTCGTTATACAGCAGAAACTAACACAACATTGTAAAGCAACTATACTCCAATAAAGATGTTAAAACAAACAAACAAACAAACAAATAAATAAAAGAGCAAGATGGAAGCACATGTACTAACATGGATAAATTTCTAAGACATCTTGTGAGAAAAAAATCATGTTTCAAAAAGACAAAATAATATATGTATTGTACAATATTCATTTATATGTATGTAAATGTATAGAAAAAGTTCCAGAAGGATATGCACAAATTGTCATCTCTGGAGAATGCAGCAAGTATGGGATTAGAGGTGGTAGTCAAAGAGAAATTTAGACTTGCCTGTAATATTACAATGTTTTAGAAAGATTATATATATGTGTGTGTGTATTACTCGTGCAGTTTGAAATTAAGTTTAAACGAAGTGTAAGACAGATCCACAAATAGCAATATGGAAAATATCCTAAATAAATTGTCAAGTGAAAACAAAAAAACAAAACAAAACAACCAAAAAAAGAAGAATCCTTTGCATTCCAGGCAAAGGAAACAGTTTAAACAAAACATGGGAACATGAAAGCATAAGGAATATTCAGATAATCATGGCCTTTGAAATTGAAATCTACCATCTTGTAACTTCTACTTACTGGATATAATTCTGTCTTGCCCTGAAATTCAAGCTCTGCCAACTTTCTAAGTAATATAATTGTTTCATACATAGAAATGTTTTTTAAGTCAATGTCAAGTCAAGTGTCAATGGCACTTCTGAGGGAGAATAACAGGTATTAAATATCTGATAACCCAGAGAACTTATTAAGCACTCACACAAATCTAAAATTGTTACCCTCTTATGAAGAGACATTATATAACTCTTTAAAAAAATGTATCAAGACAGGGCTTCCCTTGTGGCACAGTGGTTGGGAGTCTGCCTGCCAATGCAGGGAACACAGGTTCGTGCCCCGGTCTGGGAAGATCCCACATGCCATGGAGCGGCTGGGCCTGTGAGCCATGGCCACTGAGCCTGCGCGTCCGGAGCCTGTGCTCTGCAACGGGAGAGGCCACAACAGTGAGAGGCCCGCGTACCACAAAAAAAAAAAAAAAAAAAAAAAAAATGTATCAAGACATATTTCTTTAAAGAAATCAAACTGTGAGGTAAGAACTTACAAACAATCCTCTTCTCACACTCCTCCCCTTCCTAGAACTGCGTACTCCATGCTTTACACTAATAATATAGAATTCACACTGTTTCAGCTAGGAACCTGGGGGTAACCTTTTTCTCTGTCTCTTCCTGTTGATTGAGATGCATAAAGAACTTTAAAAACCCAACAGTGAGAAAAGAAATAACCTGATTAAAAAAGAGAGAAAAGAAAAAAATAGGCAAAAGTCTCAAGGAGACGCTTCGCCAAAGAGGATATACAGATGACAGACACGTGAAAAGATGTCACTGTCACTAGCCATTAGGGAAATGCAAATTAAAACCACAATGAGATATTGCTGCATACCTATCAGAATGGTTAAAACACAAAATATTAAGAAAACAAAATGCAATGGGGATATGGAGCAAATGAAACTCTCCTTCGTTGCTGGTGAGCACATAAAATGGTATGGTCACTCTGGAAAACAGTTTTGCAGTTTCTTATAAAGATAAACATACAATTACCATGTGATCTAGCAATCCTAAGCACTTACTCTTAGTCTAGAGAAATGCACATTCGCATTCATACAAAGCCTGTACATCAGTGTTTATAGTGGCTCAATTCATACTTGGTAAAAACTGGAAACTACTCAAATGTGTATACACTGTGGTATATCCAACATAGTGGAATACCACTCAGCAATAAAAAGGAACAAACTACTGATACACGCCAACGATTTGGATGGATGTCAAGGGCATTATGCTGAATGAAGACAGCCAGTCTCAGAAGGTTACACATTGCATGGTTCCATTTATCTGATATTCTCTAAAAGACAAAACCATAGTGAAGGAGTATAGATCAGTGGTTGCCAAGGGTTAGGGTAGGGATAGAGCACAGGGGAGTTTTGGGGGGTGGTGATGGAAATGTTCTGTCCTGATGGTGGTGGTAGTTACATGAATCTATACTGTGTTAGAATACATAGAATTCTCTCAAAAAAAGAAGTTTTGTTGAATGTTAACATAAATAGAACAACTTTCTGAGAGTTCAAGTGAGATAAAGTCTTAAAGTCTTCTTCAAGTGAGATAAAGGCTTTGTCAATGAGAGGTTATTATTTTTGCCTGTTGAAGTTGGTTGCCTTTTTTTTTTTTTTTTTTTTTTGCGGTACGTGGGCCTCTCACTGCTGTGGCCTCTCCCGTTGCGGAGCACAGCCTCCAGACGCGCAGGCTCAGCGGCCATGGCTCACGGGCCCAGCCGCTCCGCGGCATGTGGGGTCTTCCCGGACCGAGGCACGAACCCGTGTCCCCTGCATCAGCAGGTGGACTCTCAACCACTGCGCCACCAGGGAAACCCTGAAGTTGGTTGCTTTTATACCATGAGATCTCAGCAAAGAAATATTTCAATGAAAACTGAATACTGGTTGCTCATTAGAAAGAGACCATCCTTTAAGTTCTAGATAACTTCTTGTGAATGGACAGTAGTTCTGTTAAATTTCTCCATTTGTCCTTTGACCTGGATGGGAAAGCGGGAAAGCCCCACTTCATAATGTCAAGCTGATTGGAAGGGAGAAGCGGGGAGGATAAGATAGTATTTTATATCTGTCTTCCCTCTGGGAGCAACTACAGAGCTGACTAAAACCTTCAGTCACGTGCAAGCCTGGGCCACTGCAGACCTAACTGGGAAGGTCTCGGCCTCAGGAAGCAGGCGGTGGGGGGATGGGGGACGGTTCTGGAGCTAAGTTAGTGTGGGAGAGTACTTGCAGGACCAGCACATACTTCAGTCATTAAAAGCATGAACTCTGACCTCAAGCTTCCTGGGTTCAAACCGCAGCCCTACTACCTACTAGCTACGTGACATAGGGCAAATTATTTAATCACGACGTGCCTCAGTTTCTCCATTTGGGGAGCAATGGCAGTTATCTACCTCAGAGGGTTGTCGTAATAGTAAATGAGTTAATATAGAGAGAGCACTTGGGATCTGTTTTTGCATATAGTAAATGTTCTAAAAATGTAAGCTATTGTCATTACTATTACTGATAAAGACGACCAAAGCAAATTCAAGTTTAACATTTTTCCGTCAAGACTTCTATGGGTTGTCTGAACACTGTGATGCAAAAGAGCCCTGAAAAATTAATTAGAAATTAGTGTTTGGTTAACAAAATGTTTTCTAAGTCATAAAAGAATCTGGCATATAGAGTCATGTATTCCTCTGATCTTTTTGGGTTGTCTGCCTAGACAGCTGCTTTGAAGAGGGTGCTACACCCATCAATGGGACCTGAGCACACGGACGGTGGTGGCCAGCAGTCCTGGAGGTCAATAAGTTGGTCTCTATCATCCAACGTTGCATTTTCTAATCACTATCATATGACCTACCAAGTAAGGCAAGGCAGGCCTGCTCTACGTTATCAAAATTTATGATGCAAAACAGCATCCCTGTGGCCTCAGTTTGCACTATAGAAGGCTTTAATAAACTGCATAAATCAGACTCTATTTTAAGTAGATTGCCAAGTTTGCACAGGAAAACGTCTAATTTTAATATTTTACCCAAAAAAACCCTTCAAAACCCAAAACCCAAAACCCTAACCACCTGAATATCTGCCTTCAAATACAAGCGATTAAAAACTGAAATGTCTGATCTGCTTAAGAGACCTTCCATTTGTGAGATGGGCTGAAATTTTCCCCAGGCCGTAATCCTAGTGCTTATCAAATCCTGCCAGCACCACTGCTATAACCTGTCAGGGACTGACTTCTGCTCCTGCAGGTAACGGACTCTCCAGACTGGAGGCTTCTTGACAGCAGTGGCAGCTGCCTGAGGTTCTCAGCCTTCTTGTGCACAGAAAAGGCCAGTATTGTTCAAATGACTTTACATTCCAATTCAGCTGGGGCCAAAGTGATTAGCATAATGAAAAACAAAACCCAAAGCTTGGTTTAACCAATGCAAACCGTTTCCGACCTCTGTACATTGCACAGGAGTCTGGAGCACAGAATGGGAGAGTTTATCTGAATTCCATCAAAGAAAACCTCACTAGATTGGGAATCCAGCCCAAATAAAACCTTCACAGGTTATTTATTTAAGTAATTTTCATTTCAGTGCCTCTAAAATTTATCTACGGTGGTCATTAAAACAGTGTTAACATGAGAGCGGCTTTATCTTTTTTCAAAGTTTTCTCATTCTTTCAAGCACCACTGCACTTTGTGGTGCTAGGGAAGGTTTGAAAAAGATGATATTAGTCTATATTTTCACTTGTTGACTTTTGAGCTAGAACCACTGGCTGGGGCTGGGGTACCTTCTCATTTACTCAGGAAGGCACGGGGATCTATTTACACACGGAAGGTAGGGTGTCCCTTTATCTCGGTATTGGGTAACCATCTCTCAGATGGTGATCATGCTATGGACAAGGGGGTAGACAGGATTTAATCTGAGATAGAACCAGACCCACAGTGGTGCAAGGACCTTAATGTAGATGTCTCAGCTGGCCAACTTCTCTAGAAGATGCTCTACCAGCAGCAGACCTGGGGGGCTACAATTTCCAACCTCCTGGCATTTTGTCAAGGTCCAAATGTGGTTCAGTAAACTGGCTCTTGGAAAGGCTACTAATCAGTGTTACCTGTACTGGATGGTCTGGGTCCTGGGGCTTTAGAGAGGACACTGACCTGGGATTCAAATCGGGCAGCGTTCCATTCCTGGGTCTGAGACTTATGAGCTATGTAACCTTGGCAAACGACTTGACCACTCCAGGAATAATACCATAACCTGTCTTCTGAAGTTCTTGTGAGGATAAACATTAATGTATATGAAACATCTAATAGGATGGTGGCAAATAGGTGCTCAACACAAATCGTAGTTTATTATTTCCATAGTTGATTGTTGTTAATATTGTTTATCATAGACCATCAGTGAAATCAACATTAACAATAGTTACTGAACAAATTCTGTGAGGATGTGCAGTGCTTGCCCCACGAGACAGGTCAAGGCTAGACTAAAAGGTACCATTCCTGGTCTGCAGCACCTCAGGTCAAGTTGAGGAAACATGATATTAAGCTTAAGGTGAAGAATAGTTCCATAAAAGCCCTCTCCCATGACAGAACCTGATTAGTAGCCAAAGGATGGACCGAGCATTACACCAACGGCTCCATCCTGACTTGCCTCTTGTGAGAACCTAGCCAAATGCCGGCTTCTTTCTGAGTTTCAAGTGATGTCATGGACCCAGGTAGGTCCTACATCACCCCTGGTTCCACAGGTAAAAAGATGACCTTGAGCTCTGCCTTTTCCCTAGATCTTCGTGTAGTTATTTGTGGTGATGACTTTCAAGTTTAATTACCGCTTTACAGTAAAAAGTGGCACAAAAAGATCTTCAGCTAACTTGTCTGCTTTACTCTATTTAAAAGGCAAGGAAAGTATACTTTTTCCTCCGTTCATATGATCATCTCATTACCTGGAGATAAAAACAGGCTCCTGCCTCTAAATCTTCTGGTGACATGAAGGTACTGCTATTATCTGAGTAATAATGTTCCAAGAGCTCAAAGGGGGCCTATTCATTTTAAAAGGTTAACTTAGAATCTGTCCCCTTTATGTTGAGATGGTCTCTCTTTTCCCTAACTATTTAAAACAATAAGGATAGCACCAAAACAATAATAGCTACCCTTATTCCCCACCCACTATGTGTCAGGCCCTATGTCTTGCAGTGTATTATCTCCAACCCATACAGCTTCCTCCATCTGGGTGCTGTCCCCATTTCAGAGATGAGGTTGAAGAAGTTAGGTTTCTCATCCACCTCATGTGAAGTCATGCAGTGAAAGTGGCAAGCCAAGGGCCAGCCTTTACACTGTTTCCTGTGGTCCATCCAAATGACAAGCTTTAATTCCAGTGGGACTTGTGTGGTACTAAGTAAAATATACATACAACTTTTGCATTATTTTACCTTTCCAAAATATTAGACAAATGCTATTTAGAAATCTTATTATAAGGTTTTAGTATTTTAGGAACCAATCATATAAGCAATAAGGACTAACAGCCTTTCACTCAATAACCTGTAGGTAGACATCTACGTTAAAGCCGGCTTTCCATACTATGCACTATTTGCAGGAAAGTTGTATTTCGTTGTCATAGTCTGAACCACTATAGTATCCACTAGCAAAAGAAAAATGGAAACAGGTGGCGTAGAGAAACAACATATCCTCTGTCATTTTAAGGTCTGGATTTCAGCCCTACTGTCAGGTCTGCAGCCCTGTACACCACCCCTGGCCGAAGGGCTCCAGCTTTATTTCACGTCTGAGACTGGCTTCTTCTTTGATCATCTGGGTCAGTCAGGAGCTCTGAGTCTTGCTCATCCCTGGGCTGGACCCGTCACTTGAGCTCTCGCTCTGAGACTCATCACTTCATAGATAATTACAAGAACTGACCCTATCCATCAGTAAACCCGTCTCAAATGATGCTGAGCAAATGTTCGTATACTCCATTGTGAGAGGATTCTACAACAGCCCTTAACTGCTATAAAAATGCTGGCATTGCCTACTGATTAAAGGAACTTCAGCAGAGCCTCTTGAACCTGGAAGGAAGTGTATCAAGATATTTTATGAGGCTTGGGTTGTAAAACAGTGGTGATGGAGACCAGAAAAAAATGCATAAGAATCACCCTAAGAAGCAATATGTGACTCAGCTGCATTTAGGTGACACAGAGTTTAAAGCTAACTAACTTTCCATTCAGTTCAATGCAACGTTACCAAGCGTCTTCTGGACCAGACCTGCAATCGACACTGCGACCTTCCGTCTGGCAGAGGAGAGACTGGCCAACAAATAACTCTCCAGGAAATACAGGGACATAGATAAGAGGGCAATTAAACTGTCCCCACCCCGCCCCCATCACAAGCTGGGCAAAAAGCTGGCTGGAAATGCAATATGAGGACTAGTCAAACCTAGAACAAAACACAGGTGAAGGAGGAAGAGCGGGATTTCAGGTGAGCTACTGGGTTTCAATTAATGCATAACGGGTGAGGCAAAAGAGGAAGAACAAGAACAATCACTTATAGGAAGAACAGCCCTGAAATTCTCTAGTTGTGTATTTAGGAAATGTGTTAATTACTTTATCTTAAAATATGCTCTAATTTCATTTTGCCTAAACCGTAGTTACCAAGCCAGCAAAGACTTCCCATGGAGCCCTGAGATTCTTTGAAATCCTTAGAATGCTTATTTAACAACTAACACTTTAATATTTAATACTTGAATATTATTTATTTATTTATTTATTTATTTATTTATTTATTTTTGCTGTATGCGGGCCTCTCACTGTCGTGGCATCTCCCCTTGTGGAGCACAGGCTCTGGACGCCCAGGCTCAGCGGCCATGGCTCACGGGCCCAGCCGCTCCGTGGCATGTGGGATCTTCCCGGACCGAGGCACGAACCCGTGTCCCCTGCATTGGCAGGCGGACTCTCTTCCCACCAGGGAAGCCCTTGAATATTTATTTTTAACACTATACACGCACTCCCACACATACACACATGCACACGCAGACACACACATGCATGCACACACACCCCTACCTTTGCAGATGTAATTGTTTCTTGTTTCTGTTAGATACTAAAACACCTAGGAACTGTAAAGTCATTAATACCTTTCCACCACCCACTTTACAGCTTTAAAGCAAACAAGAGATGCTGCAATTGAGCAGAAGAGAAACCCCCAACAGTGTGTGAAGTGATCTGCCCTAAAACTCGGCCTTTGCTCTGAAGCTCAGAAGCCCAGGAGCGCTGAGGCAGACATGGCATATCCAGTCTCTGGGACAGCTGGGATGAGAGGGGGCGGGGAAAGGGGCAGAGGGGAGGGGAGGAGGGGGGGAGGGGAGGAGAGGGAGAAGAAAAAAAGCTAAAGCTTTGTAATAAAGCTCCTAGCACGTCATGCAGGATCACCAAATCCTTACCATAAAAGGAAAGAGTAAAGTTATGCAGGTGGGGAAGGGGAGAGCAGACGGAATGACAAGCCTAAGGGTGGAACTTGATAAAGATCTAAAACCATAGTCTAAAGTTTTATTTTACGTGGAGACTATGCAATATTCGCTCGTTACATTTGTTGTACACTTCTCCATAAGACGGCCTCAGTTCGTAAACTGACCTAATAAAAAGTATCTAAAAATGTAGCTTTAACAAGTTTTTATTTGATACAATGGTTTTAAAACCTTTCAGCAGAAGGAATAAAAGAAAAGCTATTCTTATCTTCTATTAATTTCCATTAGTACAAAAATATTTCTATTTAAAGTACTCTACGAGGGAGTTCCCTGGTGGCCTAGTGGTTAGGATCCAGGGCTTTCACTGCTGTGGCCCAGGTTCAATCCCTGGTCAGGGAAGGGACGGGACGTTCCCACAAGCTGCACAGTGCAGCCAATAAATAAATAAATAAATAAAATCCACAGAATTCCCCGGCCGTCCAGTTGTTAAGACTCGGCGCTTTCACTGCTGTGGCCTGGGTTCAATCCCTGGTCAGGGAACTAAGATCCCACACGCTGCATGGCATGGCCAAAAGAATAAATAAATAAAAAATAAACAAAAAGTTAAAAAATAGAGTACTCTACGGTTACATTACCCTTAACACTGACTGTCTTCTAGACCGAATTGTTTTGATTAGCTTTAGATAATATTCCCTCATGTGAGAGCCTGTGCTTTAATAGTTGAGATGAAGGTCAGAAAAGCACAGTTTAAATGGTCTGAAATCCACCACTGGGGCTAAAGCCAGACCACTGGTCTTCAAGTTCTAAAACACACTGAAACTAGTGGTCCATCTTCAGGCTAATACGGTAGATACGACTGGTTCATAGAAGGCATTACAAGTGAAAATACCTAGGTCCTCCTTGTAGCACTTATCTTTTAGGTTCCTTTCAAAAAAGTGGAGCTATAACATTCTAAGGTTAGAATCTAAAGGGAGGTTTGAAATCTAACCTCTTCCACCCACATTCTTTTTTGTGATTATTGTTCTCCCTGTAAAGCTTTTTCTTTGCCCTTTCTTATTGACACTGTGTAACTACTTTTTTTTTCAAGTGCCATTAACTTCTGCTTCCAGCCAAGATGGAGCAACAGGGACTGGATTTGCCATCCTATCTAAAAACAGCTAAAAAGAACAGACAAAATATATTACACAATGGTTTTTAAGATATTGGACATCGGACAATGAGGGACAGTGATTGCTCAGTGATGACAAGCAAGAGGTGAACCCTATGACTGCCCCAGGATACAGCCTGAAGACTTTCCAGGAAGTGATGCCAGGAGGGGAACCAGGTGGAACCTGGAGGTCTCCCTTGGTGGAGGAGACCATGCTGGAAGTCCAGGAAAGCTGGGGGCAGAGTACCAAAGAGGAGAGACTTGCAAAGGGAGGAAACTTCAGAAATATGCAGAGAATACCCCCCATATCTTCAGCTGAGTATTGATCAGCATTTACATATAAGGAAATTACCCAGGTCTGGGGAAGGAACCATCCAATACGAACGGAGAGAGCAATCACCAGAGCTCACACAGGGCTGGGAATAGTTCCTGTCACCCTTCGCTAGAGTGGAAAACCACAAAATCCACAGGGCACTGGGTAGAGAACACAGAAAATTTTACCCTAGACTAAATGCTACTCTGGTTTCCCCTAATAAAGTTTAAGAGCAAGACATGAAAGGACCAAGCTGTTTCCAAGTAACTTAACTACATCCCAGAACAAAGCTCAAAAATTTTTATGGGAATATAAAAATATCCATTTCCCAACAAGGTAAAATTCATAATGTCTGACATTCAACAAAAAAACCACCAGGCATTCAAAGAAGCAGGAAAATATATGACCCATAATAAGGAAAAGAACCAACGGAGCAAAACTAACCTGGAAATGATAGAATTACTCAGCAAAGAAAATTAAAGTTATTATAACTGTATTGCCTATGTTCAAGAAGCTAAAAGAAAAAACTGAATGTGTTAGGTAGAGGCAGGGAAGGTATATACTTAAAAAATAAGGCAAACTTCTAGAGAGGAAAACTACAATATACTAGATGAGAGTAAATGAAAAGATTAGTGAACATGAAGAAACAACAATAGAAACTACCCAAAATGAAATTTAGAGAAAAAAAAGACTCAAGATAAGGAGGGAGGGAGGGAGAGAGAGAGAGAAAATGAATAAGAATGAAGCATCAGGGGGGCTGTAAGACAACTTCAAGTGTACTAATATCTGTGTAGCTCAAGTCTCTAAAGTGGCGGGGGGAACAAAAAATAATTAGAGAAATAATGGCTGAAATTTTTCCAAATTTGATGAAAATTATAGTCACAGATCAAGAAGCTCAATGAATCCCAGGCACAGAAAACATGAAGAAAATTACACCAAGGCAGATCAAAATCAAATTGCTTAAGACCAGAGTTAAAGAGAAAATCAGGCAAACTAGGAATCCAGGTGAACTTCCTCAACTTGATAAAGAACATCTACAAAAAGCCTACAGCTGACACCACCCTTAATGGTGAGAAACAGGATGCTTCCCCCTAAGACTGGGAACAAAGCAAAGATGTCCCCTCTCACCACTCCTATTCGACATCATACTGGAAGTCCTGGCTACTGCAAGAAGACCAAAAACAGAAGTGAACGGTATACAAATTGGGAAGGAAGAAATAAAACTGTCTGTTTGCAGATGACATGATTGTTTATGTAGAAAACTCCAAAGAATTGATCAAAAAACCCTCCTAAAACGTGACTAGAACACTGTTGCATGAAGCAAGATTAATATACAAAAGTCAACCACTTTCCCATGTACTATTGATGGACAATTGCAATTTGAAATTAAAAACATAATACCATTTACAATAGCACCAAAAAAAAAGAAATAGTTATAAATCTAACAAAATATGTTCAGAATCTATATGCAGAAAACTATAAAATTATGATCAAAGAAATAATAAAAGAACTAAAGAAAAGGAAAGATATTCCGTGTTCATGTTTTAGAAATCCCGATATTTTATGATGTTGATTCTTCCCAACTTGATCTATAGATTCCACACAGTCCCAGTCATAATCCCAGCAGGCTACTTTGTGAATATTGACAAACTGATTTATATGGAAAGGCAAAGGACCCAGAATAGCCAACACAATACTGAGGAAGGGCAACAAAGTTGGAGAACTGATATTACCTTTAAGACATCATGCTATTGGTGAAACAAGGGACATATAGATAAATGGAACAGAACAGAGAGCCCAGAAACAGACCTACTCAAATGCACTCAATCTTTGACAAAGGAGCAAAGGCAATTCAATGGAGAAAGGACAGTATTTTCACCATAAATAAATAAATACATATAAATAAATAAAATCTAGACACAGACCTTACAACCTGCAGAAAAATTAACCCAAACTTTATAGAAAGGAAAATTAGAAAATATTTTGAACTGAATGAACATGAAAACACAGCATATCAAAATCTGTGGGATGCTGCTAAAATAGTTCTTAAAGAGAGTTTTATAGCTCTAAACACCTACATTAGAAAAGAAGAAGGAAGAGGAGGAGGTGAAGGAAAATGACCTCAGCATCTGACTTAAGAAACCTAAAGTAAGCAGAAGAAAGTAAGTAATACGCAGCAGAGCAGAAATCAATTAAATAGGGAAAATCAATGAAACCAAAAGCTAGTTCTTTGAGGAAATAAATTTGAAAAACCTATAGTCAAATTATTCAGAAAAGAAAGAGAAAAAGAGAAAGGACACAAAATAACAATATGAGGAACCAGAGGTGACATTACTACAGAGCTACAGATTAGAAGGATAATAGGAAATATTAAGAATAACTTTATACCAATAAATTCAATAACTTAGATGAAATACAAAAATTCTTTGAGAGACAAAACTACCAAAGCTCCTGCAAGAATAAATAGGCAATCTAATTGGTACTACTAAAGAAATGAAATTTTTAGTTAAAAACTTTTCAAAACAAACAAACCAACCCAGACTCAGATAACTTCACCAGTAGATTCTACCAAACATTTCAGGAAGAAATAACACCAATTACACCAGCGTTACTCTATTAGACCAGCATTACTCTAATGTTCAAATCAGACCAATATAAGACAAAAAAGTGCTGGCTAGCACATGGAGCAACGGAGTCTCTGACATGCTGCTGTGGGTATGTAAAATGGTGCAGCCACTCTGGGAAACCGTTAAACCCACACCCACTACCTGATCCCATCATTCCACTCACAGGTGTTTACCCAAGAGAAATAAAAACATATGCACATACAAAGACTGGAAACAGCCCAAACGTCCATCAAGTGGATGCATAAACATACTGTGGTATGTCCACACAGCGGATACAATAGTCAGGAATAAAAATATACTAACACTGAACAAGCAACAACATGGAGGAATCTCAAAATAATTATGCTGAGTAAAAGAAGCCAGAAAATAGAGTATGTGCTGTATGATTCCACTTATATAAAATTACACAAGATGCAAACTAATCTATAGTGACTGAAGATCAGTGGTTGGAAGGGTGGGTGAGGCAGAGGGAAGATGATTATCTTCATTATCTTGATTGTGGTTAAGGTTTCATGGATACATGCATATGTCAAAAGTTATCAAATTGTTCCTTTAAATATGTTCAGATTATTGTGTGTCAATGATACTTCCAGAAAGCTTTTTTTTTTTTTAAAGGGGAGGAAAGAAGCAGCAAAAAAAAAGGGAAGAAAAGAAAAAAAAGTATATATATATTTTAATGATTCCAAAAAATCAAAGTGTTACACGATACCAAAAATCCTTTGTAGAATGAGGCAAGATACAAAAAATAAGAAAATATTTGGCTTGGATAAAGAAAGGAAAAGGATAAATTGACCTGTTTCTGGACCTAAAGTTATAGCAGATGTTTGTCTTAATGGACTTAAAAAAGAAAGGAAAAATATTTTTGATTAAGGCCAGTGCTATATATGCCAGCAGTCATAGCAAAACTATATTTCCCCCATCTTCCACCCTCCCAATTTTACTCTCTTAGAATAGCTTTTAAAATCCCACTGGAGGCACAGTGGTTAAGAATCCTCCTGCCAATGCAGGGGACACGGATTCAAGCCCTGGTCCGGGAAGATCCCACATGCCGCGGAGCAACTAAGTCCATGTGCCACAACTACTGAGCCTGCACTCTAGAGCCCATGTGCCACAACTACTGAGCCCACATGCCACAACTACTGAAGCCCACGCGCCTAGAGCCTGTGCTCCGCAACAAGAGAAGCCAAAGCAGTGAGAAGCCCATGCACCGCAACAAAGAGTAGCCCCCGCTCGCCACAACTAGAGAAAGCTCACGCACAGCAACGAAGACCCAACGCAGCCAAAAATAAATAAATAAAATAAATAAATTTATTAAAAAAAAAACCCACTGGAAATTCCTCATTCCAAATTCTATAAAAGATACAAACTCCCTGGCTCACAGCTGCTAATGGTCCAGTGGGAGCAGTGCCACAGAGCCAAGGGCTCAGGTCCAAGGCCCTGCCAGATGCACTTCCATGGTACCTGTCCTAAGGGCTGCTGTCCTCCCCACCTGGTTCTCTTTCCACTGAGAGTTTAGAGTGAGACTGAGATTAAACAACCAACGGAACCATTCAGCTGAACATTCAGATCTATCCACAAAGACATTTGCCTCTCCACATTCGAAACCCTGCTTCCAACCCCCATACCCTGCTCAGAGTACACTTCTATAATGTTATCACCTTCAAACAGCATTCAAATAACACAAATTGACCATCTAGTTCTCTAATTTCTTTAATGCACTTGAAAAGGGTATTGGCGCATTTGAGCATTTTCCAAAGCAAAATTTTGCAGTTTGATTTTTCTTTTTATATATTTTATTATCATTATTATTTTTTTTAATTTTAATTTATTTTTGGCTGCGTTGGGTCTTCGCTGCTGTGTGGGTGCTTTCTCTAGTTGTGGTGAGCTGTGGCTACTCTTCGTTGCGATGTGTGGGCTTCTCACTGCAGTGGCTTCTCTTGTTGTGGAGCATGGGCTCTAGGAGGTCAGGCTTCAGTAGTTGCAGCACACGGGCTCAGTAGCTGCAGTGCGCAGGCTTTCGTAGTTGTGGCACACAGGCTCAGTAGTTGTGGCATGTGGGCTCTAGGGCGCAGGCTCAGTAGTTGTGGCACACGGGCTTAGTTGCTCCGTGGCATGTGGGATCCTCCCAGACCAGGGATTGAACCCGTGTCCCCTGCATTGGCAGGCGACTTCTCAACCACTGCACCGCCAGGGAAGTCCCAGTTTGATTCTTTATTTGAGTACCATTTTAAGTTTAATCTGAAAGATGAATGCTAGAAAAAATGGTGGGGGGGAGAGCCAAGAGACTGGGAGGGGGGAGGGAGAGGAGATGATTAAAATAACCTTGTCAATCTAGAACCCTCGGAGAATAAGCTTCCTAGAAAGCCAAGTATTAGGAGGTGTCATCCTTTCAAGGAGCACATTTCTTTAAAGTTTCAAACATTTTGTTCAATAACAGAAAGATAAATCGCCCAATTAAAAAATGGTCAAAGGACTTGAATAGACATTTCTCCAAAGAAAATGCACAAATGTCCACTAAGCACATGAAAAAATGTTCAACATCATTAGGGAATTGTAAATCAAAACTACAACGAGACACCCCTTCACATATACTAAAATGGGTATAATCAACAAAATCGAAAATAACAAGTGTTGGAGAGGGTGTGGAGAAATTGAACCTTGTACATTGCTGGTGGGAATGTAAAGTGGTGCAGCCTCTGTGGAAAACAGTCCAGTGGTTCCTCAAAAAGGTAAACATAGAACTATCACAGAATTACTACTCTACCTCTAGGGTATACATAGAAAAAGAACTGAAAACAGGGACTCCAAAGGGTATCTGTACACTCATGTGATAGCAGCATTAGTCACAGCAGCCAAAAGGTAGAAATAACCCAGGTGTCCGTTAGCTGATGAGTGAATAAACAAAATGTGGTCTTTCCACAAACTTGACTCTTACTCAGGCATAAAAAGAAATGAAGTTCTGATACATGCTACAATATGGATGGAACTTGAAAACATGATGCCAAGTGAAATGAGCCAGTTGTAAAAAGCCAAATACTGTACGATTCCACTTATGAGAAATGCCTAGAATAGGCAAATTCATAGAGGCAGAAAGTAGATTAGTGGTTACCTGGGCCTGGGGGAATGGTGGAGAAAGAATGGGGAGTTACTGCCTAATGGGTACAGTTTTTGCTTGGGGTGATGAAAACTTCTTGGAAATAGATGGTGGTGATAGCTGCACAATGCTGTGAATGCAATTAATGTCACTGAATTTGTACACGTAACAATGGTTAAAATCTCAAATTTCATTATATGTTTTTTACCACAATAAAAAAGTACCCAAAAAACTTCAACCATTTTGAATGACTGGCTCTCAAGGGAATCATATGTCCATTCTTTCGTTCATCTGCTCACTCTGCAGCAGGGGCTGTCGGCACAGATGACAGCACCGAACAGTGCAGTGGCAGAAAAACAGCATGGACAGGGGCCCTCAGACAAGACTGGAGGGTCTGGAAGGCTTCTTGGTCTCGGTAACAGTGGTGGCTGAGTTTTAAAGGACTAAAGGAGCAAGCCAAACAGAAAAGAAAAAAAAAAAAAGGCATCCCAAGGAGTGCCAGTCTGTATAAGAACAGCTAACAGAGTGTTCCAAACAAGAGCTAATGCATCTGGTATTTTAAAGTAAAGAAAATGAAGGATGTGAAGAAAAAGGAACATTTGTACACTGTTGGTGGGAATGTAAATTGGTACAGCCACTGTGGAAAACAGTATGGAGATTTCCCCGAAAACTAAAAAGAGAACTACCATATGACCCAGCAATTCCACTGCTGGATATATATCTGAAAAAAACCAAAACCACTAATTTGAAAAGATACATGCACCCCAGTGTTCACAGCAGCATTATTTACAATAGCCAAGATATGGAAGCAACCTAAATGTCCATCAACAGATGAATGGACAAAGAAGATTGGTGTATATATACAATGGAATACTACTCAGCCATAAAAAGAATTAAATTTTGCCATCTGCAGCAACATGGATGGACTTGGAGGGTAGTATGCTAAGTGAAAAGAGCCAGGCAGAAAAAGACATATACTCTATGGTATCACTTATATGTGGAATCTAAAACATACAACAAACTAGTGAATATAACAACAAAGAAGCAGACTCACAGATACAGAGAACAAACTAGTGTTTACCAGTGGGGGTGGGAAGGGGGGAGGGGTAGGGGATTAAGAGGTACAAACTATTAGGTATAAAATAAGCTACAAGGATATATTGTACAACATGGGGAATATAGCCAATATTTTATAATAACTATAAATGGAAGATAACCTTTAAAAATTGTGAATCACTATATTATATACCTGTAACTTATATAACATTGTACATCAATTATACTTCAACTTTTAAATTTTAATTAAAAAAAAAAGAAAATGAAATGCCAGTGGATAATAAACATAAATGATTTGGAACCATCAAGAGAAAGAACTGTAACTATCAAACATCTTTGAAATGAACCTAGAGATCAATACACAGGCTGCAGGCACACCGACAACTTCAATTCCTTCACGGGTGAAGACTCTGCAGAGGAAAAGCCATTTGTCTTCCTACACCGCATGTGCACTGCAAGCCTCCTGGGTCCAGATGCTCTGCTGGGGTATTTCCAGCACTCATGTCAACTAAGTCCAAAAACTCTACGAGGGATGCTGGGGCTGCCGTAACCAAGAAGCACAGACCAGGGGCCTCAAACAACCAAATTCACTTCCTCGCAGTTCTGGAGGCTGGAAGTCCGAGATCAAGGTCTTGGCAGGGTTGGGTTCTCCCAAGACCTCTCTCTCTAGCTTGTAGATGGCCGTCTCCTCCGTGTGTCCTCACGTGGTCTTCCCCATGTGCATGTCTGTGCCCTCATCTCCTCTTCTCATAAGGACACCAGGCAGACTGGATTAGGGTCCACCCTAATGACTTCATTTTAACCTAATTACCTGTCAAGACCCTATCTCCAAATAAGGTCACATGCTGAGGTTCTGGGGGGTTAGAGCTTCAACATATGAATTTCGGAGTGGACACGATTCAGCCCATAACAGACAGTATGTGCAACACCCATGCCTTCTAGGTCTGCAGGCGCTTCGAGGGTATTGACACAGTGCTAGGACAGACCAGGTCCGGCTGCTCTGCCAGGGTGTTTGCCGGCTGCTAAATGGCTCTCTGTGGGGCTGGACTGTGACTGCCATCACCACCGTGGTCTTTACTTTGCACCTAGCGTGTGCACAATGCCTGGCTCTGAATGAATGAAAAATAAATGGATGGATTTACTGACACTCAAACTCGCTGAAATCAGCATCTGGAACCACCTTGAACAGTCTTCTTCACTGTTCTGAACCACAGTCGTGTTCTGTCCCCAGTCCATACAGAAGTCTTTGTTTTGTACAACACTCCTGGTCACAACAAAGTCCTAAACGCTCTCTGCTCCTGACTCATTTCTCCTCCTTGGCATTGATGTGACTTCAGCTTTCCTTCCTTTAAAATGGAATCACGTTTGTAACGCTCAGAATTCTTGAACAGTCCAAACAGTCATGCTTTGCCCTAAGATGTTTTTCAAGAAGCAGGGCAATAGTAAAACTGGACACTACCACTGTCTCACAGGGTGGTGCTGTCAGTGAACAGAACAACGTGTCCATCCGTGATGGCACATGAGCCACAGTTCATTTTCACAAGACCCAAGGGAGCTGTGGAAGGCTGTGGCATGTGCCTCAAAGTCACGATGCTCTGAGCGGCTGGACTGCAGTCCCCTGGAGAAGGGAGCGGTCAGGACTGGAATGCTAGCCCTCCTGGACAGTTGCTCAGTGCATCCACAGAACTTGATTGTATCCTTTTCCTGCTCCAAAGCAATGCACGGAAGCACACTTTAAACACTACAGACTTTCCAGATGTCAAACGTCACCCCTCCCAAGAACGACCACTCGTGATAAGCCAACTGCCTGTTATGTGCAACTGTGCACCAAGGCTCTTCAGCTGTCATAGGTACAGATCTCTACCTGCTGACGGTAAAGTTGAGTGGCAAGACTTTCAAACAAGTCATCGCTCCTGTGAACGGAGATGCTTAATGTCTAAAACAATTTTTTAACATGAAAGAACCTTCCTTTTCCCTTATCTTCTCTCCAAACATATCCAGCTTGACCATTCCCTGCAGTCTATAGAGCAGAATTCTGGGAACCCGTAAGTGGAAATCCACGGCATCCGTACACATGGCCAGGGCCTGTTGTGGCTAGAGCTGGTTATGGATTTAGTGAACTTGGGATAAGCTCCCGGGAACCACCAGGCACTGCTCCGGGTGCTATGGGTAACAGTTCCCATCCTTCAGGAACTCGGAGGCTCACAGGGGAAAAACACAGGAAAACATCAATGTCCATAGGCTATGGTGAGTGTTGGATGAACATATGGTCCTGAGGGAACAGGGAGGATAGGAGGTGTGGTAGAAAGGGTAGAGACTGCAGTCAGACATTCACTTCTGCTGCTTTCTAGCTCTGAGATATCGGGCAAGTGCTGATCTCTCTGAGCCTGGGTCTCCTTATTAAAAACTGTTATATATACTATAAGTGCTAGAGAGGAGAGTGAAGATTAGAAATAACGCATAGGAAAGTCCTTGGCTCCTAAAAGTTACTCAAAAAAACCACAGATATTCTTGTTTCATCTGGACAATCAGGGAGAGCTTCCTGGAGGAAATGGTACTTAACCCCCAGTGATACTAAGTGATACCCAGACAACTCAATCGACGTCATTTCAGTCACTGGTTCATTTTCTTCAGAGGACTTAATACTCTAGGAAATGACCTTGTTACTTACCTGCTTACTAACTGTCCCTCTCCCCCTAGGATGTAATGCCCTTTTGGGGTTTGTTTTCTTCACTGCTCTTTCCCCAGAGCCTAGAAGTGGGCTTGGCAAGCTGGAGGCACGCAATAAACACATGTTGGAAGATTAAGCAGGCCAACCCTCCTCTAGTGCTTGTATAGTCCACAGTCTTTGCACACATGCTGTTTCATCTGTCTCTACGATGAACAAGCCATTGGGATAGATCTTATTTGGTCACTTAATCCAATTTCATAGATGACAGAAATTCAGCCTCAGAGAGGAGGTATCACATGTGGACCCTAGGTCTCCTGTGGCTCTCGTGATGCCAGGCCACGTGACCCTCTGCCACACCACACTCCACCAGAAGGGGCTCTGGCTCTGATGCCTAGGCTGGGACACAGCTCCGCCAGGCCAGGACAAGAGCAACATCCACTTGGAGCCAACAAGGCCCACATACGGTCAGATGCTGCTGGAGCTGGGAGCCAGCACCAGCCTAAGAAAAGAAGCTACTCTGCTGGCAGCGGGATCTCCTAAGTGACAAATTTTACACGAAGAAATGGAGTCAGTATAAAAAGATGCTGGGTACACATCCTAAGGCAGCCTCCCCACCATCCCCTGGAACTGATGGGCATGGCAGGATGGTGAGTTCTCAGAGACAGGGGGATGTGTGGGGCAGGGGGACTTGGTCCTCTTCCTGGAGGAGGTGGCTGCTGGAGGGCCTGGGCCTTCGATGCACAGGGACCCAGCTTTTCAAGGCTTTGGCACTTGCGTGAATCCAGAAAACACAGATGGATTGGACTGGTGACAAGCAGCATGTCTGGTAGGGCAAAGTAGGCCAAAAAGAGGGTGTGTTAAAATATGAAAAGGCTCGAGAGAGGTTCCAGCAGCCTGAAACGGGGACCAAAAGAACGGAAATAAAGAAACAATTGGAGAAAGGAGCCGGTGAGGTGCTGGCCAGCAGATCCGCTCCAAGGGGGTGTCCTCGACTGCTAACCTGTGCGGGCAAATTCAAGTCCAAGGGCCTTTCACTTGGGGCACACGTGATAACAAAGGGAAAATTAACGGCATTTTAAAACAAACCTAACAAAGGTGCCCACCACAGTCACCGGTTCTGGGCGACCCAGCCCCAGAGGTGTTTTATAATAGAGGCTGAGAAGGGAACCGGGGAGGAGGCTGGGGGTGGAAAAATGATATCAATGTGAATAAAGGAAATCAAAGCCAGAGAGGGAAGGGATGGGGGGCATAGCTCTGCTTCCCCACCCTCACCCCCCAGCTGGAGGCTCAACCTACTCAGAGCATTGGTGGGAACAGTAAAGATCTGGAACTCTAACTGAATTATCATTCAAATGATATCTGGGCAAGCACTTTGGAAATGTTAATGTACCTTATAAATATAAGGGATTATTACTAGTGTTATTCAAACAATTGAATGTTGTTAAATGATTATTCATCAGCCACCAGGGTCCCCTCCACACACACACACACACACACACACACACACACACACACACACACACATCCCCTCCCCCCCACATAGATTCTCATACATAGCTCCTGTATTTGATATTCAAAAACACCATTTGTGACAGTGTTATGGTTTAAAAAGGTGGAATTTTTTTTTTTTAAAAGAACCTTAGAATGACAAGCAGTCCTAGCCATACTGAAAATATACATGGTCTGCCCTCTGGTTAGATGCCAGAGCTTCTATTCACAATCATTTCCCTCCACCCCACAGGCTGCAAAATGCCTTTGTTCAGAAAAGAGCAACCCAATCCCTCATTTCTGCACACCAGGCTGTCTGTCTGCTCCTATTACTCAGTGTTCCACAGCGACGTGCCATCACTGAAGCTGCGCTTCAACCTGCTTTCCTGCCCTCCTGATAGGGAGGGAATATTCTAGTTTTCTAACCACAGATACACTTACCGTTAATGGTCTGTGGTTAGCCACAGAGGTACATTATAGAGACGAAACACAACTGTAGATCCTAATCTAAATGCTTTTTAGACCTGCTCCTATTCCGTGTCATCATTTGCTGTCTCATGGTGTAAAACCTCTAGGATTGAAGAGATGAATGTCCCCTTCCTCCTGGTGCAGAAGGCACCAGTGCAATAACCAGAGCCCTTGAAAGACCCAGGTTAGGGGTATGTTACCCCAAACACATCCTTTAACCCTCGATTCAATTTTCTCATCTGTACCATAGGGATGACGACCCTATTTCACAAGGTCATATTACTGAGATGCTCAAATTTCAAGAGCTCTATATAAAAGCAGGAAAAATTGTAAAGTTAGTCCAAGAATCCCTTCTGTAATAACCATGTTAGTTATCAGCCTCTGTTTCCACCTGCAAATGATGTCAGAGGAGGCTACTTTCTAAAGCACAGCTGGGAAGTGTGTAGATTTTTAAAAAAAATCTTAGCCGGGGTCTTCCCTGGTGGCGCAGTGGTTGAGAGTCCGCCTGCCGATGCAGGGGACACGGGTTCGTGCCCCGGTCCGGGAACATCCCACATGCCGCAGAGCGGCTGGGCCCGTGAGCCATGGCCGCTGAGCCTGTGCGTCCGGAGCCTGTGCCCCGCAACGGGAGAGGCCACAGCAGTGAGAGGCCCGCGTACAGCAAAAAAAAAAAAAAAAAAAAAAAAAAAAAAAAAAAATCTTAGCCGGAATCTGCTACTGAGCCTCTGCGGGCTTCCCCACTCAGCTGCTTCCTCCTGCGCTTTGCCCCATCTCCTCGCAACCAATGCACTTCAGTTCACTTCACAGCAACTACTTTAACACAGCTGTAAATGCAGGAGATGAACTAAAGCAAACGCAGCTTCGGTTGTGAACCTACTGCTGGATCCTTACATGGTGTCAGGACATGGTAGGAATTGGTTTGCTCAGAGAAAGTGCAATAGGTTAATGGAAAAACAATGATTCTGTGTCTTTGGTCTGATGTTTTGCCTATTACCAGAACTAGGCATAGGACTTTCCTAAGAATTGGCTTCACACCAAAACTCTGATGCAGAAACCAGATTGGGAAGGTGCTGGGATATCAAGATTCTCCCTCTTCAACCTCGATAGCCTTCTCCCTGCAAGCTGCCACGTGCGGAGCCTCAAAGGTGTGACGTTTCCGTCTGAAGGCCTCCTCCACACCAGGCAACGGGGCTAAGTCTGGGTTTCTCGGGACACACCAACACTCACTGCGAGTAAGACCAACTCGCCATGCGATTCACTTTCAGAAAAACACAAAACTAAGAACATACTGAAAAAAATACCCCCACCCCCCAAAAAGACACAGTGTATACGCAGGGCTAAAAAGCTTCAAATACAAATATTTAAAGATAGATCAACTTTCACAACCACCTAGCAGGTTGATAAAGCCTCGAAAACCCTTGCTGGCAAGCTGCCTGCTTATGAGATGGTACCATCCTCTGCGTGTATGCACAGTCCTTCCATCATAACTAACCCTCCTGGATCCTGAGTTATGGGGGAGTTCCTTTAATAGATACTCTGGGTTATAAGCAAATTGTCTGAGTGTCCCAAGTGTAGGGTTAGAAGACATTTTAACTGGTTATTCTTTTTTTTTTTTTTTTGCGGTACGCGGTCCTCTCACTGTCGTGGCCTCTCCCGTTGTGGAGCACAGGCTCTGGACGCGCAGGCTCAGCAGCCATGGCTCACGGGCCCAGCCGCTCTGCGGCACGTGGGATCCTCCCGGACCGGGGCATGAACCCGTGTCCCCTGCATCGGCAGGCGGACTCTCAACCACTGTGCCACCAGGGAAGCCCTATTTTGATTTTTAAAGTACAGAAACATATTAGAAAAGATTTTAAAATGTAAAGAGAAATGGAAAGTAATCATCAGCCTTTCCCCCTCCCAAGTGAGGCTGCCAGTGCCAAGCCATGGCTCAGGCCCAACCTAGGCATTATCAGGGATGCTGGGGGGCGGTGGAGGGAGGGAGAACGGCTGAACTGCCAGTCCAGACTCTCCCATCTTCCCACCCACGTCTGCTTCACACCTGCCACCATGGGGGAAACCACTAGAAAATGCTCCTGATACTACTTAGTTCTAAGATGCTACTTTAGTTCTAAGATGGGAACAAATCCCCCTACTTCCCTCTTCCTGCCACGGCAATGCCAAAGCCCAGTGCTCATCCAAACCTCACGTGACAGATGGCACTTCTGATGTTATTGTTCCCATCTTTGGTCATCCGACAGAATGAAAATCATAACTTCGAAAATTACCAGTATATCTTATTAGTATAAAGGAAGAAGGGTAAGAATTCTGCGAACTGGAAAACCATAGATGGGGGAAAAGCCACCCTATTTTTTTTTTTTTTTTTTTTTTTTGCGGTATGTGGGCCTCTCACCGCTGTGGCCTCTCCCGTTGCGGAGCACAGGCTCCGGACGTGCAGGCTCAGCGGCCATGGCTCACAGGCCCAGCCGCTCCGCGGCATGTGGGATCTTCTCGGACCGGGGCACGAACCCGTGTCCCCTGCATCAGCAGGTGGACTCTCAACCACTGCGCCACCAGGGAAGCCCCCACCCTATGTTTAAAAATATTCAAAGGTGTGGGTAAGGAAATATAAATCATAATTGGTATTTTCACCATCCTTTACAGATTTAAAGTCTGTGTTAGTTCGGGAACAAAAATATGTGTTACAGGGGCCGTACTGCTCATAAAGCATCGTGTTTAGTGTGAAACATTGAAAAGCATGCTCGGACCGTAACTAAACGTTTAGTTGAAGAGTTACGACTTAAACTCTTTTCTCTACTCTTTTCTGCACGTGACAGGGACTAGAAGACCCAGGTCTGGGTTTCCTTCCTCCCAGACCCACTTCCCTCCTGGCGTGAGTCCCCCTCCTCCTGGGTGACCTCACCAACCCTCCCGGCTGCAGCCGTGACCTCTGCCGCTGACTCCCCAACTGACATCTCTGACCAGAGTCGTCTCGAGCTCCAGATCTGACCCCATCAGCCCACGGACATCTTCACCCGGAGACACGGGCATGTGTAGACACGTACACACACGTGTGTGTGTAGGAACATGACACATGAAGTTCAACTGGCCGTCCTGCCTGGAACCACCTCCTCCGCTCCCTCCCCTCTCTGCATGCAGCACCGTGCAGCCTACTGTTGATCTACAAATCTCGGAGCATCCTTGGCTGCTTCCGTATTTCTTACCCTCAGCATCAAATCAATCCTCAAATCCTGCTGACTCTAAGTACCTAAGTAGTCAGAATATTAAATACCGTCTCAGTATCTACAGATCTCATCTCCACTATCACACCCTGGTCTGGCCCTGGTCACATGCTCTCTGGACTCCATCCAGCCTCCACTGGCTCACCTGTCGACAGTCTTACCTGTTCCCTTCCCACTCTTTTTCATACGGCAGTGTGATCTTTCTAAAATACAAATTGGATCACATCTCTGCCTAAATCCACTGTCTTTGGGATAAAATACTCAGTGCTTGGGATCAATCTGCCCTGTATATGTCTTTAGTCCATGTGACACCCCAGCTCCTGTGCTCCAGCTCTAGCTGGACTCTTGTAGCTTCTCAAATACAGTAAGTCCCCTACATATGAACGAGCTCCATTCTGAGACCGCGTTCCTAAGTCCAATTTGTTCATAAGTCCAACAAAGTAGCCTAGGCACCCAAATAACACAATCAGCTATGTAATACTGTACTGTAGTAGGTTTATAATACTTGTTGCACAAATAATACATAAAAAACAAACAAACACAAAAAATAAAGAAAACATTTTTAACCTACAGTACAGTACCCTGAAAAGTACACTAGTACAGTACAACAGCTGGCATACGGGGGCTGGCATCGAGTGAACAGGCAAGAAGAGTTACTGACTGGAGGAGGGAGAGGAGGTGGGAGATGGTGGAGCTGAAGAATCGTCAGCAATAGGAGATGGAGGGCCAGCTGCAATTTCACTCACGCCTGACATTGACGGCACAGGTTCTGGTTCCTTGCTGGAGTCAGATGCACATCCACAACTTGAAGGTTCATACGTAGGGCTCTTACTGTATTTCAAGCTCTCTCCTGCTTCCAAGCCTTCTCCCAAGCCACTCAATCTTCGTGGGACTCTCCCCCTCTTCTTCACCTGGATTACTTCTCCTCTCGAAGCTCATCAGCTCAGGGCTATTCCCTCCAAGACACACCCCTCACCACCTACTGCTAGAAGAGCAAGCTGGGCTGAGGGGTCCTCCTGCGTATTTCCAGAGCATCCCCTTGGCTGACCATAATCACTGCACTTACTAGGATGTTTTGAAGGCATCCACTTACTTGAGCCCTTCTCCACTAGCCTGCGAGCTCCTTGAAAACAGGGACGGGCCATTCACACTGGGCATCCTCAGCCCCTAGCACACTGCCTGGCACAAAGCGATCCTCACAATAACACCCAGATAGTACTGCCTCTATTACTGTGCTGACACATGTGCTGATAGCGTGGAAGCTGCCAGGGGGGTAGGGGCAATGCTGCTGTGCCTTAGCCCAGACCCTTGCTGCCACTGAGGGCGAAAAGCTAAGTTCACGCAAGATGTCTTTAGTGAAGCTGCACGATATCCTAACGTTATTCAAACAAACCCTCGAGAATGTGCCTCTTTCCTCTGTGAGAGGCACGGAAAGCACAGGAGGCCCTTGGCTGCCCGAGGCGCACAGGCCGTCTCAGCCGCCGTGGGCTCTGATTCGGGGAGCATCATTTTCACCTGAAAGAATGACAGAGCAGCAAACTGCGGTTATTCAGACGGGAGTGCTGTGCAGTCATTTTCTCAACAGTGAATGAAGTGAGCCTGTCCTGTCAAGAAAAGCAATTGACAGTGTTTGCTGCCAATGATAAAATCTGAGCTTTCAAGAAAAAAACAGAACATTGGAAAATTTGTATCAGCCCCCCTGAGCTGGACAGCATCCCATACTTTAAGACTTTTCTGATGACTTGGTGGTGATATTAACCCATATGATTCTTCTAAATTGTATAATGAAATGTGTCAACATTTGGAAGATCTGCATAACCAGCGAATCAATACTTTTCACGTGACTGAAGTGTGACATCAGAAAATCATGCATGATCCAAAGAGATGTTCAAAAGGAAACATGGACCAAAAGGTTTGAGAACCTCCAACCGCCAGGGTCAAACTGAAGGACTCAGAGTAGAAAGACAGGCCGACAAATTTCCAGCAAAATGGACTCCTCCCCCCTCTCAGGAATTGGCCGTGTGCTCTAGCAGTTAGAGGTATGACTTGTACTTGCATCTGACAATGGTACCATTTCAAGTTAAGCTTTCCTCACTTCAAAGGAAACATGCACCTTTCAAAGTTGGGGAAAACTGAGAGGTGATGTGACTCAGGAGGAAGCCTGTGGACCAGGGGCCACAAGAACTGCCCTCCAGTTGTCAGCGGGGGCCCCAGGTGCCACCGGCTAAGCTGAGCAAAGCATCCACCTTGCAAGACGGCAGTGCCTTCACCTGCAGCAGGAGGAGCCCCTGTGTGCCTGCAGAGCACCTGTCTGAGGGGAAGACCTGCAGCTCAGCTCCTTGACCACAGGGGTCCCCAGGCCACGTGTCAGGTGTCACCCGACAGCATTTGGTATCAGTACTAATCCTCCAAAAGGAAGGTGTGTCAAAAGTCAATGGTTGGGGCTTCCCTGGTGGCGCAGTGGTTGAGAGTCCGCCTGCCAATGCAGGGGACACAGGTTCGTGCCCCGGTCCAGGAAGATCCCACATGCTGTGGAGCGGCTGGGCCCATGAGCCATGGCCGCTGAGCCTGCGTGTCCGGAGGCTGTGCTCCGCAATGGGAGAGGCCACAACAGTGAGAGGCCCGCGTACCGCAAAAAAAAAAAAAAAAAAGTCAATGGTTACAGGGACTTTCCAGGTGGTCTGGTGGTTAAGACTCTGTGCTTCCACTGGAGGGGGCACGGGTTTGATCACTGGTCCGGGAACTAAGATCCCACATGCCGCATGGCGTGGCACAGACAAAAGAAAAAAAAAAAAAACAGTCAGTGGTTACAGTCAGGAGAGGGAAGGGGGAAGGGGCAGTATAGGGGTAGGGAACTAAGAGGTACAAACTATTAGGTATAAAATAAGCTACAAGGATATATTGTACAGGGAACATAGCCAATATTTTACAATAACTATCCAGGGAGTATAACCTTTAAAAATTGTGACTCACTATATTGTACACCTGTACATTATATAACATTGTACAGCAGCTATACTTCAATTAAAAAAATTTTTTTAAGTCAATGGGACAAATATGGTATGGAGAAATAAAGTGGAAAAGGCTAGAACGAAGGAAGAGTACAACAGTGTTTAAACATCTGTGCTCTGAAGTCAGCAGGCACCTCAGGAAGTACCTGCTTCACAGGAACCCCCACATTCCTAATCCTGCCAGATTCCTATCTCACAGGAGCCACCTTTTCCCTGTGAGCAAACACAAAATGCTGATACGCATCTCCACCACTGAAGTAATGCCAGTGTCACCGACGTGGTTTATCTTTCAAATCACAAAGAAGATAAAGAAGAGATATCACCCACACCCTAAAGGTCCTCTCAGTTTACACAACCCGGCAAAAAGCCACTCTGAGCTATGCTACCGGCTCCAATTCTGCTGCTCCTTCAAAATCGTTCTCCCCAACGGCAGGAAGTATTACACAGAGCTGCTGTATTTGGCTACTGAAAATAAATACTGATTCCTCCCCATTTTAACAAAGACAAACAAGAAGAAACCATTGTTTGTAGGAAAAAAAAAAAACAGATCATTTTAGATTTTGCCTCAAATACATCAATGTTAATCGTGACGCAACAAGGGGGTGTATCATTACTTTATTAGAAGGCGTACAGTTTGTTTTTCAAATGAAGCCTCACAGATCTCAGTTGAAGCACCACGGAAAATGCGAGCACACAGATATCAAAGTGACAGGCAATGCCTGAACCATGAAATGCGGGTCGTACAATAATCAAACAGACCCGAGTCTGAATACGGGTTCTGTCCCTCCCTAGCTGTGTGCCCTCAAGCAAGTTACTCTGTCCCTCTGTGGCTCCGTTACACCATCTCTGAACCTGGAGTAACCTGCCTACCACCGATGGCTGTGAAGAGTAAACAGCATATAGACATAGCACAGTGTGTGGCACAAAGTCATGCACTCAGGGGCTGTCTTTGCTAGAATAACGACCACCGAGACACGTCTGCATGACAGCTGCCCTGCACTAGCCGTGCAGTTGTGGCCTGGGAAAGTGGGAAAGGGTAGGGCATCTCTTGGCTCCGAGATAACTGGTCCTCGGGTTGGGATTCACCGAGGGGGGAGGGGGGAGGGGAGAGGGCAGTGGGATGAGAGCCTCTGCGTTCTGTAAAACAGAACCCACTTATATAACCCATTCGTTCCTTCAGTTTTATGACCTATTAATTTAAAAGACGTTTTATAATGAAATTGGTCCAGGGACCTCCCTGGCAGTCCAGTGGTTAAGACTCTGCGCTTCCACTGCAGGGGGCCTGGGTTCGATCCCTGGTTGGGGAACTAAGATCCTGCGTGCTGCGCATCGTGGCCAAAAGAAGAAAGAAAGAAAAAAGAAAGGAAGGAAGAAAATTGGTTCATTTGACCTTCTTTTGGGACTCTTTTTTTAAAAGATGAACTTTCACCCTGAATCCTTTTAGGTCCTTTCCATCTCCAGGTTTCCATGACAACAACAGCTCTACATCATCAGCGTTTGGGGAAAAGAACAGTGTCAACTCTTAGAAGTGGCAGTAACACAAAACACGGTTGAAGACTACGGTGTGTCAAGCACACGGACCTTCACCGTCTGGTGTTGACCTTGGATGTGCAGTCTGCGGGGCCTCGAAGCCTTGGTCAGCTGAGAAAGATCTTGGCGGCCGGCTCCAGTGCCCGGGCGGCCAACTCAGGCATCAGCAACCTTCCAGTAGGGAGGAAAGGGATTCTGGGGTCAGAGCTTCCAGAGCATAAGCAGAAGTATTCAAATCACCTAAATTTTCATTAATTTTAGTTGATAACTAGTTTTTCATTTGAATTAGCATGATTACATGCAAAGTTTACAGTCTTCATACATCTCTGTATTTTTTTAACAGGTAAAGACAGTTATTTTTGTTGGCCTTGATAATCTACCAGATTATTTCTTCTGAAAACAACAACAACAACATCATATAAATGTATAGGCTAGGGCATCTGAATGTTTGCCTTGAAGACTAGAAAGAAAAAAAAAAAAGTAAGCAAGATTTGTTTCCCCTTAAATCAAAAGCCAGTATTTTTCTTGCATGAGACTGACATTTGCTGTCCCTGATTGAAAAACACAAAATTGACAAGGTTGGAATTTCAAAGCATACAAAACTGTTTGCTCAGTATAATGAGATTAATCATCTTTCCTCCAGAAAGGTAGCTAATGAAGATTCCTTGGCCAAACGAGGCGCTTTTTTCCTAAGGGCGGCAACTAATTTATTCAGCCTTAAGGGGCAAGATGCGGAGCCGAGCGAGCAAGGAACGGAGTTCTCAGCAGAGCAAATTAGAGATCCTTTGGGTTACGGCCCCTCTGCCTGCTCTCAGGCTTGTTAGCCATGGATCAGAAGAGAGAATTATTACACTCAGAAACACTTTATCCGTTCACTTGCTTTAAAAACCGTGTAAGAACGTGTAGCTAAAGAGAAGCGAATTGTAACAAAGCAGTTGGTAACTGAGATGCTAGTCACTGGGAACTCCAAACAAACTATTCAGGGGCCTCTATTCAAAGGTTTGTATTATTTCCTTGACCCCTGAAACATTCCACAAGCCTGCAGAGAGGGCTGCATCCCCCTCCCACCCCCTCCCACCTCAAACCAGCCCTAAATCTTGACTCTAGGAGTCTCTTTGGTATGGAGGAAACCTCTGAGCCAGACAAATTGTAGCAGCCATTGTACACGGAGGGAGAGCAGAATGCAGGGAGAAAGGGTCACCCAGAGGTTCCTGGCAGGGGAGACATTCCCACAAACACCTGAATGCTGATGGTTCCTCCAAAGGCCTAATGGTGTGTAGACCCATCTGTCAGCCTCCCAGTTCCTGTTTCTAGTTACAGTGTATTAAAGAAGAACTGTCATCTGGATATTGCCTGCAATCTACACTATTAGATTTAGGTTAGAAAAGACTCCTTGATTGACTTCCTTCTCAGTCTATACCCAGCTGTTTTGGGGTCATAAGGACAGAGCTTTGCTAATGCCCCCAGGCACACCTGACTGAGGTGGCCGGGCTGCCACCCCTGCCAAGGTGATGTTGACAATGTCACCAAGCCCAAGCCACCCTAATGACAAGCGGACATTCCTCTGGTATATAAACTCCAACAACCATTTATGGTTCAGTAGTGAGCAAGGCAACACACGTTCTCAAAGACAATAGAGGCTTTGCCCCTGAGGATGTCAGGAAACAGAGCATGGAAAGAAGGAGAGGAGGTGAACCCCAAAAGACCTGGGAGGAAGCACCATGGGGAGACCCCAGACAGACATATCTGGATGTCGGGGTGGAGAAGAATTGGGAAATACTGTGCCATGTGGTCAGGGGCTCTGCAGCTCACAAGGCGCAGTCTCATAGACTGTTTCGCTTGTAAGGATTATGAAGCCCACTTTAGGGCATGGAAAACGGAGGTTAAATGATTCATCCCGGGAATCTGAAAAAGAGCCACCACTCCACTTGGATTGGGTTTTGAGTCCTAGAAGGGAGAAACTTGGCTTGGATCAACAAATAATTTCAGGGTCTCTGAAGGCATCAGAAAAGGAAAAGCCTGAGGCCAGGCTCTGGAGATTGAGAGCTGTGTGTTCTGGGGAGGTGACATAACCCTCAGTTCCTCAGCTGTGAAGACAGAGGCCAAGCCCAGTCTTGCCAGGAACTGCTGGCGGACGGGATGAGAAAAGACAACAAATTATAAGCTGTGGATACTAAGCAGATGCGAAGTATCACTGCTCCTCTTCACAAGCCAAGAGCCAGGCCTTGTTACTAGTAGACACAGATTCCTGTGGAAGGAGGGGCGGGGGGGGATGAGCTTTGTAGAGTCAGTAGACCGTCCCTGAACTTTGCTTTCCTGGGACAAACCTCGGCACATCTGGCTGCCTGGCTCTGTAGGCAGCTGGCTGGCCCTAGTGGCACTGTGACAGATGACTGTGCTACAAGGGCCTCACGGCTCCCCCCAGGGCACCACCCACCTACAAGCCAGGCTCTCCCCTGAATGTCAGTCAAGTGTCGGGCCAGGGTCCACGGATACGATCTCAGCAGGAACTGCTCTGGGCACGGGCCAGCCTGGCCATCGGGTCCCACTGGTCCACAAACCCTTTCCCAATCCCCTGGGGCCTGACAGCCTTCTGAATCCAGGTTCTGACCTCAGAACAAAAGCAGGGGGCATATAGCATGTAATACCCAACGCCCCCAGAAGGGGCTGGGGCAGCACTCCCAATCACATTCAAAAATAGCTCTAGATGGCAGAGGAGTAAGACGTGGAGATCACCTTCCTCCCCACAAATACATCAGAAATCCATCTACATGTGGAACAACTCCTACAGGACACCTACTGAACGCTGGCAGAAGACCTCAGACTTCCCAAAAGATATATCTATATTTTTCCTTTTTCTCTTTTTGTGAATGTGTACGTGTATGCTTCTTTGTTTCTTTGTGCGATTCTGTCTGTAAACCTTTGCTTCTACCGTTGGTCCTAGGGTTCTGTCTGTCCGTTTTTTGTTTTGTTTTGTTCTTTTCGTATAGTTTTTAGCGCTGGTTATCATTGGTGGATTTGTTTTTTGGTTCGGTTGCTCTCTTCTCTCTTTCTTTTTTATTACTTTTTAATTTTTTTATTTTTAATCCTTTTTAATTTTAATAACTTTTATTTCCTTCCTCCCTCCCTCCCTTCCTTCCTTCATTTCTTTTTTTCTCCCTTTTGTTCTGAGCCATGTGGCTGATAGGGTCTTGGTGCTCCAGCCGAGTGTCAGGCCTGAGCCTCTGAGGTGGGAGAGCCAAGTTCAGGACGCTGGTCCACCAGAGACCTCCTGGCTCCACGTAATATCAAACGGCGAAAGCTCTCCCAGAGACCTCCATCTCAACGCTAAGATCCAGCTCCATTCAATGACCAGCAGGCTACAGTACTGAATGCCCCATGCCAAACAACTAGCAAAACAGGAATACAACCCCACCCATTAGCAGAGAGGCTGCCTAAAATCATAAAAAGGTCATAGACACCCCAAAACACACCACCGGACGCAGTCCTGCTCACCAGAAAGACAAGATCCAGCCTCATCCACCAGAACACAGGCACCAGTCCCCTCCACCAGGAAGCCAACACAACCAACTGAGCCAACCTTACCCACTGGGGGCAGACACCATAAACAACGGCAACTACGAACATGTAGCCTGTGAAAAGGAGACCCCAAATAGAGTATCTTAAGCAAAATGAGAATACAGAGAAACACACAGCGATGAAGGAGCATGGTAAAAACCCACCAGACCAAAAATGAAGAGGAAATAGGCAGTCTACCTGAAAAAGAATTCAGAGTAGTGATAGTAAAGATGATCCAAAATTGTGGAAATAGAATGGAGAAAATACAAGAAAGGATCTAGAAGAACTAAAGAGCAAACAAACAATGATGAACAACACAATAAATGAAATTAAAAATTCTCTAGAAGGAATCAATAGCAGAATAACTGAGGCAGAAGAACGGATAAGTGACCTGGAAGATGAAAGAGTGGAAATAACTGCCGCAGAGCAGAATAAAGAATGAAGAGAATTGAGGACAGTCTCAGAGACCTCTGGGACAACATTAAATGCACCAACACACCATTACACCACTTATAGGGGTCCCATAAGAAGAAGAGAAAAAGAAACGGACTAAGAAAATATTTCAAGAGATTATAGTTGAAAACTTCACTAATATGGGAAAGGAAATAGTCAATGAAGTCCAGGAAGCGCAGAGAGCCCCATACAGGATAAATCCAAGGAGAAACACACCAAGACACATATTAATCAAACTATCAAAAATTAAATACAAAGAAAAAATATTAAAAGCAATAAGGGAAAATCAACAAATAACATACAAGGGAATCCCCATAAGGTTAGCAGCTGATCTTTCAGCAGAAACTCTGCAAGCCAGAAGGGAGTGGCAGGACATATTTAAAGTGATGAAAGGGAAAAACCTACAACCAAGATTACTCTACCCAGCAAGGATCTCATTCAGATTCGATGGAGAAATTAAAACCTTTACAGACAAGCAAAAGCTAAGAGAATTCAGCACCACCAAATCAGCTTTACAACAAATGCAAAAGGAACTTCTCTAGGCAGGAAACACAAGAGAAGGAAAAGACGTACAATAACAAACCCAAAACAATTAAGAAAATGGTAATAGGAACATACGTATCGATAACTATGTTAAATGTAAATGGATTAAATGTTCCAACCAAAAGACATAGACTAGCTGAATGGATACAAAAACAAGACCCGTATATATGCTGCCTACAAGAGACCCACTTCAGACCTAGGGACACATACAGACTGAAAGACTGAAAGTGAGGGGATGGAAAAAGATATTCCATGCAAATGGAAATCAAAAGAAAGCTGGAGTAGCAATTCTCATATCAGACAAAATAGACTCTAAAATAAAGACTATTACAAGAGACAAAGAAGGACACTACATAATGATCAAGGGATCAAAAGAAGATATAACAATTGTAAATATTTATGCACCCAACATAGGAGCACCTCAATACATAAGGCAAATGCTAACAGCCATAAAAAGGGAAATCAACAGTAACACAATCAAAGTAGGGGACTTTAACACCCCACTTTCACCAATGGACAGATCATCCAAAATGAAAATAAATAAGGAAACACAAGCTTTAAATGATACATTAAACAAGATTGACTTAATTGATATTTACAGGACAGTCCATCCAAAAACAACAAAATACACTTTCTTCTCAAGTGCTCATGGAACATCCTCCAGGATAGATCATATCTTGGGTCACAAATCAAGCCTTGGTAAATTTAAGAAAATTGAAATCATATCAAGTATCTTTTCCAACCACAACGCTATGAGACTAGATACCACTTACAGGAAAAAAATCTGTAAAAAATACAAACACATGGAGGCTAAACAATACACTACTAAATAACCAAGAGATCACTGAAGAAATCAAAGAAGAAATCAAAAAATACCTAGAAACAAATGACAATGAAAACACGACAACCCAAAACCTATGGGATGCAGCAAAAGCAGTTCTAAGAGGGAAGTTTATAGCAATACAATCCTACCTCAAGAAACAAGAAACATCTCAAATAAACAACCTAACTTTACACCTAAAGCAATTAGAGAAAGAAGAACAAAAAAACCCCTAAAGTGAGCAGAAGGAAAGAAATCATAAAGATCAGATCAGAAATAAATGAAAAAGAAATGAAGGAAAACAATAGCAAAGATCAACAAAACTAAAAGCTGGTTCTTTGAGAAGATAAACAAAACTGATAAACCACTAGCCAGACTCATCAAGAAAAAAAGGGAGAAGACTCAAATCAACAGAATTAGAAATGAAAAAGGAGAAGTAACAACTGACACTGCAGAAATACAAGGGATCATGAGAGATGACTACAAGCAACTCTATGCCAATAAAATGGACAACCTGGAAGAAATGGACAAATTCTTAGAAAAGCACAACCTTCTGAGACTGAATCAGGAAGAAATAGAAAGTATAAACAGACCAATCACAAGCACTGAAATTGAGACTGTGATTAAAAATCATCCAACAAACAAAAGCCCAGGACCAGATGGCTTCACAGGCGAATTCTATCACACATTTACAGAAGAGCTAACATCTATCCATCTCAAACTCTTCCAAATTATAGCAGAGGGAGAACACTCCTAAACTCATTCTACAAGTCCACCATCACCCTGATACCAAAACCAGACAAAGATGTCACAAAGAAAGAAAACTACAGGCCAATATCACTGATGAACATAGATGCAAAAATCCTCAACAAAATACTAGCAAACAGAATCCAACAGCACATTAAAAGGATCATACACCACGATCAAGTGGGGTTTATCCCAGGAATGCAAGGATTCTTCAATATACGCAAGTCAATCAAGGTGATCAACCATACTAACAAATTGAAGGAGAAAAACCATATGATTATCTCAATAGATGCAGAAAAAACTACTGACAAAAATCAACACCCATTTATGATAAAAACCCTCCAGAAAGTAGGCATAGAGGGAACTTACCTCAACATAATAAAGGCCATATATGACAAACCCACAGCCAGCATTGTTCTCAATGGTGAAAAAATGAAACCATTTCCTCTAAGATCAGGAACAAGACAAGGTTGTCCACTCTCACCACTATTATTCAGCATAGTTTTGGACGTTTTAGCCATGTCCAAAGGAATCCAAATTGGAAAAGAAGAAGTAAAGCTGTCACTGTTTGTAGATGACATGATACTATACATAGAGAATCCAAAAGATGCTACCAGAAAACTACTAGAGCTAATCAATGAATGTGGTAAAGTAGCAAGATACAAAATTAATGCACAGAAATCTCCTGCATCCCTATACACTAAGGATGAAAAATATGAAGGAGAAATTAAGGAAACACTCCCATTTACCACTGCAACAAAAAGAATAAAATACCTCGGAATAAACCTACCTAAGGAGACAAAAGACCTGTATGCAGAAAACTATAAGACACTGATGAAAGAAATGAAAGATGATACAAACAGATGGAGAGATATACCATGTGCTTGGATTGGAAGAATCAACATTGTGAAAATGACTATACTACCCAAAGCAATCTACAGATTCAATGCAATCCCTATCAAAATACCAATGCCATTTTTCACAGAACTAGAACAAAAAATTTCACAATTTGTATGGAAACACAAAAGACCCCCAATAGCCAAAGCAATCTTGAGAAAGAAAAACCCAGCTGGAGGAATCAGGCTTGCTGACTTCAGACTATACTACAAAGCTACAGTAATCAAGACAGTACAGTACAGGCACAAAAACAGAAATACAGAGCGATGGAACAGGATAGAAAACCCAGAGATAAACCCACACACATATGGTCACCTTATTTTTGATAAAGGAGGCAAGAATATACAATGGAGAAAAGACAGCCTCTTCAATAAGTGGTGCTGGGAAAACTGGGCAGCTACATGTAAAAGAATGAAATTAGAACACTCCCTAATACCATATACAAAAATAAACTCAAAACGGATTAAAGACCTAAATGTAAGGCCAGACACTATAAAACTCTTAGAGGAAAACATAGGCAGAACACCCTATGACATAAATCACAGCAAGATCCTTTTTGACCCATCTCCTAGAGAACTGGAAATAAAAACAAAACTAAACAAATGGGACCTAATGAAACTTAAAAAATCTTTTGCACAGCAAAGGAAACCATAAACAAGACGAAAAGACAACCCTCAGAATGGGAGAAAATATTAGCAAATGAAGAAACCGACAAAGGATTAATCTCCATAATTTAAAAGCAGCTCATGCAGCTCAATAGCAAAGAAACAAACAACCCAATCCAAAAATGGTTGGAAGACCTAAATAGACATTTCTCCAAAGAAGATATACAGATTGCCCACAAACACATGAAAGGATGCTCAACATCACTAATCATTAGAGAAATGCAAATCAAAACTACAATGAGGTATCACCTCACACCAGTCAGAATGGCCATCATCAAAACATCTACAAACAGTAAATGCTGGAGAGGGTGTGGCGAAACGGGAACCCTCTTGCACTGTTGGTGGGAATGTAAATTGAGACAGCAACTATGGAGAACAGTATGGAGTTCCTTAAAAAACTAAAAAGAGAACTACCATACGACCCAGCGATCCCACTACTTATCATACACCCTGAGAAAACCATAATTCAAAAAGAGTCATGTACCACAATGTTCACTGCAGTTCTATTTACAATAGTCAGGACATGGAAGCAACCTAAGTGTCCATTGACAGATGAATGGATAAAGAAGATGTGGTACCTATATACAATGGAATATTACTCAGCCATAAAAAGGAACGAAACTGGGTCATTTGTAGAGACGTGGATGCATCTAGAGACTGTCATACAGAGTGAAGGAAGTCAGAGAGAGAAAAGCAAATATCGTATATTAATGCATACATGTGGAATCTAGAAAAATGGTACAGATGAACTGGTTTGCAGGGCAGAAATAGAGATACAGATGTAGAGAACAAACTTATGGACACCAAGGGGGGAAAACGGTGGGGGGTGGGGGTGGGGGAATGAATTGGGAGATTGGGATTGACATGTATACACTAATATGTATAAAACAGATAACTAATAAGAACCTGCTGTATTAAAAAAAATAAAATTAAAAGAAAAAAAAGAGTCATGTACCACAATGTTCATTGCAGTTCTATTTACAATAACCAGGACATGGAAGCAACCTAAGTGTCCATCACTGGATGAATGGATAAAGAAGATGTGGCACATATATACAATGGGATATTACTTAGCCATAAAAAGAAACGAAACTGAGTTATTTGTAGTGAGGTGGATGGACCTAGAGAGTTTGTCATACAGAGTGAAGTAAGTCAGAAAGAGAAAAACAAATACCGTATGCTAGCACATATATATGGAATCTAAAAAAAAAAGGTTCTGAAAAACCTAGGGGCAGGACAGGAATAAAGATGCAGACGTAGAGAATGGACTTGAGGACACGGGGAGGGGGAAGGGTAAGCTGGGACAAAGTGAGAGAGTGGCATGGACATGTATACACTACCAAATGTAAAACAGATAGCTAGTGGGGGCTTTGCTACATATGATTGTGAGTTATTTCGCTACTGTAAACAATGAAGAAGTGTTTCTGGTAATACTGGAAAGCTTTTCAGGATCAGGAAGTTCTCCCTTTGCGTTTCATGATGATTTAAAGATAGCATGGCCCTTTGTCTAATTTTAGGATTTGATTTTTCTTTTTTTTTTTTTTTAAGCAAGATAGCACAGGGAGATCAGCTCTGTGCTTTGTGACCACCTAGAGGGGTGGGAGGGAGACGCAAGAGGGAGGAGATACGGGGATATATGCATATGTATAGCTGATTCACTTTGTTATACAGCAGAAACTAACACACCATTGTAAAGCAATTATACTCCAATAAAGATGCTAAAAAAAAAAAAGTTCTACAGAAGAGCAGAAGAACTTTCACATGACAAGGGAGAAACAGAAACCATTAAAAGCCACATGTTTCAATTCAGGGGAGGTTTTTCCACCCTTCCATCCCCCCAATCCCCACGAAATGATGTCCAGTCAGGATGAGTCTAAATAATAATTGAGTTACCAAAAAACATTTGGTGTTCAGAGCCTTCTGGATTTTGAAATCACAGATAAGGGATAATGGGCTGATTTAGAAGCTAGTTCTCCCTCAGGCCATTGGATCTTAAGGCATCTGAGATAAATATGTGAGAGAGAAACCAAGCAAACAGGCAGAGCCCAGCCTAGGTTACAGGGCACCTGTTGGAACACTGGATACGACTTCTGGGCATGTTTCCACCCACACTTCAGCCACAATGGAAAACTGCACAAGTAAGAGGTACTGCTGCAAAGCCAGCAGTTTCCCCCACTCTTTAGGGTGATTTGAGAGAAAACAGGAATTAAAAAAAAAAAAAAAAAAAAAAGCAAGGCACTTTACCCAGGATGTGGCCCTGAAGAACAAGATCAACATTTGTCAAATATGATGTTTAAGTAGATAAGGAAATTTACAGTTTTAAGAAGATGCTATGGAACCCTGTAAATAATCTTGTAACAGCTTATGCTGCATCCAGATTTTTGAATGTCAGGCTTTTCCAAAAGCAAAGCGTTATCTATAAATCATTTTTTTCAAGGTCCAGGAAAACAACCACCACCACAACAAAATTTGCAGCATAGAAGGTGCAATTATCTATATCATATTTTCTTGTTAAATCAAGTGCTTTTTTCAAGGTCGATTACCCAATCAGTGTAGATACTAACGTATAGAAGGCAACATGGCACCGTTCAAAGGACGCTGGGTTTTGTCAGGAGACCTGTGTCTGGGGGTCTGTCACTTCCTGAACTGACTGGCCTTGGTGAAGTTACTTAACATCCATCAGTCACCTGATGGATCTCATCGTCCGTAAAATGAACGTGATAAAAGAGTATTTATCTAACTTATTTTAGAGTTTGGTTGTGAGAATTAAGTGAGAAACAGATCTGAAGGTGCTTTGAAAACTATAAAATACTAGAGTGGAGATAGCGTCTCTCAATAACTCCCTCCAATGTTGGAGCAAATTACAGTGGTTGGCCTGTGTTTAGAGGCCATGTCAACAACAACAAAAGGTAAATAAACAGAATAAAATTGTGTGTGTCTGTATATATATATATTGTTTTTTTTACCAAGTATGTACACAAATATATATAATCCATGAATGCTGAAAGCTCCTACACTGACTCCACTCTACAATAACTAAGAGGCTTTGCTACATGTGATTGTGAGCTATTTCACTACTGTAAACAATGAAGAAGTGTTTCTGGTAATACTGGAAAGCTTTTCAGGATCAGGAAGTTCTCCCTTTGCGTTTCATGATGATTTAAAGATAGCATGGTCCTTTGTCTAATTTTGTATTTGATTTCTTTTAAGCAAGTTAATTACAGCATCACCAGGTATCTTTCTGTAATGCAACTCTCTAATCCTGAATAGTATTTGATTTTGCATTCAACAAGCATTTATTAGACACACACCATAACCAAGGCCCTGTGCAGAGCAACGGAAGGAAGCAAAATAAAAAAGACAATACAGGGTCCCCACCCTGAAGTGTGGGGTGTGGAAACAAAGATCAGGAACAAGACAAGTGTGGAGTGTGCTAGCTGGTGGTGGAAACAAAGGTTGAACAGATAACCATAAGGCAGGATGGAATGAACCAAGTGCCAATTAGAGGGGTATGTACCAAAATTTGGAAATGCAGAGGAAAGACCAAGTGACCCTGAAATCAGGGAAGATTTCACCCAGGAGACAATGTGTAGGCTGGGTGCCTAGGATAAACCGAGTTTCAATATGGAAACAGGAGGGGATAAGGACTGATAAAGCATGACTACAGAACCACAGAAATTCTTGGCATACTGCAAAAGCAATGCACAGTTGACAGAGGGATGAATCCAACATTTATGGGATGCCTACATGACATCAGGAACTAGGCTAGATCAATGTAGTTGCAACCATCAAGTATTTATTAATGTGTTACAAAGGTAACACATTAATAAATATTTACATCTTGATTCAAGACACCACCACTGGACCCCTTGTGATTGCCCTCAGACCCTTCCCTGTCCTCTGTGCTGGGAGGCTAACTCTGGCAGGGGTAGGGGATTGCAACACAGCCCCTTGTTCCCTGGCTCCCCTCTCCGTTTGCCCAATGGGGCACAGAGCAGCAGATGGGCGGGAGGGAGGAGAATGGGGTCAGGGTGCTTTTTCTTCATATTGGCAGAATCATGATTTGGACCCAGACCTATCTGTCTCCAAAGCCCATGCTTTGAACCTCGGGAATGTAATCTGGTGATAGATTATAGAAGGTCTTGAAGGAAATGCACACAATCTTTTGTGCTAATTCTCAAGAGTTAATGACTCATTCTGGACGTGTATAGCCTACGCCTGCTCATCTTTTTAAACAGTCCTGTGAGTGTGATGCTCCAATCAGACACTCATGTCAGTAGATCGTGCCAAATGTGCAACAGCAATCTTTTAAAAAAAAAAAGAACAAAAAAGAGATATTCCAAGACTCCAGTCCAGATCCTTCCTAGAGCACAGGCCTCACATCTGTTGTTTCCTTTCTTAGATTCTTAGCTAGTTGAGAGAGAATGTACGCTATTGGTGATCAGAAGGCATATGTCCTGGAATTTCTTTAGCAAACATATGCCCCTCATCATCTTTCTAAACTGCCCTAAAATTTCCCCCCCACCCCCCCATTCCTAAGAGAGCTTAGACACTTGTTACCATTCTCTGCTTGTCAAAGTGGCCTCTGTTGCTGTTTGATGGTGTACAGGGCAGTTTGGAGTCTGAGCCCTGTTTCCAGGACTCTGCACCACCCTTCTTGAGTCCGGCTTTGCCCTGATGTTAGCTCTGGGGGAAGAGCACACTTTTTACTGCAGGGATTCCAGAGATAAGATGCTTAGACTTTACACAGGCTGAGCAGAGCTGCTGGTAACGCACGTGGGTGTGATCTGGTGACACCCCAGCAGGGACTCTGACAGCCTCGAACTTTGAGGTAATTACCCCCCTCCCCTGGCACCCAGCTTTGAACCCTTAGTCAGACATTGTTCGGTTTGGGATCCTGTAAATCATGAAACTACAGTTTCACAAAAGGTTGTGCAAGGGAAATAAGCCAGTTACAAAAGGACAAATACTGTAGGATTCTACTTATATGAGGTCCCTAGAGTAATCAAATTCTTAGAGACAGAAAGTGAATGGAGGGTGCCAGGGCCAGAGGAGGGAAGAATGGGATTTATTGTTTAATGGGGACAAAGTTTCAGTTTTGCAAAACGAGAAGAGTTCTGTGGACGGATGCTCGTGATGGTTGCACAACCATGTGAATGTACTTCATGCTGGTGAACTGTACACTTGAAAATGGTTAACAGGGTCAATTTCATGTTGTGTATTTTACCACAATTAAAAACTAAAAAAGCGTTCTAAGAAGAGGAAGAGAGTAATAAATGGGATGAGGCTGCTGGAGAAAAATGGAAAGAACCAGAACTACCGACAGAAAGACTGAACAGTTTCCTTAATGCTTGGTCACCGCAGGGGAGGGGGCTATGTAGAGAGCGTGTTAAAACTTTCAAAGTGGGCAATTACCAGACCAAATGACCGCTTCATATTTCCACTCTGAAATGACTCACTCTTTGGTTCAGCACACAGGGGCTGAGGGTCCACGATGTGCTCCTCTGGGAACTGTTGGTCTGGAGGGAAATCAAGGTTTGCGGCGCACCGAGACACAGCACTGGGCTCGGGGCACCAAGAGAACCTCGCCTAAATTCAGTATGCACCAGGGAGGCCTCCAGGGCATGGAGCCAGGCTCTAAAGGTAAAGGAGGATTGGGGAAGGGTCCCTGCAGGGAGGGCAGGGGCACAGCATGTGAGGACGCACGTCAACCAGCCCTGCGCCTCCAGACACTACCCGGAGCCCAGGGGGCAGCCTCCAAGGCACCTGGGAGGAGACGCCGCCCTGCGTCAGGGAAGCAGGCGGGAGGCTGTTCACGGACTCAGCCCTGCATCCTCAGAGCCATGGGTAGCTTCCACGGGACTTTGGGTAACTCAGAGATAAACGAGACTCCTGCTTTAGAAAGTGCGTTAGTGGTGTGACTTGAAGGGAAACGTGGGTGAAGACGAGGAACTAGTTCGGAGACCCTCTCAGCACTCCAGTGGAAGGAACTCAGATCTGGACTAGTAATCAGTGTGTGGCCTCTCCCAGAAGCAAGGGGCCAATGAAAAACACCTCCCACACCTCTTCGTGTCTGGGACCGGTCCCATCTTTTGATCCGTTGCTCATTCATCAAACACAACTGAGCACTTCGTAGCCTGTGGACCGTGGAGCCAGATGCTTGGGTTCAAATCCCAGCTCTGAAAAGGACCAGCCAGTACCCCCTCTGGTGGAAATCACCACCGCCTCTCCCTGGGTTCACACAACAGCCTCCCTCCTCCACCCTCCCCTGCTCTTCCGGCCGCCCCTCCATGCTCCAGGCACAGCCGTCCTCCAAAAATCCCTGCATATCTGACCACGTCACTCTCTTGCCTCAAAATTCTCCAGCACATTCTCTCTGCTCCTTGGAAATAAGACCAAACAAGTTACCTAAACTTTTAGGGCTCCGTTTCCTCACCAGTCACAACGCAGATGATCACAGCAGCCACCTCGAAGGCGTGGAATGAGGGTTAAACAGGGGACACCTGTAAGTGCTCAGACTCTGTGACACCTGAGGCTGCCTGGTGGGACCTCCAGCACTGCCTGAGTCTCCCGCTCCTCCCCGCCACGGCGCACGCGCGCGCACGCACGCGCGCGCACGCACGCGCACGGCAGTGGGCAGAGAAAGATGAATGGGACGTGGCCCTCACTTTGAAGAAGCACAAGCTCTGGCTGGGAAATAACAACTCTGTAGTGTCAGAGCTATAATTAAGTACAAGATGCAGTCTGAACACATATTTTTATATAATTAAATCATATCAACTCAATACGAGGCCGTTTTCTAGGAAGGCAAAGAAACGACACACAGAGCAGATTTTAGTCTTTGAGAGCAGCGGAGTGTGGGCAAGGCTGCGTAATTACTATCTAAAGGACTAATTTGGTGAAGCCACGCTCACAGATCATTAGCTTTATTATATTGCCCATACATTCCCAGGGGAGCAGTCTCCATGTTTTACACACGGGATAGGTAAGCATTACAAGAAACTTGATATTACACGAAGTATCATCGCTAAGTTCCATTCCTAAGGATTTTCAACTGTTGCTGACACTGTAATTGGGCTAATATGTACAGAGATGCTACAGCAAAAGACAGTCCTAACTATACCCAACTGCTTCTCGTCTGGAGCATATTTTTCTAGAAATGGTAAAATTCGTGTTACACAAAATAACTTTGGGGGGTTAATTTAACAGTCCAAATTTTTTTTTACTGCTAAAAATGCCGGTTTTGCCAAGAACTACTTCCTTGTGTCAGTTCCTTTGGCTGAATATAATTTGTGTTAAGTCTGTTAAACCACCCCAGGCTTCTTGCAAATGTTTCTACTTATTGATTCAAGTGGACCCGTGTCCAGCTGGGGCTTTCTGTACTGTTTGTGCAGGGGAGTCTGACTCCATCTGGCCAGTCTCTGCACTGTCCCACATCCGTATGTTTCTGGGTTTTACCCGTAATGTTTCCTTGCCTGCAATGCCTAAGTCTACTAGTTCTTTGGTGAGGAAGAGTTAAATGTCACACGTGTGTGCGTGTGTATCTACATTCCTGTGACATGGGCACCAATATGTATGCATGTGTACTTATATACATATGTGATATATAATATAAAATATGTATACACATTATTTCAAGCATACAGAAAAGTGGCACGAGTGCTTTCCCTGTTTAACCTCAATTTAGTGCACATGTTACATGGGAAGCGTTTCGACTGGTGTGTGTGTATTTCACACACACACAGTATCCATCAGGAAACCCACCAGGCGCAGGCTCAGCTTAGGAGCCAAAAAGCACAAACGTGACCACCGGGAGCCTCTGCCTGGAAAGTGGTGCCAGTCTAACGGGAGATCTGAAAATAAACCGCCATGACAGGCCTCTGGGATCATCATGATGACAGGGGTTTATGTGGCCACCCAGAAAGGACACCTCACAACACTTGGGAGCCGGGGTGGTGGCAGGAGAAGGAGCTCGGAGTCGGCTGAGACAGGCAGCTGCCCCCCTGGGGGCTTTGGGCGCCAAAGGGGAAGGAGGGGGCCCTGAAGGCTCTGCAACAGGAGGTGGTTTTCCAGATCAGATCTGTCTTCCAGGAGGAGCATTCCCAGCAGCTAATTTCACCTTAGGTGAGCTCATCTTCAACGTGGATTCTGTTACCGTCTGTATACTGATGGCTCTCAAACTTTTTATCTCCAGTCCGGACGTCTCCCAGGCTCCGGTCCCCACATCCTACAGCCTACTGAGCCCGTCGGCTTCTATGTCGCACAAGCCCCAACTGAACCACCGTCCACATGCCGGTCCTTCTAGGTCCTTCTACCTGGGTCCATGGCACTCACTTGGGTGGATGAGTCAGGAGCCCGGGCGGCATCCTTGACTCCTCCTCCCCCCGCTTGTAATGACTTAAGTCCAGGTGAGGTCAGCCCCTAAGTACCCCCTCTGGTGGAAATCACCATCGCCTCTCCCTGGGTTCACACAACAGCCTCCCTCCTCCACCCTCCCCTGCTCTTCCGGCCGCCCCTCCATGCTCCAGGGACAGCCGTCCTCCAAAAATCCCTGCATATCCGACCACGTCACTCTCGTGCCTCAAAATTCTCCAGCACATTCTCTCTGCTCCTTGGAAATAAGACCAAACTCCTCAACGTGGCCGAAAGGCCCCACAGGACACACCAAGCCTCATTTCAAGCTCCGCTCCTTTTTCTTTCACCACAGGAGACTTTCTTTCAGTTTCCAAAAGGTCCTTCCCCCTCCACCCCTCCGGGCTTCCCACCCAGTCTGGAATGCTCTTGCCCGCCCTCTCCCCAAGCCCTCTCCCCAACCCCGTCAGTGAGTGGCTTCCCCTCATCCCACAAAGAGCTCGCGCAGGCCTTCCTCAGCCCGAAGCCTGGCCACACTCCTTACGCTTCTCCTGAGCACCATCTATTCCCGGGGTCATTAAACAACTTGTGAGCGTGACGATGAGCGGCCAGTTCCCCAAAAGCAACTCCGGCTTCCTGAAAGCAAGGACCACGTGGACCTGGCGTGTTGCTGGAACCCTCAGATCCATGTCATGATGAGCACGGTGGATACTCAACCACTTGTTCAATAAGAAAAGGAGCTGAGACTGGAGGCAGAAAGGCTAGTGTGGGGCTGCAGTCCTTACAACAAACCCCAGATGAGAACTGACCAAGGTCTGCGCTAAAGCGCAGGGAGAGATGATGAGATACTGGGGGAGCAGAACCTCCCAGGCCCATGGAGATGGGAGGCCGGGAGAAAGAGTGTAGGACAATGACTAGGGAAATCTAATGTTTCTAGGGAAAACCATGTTTTAAACATTTTTCATTGTCCTGTGCACATTGTAGGGATTCACTCGAAATTGGCTCCATTTGCCAAGTGAACTTAAAGGCCTCTCTCTCCATGAATGCCTGCCTAACCGTCTCTACCGTCATTATCTTTCATGTGAGCTGCCCATTGTCCTCGAAAGGTTTTTTGTGGGAATAATTTGCAGTCCAGGACAATAATGCCTTCCCCTCCAGAGGGCACAGCATGAAGGACACAGCCAGTCCTGGACCACACCGCAGTGATGCACAACGAGCTGGCCCCCACCCCTCGGAGGGCTGGCACCTCCCGTTCTCTCCCCCTCTGCAGGTAGCCAAGGTCTCCTGTGGAACTCCCCACCGTGGGCAGCCTCTGGGCTTGGCGTCCTTGCCCTCTTGCATCATCCAAGGGTAACGGTCAAATGTGCCCCTTCACAGAGGGGGTAGTTTATTAAAGTCAGAGAGTTTAAATCTTCTCCAGAAAACTGGCAGAAAAAAATGTGCTATTGCATTTTAAGACACGACTAAGTACTCTGTAAAAATGTGGTTTTCCACACAAATAGTATTTTCCAGTAAAGATACAGCTTGAGAGGAAACACAATTGGAAGTATGTCTACCTAACTCTTAATGGAAAAATAAATACTTTAAAGAAAGATAAACTTCTAAAGAGCTATTTCTTTAAAGTAAGCCAAGGAGGATGTGTGCTGGCTCCTGCAGGCACATAACGACAGACCCAGTCCTACATGATATTAAAACAAACATGCTGCTTTCAGCAGAATATTAAATGTACGTGTCCAATATCTAGCAAGAAAAACATGAAGCTCTGGGGGGAGGGTATATTGATAATAATTATATAGCATTTAAGGTTTACGGCACACTTTTTTATTATCCATGTTTCTGGTGGCATTTAAAACACTTTACAAATCCTAGAAATCCTCTATTAATAAGCTAGGATTTTTAAGATGAATAACCACAGTTTTCCTGAAAGAATTTTTGTAAGTAGTACAAATTACCATTGATTTTAAGTCCTTGGAGAAGCTGCTTTGCTAATAAAAGCGATTGCTTTAATGTTCAATTTTCAATGCTATCCATGATTAAGTTTTTACGCTTCTAGTTTTATTAGCTCGAACAGACTGTAACAGTAGAAACAAAGATGTTATTTTTCTTTTATCCATCCTCTACTCAACTAAAATGTTTATTTTTTTAAAAGACTATATGAAAAGGCTTACACCATCTCAAAAATTAATAACCAACTAATGGTTACTTTTAACCATAGTTTTGTGAATTCTCCACCAAAATGCTTGGGTCTGTTCATAATGTCATAAATGCTCGTGGTTTGGCTATAAAATAAATTCCTTGCCGGAATACCAAGTGTATCAATTAGAAGTTCTTGCTTAGCACGGGTGCTTGCTATGCACTCTCCCATGAAAGCATTTTCTACAGATTTTGCTATCAGAGAAAGCCTAGATCAGTCCTCTGCCACCACATAAGAATACGGAAGAGGTCTGAAAATACTTCATGTTGTTGAGTTCAGAGTGATTTCCTCACACAAGGTCCTTGATGCCGTTTCAAACCCAACTATTTGCCAACTTGAAAATCCTATCCTAATCATAGTAAAGAGAAAGTGGTCAGAATTACAGATGCCAAACTATTTCTAAGATTTTAAATAAAGTATTCTTAACTCCCCCAATATAAATGTTTAGAAATGAAAACAAGTTTTCATTTCACGACTAAAAAAAAATAAATGGCAGTAGCTCAAAAGATTATTATACTGACTTGAGAATGTCATTGGGAGCAGCAGGTTGTGAGTGTGGACTTGACCAGCCATGGTTATTAACAGGTAGCACCTACACGGGAAGAAGCCCAGCTGCGCCAGGAAGTGGTAGATACTCCATGCATAGGATCTAGAAGGAAGCTGATAATGTCTCTCACAACACCTTTCCAGGCAAGATGGAAAAAAAGCTATCAGCCAGAATCGTAACCTTTAAGGCAATGACTAACTTCCATGTTATTATAACACTGAAATATTTTACATAAGTGTTGGGATTATTTACAGCATTACGATACAGATTACAATCATCTTGGGCTGGAGGAAATTCCTCCTCAAAAAGAAAATGTAAAAGTAAGCAAAAAAAAGGGCTTAGCCTCAACATAATAAAGGCCATATATGACAAACCCACAGCCAACATCGTTCTCAATGGTGAAAAAGTGAAACCATTTCCACTAAGATCAGGAACAAGACAAGGTTGTCCCCTTTCACCACTATTATTCAACATAGTTTTGGAAGTTTTAGCCACAGCAATCAGAGAAGAAAAAGAAATAAAAGGAATCCAAATTGGAAAAGAAGAAATAAAGCTGTCACTGTTTGCAGATGACATGATACTACACATAGAGAATCCTAAAGATGCTACCAGAAAACTACTAGAGCTAATCAATGAATGTGGTAAAGTAGCAGGATACAAAATTAATACACAGAAATCGCCTGCATTGCTATACACTAATGATGAAAAATCTGAAGGAGATATTAAGGAAACACTCCCATTTACCACTGCAACAAAAAGAATAAAATACCTAGCCAAACATAAACACCTAGGAATAAACCTACCTAAGGAGACAAGAGACCTGTATGCGAAAACTATAAAACACTGATGAAAGAAATTAAAGGTGATACAAACAGATGGAGAGATATGCCATGTGCTTGGACTGGCAGAATCAACATTGCAAAAATGACTATACTACCCAAAGCAATCTACAGATTCAATGCAATCCCTATCAAACTACCAATGGCATTTTTCACAGACCTAGAACAAAAAATTTCACAATTTGTATGGAAACACAAAAGACCCCCAATAACCAAAGCAATCTTGAGAAAGAAAAACCAAGCTGGAGGAATCAGGCTCGCTGACTTCAAACTATACTACAAAGCTACAGTAATCAAGACAGTATGGTACTGGCACAAAAACAGAAATACAGATCGATGGAACAGGATAGAAAACCCAGAGATAAACCCACGCACATATGGTCACCTTATTTTTGATAATGGAGGCAAGAATATACAGTGGAGAAAAGACAGCCTCTTCAATAAGTGGTGCTGGGAAAACTGGACAGCTACACGTAAAAGAATGAAATTAGAACACTCCCTAACACCATACACAAAAATAAACTCAAAACGGATTAAGGACCTAAATGTAAGGCCAGACACTATAAAACTCTTAGAGGAAAACATAGGCAGAACACCCAATGACATAAATCACAGATCCTTTTTGACCCACCTCCTAGAGAACTGGAAATAAAAACAAAACTAAACAAATGGGACCTAATGAAACTTAAAAAATCTTTTGCACAGCAAAGGAAACCATAAACAAGACGAAAAGACAACCCTCAGAATGGGAGAAAATATTAGCAAATGAAGAAACCGACAAAGGATTAATCTCCAAAATTTACAAGCAGCTCATGCACCTCAATAGCAAAGAAACAAACAACCCAATCCAAAAATGGGTGGAAGACCTAAATAGACATTTCTCCAAAGAAGATATACAGGGCTTCCCTGGTGGCGCAGTGGTTGAGAGTCCGCCTGCCGATGCAGGGGATACGGGTTCGTGCCCCGGTCTGGGAAGATCCCACATGCCGCGGAGAGGCTGGGCCCGTGAGCCATGGCCGCTGGGCCTGTGCGTCCGGAGCCTGTGCTCCGCAATGGGGGAGGCCACAACAGTGAGAGGCCCGCGTACAGCAAAAAAAAAAAAAGAAGATATACAGATTGCCCACAAACACATGAAAGGATGCTCAACGTCACTAATCATTGGAGAAATGCAAATCAAAACTACAATGAGGTATCACCTCACACCAGTCAGAATGGCCATCATCAAAAAATCTACAAACAGTAAATGCTGGAGAGGGTGTGGCGAAACGGGAACCCTCTTGCACTGTTGGTGGGAATGTAAATTGATACAGCAACTGTTGTATGGAGGTTCCTTAAAAAACTAAAAAGAGAATTACCATATGACCCAGCAATCCCACTACTTGTCATATACCCTGAGAAAACCATAATTCAAAAAGAGTCATGGGACTTCCCTGGTGGTGCAGTGGTTAAGAATCCACCTGCCAATGCAGGGGACCCAGGTTCGATCCCTGGTCTGGGAAGATCCTACAGGCCGCGTAGCAACTAAGCCCGTGCACCACAACTACTGAGCCCACGTGCCACAACTACTGAAGCCCACGCTCCTAGAGCCCGTGCTCCACAACAAGAGAAGCCACCGCAATGAGAAGCCCGCGCACTGCAATGAAGACCCAACGCAGCCTAACATTAATTAATTAATTAATTTTTAGAAAGTCATGTACCACAATGTTCATTGCAGCTCTATTTACAATAGCCATGATGTGGAAGCAACCTAAGTGTCCATCGACAGATGCATGCATAAAGAAGATGTGGCACATATACACAGTGGAATATTACTCAGCCATAAAAAGAAACGAAATTGAGTTATTTGTAGTGAAGTGGATGGGCCTAGAGTCTGTCATACAGAGTGAAGTTAAGTCAGAAAGAGAAAAACAAACACCGTATGCTAGCACATATATATGGAATCTAAAAAAAAAAAAAAAAAATAAGGTTCTGAAGAACCTAGGGGCAGGACAGGAATAAAGATGCAGACGTAGAAAATGGACTTGAGGACACAGGGAGGTAAGCTGGGATGAAGTGAGAGAGTGGCATGGACATATATACACTAACAAATGTAAAACAGATAGCTAGTGGGAAGCAGCCACATAGCACAAGGAGATCAGCTCGGTGCTTTGCGACCATACAGAGGGGTGGGATAGGGAGGGTGGGAGGGAGACGCAAGAGGGAGGAGATATGGGGATATATGTATATGTATAGCTGATTCACTGTTATACAGCAGAAACTAACATACCATTGTAAAGCAACTATACTCCAATAAAGATGTTCAAAAAAAAAAGGGCTTAGCCACAGTACATGTAAAACAGACAAGAATTTTAGATGAAAACCAGTAAGAGGTAACAATGTGAAGTGACAAGCAAAAGCGTTAATAAGATCTTGGGCTGCATTATTAGAAGTATAGACTGTAGAACATGGGAGGTGAAGTGTCCGGCTGTACTCTGCTCTATGTAACAACCATGCTTGGAATACAACATCCAGTTGTGTCAAACTTAAAAAGGCGTATAGAATAAAGAAAACAAACATAGACCAGGAAAACCAGGATGATTAAGGGTCTAAAACTGTGTCTTGTGAGGAATTTTTTTCTTTTTTAATGGTAATGTTTAGCTGGAAGAAGACTTGAGAAAGAGCAATCATGACTGTCTTCAAACATGGGACAACCTAGCACATGGAAAACAGATTAAACCTATTTTCTCTGGACCCAAGGGACACAACTGGGGCCAAACTTTGACTGCATTTAGGAACTGACAGTCTGAATTATACAAAGGAGGAATGGATTGCATGGAGGGACAGTGAGTTTCCAGTCCCTTGGAACTGCTCGAACGTGAGCTGAATAACCTTTGGAGCATCCCCCGATGGAACAGAGATTTCAAGCCCTGGAGGGATGGGTGGGTTGAATCAGTGGAGGGCAAGGCAGGCGAGGAGGACCAGAGAGCGCTGCCCTCTCCCCACTTCAGCTGGAGCTGCTCCCTGTTTATCTGCTTAACATTTGGATTCCTGGGTGAGCTGTACTTTGAAGAAACATTCAAAGGCTTAAGAAAGTAAACCATGAGATGAGATCACCTTTTTGGTCCCCTCAGACGCTGAGATTCTTATAACCTATGGCAACTAAGCAAGAGTGTGCATTGACTTGTTTTGATGATCTGTGACTGATGAGAGAATCAAAAGTGACTCATGGAAATGAAACAGCAACACTATGTTCTTCCCACCCACTTCCTTCCCTCTTTCATCCAGCTCCTTGACTCCCTATTCTTATATCAGCAAGGTATAAAATAAAAAGAGCTTGACATTTAGATTTCAAAAAATTCAGATTGGTTCCTCAAAAATGTTAAACCCAGAGTTACCATATGCCCCAGCAATTCCACTCCTAGGTATTGACCAATGAGGAATGAAAACACATGTTCACACAAAAACTTGGACATGAATGTTCCAAGTAGTATTATTCATGATCGTCAAAAAGTAGGAACAACCTAAATGCCTATCAACTGGTGAATGGATAAATAAAATGTGATCTATCCATACAGTGGAATGTTACTTGTCCATATAAAGGAATAAAGTACTGACACATGCTACAACATGGATGAACCCTGAAACATTATGCTAAGTGAAAGAAACCAGACACATAAGGCCAAATAGTATATGATTCCATTTATATTAAACATGCAGAATCTATAGAAACAGAAAGTAGGTTAGTAGTTACCAGGGGCTAGGGCAACAGGGAATACGACCTTGTGGGTCTTGGGATTTCTTTGGGGAGGTGACGAAAATGTTCTAAAATTAGATAATGTTGATGCTTGCTCAATTCTGTGAATATACTAAAAGCCACTTAATTGTACACTTTAAAAGGGTGAATTTTTATAGAATGTGCATTATATGTCTCTATAGCTGTTATTAAAACAAAGAAATCATACTGGTATCCAAGCTTTACTAGTTGTGTGGCCTTATAAAGTCAGAAAAATCTCTTTGAGCGTCAGTTTCTTCCTACGTAAAGGAGGATGGGAATTCTACCTATGTCAAGGGAAGGCTCTGAAGAAAAAAATGCAATAAAGGATGGTCAGTATTTCCCAAACGACAAACTGTCTTATAAATGCCAGCTTTAGTCCACTTTCCAACTACTGTAGTTTTTCTTAGGGCAATAAAAGAAGTTTGTGATTTCTAGCTCACTTTACAGAGTTCTAAACAGTTCGAAGAAAAAACATGGCACACATTTTCTACTTAAATGAGAAGGCCAGTATCTAAAAGATGAGAATGGATAGTCTTTTCAGGAGGCTAGATACTGCCTACATTCACATTTAATATCCATTACAAATTAAGTAGGAGAGATAGTAAGGAAAAAAAAGTATAAGGATAAAAGAGATTTCACTCATTACAACAACGTTTTTTCTTCCTTCCTTCTCATTTTTATTACTAACTTCTATCTTTATCTCACCAGGAGTACGTTAACTGTGACAGTCATACAAATAAGTATGGGTTGTATTTTCTGAAGCTAATACACAACTATGACTTTTTAGTTCCTGTCACTATCAAAAGCATGGAGTGTACCCAACATATGAAAATTTATGAGTTCATCTATTACACTGCTGTAGTCCTGCCACTGTCATGTAAATCTCTAATTTAAAAAAAAATTTTTTTTTCAATGTAGCTAATAAAACATCCAAATGTTTAATTTAGTTCTTGGTGAAATGGTGTTTCTGTGATCCACTGCTTTAATTGAATCATCATAGTCATTAACTGGATTGTATTCATTTATATTTTCACTTAATGGAAGCCTCTTAAAAATGAATAATTTCACATCAAAACATCTGCTGCCTAAGACATCACCAGTTAACATTCATTTCTGCCTGATAGGCTACTCTTGCTTTAAACTTTATTCATAAGGTAACCAAAAAATAAACACAGAGCTGAGCTTTTTAAGAAAAGCAATTCAACAGTTGTGATTTGATTGTATTTTGAACTGATCTTATTGCTTGATTCTAGCTATTTTAAAGTCATTTTTTTCAAGGGTGGTTGGGGGAAGGATGGATTAGGACTTCGGGATTAGCAGATGCAAACTATTACATATAGAAGGGATAAATAACAAGGTCCTACTGTATAGCCCACGGAACTATATTCAGTATCCTGAGATAACCCATAATGGAAAAGAATATGAAAAAGAATGTATATACTGTATAACTGAGTCACTTTGCCCTACAGCAGAATTTAACACAACATTGTATTGATAAATCAACTATGCTTCAATAAATAAATAATAAAGTCATTTTTCTTTAAACTATTAGCCATACAATATAAGAGCTGGTTTTTACTTTCTTCTCGACACCGTTACCAGTAAAATTCCTTACCGATATCGCTAACCTAGCAATTAACAAGAAAAGGCAGAAGACCAAAACATTCATGAATAGATGTGTAGGTCAATTTGATGACTGAGTGGCTGTTTAGAAACAATATGACCAGCCCCAAACAACTGCTCCAATATGTGCAGAGTAAAACCGTTCCCGTGACTCTAAACTATGTATTGTATAAAGGATTCCAGTGGCCAGCAGAGCACCAAATACATTCTGTCTGCCTTCAACTCTGAAATGTTGTTAAATGTGGAGAGAGAGCCAAAACTTTCTTCCTTTCCACTGAAGAGGGCATTACAAGTTAATGAAGGCTCACGTGTGATTAATAGGACAATTATAAGCTGCCAAAACTATCAGAATATATACTCTTCCATGAAAAAGATGATAAATGTCACCAGAGATTAAAATATCATGACAGAGGATGAATCAACCCAGTGACCTTTACTGCCAAGGCTAATACCTCCAATTTGCAAACAGGTGTTGAATAACTAGAAAAATTCCCCTAAATCACAATTACAATTGCAAAATAAATTGCTCGAGTTGTCAAAGCATCTAGAACTCCAAATTATTCCGACTGCACCATAAGCAAATTCCATAAAACACACATTTTTTTTTTCTTTAACAAACTTTTGGGATCCTCTAATAAAGCAGTAAATCCGACACATAAAAAACTGTATGGTTAACTTTTGTGCATGAATTATCACACATCATGTTCTGATAAACTATGCAGTCTGCTGTGAAAATATTTTTCAACCCTGCTAGTGAGATTAAAATCTTTCAAGCATGTAGGATTTTATATTTTTTTAAAGATGCCATATTGGTAGCTATTAATATTTCCATCCTGTAAAAATAAATAAATAAATAAATAAATCTATCACCCCGTAAACAAAACAGTCGAAACACTTTTAAGCCAGGTTCACTTTGCCTGTCCATTTAAAAAGCTCTAGATTGCAGGGAACTGTGATGATTTCATCAAAGTAGAACTGAATGGATCCTGAGGGTCCACCCGCGACAAACACTGCGCACATCCTCGAAGGAGTGTTTCGTTATTAAGTGATTTGTTTTCCGAGTTCTTCATCCAGACATTTCCAAACAGATGTGAGTTTGGAAGCAGAAAGCAACACGTCCCCGGAGCCCCGGGGCGGCCGGGCCTCCCCCCGCGCTGCCCGGCCGGTGCGCTCGCGCGGGTCTCCCCGGGATCGGCCGCCCCGCGCGCACTGGCCGAAGCCGGGACGGGAGCCGGGCGGGGCGGGGCGGGGGCGCAGCGAGGCGCGGCCCGGGGCCCGCGGCCCAGCACAATGCGCCCGCGGCGGCGGGAACCGCGCGCCCCTCCGCAGCAACTTTGCACGGCCTCCCCGGCCGCCCGGCCTCGCCCCTCGGCCCGCTCCCGGCCGCGGCCCCCGCCCAGCCGGCCGCCGCCCCTCACCGTTGCAGAACTGGAGCAGCGAGGATGTGTCGTACAGGCTGCTGTAGCTCGAGAAGCCGTCCTCCATGCTGAGGCCGCCGGGCAGCGCCCGCTTCCACGGCCCGGCCGCGCCGCCGCCGCTCACCCCCACACTGAGCCGCGCCGAGCCGCGGCCGGCGCTGGCGCTGGGGCCGGCCCTGCTGTGGCGGCGGCCGCTGCCGGTTACCATGGCAACCCCGGGCCCGCCGCCGCCGCTGCCGCCGCGCGAGCCCGGCGCCCGCTCTGCCCGCCAGGGGGCGGCCTCCGCGGGGGACGTGGCCGGGCGGGGGCGGGGACGTGGCCGAGCGGGGGCGGGGACGGGGCGGGGACGCGGGCGGGCGGGGCTGCCGGGGCTGCCGGGTCCCGGGAGCCCAGGGCGGCGCGCGGCCGGGGCCAGGATGCTGCGGGAGCGCCGCGGCCAGGCCCCGCCTCCCCGCGCGGTCGCTGGCGCCCCCCAGGAGGGCGGGACGCGGGGGGCGCGGGGACAAAGGAGAGGCGGAGACGTGGGAGCCGGCGCGCGGGGAGCGGGGCCCGGGCAACCCCTCCTGCGGACGCCGGAGAGCACGCTCCCCGGGGGCGCTATCTCCGCGCGCGCGGGCGGCTCCGGGACCAAACATGGACAACTCGCGAGCTCATTTCGGCTGTCTTTCCACGTCGCAGCAACTCCGATTTTGGCCTCGTCCTGCGAGGCGCGCCCCTCTTTCCCCACGTCTTCCGCCGCAGCACGGCCCTGCCTCGTGTGAGAATTAGCACAGGGCTTGTGACTCCGCTCTTGGGCCGATAAAAGATGCGGTTCCCACTTCAAAAAGAGGCCCTGGTAATGTCAGGCTGGAAAGGCTGCGGCCTTTAAAGGAGCTAAAACATCTGCTCTGTTCTCTCCCACTCTGATCAGCCCCTGGGGTGCAGATTTGTCACATTACACACTTGTTAGCTTGTTACAGGACCCACGGAAATCTGTATTTACTCTATCTCAGAGAGACGAAGAGTTGGGACAAAATATCATAGTAGGAGATAAACGCACACATCCACGGGTTTGTAACTTTTCCATTCCCTGAGTACACATGCCAGGTTAATGGTTTGAGTTTCAGTGCCCATGGCCTGAAGTAAAGATGCTGGCAAATAACAAAGCAGGATGCAAGAGAGAAGAACATGAGTTTGGTGATCCTCTGGCTTTGTCCAGAACAGACCGCATAACATGTATGCTCCCGGTTACACAATAGTTATAATTCACTTACATGTAAAATTCTGAGTGGGTCCGAGTTGTAGGTGTTAATTCCTGTAGGTTGAACACAAGTAGGTGAAATGAGAGCCGAGTAAAAAGTTACTATTAGGAAAACCTGGGGGCCTCACTGGGGTTCAGAGGCGGATAGAGGCCTGTCTTTGCAAAAGCAGAAGATGCTGTCAGGGATGGGTCTCTGGTGGTGTGCCTGGTGTGTTTGGCACATGGGGTAGCATGACTGGCATTAGATGCTGCGGGCAGAAGGGAGAGCTTGAAGCCCTTATCCAGGTCCCGGTCAGGGAGACCAAGCAGAGAAAGCGAGAGGGATTGTTCACACCACTGTAAAGCAATTATACTCCAATAAAGATGTAAAAATAAATAAATAATAAAAGAGGAAAAGTACATGGGGAGGTGGGGGGCTCGCTCAAGGGCTGCAGGTGCTGTGGGTTTGACTGTGACCTGGTGTTTGAAGGACAGCGTTAGTGATTGTGGAGGAGAGAAGGAGCCGGGCCTGCTGACAGGCCAAGGGCTGGCCGGACAAGAGCAGACAGGCTGTACATAGATAGTGGGGAATAGGAGTGCGCAGAGAGAGAGGGGCATGGTAAGAGAGGTCCCGAGAGCCGGCAGAGGAGCCTGAGCCAGACCTGGCAGCAGGCGGAGGGAGGCTGGCACGAGCAGCGTTAGAGATGAGTCTGAGTGTGAATCGGACCACAGGGCCCGTGGCCTGGAGCTGGAGCCGCCCAGGGTGTCTGCAGTGCTCCAGAAACCAGACACTCAGGGCCCAGACAGTCAGAGGGAAGAAAGAGGCTGAGGGACCGGCCAGAGGGAAACTGCTCCAGGACGATACAGCTGGAGAGACAGAGAGGCCAAGCAAGCGAGGACAGCAAACTTCCTGTTAGAAATGCCCCACAGCAACGGGGGATGCAGACCAGCTGGCCAGTGAAAGAATGGGGATGTGGGAATTGTCAGCAAAGAGGCTGTACATGAACTGTAAAGGAAAGAATGGAAGGTCAGAAAGGAGCTGGGAAGATCCTTGGAAAGGGAGAAGGACATTCCGGAGGAGCTGTCAAAGAGGCAGGACGATCAGCCTAGCAGGTTGTCTCGTTACGAAGAGCACAGAAATTTGCAAGGAGGTGGGCCTTTTCACAGGTTTCTCTAGAGGACAGGTCGAAGAGGATGAGCCTGGGGAAAGGGCTTCGGTCTGGTGGCAGAGGGCTCCCAGTTCACTTGGAGCATCTTGGTGAAGCAGTGGGGACAGGAGCCGGGCTGCTGGACGTCAAAAGGAGAGCACATGGGGACTTCCCTGGTGGTCCAGTGGTTAAGACTCTGCACTTCCACTGCAGGTGGCATGGGTTCGATCCCTGATCGGGGAACTAAGGTCCTGAGTGCCGCGTGGAGTGGCCAAAAAAAAAAAAAAAAAAAAAGAGGAGAGCACATGTAGATGCACATTTCAGAACTTTGGCAGGGAAAGGAAATAGGTGCCAAATATAGAGGGCGGAGGTGGCAGAAGCATCACATGAAGCCTCTACCCCCGTCCAGTACAGGTTGACCCTCTGCATCCCGAAAGTAAGAGGCAGGTACTGTGCAGGAGGAGTTCTGAGCATACGTGCACATTTGAACTTGGCCCTTCTCTCTTTTCTCATTTCCCATCTTTCTTCCCTTCTAGTCCGATCTTTATGCTATCGCTACTCTACTTTGTGGTTTTATACGTTAGGATATTTTGGATAATTGGTATTAAAAAATTGATATGTGGCATTCTCAAACTTGGAAATGAAGTGATGATCATGAATAAATGATCAAAAGATGATTCTCTTTAAGAATGTCAGCATTCCTGATTTATAATGTTAAAGGTATGACATTTGGTGACCCCAACAAAGGAAGGTTGGGGAATAAAGAAAATTCAGAAGTGGGACGAAGAAGAATTGAGCTGGAGATTTTCTTAGAGGATTTTACTTCCACCAGAGCAAAGTTACAAATAACAATTAAGAACACAGTCCACTGCTTTTGAGATGCTAAAGATCATTATTACACTCTTAACCTAGACTATTAAACAGCTCTGTTTTTCCCCACAATGATAAAAGCCTTACTCTAAAAGGGGCAAATTTTAGTGTAATTACAAGGATATGCATGTTAAGTCAATTAGGTATAATCTACACAGCATTTTTAAAAGACCTATGGAGAAAGTTCAAGAAAAATCTCTGAAAACCTAATTAATAATGTGAGATTTTGTGCCCAAACATTTTAACAGACTGTTATTCCACGTCATTTTGAGATAATTTATGGCCTGAGTCCAAAACATGTTGTTGTCATAAATGATGTATGCTCTCTAGGACAATATAACCATAGCATTCAGTGGCATTAATAGCAGCATTTGTACAACACGTGAAAAAGAAAGGAAAATGGGAGCTCTGTAGCCATTATTCATGGAGAAGTAATAAAAAAAATACCCAGAAATGTAAAGCCTTGTGCATCTATAGTTTAATTCAACATTCCTCCAAAAATAGTTCTACAGGACTAGGAACCATGCAGAGACTGGGGATACATCACACAAAACACAGTGCCTTCCAAACTGCAGGTGTCATGAAGTTAAAGACTCACATCAGGGACTTCCCTGGTGGCATAGTGGTTAAGAATCCTCCTGCCAATGCAGAGGACACAGGTTCAAGCCCCGGCCCAGGAAGATCCCACATGCCGCAGAGCAACTAAGCCTTGCGCCACAACTACTGAGCCCGTGAGCCACAACTACTGAAGCCCACGCGCCTAGAGCCCGTGCTCAGGAACAAGAGAAGCCACTGCTCGCCACAACTAGAGAAAGCCCGTGCGCAACAATGAAGACCCAACGCAGCCAAAAATAAAAATAATAAAATAAAATTTTTTAAAAAGTCATTCAGCACAAATGAAACAGAATCAACTATACTTTAATTTTTGTAAAAAGGAAACAGAAAACTCCATTTTGGGTATATAACCAAAGAAATTGAAAGCAGGGTCTTGAAGAGATGTTTGTACACCCATGTGTATAGAAGCATTATTCACAATAGCCAAAATGTGGAAACAACCCATTTTCCACCGATGGATGAATGGAGAGACAAAATGTGGTCTATCGGTACAACGGAATACTATTCAGTCTTAAAAGAAAGGAAATTCTGACACTTACTACCACATGGATGAACCTCGAGGATATTATGCTGAGTGGAATAAGCCAGTCACAAGAAGACAAATGCTGCATGATTCCACTTATATGAGGTCCCTAGAGGAGTCAAATTCATACAGACAGAGAGTAGAATGGTGGCTGCCAGGGGCTGAGGGTGGGGGAGTTAGTGTTTAATGGAGACTGAGTTTCCAGTTAGGAAGATGTAAAAATTCAGGAGGTGGATGGTGGAGACGGCTGCCCAACAGTGTGAATGTACTTAATGCCACCGGACGGTGCCCTGCAAAGTGGTAAAAACGGCAAATTTTACGTTGTATGTATTTTACTACAAGAAAAAGTAGATGAAATAGGAAATATCAAGGTGCATTGAACATAGTAAGAACAAGCATTTTTACCTGAAGTGTTGATCTTTACTTGAAATGTCTGTATGTGTGCTGAGTTGGGGTGTAAAATGTATTTCTCCCTGTAGGTGACATATAACAGTCGTACAAATAAATACGTCATTACAAGTTGTGGTAGGTGTTATGAAACAAAACCAGGAGAAAGGGTCTCAGATTATTGTGGAGGGTCTGAACTGGACTGAAGCGTGAAAGGAGGGCACAAAGCAGCAGTGGGCAAAGAACCAGTTCCTTCAGGCAAATAAGGCTCATCTGGGGAGCTGAGATTACCGCGGTGGGAGACAGGGTGGCCTGTTCACAGGGGGGCTCTGATTTTATTCTAAGAGCCGAGAAGTTGCCTCTCAGTTAGTGTTTTGGGTTAAATTGTGTCCCCTCCCGCCAACTTCATATGTTGAAGTACTAACTCCTGGTACCTCAGAATGTGACCTCATTTGGAGATGGGGTCTTTACAGAGGTAATCAAGTTAAAATAAGGTCATTAGGGGGGGCCCTAATCCAATATGACTGGTGTCCTTATAAGAAGAGGAAATTAGGACACAGACACACACAAAGGAAAGACCGTGTGAGGACACAGGGAGCACACGGCTGGCTGTCTCCACGCTAAGGAGAGAGGCTTGAAATCCATCCTTCCCTCCCAGCCCTTACCCACACCTTGATTTTGGGCTTCTAGCCTCCAGAACTGTGAAACAATACATTTCTGTTGCTTAAGCCTCCTGGTGTGTGGTACTTCATTACAGCAGCCCTGACGAACTAATACAGTTAGTATAGAATCTCAAAGTCAAGCATTGGATATTCCAGAGATTCAGGACACCATTCATCACTGATACTAAATTATAAAATATAAAATACACTTTCTCATGATAAGACCGTTACTCCATAAGAGGAGAGGTAATCACAGATTCTTGACATCAATAAAGAATATTAAACTCCATTGTCCCCAGCTTGCCTGCTGACGCAGCAGTATTTTTCCGCAACATCCCTGACAAACGGTCACTCGGCTCATTTCCAAGTTGAAGAGCTTGAATTATTAAAAAGATTGTTGGTTATTTTTATCCCAAACCGCCCTTCCCAAGGCATCCTTCATTGATCCCACTTTTGTCTGATCAATTGAATCTCCCTCCGTCCTGATGCAGGCTGCTGTCTGTTCTGAAAGGGTGCTCTAACAGCCTGTGTCCCGGTTTCCCCACCTCTGCTTTGTTACTCCGGGGTTAACTTGCCCAAAGAGGGGTTGACGACATCATTTCATTCTCTGATGCCTGCCACATTAAGTGCATGCATCTTGGCGTGGACTTCCAGTCTGTCTGTGTTCCTGCCACAAATGCTGTCTTTGGCATCCGACACGCTCCTGCCACACCACGGACACGGCAACCCCTATCCACGACCCTCATACGTGCCATGCACGTGAGTGCTGTGGACCTCTGCCCACACCGTTTCCCAGCACTGAGTGCCCACCTCCCTGCCTGCCAGCAGAGAAGCTGTCTCATCTGGGAGGGCTTGGTGAGCCCCTACACCCCCCTCACATCTACTGGTACCTGATTGCCTGCCTTACATCAATCAGCCTTGTCTTGTAGGAACGTGTGTGTGTGTGTGTGTGTGACCTAAGTGGCAGTTCCCTTAAATAACTTGGAGATTATGATTCTACGGATACAACGGAAGTTTGTATTGATTTTTTTTTTTTTTTTTTTTGAGCAGCCAGGCTATATGCTGTTGGTTCATATTGAACTTCTGGTCAATTATAAACCTATCAGTCTTTTTCAAATGAATTACTGTTGGGTCGTCTCCAACCTGTACTGAGCTAATTGATTTAAAAAAATTTTTTTAATCTAAAGATAAGATTTATCTTTACCCCTGTAAAACGTCATTTGATTTGTTTCAATCCGTCCTTTTAACGAACAAAAATCTTTTAAACTCTTGAATCTGGTATAAAACACATCAGCATTGTGACAGCAGCAAATGTGCTGTAATAAACCCATTAACATCTTATTCATCCTTGTAGTTGATAAACACATTAGAAGCACAGGGTGGGGCTGGCGGAGGCGGGGAAGCTCTCACATGGGCCACACCTCACCAGCTGCATCTCCACTGATCTTTTTATAAATACTCTGGATGTGTCTGTCCAACTGAATATCAAGTCACCCAGTTGTTTGCTGGCCCAGACTATTTTTCTCTGTACTTTCCACAGGGTTTTGGGAAGGCTCTTTACCGACGCTTTGTACATCCAGCCTGGTAACCCCGTGAAAACAGGGAATAAGTTTGGTTTGCTTCTTCGTAACAACATTTCCTTCCAAGTGAGTTCACACCAGCTCTTCAAAAATCTGTTAAAATTTTTGCACAGAACCAATATTAATATCAAATTTATTATCTGTATTTTCCAGAACCCAACTTGTTCTGCTTTTTGGAAAATTATGACATTTTTCCCTTCCCAGTTTTCTGTGACTCCCATCTGGCCAAATCCGAATAAGTTTGTGGAGGCCTAGAGACTGGATTCACAGTCACTGAGCGCCACTCGCCTGCCCCCATCTCTCACCTATCTTGGGCTCTTGACAATTTCTCCTAAGGGACATTTCTTCAACTCTTCCCAGTTTTAAGATTATTCTCCTTATTGGAGGAAAAGAAACCCGCAAAGTCCGAGAGACGCAGACTGCCTTTCAGAGTCCTTCGAGGCCCCCATTTTCTGCCTCAGTCAATCCATTCTGCTTTTTTCTTTTCTTTCTTTCTTTCTTTTTTTTTTTTTTTTTTTTTTTTGCGGTACGCGGGCCTCTCACTGCTGTGGCCTCTCCCGTTGCGGAGCACAGGCTCCGGACGCGCAGGCTCAGCGGTCATGGCTCCCGGGCCCAGCCGCTCCGCGGCATGTGGGATCCTCCCGGACCAGGGCACGAACCCGCGTGCCCCGCATCAGCAGGCGGACTCTCAACCACTGCGCCACCAGGGAAGCCCTTCTTTTCTTTTCTTTTCTTTTTGGCTGCACCGCGTGGCTTGTGGGATCTTAATTCCCTGACCAGGGATGGAACCTGGGCCGTCTGCAGTGAAAGCGCAGAGTCCTAACCACTAGGCTGTCAAGGAAGTCCCTCATTCTGCTTTTCATTCCCCAAACACCCGGCAGTTATCTGCCCCTGGGGCTTCACTTGCATGATTTCCTGGAAATATCCTTCCGCTCTTCTGTGGGCTCAGCTCTTAAGCTACTCCCGCTCTGTCCAGCCAGAGTCCCTGCCCCCTCCACTGCTGATGGCTGTCGGTACCGTTCCTCTGTGCTAAACCAACCTGCTTTTTGAAGCTCTGTAGAAGCTGGGGGCTCCGTGGGGGCAGGGCTACTGCTCTTCACTCTGTATTCATTCACCCTCCCGCAGCAGCCAACACGTGTCCTCCTAGCGCTCTCCCTGGCCTCGCCCCTGGATCTTGCAACTCATCTCACAAAGGTGAACTCAGCTCTCTGACTACCTGTGCAGTGCTGGTCCCGGATGGGCTGTGGTGGGTAAGAGGCACCTGGACGAGAAGCAGCACTCTGTGTAATAAACACAGCCTTATCAACTTCATTATCCTATCACAAAAATGTCGACACTGCAGAACCATGAACTTCTGAGCCTCCCACAGATAATCTGCTAATAGTCCAAATGGATATGAAAACTCCTTGTTATCTAAGAAACCCATGGGGTTATTGCCCTCAGTAGGTTAGCCAATCAAAAGCATTCTTAATGATTCGCGTTGATCAAAAAAATTTACATATTTTGCAGTGTCTGAAGTGAAGTGGAAAATTAAAAGCAATATTGGTTGGTTTTCTCTCTCTTTTTAATCCTTTTATTTATTTATTATTTTTTTGGCCGTGCCGCACAGCTTGCGGGATCTTAGTTCCCCGACCAGGGACTGAACCCAGGCCGCAGGCAGTGCGAGCTCAGAATCCTAACCACTGGACCACCAGGGAATTCCTGGTTTTCTCTTTTCAGAATGACATTCCATTGAGGAAACTCAGTGTTAAAATCGTCCCTTATCCATACAGTAATGTAAGTACTGCAGTGGATGGCAAACGAAATTTCCATTGTGGCATCTCCACCGAAAAATGTCATTTTCAGGAATTTTTGTTCATTTGCTCCATTGTGTCACCTGTGAGGTTTTATGGCAGTTCTTGGCATACCACTGACTAATCACAGAGTAAATATTCTAATATTAGGTCAACTACTCATTCCAGTGTGGTAGGGCAGCCGTGTTTATGCTTGTGTCCTGGCATAATAATCCCCCTTTGACCCTGAAGTATTCTAGTTTGGATGACAGATTATATAGTCATCCTAGGTAATATGGAAAGATGCAGACTATACCCATATCATGCACTGAAAAAAATTATCGAGGGTCATACAGTTATATTTACAATGCCATCCTCAGCTTCCTCACAGCAGCAAAACTGCAAGAAATAAAAACAAGTTGCCTGGAAATCTGAATTATCTATCAGGAAAGTCAAGTAAAAGGCCCGCTTCTGAGGTTTGCCTGGTCCCTTCCTACCACCCCCATCAGAGCCCTTTTCATCCCAGTGGCTGAGATACATAATGCTTATTTGTAATTAACAAAGCATCCTGGAACACTTGCGAATATATTTGCCCATGGTCTGCAGACTCTAGTTATCGCATTGATTAAGGCAAAGGTTTAAAGGGTCTTCTGAGCAGAGATCACTGGTAAGATGCTCCTCCATCTCCCCCGGTCATGGGCTTGTTCACTGTGGTTTCTTTTTTTTTAATTGAAGTATAGTTGATTTACAGTGTTGTGTTAGTTTCTGGTGTACAGCAAAGTGATTCAGTTTCTCATATATATACATATATATGTATATATATATATATATACACACACACACACACACACACACACATATGTGTGTATATATATATATATATATTCTTCTTCAGATTCTTTTCCATTATAGTTTATTACAAGGTATTGAATATAGCTCCCTGTGTGTTCTTCATCACAGATGGCTGCTGGGTGCTGACTATTGGCTCACTTGTTTGCACGCACTCAGTGCCCACTCTGTGCTGGGAACAAGGGACACAAACGGGCCTAGAGCAACACCTGTCCCCTGAGGGTCTCATCGTCCAGGAGGGGAGTAGACACCATAGGAACACACTGAACACACAGGAGGGGACCAAGGCACCCAGGAGCTCATTGGGGGAGAGTGCCAGTGCTGTCCATGCATCAGTCACCATCCGTGCCACAGGCCTGTGGGGTAGGTAGTACTACCTCAAGTTTATGTGTAGGGAAACTCCCTTGTGAGCAGAGGGGCAGGTGCCTGGCCTCAGGTCACCTTGCCGGCGAGAGGTAGAGCCAGGACTTAAATCTGATCCTGTCAGGCCCCAGACCTTGCTTTTCTGCCCTGAACTACCACCTCAGCAGCTGAGGATGGGATAAGAGAGCCTGGGGCAAGGACGGAAGATTTACCCAAGAATAAAAACTGACAGCCTGGTTGGGGACAAAAAAGAAGAACACCCCAAGATAGGGTACGGCCATGGACCTCATCCTGTGGAGTGCAGACCCCAGGTCCAACGTACCAACAGTACGTGTGAAGAAAGTATGTACTGCTTGGGCTTGAGACAAATGAAGGCATGAGGATTACTGAACCCCCAGGGGCTAGGGCAGACAGGGAAGGAATCCAGGTTGGGCGTGTTGGATGGGACCAGAGTTCTGGCTTTGATGGATCTGAGAGATGAAGTAAGTGGAGAGGAGGAGATAAAGTCATCCAAGTAAGAGGCTAGAAGTGCACACCCAGTGTGTCTGGGAAATGAGGAGCCAACCAGCTCTGTTCAGGTCAAGGATGGGACAAGGAGGTCAGACAGGAGGTATCAGGCTGCACTGCAGAGGGCCTAGGACCCCTTACTAAGGGGTTGGACTTGGCCCATGGATAATGAGGAGTCCCTCGGAAGCCTCACAATTAGGCTGTGCTTCGGGAAGTGCATGTAAACGGGACCAGGAGTCACAGGACAAACTAGTGGGCCACAGGCATAGTTCCAGGTGAGGCAGTGAGAGCCTGGGTGTGGCCAGCAGCCGTCCTCCCAGGTGGGTGGGGAATTGGCCAGTTGACCAAGTTATTGATACAGAAGACACCAGAGGAGGGTCTCACTCTGAGAGGGACGGAGTGGGATGTCGGGAAGAGAGGTGAGTGCAGGGAGAAGGCCGAGGCCTGGGCAATGAGGATGCATCTGGGGACACAGAGGCCGGACAGACAAGCTGTAGCAAGGCCTGAGGGCCAGCAGTGGCCAGGAAACAGGCAGTCAGGCTGGGAAAGGAGAAAAGAGCTGGAAAACCCACCTTGGGGGGCAGCATGGTCAGAAGGGGCTTTGTCAGGAGGAAGGGGTCGGAGGAAGGAGAACTGGTTACAAGTCAAGGAGAAGGGAGGTGGTGGCTGGAACAGACTTCCAGAGAACACTGTGTGTGTGTGTGTTGGTGGGGGGGTCACTTGGGAAAGAAGGAGGAATGGCATGTCTTCCGGGAGGAGGGTCAGAAGGATGAGATGGGTGAGATGCTGCAGAAAATGTGAGGTTTCATTCATTTGTTCAACAAATCTTTGTTGGCAACATGATCATCCTTGTAAGGAAGTTCTAACAGTGACTTTCTAGGGAAAGACAGCACACAGATCATGCGTATCTGTCTCCACATTCTGGGGACACTCATGATACCCATGGGACAAAGAGGATGGAAGAGGGGACAACTTCAGTACAGCTTCACAGTGGTAAACAGGTAAAGGAGAGGTGTGGTCTCATCTGCCCTAAACAAGCTGAAATGGAAGCCAGCAAGCTGGGGGCAACCAAGGAGCACCCCACTTCCCACCAGAGAACCAGCAAAGATTCAGGTACTGACAGCACGACTATGGAAGTGGGGACACAGGAGAGGCTGAAAACAGGAGGATTGGACTTCCCTCGTGGTACAGTGGTTAAGAATCTGCCTGCCAATGCAGGGGACACAGGTTTGATCCCTGGTCTGGGAAGATCCCGCATGCCGCGGAGCAACTAAGCCCACGTGCCACAACTACTGAGCCCGCATGCCACAACTACTGAAGCCTGTACACCTAGAGCCCATGCTCCACAAAAAGAGAAACCACTGCAATGAGAAGCTCATGCACTGCCGAAGAGTAGCCCCCACTCGCCACAACTAGAGCAAGCCCTCGCGCAGCAGTAAAGACCCAATGCAGCCAAAAACAACAACAACAACAAAAACAGGAGGATCAGCCAACAGTCTGCTTAAGAAGCTGCTATGGACTGAATTGTGTACTCCCAAAATTCCTATGTTAAAGCTCAAATCTGCAAGACAACTGTATTTAGAGTTAGGGCTTTTAGGAGTTAATTAAGATTAAATGAAGTCATAAGGGTGGGGCCCTAATCTGATAGGACTGGTGACTTTATAAGAAGAGGAAGAGATCTTTCTCCCTCACCCTGAGAAGACAACTGCCTCCAGAACTTCAAGAAATAAATGTCTGATGTTTAAGACCCCCAGTTAGTGATATTTTGTTATGGCAGCCCGAGGTGACTAATACAGAAGCAGTTAACCCCCTTCCCAATCTCCTTCCTCTCCCTGCAGAAGATTGGAGGTTTAATCTCTGAAAGAGGTGAACTAAGGTGTTCTCAGCACAAATGGATACCAGGGGGGATTATCAGGGGGGAAGACTCTGAAGATGAGAAAGAAGTGATGGCCTAATGCTGAATGGTGAAACCTCACCCCAGCCCCTTCCCATCCTCAGTTCCTGCATCCTGGCAGCCCAGTGTCTGCCGTCCAGGGCAGAGTGTGGAAGACCCTTCTTTAGGGACCATGACAAACTCTTGGGAAAAGACCTGGAGGTCAGGAAGTTCAGGAATCACAGCTGTTGACAAGTCCTCCTGTGGACAAATCTCATCTGTGGACTCAGAGCTTCATGCAGCTTTTGAATGTTTGTCTCTGAAATTTGAATGGAGAGCCAAGGATCTCTAAACAGTTGAAAAAATACAAAAGGAAAAAAGGGCAGGGAAATATGAGGAAACAGACAACACAGAGAACAGAAGGATATAAAAGATCATCAACATCCTCAGAGGTTGACATTATTGTAGCCACAAAACAAGGACAAGATACTAAAGTTAGATGATAAAAATGAGGATTTGACAAATGTAGAAAACAAACTTATGGTTACCAAGGGGGAAAAAGTTGGGGGGGATAAATTGGGAGATTGGGACTGACGTATATACCCTAAAGCAGATAAAACAGATAACTAATAAGAACCGACTGTATAGCACAGGGAACTCTACTCAGTACTCTGTAATGACCTTATATGAGAATAGAATCTAAAAAAGAGTGGCTATGTGCATATGTAAAACTGAGTCACTTTGCTGTACAGCAGAAACTAACACAACATTGTAAATCAACTATACTCCAATAAAAATTAATTAAATAAAAAAATGAGTATTTGGAAATTAAAAATATGATGGTAGAAATAAAATCTCCACAGAAGAGAATAAAATAGAGTTAAGATAGACACACTACTGTATATAAAGTAGATAACCAAAAAGGACCTACTGTGTAGCACAAGGAACTATACTCAATATTTTGTAATAACCTATAAGGGAAAAGAATCTGAAAGAGAATATATATATATACACATATATATACATATATACATATATATATATATATTATATACATATAATCACTGTGCTGTACACCTGAAACTAACATGACATTGTAAATCACCTATACGTCAATTTAAAAATTGAAAAATAAAATAAGATAGAGTTAAGGAAATCTCCCTGAAAAATAGAATAAAAAGACAAAGCAATATAGAATATAGGAGAAAAAATTCAATAGTCATATTGGGAAGTTCAATGTCTGAATAAAAGGACTTTCAGAAAGAGAAAGTGAAGAAAATGGAGGGAAATCAGCAAATAAATAATTCAAGAAAAATTTCCAGGACAGAGGGACATGAATTCCTGCATTGAAAGAGCCTGCTAAGTACTCAGTACAATGGCGAGACAACCAAACACGAAAATTTATATCCCTGTGACATATTACAACACTGGAGATAAGGGAAATGCTCAAAAAGCTTGCAGAGAGAAAACAACAGGTCTCAGACAAAGGATTAAGAATTACAATGAAACTGGATTTCTCAACAGTGATGAAAGGAGCTAGAAAACAATAAGGAAATGCAAAAAAGTAAATTGTGGCGGGGAACTTAATTTCAGCCTATAATTACAGACAAACCATCCAATCAAGTGTGTGAGTAGAATGAAGATATTTTTGGTCACACAAGTTCTCAAAAACTTAGCTCCCATGGGCTCCCTTTCTCAAGAAGCTACTGCAGGTTGTGCTTCACCAAAATGAGGGAGTCACCAAGGAAGAAGACGTGAGATCCAAGAAACAAGGAACCCAGGACAGAGGTGAAAGGAGTCCCCATGAAAATGGGTTGAGAGCTCCCAAGACATCAGTTGTGCAATGGACAGTAAGAACTGTGTTAGTGGGCAGCCAGTCAGGTTGCAGCCAGAGGACAAAGTCTCTGGAGAAAGGCTGCCAAGAAGATGAAACTGGAAACTACTGCAAGATTTACCCATAAGCCAGAGTATCTGGGGATGACTTAGTAATAGGTACAAAGAAAACAGAAGACAGTTACTCACTCCAGGAAAACAAAAAAATTGTACAAGAAAGGAAATGCAATCAAATGCTACATGGCTTAACCATGAATAGCGTTCCATAGTCCTAATAATATAAGCATATAACAATCAAATTAAAAAAATATGACATAACTACATCGGAAAGACAGGGAGGAGTGTGCGTGCATGTATAGCGAGTGATGGGAAAGAGAACTAGGTCTTCACCTTCCATGGTGGGAATTTAACAGATAACAAATTCCTGAACCTGGAAAAATCAGAAAGCATCACTATACCCCTGTTATTTCAAGAAAGATAAATGCATTCCAAAAGGAATAGATAAAATATTTGGAAGGAAGTTGCTTCTGGGAAGTGGAAACGTGGGGGTGACATGGGGAATGAGGGGAGGTAACTGCTCTCTCTCTCTCTCTCTTTTTTTTTTTGTATTAAGCCTTGTAGAACTGCTTGATTTTTAACTATATGTGCCATATGACTTTAATAAATTTAAGTTTAAAATCATACGTACATTTTTATCTAACTTCTTGAACTTCAATTTGTTTGTTTGCTCTTTTTTTACGCAAAATCGTCTTTTTATTTATATTTATTTTTTATCAAGGCCTTCATTTATTCATTCAATCAAACAAATGTGTTTGGGGATTTTGTTTTTTGTTTTTTTGCTATTCAAATACACAATTTATTCCTTGGCTTTGGAACATTTTGGCATTAACCCAATAAAAAGTGTCTAATGTTTATTTGCTCTTTAGTTCATTCCTTCATTCGTTTGTTGGTTCGTTCATTCTACAGACATTTGCTGTGAGCCTTCTTTTTTTTGTTTTTTTGGGGTTTTTTTTTTATGTGAGCCTTCTTCTGAAGGTCAGGTGCCATGCCAGATAAAGACTCAATTCTTGCTGCTAAAGGACCTCACCTTTTTATAAGAAAAACTTAAAGGAGGTTAAAGATTTATGTGCCTTTTCACTTTGTTTTGCATATAAGATGGGTTTCTGAAGAACTCTAAATTCTACATTTGTAAATCAGTTGAAGTCTTGGGAAGATGTATGGCTGGAGCTTGCTATTTAAATCTTTTGGGGAAAAAAAACCCTGCATAATATATGTGTAAACTTATATTTTCATATACTGGCCACTCTGGTGAGAAATAGATGTGGTAGCAGGAAAGGTAATTTGAGAACAAATTTATGGGTGACATTATTGCCATTTGGCAAGAGGGGAATCCATTTATGACCAATATTACTAATGACGACAGATGAGAATTCATCTATATTCCATTCACTGAGCTGCGGTCCTTAATTGCATGATTATGTGCATTCTTAATGATGTCATTTAGTGATTAAAAACAAACCATATCCAATAAATGGGATGGTAATGTGTTCAGCTGTACATCATTGAGATTCTGCATGAATTAAATTCACAGGTTCTTAGTTCCCTCCTTTATAACAGATATACATGCTTCCTTTCAGCTTCATTGATAAGGGTACAGAGGAGAACCTCTTCTATATATTTAATATACGAACGGATATGTTACCTGCTAAGATTTTATTTTTGCCTGTAGGACCTTTTATTGCACCAAGTTAGAGAAGCAGGGAAATATTCTTAAAAGATAGCCATCATTTGGAAAAACCATCTGTTTTAGTTGGACGAGTGTACACGTGAACTGTATCATGAAAATTTGCTGTGAAAGTGCTCTTTCTCCCAAATGTTACTTTTGTGCTATGACTATTTATAATGTCCTGGATGAGTCTACAAAATGTTTTATTCAAAGTCCTGTTGCTCTCCCAAGACTGCCATTATGAGGAAACAGTAGAGTGTAATAAGTTACACTGGTGTATTAGGCATGCCTTTCAAGTTGGTACAAAAATCATATCAGGCAAAATACATCCCAGAGTAGCGAAAACATCTTTTCCACCTGGTGGCCAGATTGGCCTGCTGAAGTGCAGCTCTAATCCTATCACTGCTCAGCTCAAAGGTCCCCCGTGGCTCCCCACTGCCTGCTAAAAGAAGAGCCAGGGGCCAGGCCATCCTTCTCAGTGTGGGATCTATCACACATGTTCAGGCCTTGGCTTACTAGCCTGTGAAATGGACCGTTTGCTGTTCTCTGGATACAGCCCTACTCTGTCCCATCTCAGACTTTGTGCTGTCCCTTCTGGTTGCTCCATGTTAGAGACTGAACTGTGTCCCCCTGACATTTCTGTGTTGCAGCCCTAACCCCCAATGTGACTGTATTTGGAGACAGAGTCTATGAAGAGGTAATGAAGGTTAAAGGAGGTCATGAGGCCCTACTCCGATAGGATTGGTGTCCTCCTAGGAAAAGGGGCCTCAGAGCTCTCCCTACCCTCCACGTGAGGACACAGTGAGAGGGTGGCCATCCTCTTGCCAGGAGAGAGTCCCCCCCAGAAACCTAACTTGCCGGCACCTTGATCTTGGACTTCCAGCCTCCAGAACTGTGAGAAAAGAAATGTCTGACGTTTAAGCCACCCAGTCTGCAGTATGTTGTTATGGCAGCCCGAGCTGATTAATATACTCCCTATTCTCCAAGTCATCACCTCTCAAGGTTCATCAAATGCCATCTACTCACATGGCACCTGCTTTGGGGACCCCTCTTCCCTCCTCTGAACCTGGTACTGTCCAGGGAGCCCCTAGCCCCTCGAGACCTTGCCTAGTCCACCCCGTGGGCTCTGCGCGCCCCGAGAACAGATTCCCTCCCTCCCGATGCTCTGCATGTAGAAAATAGATTTGACATGGAAACATGGGTTCCTGTAACTTTTCAAGAAGGCTGTGGCGCCCTGCCTCTGTGTCTCGGGCAGTGTGCCAGGAAGCTGCATTCCTAATTATCTAACAGTATTAACTGTAAAGTGTGTGTCAGTACGAAGAGAGGAACAACCTTTTTTATTTTTTTATTTTTTGGTATTTTGTAACCAGAAAAGCTCTTTATGATCATTGGACTAGTTTCCATTTTAAGCTAATTAGTAAATTGCATTTTTGGCTCTTTAGCTGGCTAGGTTAAATTTAGCTCATCTTTTCCCTTCAAGTCAAGCTGTCAGTGGGATCTGCAATTAAAATTTTCACTCTCAACTTTCTTTCCCATTCAAGGGAGAGGTTGGCAATGTACCTCCTCTTCCCAGCCTCCCTCCCTTCAGCTTTTTCCCCAACCCAGGGCTTCTCATGGCTGCAACCGGCCAGCTCCCTACCCCTCTGCTTGCTGGCCAGCCGTGAGCAAGGCTGACAGCCCTGGCTCACGCCCACAAGCAGACAAGGCATGTGCCCATGGCTGCAAATCAGCCTCATTCGTGCAGCTGAACACCTATCATGCCTCAGACCCCAAAAGAGTTATTTGAAATATGCAACAAACTATATGACCAGGAACGGGAGCCTGGAGGTGCCCCGACGCGCAAGGTAGGAGCCCTTCCACTGCTGGGCACAGGAGGTCTGAGGGGGTCCCAGAAGAGGAGGCTGGGTGGCAGGAGGAAAGGGCTCATTCGGCGGAGGAGGAGGGGTGGGAAAACACTGCAGAAATACTGAGCTCTCCAGAAATATTTGACTCTTCCAACAATTGCCATGGCCAGGCCCAGGTGTGCCTGCTGACGCTGCGCCCTGCCTGGCCCCAAAGATGCCTGAGAAGGTCACGGTGAGGACCGTGGATGAGTTCATGCAGAAGTCACAAGGCCACGCCTGCACAGCTATCTCGGAGAGCCAGGAAAAGCCCCCCACCCCTAGAATCCCACCCTCTCACCTCCAAGCCATCTGCTCTTTGCCTGGAACTCTGCTTCCCTCCCTCCCCACCCCCCCACCCCATCTCCCCTTGAACCCTGCAGAGGACTCTTCCACGGCCCACCCCCAAGCGCAGTTCAGAGGCCCAGTTCCCCAGCCCCTCAGTAGGACAGCCTGAGAGTGGGAGTGGGGGAGATGCTCACGCAGCCTCCGTCGTCGGGCGGAAGAGACACCAGGCCGGTTCCCCCTGTGTGAGCAGCCTGCTGCTCCTCCTCCAAAGGAGACGGGGAGTCACAGAGCAGCCTGATGAGCAGAGGCTCACAGCCGACTTCTTTCCTGGTTGTTAAGCAAGACGGGCTGGTGATTGCCAAGAAGACAGGAGGAGGCCTCCATTATGTGGGCACCAATGTATCTCCGGGTGGAGTGTGTGACAGGGAGCAGTGCCCACCTCGGTCTGGCTGGTTCCTCTTCCCATCCACCTCTGCTTTCTGCATATCTGGGTGATGGCAAGTAGGGCGGAGGAGGCCACCCAGGGGACCAGCTGCAGTTGATGAAATGAGCTCTGTGGCCTGGGGAGTCTATGGAGCAGAGAGGGAATCTGGGAACAAGCGCCTGCGATTTCGCAGTCAGAGTGACTCGGAATTTCAGTGGAGAATTACCTGTGCAAAACCTGGAGAACATTTGTTCTCTCCCAGGTGTGGGACCCCGGGTGAATGCCCACCCCTCTCTGGCCGACACAGGAGGGAGGTGGGTTCTAAGACCTCCTGGTGTCCTCCCAGCCCAGGGCTCCCGTGGTCCCGGCTGTATCGAAGGCTCCCAAACACCTATCCATGGAATGGTGACAAAGGTAGGGAGTGAGGTTTCCATGGCAGGAAGTGAATTTAGTTTCAGGACTTGGCCTTATTCTGCAATTGTCCATCTGGCATTTTTGTAACCTTTGGTTTATGAAATCATGGCCAGAATAGATGGTCATTATTTATTTATTTATTTTGGCCATGCCACACGGCTTGCTGGATCTCAGTTCCCCAACCAGGGATTGAACCCGGGCCACGGCAGTGAAAGCCCAGAATCCTAACCACCAGCCCACCAGGGAACTCCCAGATGGTCATTATTTTTAAGTATCCTTATTTAACAAAATAAAAAGTTGGCAGCTTTATGTTTCTGTCCTGGATGGCCAGAGATGTATGAAGTCTGTGAATCCCATTTAGCAGGGAGTCGTGGGTCCTGAAGGACTTACTGCGGGCTTTGGTCATGGTAGCCCCAGAGGGGTGGGAGGGGGAGGGGACACAGATGTGCACCCCATCTGTGGGGACAACATCATGACCACCATGCTCATAGTATGTTCAGGATGCAAAGCTTGTAAACCTTGTGCAAGGGATTGAGATGCTCTTGTGTTTTATTGATTCAATGAGCTTGTACGGTAAGAGCACCTGCTCCTGTCTGCCAGGCGTTAGAGCACAGTGGGTCAAATCAATTTAGCAGAGGACTGAGACCAGCCTTTTTTTTTTTTTTTAGCGTTTATTTTTAATCTTTATTTATTTATTTATTAACATCTTTAGGTATAATTGCTTTACAATGGTGTGTTACTTTCTGCTTTATAACAAAGTGAATCAGCTATACTTATACATATATCCCCATATCTCCTCCATCTTGCATCTCCTTCCCACCCTCCCTATCCCACCCCTCTAGGTGGTCACAAAGCACCGGGCTGATCTCCCTGTGCTATGCGGCTGCTTCCCACTAGCTATCTATTTTACATTTAGACCAGCCTTTTTTAACTGAAAGATTGTGGAATAGAACAGAAATGATTGGAATATATCATATGTAGACATGTAGTAGGTAAGTATTGATTCATGAACCTTTTGTTTCAAGTATATATAGATTCAAATATTCAAATATTTAAAAATATGTATATATATGTATATATTCTGCTTCTGTATGGAGGAGTAAATTGCTCACAGACCAACCCTCCTGCAGACAACGTATACAAATCTACAAACTATGGACAATATAAACAAAAACAACAGGGCCCTAGAGGGTAAACATAAGTAGACACGTTTTGGAGCAGCATTACAGCCTAGAAGGATCAACCCACAAGGGGCAAGTTTCCTATTTTTGTGGTTTTTCCCTGAGGGCAGCCACATTTGTGATGGGGGCATGAGGTAGCTAAATTCTAGTAGGAGGCCTGTTGTCCCTGTGGACAGAGGAACAAAGAGAAGGAGACTTAGACAACCAGGATCACTGGAGAGTGGGAAGGAACCCCACGACACAGAGAGCTGGAGAAGAAAAATCCAGATTTTGTGTGTAAACCCTGCCCAAGTCTCTGGCTGAGCCCCAAACGTGTGCCTGGCAGATCAAAGCAGTCTGAACTCCCACCTACCACAAGCGTCATAGAGTGTAATGTTCGAGTCTAGCCAAGTTAATTGCCTAATGAAACAAAAACATCAACGTTCTACAAAACAATATCACTGAATCAGTTTCCACAACACAACATTCACAATGTCCAGGATACAATCCAAAATTACTCTACACATGAAGAGCCATTTTCAAGAACAAAGTCAATCAATAGATACCAATCCTAAGGCAACCCAGATATTGGAATTATTAGGCAAGAAATTTAAGCAGCTATTATAATACTCAGTGGGGTAAAGAAAAATACGTCCTAATAAAAATATACGACATCTCAGTCAAGAGATATAATACATAAAAATGAACCACTTGGCAGCATTATTCATAACAGCCAAAAAGTAGAAAATATCCAAATGTCCAAATGTCTATCAACTAATGAATGAGTAAACAAAATGTGGTTCAACCACACAATGGAATATTTTTCAGCCATAAAAAGGAATGAGTTACTCATACATGCTGCAACATGGATGAACCTTGAAAACAATAAGTGAAAGAAGTCAGTCATATAGACCACATATTGTATGATTCCATTAACAGGAAACTTCCAGAAGAGGAAAATCTATAAAGACAGAAATTAGATTAGATATTGCCAGCAGCTGAGAAGAAGGGAATATGGGGATTGGTTGCTAATGGGTACTAGATTTCTTTGGGGTGTAATGCAGTGTTTTGGAATATATAGTGGTGATGATTGCACAACTTTGTGAATGTACAAAAAAAAACCCCACTGAATTATATACTTAAAAATGAATCAAATGAAAATTTCAGAACTGAGAACTACAGAATTTAAAATGAAAAAAGTCATGGGATGGACTCAGAATGAGAATGGAATGACAGACTGAAAAAATCAGTAAACTTGAAGGGAGATGAATAAAAAGTTTCCAGTGTGAAAAAGAGAGAGAGAAAAAACATAATAGAATAAAATTAGCAGAGCCTCAAGGACATGTAAAACAATATCAAAGTCTAAAAGTCCCAGAGGACAGGAAAGAGAGAATGGGGCAGGAAAAGTATTTGAAGAAATAATAGCCAGAAACTTCCCACCGTTGGACAAAAATATACATTATAGTTTTAAGAAGCTCAGCAAAATTTGAATAGAGTAAATGAAGAAAACTATGCCTTAGGCACATCGTAATCAAACTGCTGAAAATCAAACATAAAATCAAAACTTTGAAATCAAAGAGAGAAAAACCATGCATTTCATAGAGGGGATCAATGATTTGAATGGCTGCAGACATCTCATCGGAAACCACGGAGTCAGAGTATAGTGGAATAACATCTTTAAAGTGCTGAAAGAAAAAAATATCATCAACCCGGAATTCTATATTCAGCAAAAGTATCTTTCAAGAAAGGGGATGATATAAAGACATTTTAAAATGAAGGAAACTTTGGTAATTCTTCACCACCAGACCTGCATTATAAAAAATGCTAAAGGGAGTTCTTCAGCTGAAGAGAAATGATGCAGGTGGGGAATTCGGATATTCATGAATGAATAAGTGGCATCAGAAATAGTAAATATTTGGGTAAATATTAAAAAATATTTTTCTTCTTAATTAAAAAAATTACATGTAACTTTCTGAAGCAAAACTTATAACACTGTCTTCTGGGATTTATAATAGATATAGATATAATACATTTTGCAACTGTAGTGTAAAGCAGGGGTCCCTCACCCCTGGGCCGTGGACCGGTATCAGTCTGCAGCCTTTTAGGAACTGGGCCACACAGCAGGAGGTGAGCGGCAGACGAGCGAGCCAAGCTTCATCTGCTGCTCCCCACTGCTCGCATTACCTCCTGAACTCTTGCCCTCCAGTCTGTGGAAAAATATCCAACTAAGCCAATAATTACATTAAATCTTATTGGGCTAAACATCCTAGTTAGAAGGCAGAGATTACCAGAATGGAAAAACGAGTAAGACACAACTATATTCTGTCTATATGCTGTCACTCTAAATATAAAGACATGTCGAGACTGAAAGTAAATAGGTAGAAAAAGATGTAACATGTAAGCCGTCAGTATGAAAAGGTTGGAGTGGTTCTATTAATATCATGGAAAACAGACTTCAGGACAAAGAATATTACTAAAGCTAAAGAGAAACACTTCATAATGATTTAAAGTTCAGCATGTCTTCATCAGGAGGACATAACAATAATAAATGTTTATGTGCCAAATAGTAGAGCCTCAAAAAATACATGAAGCAAAAATTGACAGCTTTAAAGGGGAGAAATAGACAATTCCACAATCATGCTAAGAGATCGTATCACCCTCCTCTCAGCAACTGATAGAATAGTTGGAACAACAACAACAAAAAAATCAGTAATGACAAAGAGGATTCCAACACACCCTGACCTAACTGATATTTATATGTACAGGTTACGCTATAAAATATATTACTTACTATGAATCATTTCTTTAAAAAAAAGTTTGAAAATCACTCTGCCAAGGCAAACACAGAGGACTGAACCATAGACCCTTAAAATTGAACATCTAGTGGAGAAGGCAGACACAGATCATGATAATATAATTGGAAATTGCTATAAGGAAGGCTAGGAAAGGGAAGGGATTAATGTTTACTGAGTATCCACTATGAGCCAGGCCCTGTACTCAACACATTACGTAGTTATATAATTCTTGTTACTTGTCTAGGTGTATTATCATCCCCATTTTACAGATGGGGAAACTGAGGTCCAGGGAGGTAAAATTACTGGGTTCGTGTCAGAACTGGGATTTGAATCAGCTCTGACTCTTACAAAATGACCATAGGAGGACAGAGAAGGTAGTTCCTTTACTTTTGAGGAAAGTGGAGAATAATGGTACACTGAAGTTTAGGTGCCATCAGAACAGGGTGGACAAGAGAGAAATGGAAGAGTATGAGCAAAGGTGAGGAGGGGGGAAAGTTTGTGTGTGGTATTTATGGATGTCGGGTGGCTGGAACTTGGAGGGAATAGGAGGGGCTGGTGGCAAATGTGGCTGGAGGGGTCTACAGGCACTAGATCAAGCTGAGTCCCATTTCCATTCCCAGGCAAAGGGAGAGAGAGAGGCAGCAACAAAATGAAGAGCACATCTCCCCCTGCTTGGTTGGCTGCCTGTGGGAGACGCAGCCTGGGAGGAATTTTCCCTACACTTAAATTGAGGGTCCCCAGTGTAATGTCCTGAGAAAACCTGAGCATCAACGGCAGGGACGTCTAGAGGACATTGTGACACTTGTCCAAGTGCTGACACACATATTCCCTGTCCCCAGTCCAGACTGACGGCTTAAAGTATGGGGATGGGTCATGTGGAGACGTGTAAACAATTAGCATCCCCTTCACTATCCGGGAGGCCCCAAAAGGAGCGAAATAAGATGGACCACATAAACTAAGGAACCTCGGACTGTCTGCATTAGATGCGTGTCTAGGGGAAGAAAGGGATGCCCACAAATGAGAAGACACTTGTTTACCTGCCCACTGCCAGGGAGGCCAAGGTTACTGAGGTTCAAGGCCAGCACTGCCTACTGAAGATGACCCTGTGGAACTTCTGGCTCTGACTTCCACGGGGGTTACCTCCTGCACACGCTCCAGAGGGCCTTCTCCTGCTGGTGCCCACCACAGGGGCCCTGGAGCCAGGGCCATGCCCTATGGGTCGGTACTTTTCTTGGCATCTCATGGATGAGTTCTGCCCTCAGGAAGACCTCAACCAGGGTCAAGTGTCCCCACAGGTGACCAGGATGCCATCTGCAGAGCAGGCCTTGCTGCCTGCATGCTAACACCCTCCAGCTCCCCAAGTGTCCAGCAATGCTTCAAAACCCCTGCCAGGCTGACTTGCCAAAAGAGATGATTAATGCTGTTCCCTTTTCTGCTTCTCAGGCAAGTAGCTGGCAAATGGAGGCTCCAGGGGCTGGCTGAGAAAGGAGGACCAGAAAGGGACCCTCCGGTGGCTTCCCCTTGTCGCTGGAGGGGTCTGTGGTTCCTGGCTACCTTGAGTCCACATCAAAACAACCAACCAATGCCAGTTTGGGTCACCCTGGAGCCCCAAACTCATGACAAAAAGACATGCCTGCTCTGGGGGTTCTGGCCAGTGAAGTTCTAAGTCTTTGCCTTTTTTTTTTTTTTTTTTTTTGCTGTACGCGGACCTCTCACTGCTGTGGCCTCTCCCGTTGCGGAGCACAGGCTCCGGACGTGCAGACTCAGCAGCCAAGGCTCACGGGCCCAGCCGCTCCGCGGCATGTGGGATCTTCCCGGACCGGGGCACGAACCCGTGTCCCCTGCATCGGCAGGCGGACTCTCAAGCACTGCGCCACCAGGGAAGCCCTAAGTCTTTGCCTTTGACCAGCTGTTCTGGTGCATCTGAGCAGGGATTCTCTTTGTGCCCATGAATCGAATGCTACAGTGCACGTGGCGGTTCTCCACGTGGCGCCCCGTCCGCCTTCTCTCCACCTCCTCCCTTTTTTGTGTTCCATCCCCGTGGAATTACTGATGGTTCCTTGAGTTGCATCAGGCTGTTCTGTGCCTTTGCCCACGTTCTTCCAGATTTCTTCCAAAATCTCTTCCTCTGTGGCAGCTCAGGGAGCTCCACAGCCTTCACCCTCCCAGCTCAGACTTAACCCTCCGGCTCACACGGCTGCCCCAGGAGACACTCTTAGCCCTCACCTCACCAGGCAGAACAAATCCTTCCCCCCTCTGGGTCACTTCTGCCGACAGGACATCCTTCTGAGAAGTCCACTTAACACGTGCCATCGTAATGACCCTATTTTCTCAACTCTAAGACAAACCTTTTTGCTTTTGAAGCTTTCCGAAATAAGGCTGACTCTTAATGTTCAGTGCATACCTTTTGCATAGGAGGGCTTCTCCCCTGTTCCCCACCCCTAGGAGAAGCTCCTGTGAAATCACAGGCAGGTCTTAGAATCAGGGAGACTCAGCCCCCTCCCCTGAATTATCTCTATGCCCCACAGCCTGGCGCAGACGGAACTTGGCAAGCATTTGCTGGATACAAAGCGGAATCCAGTTCAAGCATTTCTTGAGGCCTGCACTAAGTCAAATCACCTGCTCTGCAAAGTGGAGGGTTCTGGGTAAAGGCAAAGCAAAGTTCCTGCCTCTAGGGGGTCCCAGATGTGTGTGTGTGTGTGTGTGTGTGTGTGTGTGTGTGTGTGAATGGGGGTCTGGAGAGACCATAAGGAATGCCGTTGACTGTAACGCAAGATAAAACCACCTGCAACAGCACCTTGGCCTGCACTAAGTGGAGGTTTTGTATTTGTTTTTTGTTCGTGATTTTTTTTTTTTTGGAATAAGTTTTTACAATTTGTCGGTGTCTTGAATTTTTTCAATCAACCCTATAGAGAATCCTAAATTCCCATTTGCCATTTTCATTTTGCAGAGAGAGGAACCAAGTAAAGAGTATTGCCCAAGGTCAACAGCTAGAAAGTGCCAGAACCAGGACCCGTGGCCCAGCTGGTCTCATTCCCTGACCCCCGCGCTCTCTTGGCTAGAGTAAACTCTGCATCGTGGGACCTAACTCTCCTCTTTAAAATATAAAACATGTAGCCCACTCTTCAGCAGAAGTCTAATCTCAGTTCTGTGAAATAAGAAGTAAATCCTGAAGTTTCTCTCTATGCCTTGTTCTCACACAGTCACCATGGTGATGGGAAAATATTATGGGAATATGAATCAGCAGAACCAGCGAAAGGACCTTTGGAAAACGGTGACTCCCAGTGGACATGCCGTATTTTCAAAGCAAACACGCCAGGATGATGGATTGCACTTTGCTTCCTCCAGAAACTTGAAGGCCAGCCTCACTCCATTAGCGACAGAACCACTTCTCTGGGCACTGGTCTCCTCTCCTTTTTGTAAGAAAAGCACTGGCCGTTTATTAGTATGATTGCTGCTCGGCAACATGGGATTGTGATTATGTGCTGGCTTCATTAAATTTTAAACATTTTTCCTTGCCAAGCGGAACAAATTATTGATGTTGATTTGGGTGGATATTTAACACTGTCCAATAGAATTTCAATGGTGAAGAGGTCAAGCCTGGTTTTTCAGTCTAGAATGATGACCAAACATTAAATATTGTCTGAACGTAACGACTGGCTTACCCTGTTCTTGGTAAGTCTCCCTAAAATTCATAGAAGATCTATGTGTCATAAAAAATACCAACTGAGTTCCTCAAAAAAGTCAAAATAGGGGCTTTCCTGGTGGCATAGTGGGTGGGAATCTGCCTGCCAATGCAGGGGACACGGGTTCGATCCCTGGCCCGGGAAGATTCCCCCGTGCCTTGGAGCAACTAAGCCCGTGTGCCACAACTACTGAGCCTGCGCTCTAGAGCCCATGCTCTGCAACAAGAGAAGCCACAATGAGAAGCCCGCGCACCACTTGCTGCAACTAGAGAAAGCCCGCTCACAGAACAAAGACCCAACACAGCCCAAAATAAAAAACAAATAAATAAATAAATTTATTTTAAAAAAAAGTCAAAATAGAATTACCATATGATCCAGCAATTCCACTTCTGGCTATACATTCAAAACAATTGAAAGCAAGGGCTTGAACAGGTATTTGTACACCCATGTTTATAGCAGCATTATTCATAATAGCCAAAGGATGGAAACAACCCAACTGTCCACTGATAGATGAATGGATTAAAAAAATATATACAGTACACCATGAAATGGAATATTATTCAGCCTTAAAAAGGAAGGAAATTTAGACATGTTCTACAACATGGATGAATCTTGAGGACATTATGCTAAGTGACAGTCACAAAAAGACAAACACTATATAGATTCCACCTACATGAGGCTCCTAGAGGAATCAAATTCATAGAGACAAAAAGGAGAATGGTGGCTGCCAGGGGATGCCGAGGGGTGTGGGATTCAGAGTTAATGTTTCAAGGGTGTAGAGTTGGTGTTTTGCACGATGGAGAGTTCTGGGGATGGATGGTGGTGATGGTTGTACAACAATGTGAATGTGCTTAATACCACTGAAATGCACACTTAACAATGGTTAAGATGGTAAATTTTCTGTTACATGTGTTTTATCACAATTAAAAAAAAACCAGTTGAGGAATGGGCAAGGCAGCGGTTGGTGTCCCTGAACTCTGATTTGGATCTACTGCTGGCACTTTAGTCCATGTTTCACCAAGCATGGATGGTGCTGCGGTCATGTGTGGTCCACCCTGCTTCCTCTATTCTGTTCCTGAACTGAGACACAGGTGGCTGCCTCTCTCACTCCTGACTTGGTCGGCCACCTCCTCTTTCCTTCCCACTGCACCTCAGGTGTCTCTTGCAGAAAGCCTGCCCTGCCCTTCCAGGGCCCTCATTATCCTCCATCTGTTTACAGGCCCCTGTGCCCCCTTAGTCTGCAGCCCTTGAAAGCAGGATGCAGTGCCTTGGGACTCAGAGCATGAACTTCCGACCAGTGGCATCAACAGCACCTGGGAGCTGGCTAGAAATGCCAACTATCCACCCAGCAAATCAGAATCTTGGGGGGTGGGCTCAGGAATCTGGATTTTACGAAGTCCTCCAGGTGAAGAGGGCTTTGTCACCCATCTTCCACCCTGCCCGCCCCCATGGCTCTTAGCCAACAACTGCCCGGTGAGCCAGCAGGATAGGCCAGCCCCTGAGCTCAGGGAGGGGCAGACTCTGAGGGGCCATGCACCCTGCAGAGCCCCGCAGGATGCAGTTCCACCTAGTTTGGCCTTTTCCCCTTCCCTGCCCTGCTTCTCCCTCTCCTATACCGGTTTCTCCTGGGAGCACGGCTCTGGGGAACCCACCTTACATACACAGCAATGGCTCATTGATTTTTGCACCGTGCGGCTGGACATGCAGTAGGTCTCAGTCATTGTTTGTGTTAAACTCGATCGCCTAACATCTGTCAGTGCATTTTTTAATAAATGTTTTTTGATTTTCACCAAAGATGTCATTTCTTTCAACCAAGGGTGTGACACACTAAGGGGACCATTTACAGTGTCACTCTTTACCCTCACTCCTCCGTACCTTAGTGAGTGTGATGGTTCAATTTCTGTGTCAGCTTGACTGGGATAAGGGTGCCCGATCGCTGGTGAAACGTTATCTCTGAGTGTATCTGTGAGGGTGTTTCTGGAGGAGCATTTGAGTAAAGAAGTTGGACTTGGGGCTTTCCTGGTGGCGCAGTGGTTAAGAATCCGCCTGCCAATGCAGGGGACATGGGTTCGAGCCCTGGTCCAGGAAGATCCCACATGCCGCGGAGCAACTAAGCCCTCGTGCCACAACTGCTGAAGCCAACGCGCCCTAGAGCCCGTGCTCTGCAACAAGAGAAACCACCGCAATGAGAGGCACGTGCACCGCAATGAAGAGTAGCCCCGGCTCACCACCACTAGAGAAAGCCCGCGTGCGGCAACGAAGACACAACGCAGCCAGAAATAAATAAAAAAGATGTTGGCCTTGGGAGGGATAAGTTAGGAGTTCAGGATTTACATATACACACTACTATATATAAAACAGATAAACAGCAAGGACCTACTATATAGCACAGGGAACTAAATTCAATATCTTGTAACAGCCTATAATGGAAAAGAATCTGAAAAAGAATATATATGTATAAGTGAATCACTTTGCTGTACACCCGAAACTAACCCAACATTGTAAATCAACTATACTCCAATAAAAAAAAAAAAGAGGTTGGCCTTCCCCAGTGCAGGTGGATACCACCCAATCCACGGAGGGCCTGAACAGAACAAAAAGTAGAGGAAAGGCCAGTTCATTCTCTCCTCTTGAGCTCGGACAGCCATCTTCTCTGCCGGTGGACATCGGAGTTCCTGATTCAGCCTGGGACTGACACCTAATGGGACTTCTTGGCCACCCTTTCTCAGGCCTCTGGGCTGGGACTGAATGACACCCCCAGCTCTCCTGGTTCTGAAGCTTGCAGGTGGCAGATCACGAGACTTCTCGGCCTCCCGTGATCTGCCATTTGCAAGATTTATGATAGGAATTGGCTCAGCCAATCTCCTCTTGTTTCTCTCTCTCTCTCTGTCCTATTGGTTCTGTTTCTCCAGAGAACCCTGACTAATGCCCTGGGCTCTCCTCGCCCTGCCGTAGGCCGTCCCCACCTGGAGGAGGCACCTGAGGCCCTCAGCTGACCTGTGATGTTAGCACCGTGTGAAGTGCAGCCCCAGCACCCAAACCCTGCCTTCCAGGAGGGTCTCCACAGTTAGCAACCTCCTGGAGCCAAAGCCTCCCTCGGCCCGGCCCCTCCCACTCGGCAGATTTGTGTGAAGGGTAGGTGGTGACGTCTCGGGCCCTCTGGTGTCCCCCACTGCCCTGAGCGGCCCCCCATGTCACTATCCATGCTCGTGTGTGTTGTGCAGCTGTGCTGAGGCTCCAAGAGGCTAAGGAATGAGAATGGTAGATGCTAAAATCAATGGAAACATCTGTACAGCTCAGTGGAGGATCCAGAGAGAAATCCCAGGCACGAGAGTCATGACCAGGACACCAGCTCTGTGCCCCAGGCACGCGGTGGCTGCCAGGCGCTGCTCTAAGCACTTCCCAGGGGTGGCCTTGGGGCTTCCGCAGAATGACCCAGGGAAGCTCGCTGTGGGTACGCCTGGGGGTCTGCCTCTGAGATCCTTCCTGGTGTGCATCCTTCTTTCTTTCTTATTGCTGAACAGCGGTGTGGTGCATGAATGTACTGATGGTTGATCGATTTTATTGTGGACGAACATCTGGGCAGTTGAAGCTGTCATAAAAGTGCTGCTGTGAACATGCCTGTCTTGTAGTGAATACATGTATTTATGTCTGTCTTTACACACACACACACACACTTATATACAGGTACATACATCATGCATACATACCTAGGCATGTCATTCAGCTTTAGCAGATAATCTCAGTCTTCCAAAATGCTTCTTCCAAGTTACACTCTACCAGCACCAGGCGTGAGTTCTAGTGGCTCCAAATCTTTACCAGCATTTGCATTTCCACTTGCATAATGTCTAAAACAAGCAAAGCTAATCTAGAGTGGGAAGTCCGGTCGTGTTCACCTTGGAAGGGGTGCAAGGGGTATCCGGGTGCTGTAATGCTCTGTCTCTGGATCGGTGCTAGTTACATGTGTGTGTGTTCACTTTGTGAAAACTCAAGATGTGTTCTCACAATCTGTGCACTTTTCTGTATGCAATGGTCAACTTCAATTAAAAAGTTTATGAAAAAATATAAACTTAGAAACAATCCAGGGGCACAGGGGCCATTATTGTCCTTCTGGTTCATATGAAGACGCTGGAGGTCAAGGTCACGACCTGGTGCTGGGTTCACTGTCAGAGTCAATTTACGTGAAGTCCCTTTTCTGACCCATCCCCACATCTGTTTGGTCACTGAGTCATTTCTACCTCCACAGTGTTTCTCTAACTGGTCACCCATTTCCGTTCGTGTTACTCCTCAGGCTGGATTTTGTCACCCTCAAATTTCATGTTAACTTTGCCCTCAATTCTAGCCCAGGTGTGATCAGTTTGAATACTCATTCTGTGATCTCCCAGGCCACCTCTTGGCCCCAGGCTCGGTATCATCTACTAATTTGATAAGTGTACCTTCCCTGTGCCCATCCAGACGCCAATACAAACGCTGAGGAACTTTCCTCTACCTGGGAAAGGGCAGCCAGGTCTCACGACACACAACGAGAGCCCTGGCTAGATTGCCGTGGGCTCAGTGATCCATTCTGGTCGGTGTTTGACAGCCCCCTCCACCACCCCCCACCATGGCTCTTCCAGCCTGCTTCCTCCCAAATTATCCACAAGCGTGCTATCTGGCAAACAGTCCTCCACTGGACAAATACTGATTCAGCACCTCCTTTGGGAAGGCCCTGTGCAGGCGATGGTATGGGTACAGAGCTGGATTGAACTTGGCTCCTACAGAGCTGAGAGGAGAAAGGTGACTCTGGAGCCAGACAGCCAGAGCTCAAATCCTGACTCTGTCACTTGAAAGCTGTGTGACTCTGCCCAAGTTACTCAGACTCTCTGAGTCCCCGTTTCCTCATCTGTTAATAATAGCGCCCCTAGGGGTGTGGTGAGGATTAAGTGAGTTAACAATTGTAAATCTCTTCCAAAAGAGAAAGCGCTTTACAAGCTTTGGATGGCATTACTTCTGGATCCATCTGTGATTCCTCCTTTTCTCTTTTTCCCTGCTTGCCTGTGGTTCCCCCAGGGTCAAACCTTGGTCGTCTCTGTGGCCCTCGGACAGCAGAGAGCAAAACATGCACCGGAGGCTCTTGGGTGAGATGCACCCGTGTTTGAAACCCAACTCTATACTTACTGGCTGAGCAAGACACTGTTTGCACAGCCTAGGATGAAAGCAGGGCTGCCGCACACGGGGACCGTCAGCGCAGGGTAGGTGCTTGCTTGGTGAGGCCAAGATGAATACCAGCAGCAGGGGAGAGAAACGTGTTTCAGGCTGCAGGAGACTAGAGGCGTGAAGGAGGGACGGTCGATAGATGGTCCTCCTTTAGCAAGGCGACACAGGGATTAAATCAACAAAAGGCTGAAAGTCATTTCCCGTGACCAGTGACTTTTTTTTTTTTTTTTTTTTTTTTTTAGCGGTATGCGGGCCTCTCACTGTTGTGGCCTCTCCCGTTGCGGAGCACAGGCTCCGGACGCGCGCTCAGTGGCCATGGCTCACGGGCCTAGCCGCTCCGCGGCATGTGGGATGTGGGATCTTCCCGGACCGGGGCATGAACTCGTGTCCCCTGCATCGGCAGGCGGACTCTCAACCATTGTGCCACCAGGGAAGCCCAACCAGTGACTTTTAAAATCCTGCACAGTAACGCCCAACATCGAGGACTGATTCCATGCATAATGCTCTGTCATCGTTAAAAGCGGTAACTGTGGACATGACGCACCGATGTGGGAAACTTACCACAATGCTCAGCGGAAGGAACAGGAGATACCATTTTCTTTTTTTTTCTTTTTCTTTTTCTTTTTTTTTTTTTTTTTTGGTACGCGGGCCTCTCACCGCTGTGGCCTCTCCCGTTGCGGAGCACAGGCTCCGGACGCGCAGGCTCAGCGGCCATGGCTCACGGGCCCAGCTGCTCCGCGGCATGTGGGATCTTCCCGGACCGGGGCACGAACCCGTGTCCCCTGCATCGGCCGGCGGACTCTCAACCACTGCGCCACCAGGGAAGCCCAGGAGATACCATTTGATGGGTGGCTTGATTGGCAACCCTGCTCAGAACAGGTGGGGAGAGAAAGGAGGTCCACATGGCTGGCAATGCTGGGTTTCCAAATGAAGACACTACAGTGGATTTTGTTTTCTTTTTCTCTGTTTAATGCAGAGGTTTTTTTTCCTTATACACATTTGGAAGTTGACTTTTTTTTAATACATTTATTTCTGTATTTATTTTATTTTTGGCTGCGTTGGGTCTTCGTTGCTGTGTGCGGGCTTCTCTAGTTGCGCTGAGCAAGGGCTACTCTTTGTTGCGGTGCGTTGGCTCTAGGTACGCGGGCTTCAGTAGTTGTGGCTCGCGGGCTCTAGAGCGCAGGCTCAGTAGTTGTGGTGCACGGGCTTAGTTGCTCCGCAGCGTGTGGGATCTTCCTGGACCAGGGCTCAAACCTGTGTCCCCTGCATTGGCAGGTGGATTCTTAACCACTGTGCCACCAGGGAAGTCCTGGAAGTTGACTTAAAAAAAAAAAAATGGAATGGTTTAAGCCTAGCCCTTTAGCTCCTGATCCGTGAACAATCATGGTGTTTTTGAGGGCATAGCCCTGGCCCTGTTGCCCGTGAAGACGGTTGAGGCTGGGCTGGGCTGGAAGCAGTGCCTGAGTGTAGACGGGCGTCCTCCAGACCCGCAGTGCCACATCCCAGCTGCTGACCAGGACAAGCCCTTCTCTCTCTGGCCGAGGCCTGGACCATATGATATGCACCAGATTCCTGCCCAGGCTGCTGGGAGGCTGAAATGAAAGGAAGGGTGAAGTGGCCACACGTGGTGGCCGTGGATGCAGGGAAGGTGCTGGCAGTCACAGGACATTCGCTAAGAAGAGAAACCTCCCTGCCCAGGAATGCACACAAGGCCGGCAGAGGCGTAGCTGGCAAGGAACAGCCGAACTGTCGGAAAGCCGTGAGGTCAGTGAGATCAGGAAGTGGGCACGTATGGCAGCAGCTGGGGAGCAGAAGGGAGGGCCCCCCAGGGAGGAGCAACCTTCAGCCAAGGAGGCCGCGCAGAGCTCACCTCAAACCCCAACCCTGACGGCCCGTGTGCCCACCGCGTGCACCCCATCACCAGTGGGAGGCCAAGGCTGGCTCCCGCGAGGCTGGGGGCCCTGCGCTGGGGGAAGCAGAGCCGCTCCCTCCCCTCCCTGCTAGAACCTGGGCCCTACCCTGACTCCTGGCCCAGCGCTTGTTGCGTGATGCTGGGGCCACCTGCACCTGAGCGCGCGCTGATCCAGCGGAGCATAAGCTCTTTGAACGACAGGTAAATTACACATCTGGGCATCAGCTTCTCAGCTGGGGGGGCCTCGGTAAAGCCAAACTTCTTTCAAGATGTGCGGGCCTGAAGCAAGTCTCCCAGACGAGCTCAGGCCTGCTCTGACCCTGATGGCCCCTCCAGACCTGCCAGCATTGTCATCGGAGAAGCAACAGCCAAGTAAACTCCAGATTCTGTGAAAACCAAGGTGCCATGTTTTAACAGAGCTAGAGAGGCGTCCTGCAAGTTCACTGCGATGGGGAGGGAGGGAGGAAGGCAGGAATAGGTGCTTTATAAGAAGCTTTATAAGAATGCTTTATAAGAAGTCCTTGGGAGCAAGACTTCGGACACAGGACTGAACCATTCCCAGCCCTCCTCGGCCTCCCCAGGAAGCCTGGGTAAAAAAATGCATAATTTATGAGGATGAGCCTATGCATATTCATGAGCTTGCTGCCTTCCAAGGCCAGTTGCTGCCTGTGAAAAATCCTCCCGCAATGAATTATTGCGTGAAGGAGCTATGGAGGCCAAGGGCAGGCCTCCAGTCCTCAAAATGGCTATAATCTCTAAAGCTTGCTTTGAAGAAAATGCTCCCAATGTGCCTGCCTTTGGTCAAATGAGGGGGGTTGCAGAGAATGAAGTCTCCACCGTGGGGAACCCCTGAGCCCCCAGGCTGCAGAGATCAGGGTGGACCAGCAGCATTTCAGGGAAACAGAGGCAGGTCTCCATCCCCAGAGCAACCCTGCATACCCAGCAGGTGTGACTCAAGACTGAGCCCTCCTAAGCCTCTGATCACAGACTAGCAAGAGCCTAAAAGGCCCTCTGGCCAGGTATCATCCTTTCTGGACCTCAGTCTTTCCATCTGTTGACTGGGGAGGCTAATCCCTCCTTCCATCAACTCTGAAACATGCTTTTCACATTTAAGCACCTTCAAGACAGAAGTGTGCCCTGCCATCAATGCCTTGACCGGGTCAGGGTTTGTAGGGCAGTGTTTCCTCTTTCTAAGCGGTCCAGAAGATAAAGTGTGTGTTACAATCAGTGCATCCTAGGTTCTGATGAAATACAGCAGTAAGCTACCATTTACTAAGCACCTACTGTATGCCAGGCACCATGCACACCACTAAGCATAGGGGCTGGCGCATAGTAGGTGCTCAATAAATGTGAGTTTCCTCCTCTTCTCAATCCTAGGAAGAAAGGGCAGTCCTGCTCATGGCAATTTGCCTGGGAGAGAAGTCTGTTCACGCAACTCCTTATGTCCGCATTTTATTCAGGGAGCTTCATGGTGTTTGAAGCATTAATTAAGTGGCGCAGGTTTAATTTGGATATGTGGTGAGGTGGGAGGACTGAAAAGTTTTCCCAAAGTAGTCACAACACCATTAGAATGTTACTCATGAACCCCAAGACGGTGATTCATTTAATATTCCAGCTGGCATTTCTTGCTGACAAGCGACTCACATGTGACTCAACTTTGATTTTGCTTATTAAGCATTAACCAGCACATTTCCTCATCCCAGAAAAAGTCATTTTGGAAGCCTTGCTGCACCTGAGCTTGTGCGCCCATGAGTGTATATTTGTGTGTGTGTGCGTGCACGCACAGGCACGTGCACCTGCACCCTGGGGTGAGTTCATCCAGGAGTGTCCCGGGATGTATGATGTGAGGGTCTGCAGTGCTGGCTTTGTTGATACGTGACCTGTACTGTCACAATAGGGCCCTGCGCTCAGCTTGATGTTCTGCTTGAAATTCTTTGGCACCAGGCCCTGCGAATTGTGTAGCCAGCCTGGGTGTACTTGTGCATGTCTGCACGTCTGTGTGGACGTGAGTCCATACAGATGGGGTGCAGGAGTGTGTGAGGACATGTGTGGGTAGGGACTGAGAAAGTGGACGTGAGGGGACATTGAGTGCCAGAGGGTGCCTGAGAGAGGGACCCACAGCCCACAAGGGGAGCCCCCAGATGCAGATTCCACGGGCCTGGGTGCAGCTCAGGAATGCAGGATTTTCACGAGCCCCTCCTTCAAAGTGACTACAGTTTGAGAACCACTGACCATAGGTCTTAGGTACTGAAAATCAAGGCCATGACACAGCGGCATTCTTTACGGGTGCGTTAGAAACTCGTGCTGCTCAAAACCATTTCACTGCCCACGCTATTATCTGAGCTCAGGTTCTCAAAGGACTAGCTGCCCACCAGGAACGCGAAGGAACCAGTGAACCTTGAGGCTGCTAACCAGGGGAAGCCCAGCCAGAGGCCTCCCTCAGCTTCCCGGGCCCTGAGCCAGGTGGTGACTCACGGCAGAGCAGGACAGAGTGGCCTTGACGGCCAGCCCTCCCAGCCCACGTCCCTGCATCAGTGGGGCAGGGCCAGGGCTGCCACTGCTGTGATTTCTCTGATTTATCAGCGTGGGTCGTACAGCGGGTCCTGCTCCCGTGTTCCCGCCCTTGTCCGTGTTCCTGGCCTAACCCTCACCCACACTGAGACCCACCCTAAATCAGAAGTGATCGGCCTTGGCCAGCACCCCCGCTGCCATCAGGGGATGCCACCTCCAGAAGCCCAGGGGAGGTCCTAATTGTACCCTCCTGGGGCCTAGCTGGCACCGGCCCTCAGATTGTTGGCACCTGACCCCACCCAGAATAACTCTGTTCCCAGGCTCCATCTCACTGAAAAGCCATCCCAGGGTCAAGGTGGTGCCCCCTCGCTGAGCACATCACGGCTGGGTGAGGGGTTGCAGGGCAGCAGCCTGCCGCTGCCACTGGGCAATCCCTTGAGCTCTCTAAGCCTCAGTTTTCTCATCTGTGAAATAGCCCTTTCCTGTGCCAGCCCTTGGCCTGGGGCCTGGCTCCTGCCTCCGGCCTCCCTCTGGCCACACCTATTCCCAGCAGCCCTTCTTGGCCACCAGAAGCTCATCTCGGTTCCCCATCCCTGACCTGTGGGGGGGGTGGGAATGGAGCCACTCATCTCATCAGTGTAAATTAGACTTAGAGTCCTGAAACTTACGGTTACCAAGGAAGGGAAGCAGGGAGTGGGATGAATTGGGAGACTGGGACTGACATATATACACTACTATGTATAAAATAGATAACAAATGAGAACCTGCTGTATAGTACAGGGAACTCTACTCAGTGACCTAAATGGGAAGGAAAGCTAAAAAGGAGTGGATATATGGATACGTATAGCTGATTCACTTTGCTGTGCAGCAAGAAACTAACACAACATTGGAAAGCAACTATATTCCAATCAAAATTAAAAAAAAAAAAAGTAAATCAATATACTCCAATGAAAAATTTTAAAAATGTATTATAGGTCTTCCCTGGTGGCGCAGTGGTTGAGAGTCCGCCTGCCGATGCAGGGGACACGGGTTCATACCCAGGTCGGGGAAGATCCCACATGCCGCGGAGCGACTGGCCCATGAGCCATGGCTGCTGAGCCTGCGCGTCCGGAGCCTGTACTCCGCAAAGGGGGAGGCCACAACAGTGAGAGGCCCCTGTACCGCACAAAACAAAGAAGCATCATAAAGAATGAGTGTATGTTTGAAATATAGTCACAGTCTGAAAACAAAACCAAAAAGAAAGACTTCGAGTTCTGCAAGCTTTCGGTGGACCAGAAGGAGCTCCCAGTTTCCCAGGAGGGAAGAGGCTCCAGGACGGGAACCAGGCTGGCCCAGCACCACACTGCCAGCCCGAAGCTGTAATGGGACAGACATTGCCTGCTACTCCCTCCCTTCCACTGAATGCTTTCTTCCATAGCTGCCACTGTCAGCCACCTCCTGTGTACCAGGCACTCTGCTGGCTGGATTCTGGAGCCCCTGAAATGGTCATAAGTGGTAGGCAGGGATGTCATAGATGAGGAAATGAGGGCTCAGAGAGGTTAGGCATCTTGCCCAAGGACACACAGCTTATGAGACCTGAGACGGAAGCTGGGGCCTTCACAATGACACCTCGCCTCTCTGAGCAGCGTCAGCCTAGCCCCGAGCTCCTCTGGGCCCCTAGGGTCCCCATGCCATTTGAGGCTGTGTAGCCCCCATGGGTCCACCCTCAGCTCCCTGACACAGCCCAGGTGGCTGGGAGCACAAGGCCAGCCCTCCTATTATTCACACCTCTCTTTGTTTGTCAATGGGGACCTGGCCCAGAGGCCCCAGCTTTGCCAGGAAAGATAACACGCCAACACCTGACTCATCCTCCTCTGTGCTCCATCTCAATTTCCCCAAAGAACACGAAGGCCTATTGTTCCTGGCCCAGTGCAGGAGGCTGGACCTCCCTCTCATGAAAGGAAGACAAGCCATCAGCAGGATTACAGGATTAGAGTTACAGCTTTTCCTTGTGGCCACCTGTTCCCTCCTGTAACACTGCATGGGCACGAGGGGCGGGTGCCTGCCCACTGCAGGGTCTCAGGCAGGGGCGGCATCGGCTCCCACAAGCCCGGCTTCACCTGCATCGTGGAGCCCATGCAACTCTTTTCAAGGTCGGTGCTACTAGTCCCATGTTAGAGGTGAGGAATCTGAGGCTCACTCAGACCACACAGCCGGTGGATGACTTTGCCAGGGATCCCTGCCCCATGCCAGGTGGCAAGCTGACTCATTTGTCCTCAAAACAAGACTCGGAAGAAGTGAACTCGTGTATGAGCAAACCCTGCCCGCCCACACCTCTACGTCTAATTTGATACTTGCCTCAAGCAGAAATCGTAAAGAGAGAACAAAAATGCGAGGCCACGAAAGGGAGCCATGGAAGATCAGCCTGCAGCTCCTCACCCTTTCCTCCTCTACCTGCAGCACAGGGAGCTGGGCAGCTGATCTGGGAGTGAGTCACGGCTCCAGTCAGAGGTTCGATGGAGTCCCTGGATCAAAGGATGCCCTTGGTCTCCAAGTGTCATGGGTGCTACCATGGGGGAAGCAGGGCAGGGAGGCGGCCTTCCAGGCTAGGAGATGGGTCCCTCCCTGCCCTGGCAGACCCCACCACGCTGATGATGCTGCTGCCCACACAGGATTAAGATGATGTAACAGGAAGCAGCCTAGTGCTGGGACAAATTAATGTCTTCAGAATGTTGGCAGGCACTCCAGTGACACCTGGGCATGAGCAAAACGTGGCAATGTCTTGTGTCTCCCCACCCCCAGTGATGAGACACTTTAATATCACCCACTGCTCCACCCATTTTACACATCAGGGAACTGAGGACCAGAGAGGGGAAGGAATTTATCCATGAACCCCCAGGGCCAAGGGGGGTGTCAAATGGGGTGGATGGGGCATTGGTTGGAAAGCTCTCTGGCTTTGCATCCCAGCAGCCCTGCGGTTGAACCCTCATGCCTCCATGGACTAGCCATGTGATGATCCACACCCTCTGACCCTCGGTTTTCTTGTCCATAAAATGAGAGTGTTAATAACACCCAGCTAACAGGGTTGCAGGGAAAAGATAACAGACACTACGACTTAAAGGCTTTGCAGACAGCTCTCAACCCTAAGTCTTTGTAAGGGCTGTTGGAGGAGCAATGACTGGCAGCAACAGAGAAATAACAAGACAGTTTGTTGAACACCTGTTATTATGTGCCAGGTTCTGGGTATAAAGATGACTCAGACGTAACTGCTGCCCTCAAGATGGTCAGCATCAAGTGAGAAGATGCACGGAGTGGAGTGATGGAGGCACACAGAGCAGGCCCTTCCCTGCCGGGGAAGGAGAGGCGGGGAGGGCAGGAGGGCGCCCCTGGGAAAGAGAAGACATTCCAGGAAGAGGGACCAGCACTGGTCAGGACCAAAGGGCGAGAAACGGCGTGAAATATGTGGAATTCCATCTGCTTGGCTGCACTCGGGATGTGAGGGGTTGGGGTGCTGGCAGTGCTGGGCAGGGAGCCCGGGGTGGCCAGCGGTGTCAGGCCAAAGGGCTCAGACTCAACTCTAACAGGGAATTCTCCCTGAAGGGTCTCACTAGCTGAAGTGTCAGGGACACCAGGCCACTGGGCTGAGACAAGAGGTTGCCCCGCGGAAAGGGTAAGTGGGGGGCTGGGGTGCTTCTGTGGATGACAAGTCATCAGTAGGCAGGACCCCCCAGCACGGGCTGTGCTTGCTGTGTCACCTCCCCTGCCCCCTTCTCACGGCCATCTCGAGGTGGGCCCCGAGTTACAGATGGGGAAACTGAGGCTCAGCCAGGGGCAGGCGCTCAGCAGGGAGTCCAAGCGGGGCTACCTCCCACCAAGGCCCTTGCTCCTTCCTTCCACTATGCTACCTTTCAGCTTCCTGGAGTACTTCTTCCATTATCCACACATTTCAGGGTTTGTTTCCTAATTCAGGCTTCACTATTTTAAAAAACCTCAATTTCAAAATGTGTATTTTTTTTTTTTTTTTTTTTTTTTGCTGTATGCGGGCCTCTCACTGTTGTGGCCTCTCCCGTTGCAGAGCACAGGCTCTGGACGCGCAGGCTCAGCGGCCATGGCTCACGGGCCCAGCCGCTCCGCAGCATGTGGGATCTTCCCGGACCAGGGGCACGAACCCGTGTCCCCTGCATCGGCTGGCGGACTCTCAACCACTGCGCCACCAGGGAAGCCCCCAAATGTGCATTTTTTAATGCATATTTTTAAAAAGTAGCAGCTGATTCTTCTGGAGTCAGCCCCCCGTGCATCCTCTCCCTCCAGCCCCATTTTCTCAGAGCCATAAATCACTTTCTTAAAGGGGGCCGGGAGACAAGCTGCGGTTCACCAGCCAAAGAGGTTTGGGCTCCTGAGGCCCAGAGGGGCAGCCGGGAGTCGCCAGGCCCTGAGGCAGGCACTGCTCCCCTGGGAAAACGCCCCAGCCCCTCGTGTGTGCTCCTCAGACCAGCGGGACCAGAATGCTTTCTGCCGCTGCAGGCCTGAGCTCTGAGACCAAGATCCTCACCCTCTGGCTCCACACACAGGGCTCAGGGATGTGCTGGGGGTGAAGGTCCAGACCAGCCAGGTCCTCAGTCCTGTGAGCCTGGAAGGTGCAGAACTGTCATCACGGGAGATATTCTTGGGGGGATGCTCTGGTTGCCAATAAGGAGAAATTTGGGGGTTTTACTTGCACTTAAAAAATTACCTGTTGTTGGGCTTCCCTGGTGGCGCAGTGATTGAGAGTTCGCCTGCTGATGCAGGGGACACGGGTTCGTGCCCCGGTCCGGGAGGATCCCACATGCCGCAGAGCGGCTGGGCCCGTGAGCCATGGCCGCTGGGCCTGCGCATCCGGAGCCTGCGTTCCACAACGGGAGAGCCCGCAACAGTGAGAGGCCCGCGTACCGCAAAAAAAAAAAAAAAAATTACCTGCTGTTGATCTGAAATTCACACTGAAGCAGACATGTGCGTTCTATCTGGCAGCCCCTGTGTCACTCACAGGAGTTACAGTGAGTGCCTACCCATGTGTGTGTGTCGTGGCGGAGTCCAGGGACAAGGACTTGGAATAAAAAACGCCTCTCCTGGGGGCTGTGCTGGCTGCACTGTCTCCAGGCAGAGGGCTTGGAGCTCCCAGCACGTTTGCACTGAGAGCCGGCTGCATTTTACACACCAGTCGCTTGCCGGGTCCATCAGGAGGGCCTCTGGAGCAGCTCCATCTGGGACGCGGTGATTAACAACTCCAGCCTGGGCTGGCAAAAGGCCCTGGCTTTGACACCTCTTATCTTCTGATGCTCAGAATCCCTGGACCTTAGCATCTCCACTTCCTTCCTGCTGCTGCTTGTAAAACTCCAGGGAGGCCTCTCCACTCCTCTGCTCTGAACCCTTCCACAGCTCCCCCCTCACAGAGGGGCTAAGCCAACGGCCCCTCTTGGACTGCAAACAGGTCCTTCACAACCCGCCTGCCCCCTCCTCTCCGGGCTCACCTCTCCCCACACCCCTATTCACTCTGCCCGAACTGACCTCACTGGTGTTCTTTGAAAAGATCGGGCACCTCCACCTCAGGGCCTTTGCCCCTGCTGTTTCTTCTGCTGGGAATTCCCTTCCCTCAGCTATTCCCAGGGCTCACCGTTCAACTGTCACCCTCTTAGAAAGACCTTCCCGGGCTCTCTCCAAAGCACTGCTCTCTCTCTTCCCTGATTCACTGCCCTCCACCCTTTTCACCCTCATCACCATTGTACATCCTTTGGCTATTTATTTTGTTCATTGTCTGTACACTGAAGTGTCAACCCTGTGAGGGCAGGGACCACACACTCTTTACAGCTGATCAACAAATGTTTGCTGATTGTCTGATTGACCAAATGCCGCTGCTGCCTCTGCTTCTGTGCCAGGTCACCCAGGACCTTCCATGCAGCAGGCCTTGCTTCAAGGACTCGCTTTGTAATAGGAAGACCCGTGTGTGAGGCTGTCTCCAGCACCCTGGAGGCTCAGCTCCTCCTGGGCCCTGGATGGCTGTGCTTTCGTGTGCCTCTGAGCCAGTCGTGCTGCCCTCTGATCTGGAAGACTCTCCCCTCCCTCGTCACCTCCCAATTGTCCCTCAAGACCCAACGCAGGGTCACCTCCTCCAGGAAGCCTTCCCTGTCTATCCCTCATAACTCGAGTCACAGCACATGGGTTACTGAGCTCTCATTGTCCTTCTTCTCAGTTGTCTCCCTTCCCAGCTGTGACAGAGAGCCCTCCGTGTCCCCAGGACCCTGCGGTGGCCCGACCGACAACAGGTGCTCAGGGCATGATTGGCAGCTAAGTGAACAATGGCTTGCATAGTTTCTTTTTATTTTCTTTTAAGAGTCTCCTTCATAGATCCTGGTGCTTCACTGAAAGATCTTTAGAGGCACTGGCTCCAGACCGGTTCATTTCACAGGCAGGGAAACTGAGACCTGGAAGATGAAAGGCGTGGGAACTAATTCCTGTCTAGCATGTTCTCTGAGCCCAGCACCAGTGTCTGAGCAGGGTGACTCCTCCCCTGGCCACCCCCAGCTGCTGTGGGACTCTCCGTGGCCATTCCTTGGGGGGCGGAGGTCACAGCCTGCACCAAGGCCATGGCTTACTGGGATGCTCAGCCCAGATTGAGTCCTTCTGGAGATAATAGACTTGGATCTTTCATAGAAAGATTAAAAGGGTCTCTAAGCCCCCAAACTTCCCTTTCCACAGCAAGAGAAAAGCCTAAAGAGCACAGAGAGGGTGGGGCAGGGAGAGGAGGGGCCCAGGAGGGAGGGAGGAGGGCAGGGGCCACAGGTAAGGTGGGTGCTCGCTGCCTCTCCCTTGGGGCAAAGCCACCTGGGGACATCTGAGACCCTTGGGCCATTTCCTTTGGTCCCCAGCAAGAGCCCCGGGAAACTATAAGCTTCTCTGAAGAATCCTGTACTTGTGCCTGCAGTGGGCTGAAGGGTGGTCCCCAAAGCTATCAGGCCCTAATCCCTGGACTCTTTGAATGTTACCATATGTGGAAAAAGTGTCTTTACAGGTGTGGTTAAACTAAGGATGTCAAGGGGCTTCCCTGGTGGCGCAGTGGTTGAGAGTGCGCCTGCCGATGCAGGGGACACGGGTTCGTGCCCCGGTCCGGGAAGATCCCACATGCCGTGGAGCGGCTGGGCCCGTGAGCCATGGCCACTGAGCTTGTGTGTCCGGAGCCTGTGCTCCGCAGCGGGAGGGGCCACAGCAGTGAGAGGCCCGCGTACTGCAAAAAAAAAAAAAAAAAATTAAGGATGTCAAGATGGGGAGATTATCCTGGATTATCCAGGTGGGCCTAAATGCCACCACAAGCATACTTATAAGAGGGAAGCAGACAGAGATTTGATGCACGGAGGAGGACAGGGCAGTGTGGACTTGGAGCCGGAGATGGGAGTGATGTGGCCACAAGTCCAGGATGCCCAGAACCACCAGAACCTGGGAGAGGCCGGGGACAGAGTCTCGTCCAGTGGGAGCCGAGCCCTGCTGACCCCACGGGGAATTAATATCGCGCCTCAGCCAAACCGTGCAGGAGCAGAGGGGCAGTTGGGGAGGAGGGGAGAAGAAAACGGGACCCTCAGGCTTGAAGCCCCCTGACTCACTGGGGCTGGGGTGCAAAAGCTGGGCCTTCTTGTCTCAGCCTCCATGATGCAGTCTGTACCGCAGAGCTTCCGCACACAGGGCCAAGCTACTGCAAGGTCCTGGGTCACCCGGCACAGAAGCAGAGGCAGCAGCAACATTTGGTCATTAATCATTCAACAAACATTTACTGATCAGCCGCAGACGAGGAAGGCGTGGTCCCTGCCCGCACTGGAGTGTACCGACAATGAACAAAAGAAAGCTAGACGTGTTTCTCTCTGAAGTCTTCCCATGGAGTTGACAGTTTTATTAAACCACTATTTATTTTATTAAACTATTATTTAAAAAAAAAATGGCTAGACGTCACCTGAAACCCTACCCTTTTTCCCTCCCTCCTCTCCTAAAAGCCTCTCCTGATAAGCCACGTGCATAGGATAGAAGCTCTGTTCTAATAGAATCCCCCTGCCACTTCTGCCCTTGACCGCGTGTGCTATTTCATTCACACTTAGCAGCCATCCTGTAAGGTATCATCAGCCTTGTTTTGCACATGAGGAGACAAAGGCCCAGGGAGATTATATGACTTGCAAAGACCACACAGCACCAGGTGCAGAGCTGGCATGCCAGGGCCAGCCTGTCTGATTCCCGGTCCCTGCTTCCCACCTGTGTCCCGCGTGACTGTGGACAGAGTGGCAGGATGAGGAAAGAACCTGGGACTCCTGTAGGCTGCAGCCTCCACACCCAGCCCCAGGGCCTGGAGCCCCCTTAGGATATGACCCGCCCTTCCCAGGTTAGAGACTCAATTGAGCATTCCAGGGCCCTCAGGGGGGGCTCCAGAATAGAACATAATTGTTCCCTCCGGGGCAGCCTAATGAGCTTGCCGTCCAGCAGTGGATTTGTTTTCCAGCCGTGATGAGCTGACTGTGTTCCCTCACCTCCCGCCTGGCTCCTGGCTCAGGTTTCTGCTACACAATCGGCCTGACCATTGGCACCTCCGCCAGGTCCCAGGCTCTCACCCAACCTCATGGGAGGATGCTCCTGGCCTAGTTCCAGAGCTCTCTTTTGACAGACGCAAGGGTACAGATCCTGGAAGGGCAATGTCAACCCCCATGGGAGCAGCCACGGGGAGGAGGCCAAATAACTCATGATAGGAAAACCCACAGGTGCCCCTCCCCAGAAACCCAGATGACAGGCCGGGCTTGTCTTCACTGCGCATGTGGTCTGGACACCTGCCTCATCTGCATTTCACCAGGCTGCATAGACACAGCCCAGTCACTTGGACTGCCCAGCTGAGCAGAGCTTCAAAGCTGGGGAAGAAGTCAGCCAGGGCTGGGCCACTGCCAGTCAGCACCTTTTCTGATGATGTTTGTCCCTTTCTTTGGAACTTGCAGAAGGCTCCAGATTTCCAGCTTTCTCCCTGTTCCTCCTTCACACCAGCCCTCAGAGGAGAGGCTCTGACCCCAGCCTGCAGCTTCAAGCAGCAAATGTTTGCTGGCAGCCTCTCTGCACCAGGACCCTAGAATTATCTCACTGAATCCTCACCACAGCCTGTGAGGCAGGTGCTGCTGTCATTATCCCCATTTTACAGATGAGGAAACTGAGGCATAAGTTCTCAGAGCCGAGAGGTGATGGCCAACAAGCACATGAAAAGATGCTCAACACCGTTAGTCACTAGAGGAAAGCAAATAAAAACCACAATGAGACACCACTTCACACCCACTGGGATGGCTCTAATCAAAAAGATCACAACAAGTGCTGGTGAGGATGCAGGGAAATCAAGACCCTCACGTACTGCTGGTGGGAATATAAAGTGGTGCAACCTCTGTGGAAAACAGTCCGACTGCTTTTCAAAAAGGTAAACATGGATCCAGAAATTCCACTCCTACGTGTATAACAACCCTAGAGAGATGAAAACCTATGTTCACACAGAAACTTGTGCACTAGCGTTCACAGTGGCATTACTCATAATAGCCAAAAAGTAGACGCAAGCTAAATGTTCATCACTTGATGAATGGATAAATAAAATGTGATCTAGATCCGTACAATGGAATACTATTTGTCCACAGAAGGAACGAAGCACTGATACATACCAAACATGAATGAACCTAAAAATGTTATGCTAAGTGAAAGTAGCTGATCACAAAAGGCAATGTATTGTATGATTCCATTTACATGAAATGTCCAGAATAGGCAAACCTACAGAACTAGAAAGTAGAGTACTGGTTGCCAGGGGCTGGGGGTTGACTGCTAATGGGTTAGGGGTTTCTTTGCGGGGGGGGGGGGGTGTTGAAATTGTTCTAAAATTGATTTTGGTGATGGTTGCATAACTCACTTTCAATGGGTAAGTTGTATAGTATGTAAATTACATCTCAATAAGGCAGTTACCAAAAAATTAAAAAAGTGATGGCCCAGGACTCTCCACAGAGCCTGCAGCCCTGAAGGTCACTGGCTATACCCTCCTGCCGCCCTGTGGGACTCAGAGGGGCCTGAGCACAACTTCCCTGACCAGCTGACCCCGCAGCTGATCCCACAGCTTCAGGGCAGGCTTGGGAGCCTGGGACCCCCACATGCTCTGAGTTAAGGCCACCCCCCAGACCCCACAGGACCAGGGAGATCCCAGCTGTGGCCTGTCCTCCTGCCAGATGCGCCTGTGTGGATGCTGATTGGAGTGGGGATCCTCCCAGGAATTGGATGGTCTCACGATGGCACAGCTGCCAGTCCTGGTGACACCAATTCATTTATAGCACCTTGCCTCCTGGGTTGGGGTCATGGCTGAGGCTCTTCCTCTCTCAACAAGTTTCAAGATGGAAAGAAAAGGGAAGGCATTCCATGGGGGCTGAGGGATGGGGTTTTTGCAGGGCCCCCCCATGTCCACCTCTGACAGCGCTGAGGGCTGGATTTCCTCCTGGTCACGCCCCCAGATGTCAGGAAGGAGTACGTGCTGTGGGGGGGCTTCCAAGTTCCCGGCTGGAACTCAGTGGTAATTCATCACCCACAAGTGTCCAGGCCTATGAGGTGGGGACAGTGTCCCTCACAGAGCTGTGATGGCACGGGGTAGCAAACGCAGTTGGGAGGGAGCTGCCCAGAGCAGGCCACACAGCTGACGCTCAGTGAACCGGAGCTCGTGGCCGTTGGTGCTTCTCTCTCTGGGAAGAACTGGGGAGGCCTGGGGTGGGGCCTGTCCAACGGGTGGAGCCACAGCCCAGGCTGTGTTCCAGCCTCAGCCACACTTCCTGGGTATGAAGGTGCCAGGAGCACCCACCAGCAGCAGTTCAGGGATGGACTGTAGCCCCGGGCTGCGTGGAGGGGCCCCACTGTCACAGGTGTGGCTGAGCCCACTGTGGTCCTGGGGCAGAGCCGGGAGCCAGCGCTTGGCTGACAGTCACCGAGCAAGCAGAGAACTGCTCCAGAGAGATGCTGGGCCTTCGGAGGCCCCTCCGGAGTCCTAAGATTCTGCTACAGGAAAGAGAACTGATTATCTTATGTAACATTCCTGAGTCCAGATTCTGATGGAAACCTCTTCAGAAAGGGTAAAGGACTTGCTGGAGGTCACAGTACTTTCATGTCAGGACTAAGCTCAGGGCCAGGTGTCCAGGTTTCAACCCTGGTGCTCCCGCTGGCATACCCCTGCCTTCCAAAGGAATTCGGAGCGAATCTCATCTGCTGTCTTGGCTCTCATAAGAGCCCTCTCCCAAGCCTGCTCCCTGATCCACTGGCCTTCTTTGGGAAGGACTGAAGCTCTCCCAGCCCTCCTCAGGCTGCAAGGCTGCTTGGTGCAAAAGAGGAGACCCAGGTTGGGGCCAGCACACCTGCATTCTGGTCCCACCTCCCCCACTGTGTGCTCTGGGGTAAGTCACTCAATGTCTCTAAACCTCAGTTTGCTCATCTGTAAAATGGAAAAACAGTGTTTACCACATAGGGTTACAGTATAACGAGAGTCATGCTGAATTAGGTATGCAAAAGGACCTAGGAAAAGGGGAGACAGCATTTACTTAGCGCCTACTGTATACAGTCTCATTTAGTGCTCTCGTGACTTAAGTCCGTTAACCCTGTAGAGGAGGAAACTGACGTGGGTTGGTGAAGGCAAGTCTGCAGGAGGAGACCCAGCTCTCCCCTCACACTGCAGGGCCCAGCAGGACATGTGCACGGAGGACGTGCTTACGACAAACACACTGAATCAGGGTGTCCACTCAGACCGCCAGCTCATCCCTCCAGCGAGAAGTGGCAGGAGGGGTGTTTTTGGCAACTGCACCAGTGCTTTGACCTGTTTTTCCACCCGAAATAAATGAGGCCGGATTCCTAGAAATGTGTTTAAAGCTGGTAGAGAGTTCTTTAAACGGTTTGGCTTAGAGGTGGAAATACGGGGCCCAGAACTGCAGGAACGTTTGTGCCCTGACACGGAGCCCAACATCCCCAAATTCCAGTTTTAAGTCTTGCAATTTGGGTGACATCATCAACTCTTGGGGCAGGGCTCGGAGACCACCTCCAGTCTCCGCAAACATTATTTTTAAACCAGGTCTGATCTCGTTATACAAAACAACGTGTGTCATCCATTGCCACAGCCCTCTGTTACGCTGTGCATTTTTATTCAAATTCGTTTAGTTATATACTATTAAAAGTCAGGTAGGAAAGCCTGTAACAAAACTGATGCTGCAGCATTTATTTGGTGATGTTGTACCATCGAGGAAACAGTGTCTGTATGAGAAGAATGAGGTACAGACTCACGGTTTTTATTTTCCAATATATTTGCATAACCATTTCCTTCTAAACTCACGTCCTATTTTTTTAATCTGTTGATCTCAGTGATTAAACTGGCTCATGAACTATTCCTCCCAGCTCCCTCCTTTGTGCCTTAGCAAATAATAAATCAAGAGAGCTTTTTGGCAATAAGCAGCAAACTTTTCTCTTGCTTATGTTTTCCTCGCTGGTGCTGTGACCACACCTTTCAGAAATTAATTTTTGGGCTTTTCAACTCAGGTTCAAATCTGTGGGAGAGAACACGTTTTGAAAAATCTTGCCCCTGGTTTTGGGATTTGCATATCAGAAGGACTCATGATTTACATTTCAGAGGCTTGCTGACACATACAATATGCTCCAAACATTTCATAATTTAAACGGATTACTTTTTAAAGAGTCAATTGGGAAAAAAAGTTAAGGGGGGGGCAGACATTACTAATCTGTTCCCTAATGGGAACCTGTACCCCGCCCTCATGCCATTAGGTGTGGCTATAGGACTTGTTTTGGCTGATGAAATGCTGGCAGTGATGATATTGATCACTTCTGGGCAGAAGCATTTAATTGCCGGTGTGATGTCTCAGCCCCTTCCGTCACCTGCCTCATGAGAAGGGGAGCTGGGTCCCTATGGAGGCATCACACCCCCTGAGTCACCATGTAGGCGACCTGCCCTGGAGAGTTACCCAGACCTGCAACAGACTTTGCATGAGCGAGGAATACACCTTTGTTGCTTTAAGCCACTGAGATTTGTTTTTTTCACAGTATACCGAGCCTGTCCCAAGTAATAGTACAAACCAAAAGGGGCTGTTCTGATCAATGCAAAAACTGGAAGTCAGTAAATATGGATGATAGCAGATGCCTTTGGCCCATCTCAGCCACCAGTTCCTGTATTTTATTTTGCCTGCATAGTTTCAAGAAAAAAGCTGATAAATGGTTGCAGACACCCACAACTTTGTGTCATTTTAAAAATATAATTTAAAATATTTAAAATGTATCCCGCTATCTCAAGAAAGGTCAGTTAGAATGGACCCAATACTTTAAAAGAACAGAAGTGGGGGTGGGGGGGTGGGAAATTCCCTGGCGGTCCAGTGGTTAGGTCTCAGCACTTCCACTGCAGGCGTCATGGGTTCCATCCCTGGTTGGGGAACTAAGATCCAGCATGCTGTGCGGCTCGGGCAAAAAAAACAAAAAACAAAACAAAAAACAGAAGAGGGTAACTTTTATTTCCTGGTTGAATTCCTAACAGCTTCTAAGCTGTATTTCTTGTCCTAAGTGTAAAAGCCCCCTAGGGTGCTTCAGACACAGGAGCTGGGACTGGAGCCGCGTAGATTTCTTCATTTGCTACTCAGAGGTTCACGGGTAGAGCCGGGGTCCCTGAGCCCTGCCTGATGTCTGAACACAGGACACATGTGCAGAGCTGTGTGCTCACCTGTAGGAGTCTACCGGGGTGGATGCAAATTAAAAAACCCCCTCTGGGGGCTTCCCTGGTGGCGCAGTGGTTGAGAGTCCACCTGCCGATGCAGGGGACATGGGTTCGTGCCCCGGTCCGGGAAGATCCCACATGCCGCGGAGCAGCTGGGCCCGTGAGCCATGGCCGCTGAGCCTGCGCGTCCGGAGCCTGTGCTCCGCAACGGGAGAGGCCACAACAGTGAGAGGCCCGCGTACGGCAAAAAAAAACCCCAAAAAACAAAAAACACCCTCTGGGACCAGAAAGGGCAGGAGGCTTGTTCTGGGTCACACAGCAACGGACCTCCAACACATCTCCCAACAACCAGTATCCTGTGAGCAGTACAGGGGTGTCCAGGTTGGCACCAGTCAAGCTGTTTCTGAGCAAGAGGGGCAGATGGTGGGGTGAGGGGGCGCCCTCCAGGAATGCAGGGCCCCTGGGGGAGGTAGGGCCCCACCAGCCTGGATGACGGGCCGGCTTTGAGCGGGAAGAGTGAAGGGGTGAAGCCCGCGCACAGGTGCCGAGGGGCCTGTGTTAGGGAGTCAAGTCCCGGCTCATCGCTCTCTAGCCGCTGACCCTGAGCCAATCTCTCTTTCTCTTGGGCCTCAGTTTCCCCCTCCATAACCTGGGGATCCACGGGTAGGGAGTGTGGACTCGGAGTGTGGCGTGAACTGTGACGCGTGGGAACCAAGAGGGGCGGAAACGGGGCGCAGTCTGGAGGGTCCCGAGCCGCCCCTGACCCCAGCCTCCTGCGCCAGGTCTGATGCTCCTCAGCTTAAGCCCTGCCTGCCGTCACTAGCACAGGTACCTGGACCACCTATGGCCACAGTCTTAAGGTTCATTCCTGAGGACCACCGGCTGCCACCCATACCTCTCCCGGCCCGCGGTTCACGGGAGTCTGAAGGCGACATCTCATCTAACCCCCATGACACCCCCAAGGCCTTGGTGTCACCCGCACTTACAGATGAGCCGGCCGAGGTTCAGAGGGGAGAAGGACCTGCCTGTGTCCGGGGGCGACAGGTCTGCCTGACCCTGGAAGTCACTCTCCATCGACTCCAACGTGCTGTGCGGACCGACCCCTGGGGCTCTGCCAGGTCACCCCGCTGGACCCCGAGTCCCTGACGGATGAGCCGTCTGTCCTCTAGACCGTCCTGGCGGGGAGGCAGCATCGGGCCTCGGCCGGCCCCGCCCCCTCCCCCGCCCCAGCAGCGGCCCCATCCTCCCGTTCTCCCCCCATCCCCAGTGGGCCTCACCCTCTCTGCTCAGGACCATTTCACCAGGCTCCTCCCAGGCCTCCTGGCCCCCAGTGTCTCTCTCCTGACCTTTCACCCCCCCCACATGGAAGTGAATCCAGGCACCTCCCCAGCTCGAGGCTTCCCTGGCTCCCAGCCAAGAGGTGACAATGGAACCCAGTTGCTGTCTGGGGTCGGGGACAGCCTTCACCGCCAGGAGGGGAGCCACGTAGAGAGATGCTGAGGCCCAGGGGCCAAGCCTGCCTCTCCTGGGGGAAGACGCTTCCTCTCCAAGAGTGGGGCCTAAATAATTAATAATTATTAAATAAATAATAATTAAAGCGTTTTGCTTTTATCTCCTCACAGAGATGCTCACCCAGACCCAGGCCCAGAGGTCGGTCGGTAGCCGTAAACAAGAGCAGAGCCCAGACCACACCTCGGAGGGAGGTGGACGCTGTTCTGCAGCCTGGCGGGGGGCCCACTGTGACGTCCGGGGGCAGCAGGCTAGGGCAGGCTGGCTCTGGCTCTGCGATGCCAGGAGTTGAGTGAGAAAGGGGTGGACCACCCCGATGTCAGCCACCAGCCTCCCTCTCCCCAGAAAAACCACTTCCAACTGTACAAACAATGTGACTGCAGTCCCCGGGGTCGGGGGGATGGAGTGGGCAGTGGTGTTTGTAGAAGGAGGTTTTGCAGGAGGAGGGAGGAGGTCACTCTGCTGGCTGAGCCCTTACTCAGCTCAGGGGTGTCCATCCTCACCACAGCCCCAGGAAAGGGCAAGTGTCCACCTGTCACTGAGCCCCAGAGAGGTTAAGTGACTTGCCTAAGACCACCGAGCCAGGGAATGGCAGAGCAGGGGTTCAAACCGCAGGCTCTGATGGACCTGCATTCGGGTGCTCTTCTGAGACTACAACGGCCTACCCCTTGGTGCTTGGAATCATAAAATTGCTTTGCTGGAAACTTTCCCAAACATGGGAGGAACGGACAGCACGGAGGTTGGATTCTCTTCCTGTGGAGTTCTGCCAAGAGGTCAAAGTCACCACAAGGTCAAAGGCAGGAAAAGACAGTCAACAGACCCAGGATATAAGGAGCCCCTCTACCCAGGCATGGGCCAGCACTTACAGACACTGTGTAAGTCTCAGGGCCAGTGAGGGACGTGGCAAGGCCCCACTTTACAGATGAGGACGCCGAGCCTCAGTGAGGAAGTGACCTGTCCAGCCCGCCACCTTGCTAAGGGGCCGAGCCGGGTCTGGAATCCAGGCGACCGTAAGGGAAGCACCTTCACTGGACATGGTTACAGGCTGGCAGTTCTCAGTGCAGGCGAGTTCCTGCTATAAATATGATGCTGACTCCCGGTAACCTTAGCCTCCAGGCTCCCCTGCCCAGGCACAGGGCCATAAATCCCAGGGCGGACTACCTGCCACTGCGCTCCGTGCTGTGGAATTTTCCTGACACTCTAACAAGGTACCACCTTTTTTTTTTTTTTAACAGGCTCCAAATTATTGGAAATAATTGGAGCCTGTAACATTGGAGAAATGTTGAGCTAGCTGTCTCCAAATGAGAAGGGCCGTTGCTCACGGGCCATTGCTCACAGGAGAAATGTTGAGCTAGCTGTCTCCAAAATGAGAAGGGCCATTGCTCACAGGAGAACCAGAAATACCTGCAAGATGGCCAGCTTCCCCATCCCCCAGGTAAGCAGGGTAGGACTTCCTGGAAGGGGCATCTGATCTGGGTTCTGCACAAACAGGGTCCGGGAAGCTGGGTTCAAAGCCCAGCTCTACTATTGACCAGCTGGGTGAACTTGCACAAGTCTGTCTGCCTCTCTGAGTTTCAGTTTCCTTAGTTATACAGGGGAGTTCATGCCACCCTCCTCCTGAGATTAAACAGAGTGTCCACAATGGCCAGGACACAGCAGACAGTTTGGTCCCTTCATTTTCCTTTTGGGGTTGCAGCTCATTTACTGGTTGAATAATGAAAACAACAGCTATGATTGCTAACAACAAGCCTGGCGTTATGTTCAGTGTGTTACATGCTTTTGGTCGCTTAATCCTCCCTGGAACTTGAAGAGCTAATGTCTGTTATTGTCCCCATTTAACGGATGAGGAAACTGAGGCACAGCACCCTTGAGTAATCTGCCCACGGTCACACAGGTCGTGGGCAGAGAGCTGAGAAATCTCCCGCTGTCTACACAGACACAGAGATTGGATACTGAGAATAGGTGGAAATATTTCACAGCAGCCTCCTGGGCCCAATCACTGCTGCACAGTAGGAATCCAAGAAAGACTTGAATTTCAGACAACAGACTCTAGGAGCGCTCCCCCCTCACCATAGACAAACATACATCTCTGCACACAGGCTCTGTCTTTACTCCTGCCAACCAGGTGTGATCCCAAGCCCAGCACATCAGAGACCAAAGACCATCACACGGTATTTTGTAGGCGGGAAGCCAGGCACCAACCTCACCCAGAGAAGCCCACCCAGCCAGGACGGGCAGAGCAAGAATGCTGCCCACCAGCTTCCGATCCCGCTGACCTTCTCCCAGACCCGACAGTGAAGGCTGTCTCCTCCCAGCCTCCAGGCCACACACACACACACACACACACACACACACACACACACACACACACACACACACTCGGTACCCGTTCCATCGCCCCGAAGGGCTAATATTGTCCTGGGCGTCCTGAAATACCCATCCCCACAGCAGGGCGGTTTTACCAGCTGCTAAAAGCAGGGCTGTGTCCCTGTGGAGGGAGAGGGCTATTCCGGGTTTGGGTCAGGTGTGGGCAGAGCCAGCCAGAAAGGGCCTGTCTGCACTTCCCCCACCATGCTGGCTCAGCGGACAATTCCTGGCAGCCAGCGCCACGGGAGCCCAACAGAAGAGGGCGAGGTCGGGCCAGTTTTGTCAGTGTCCCCCTCCCCAACACACATACACACCCCCTCTTTTCCACATCTGACTCAGCCAGGCCCAGGCGCTGGAACTGTCCATCCGACACCATGCAGAGTGGGCACACACCGCTGTTGCCCACAAGGCACCCCGAGGCCCTCCGGGACAGCCTGATCTGCCCGAGATTCCCCACGGCAACGTTTGACGGAGAAGGAATCCATGACCTACAGGCACGCAGTGGCTTAGGCGGTCAGACTTGGCTGGAGGGGGCCGGGCAGGGATGCACAGGCCCATGGGCTTCTGTGCACCGGCCCGGGACCCCCACTTGCTGTTTCCACGAAGACACTGCTAAGCGCTCACTACACACCTTCAGACGCTTTCATGGGTCATCACATTCAATGTTCACGACCCCCTGTGGGTTACATACTGTTACCACTGTCTCCTTTCTCACCTGGGGACGCTGAGGCTCAGAGCAGTCAAGCCACTTGCCCAAGGTCACCCAACTTGGAAGTGAAGGAACTGGAACTTGAACCTGGGCAGCCTGACTCCAGAGTCCCCAATATATTCCCTGGATTAAGCTGTCTCCTGCCCCCGCCCCACCCGAGGCAGGTTCAGGATGACGTCCACATCAGAGCTTGTCTTCAGCTGGATGGAGCCAGGGGCCGCCAGCCAGGAACATGGGCAACCAGTCCCCACCATAGCCCCTTGCCCCGGGCAGAGCAGAGGACATGTGGGCAGACTCCAGTGTCAGACCACCCCTCCGCCTGCCTGTGTCCCTGGCCATTTCCAACCTAGAGGATTTGGGGCCCCATGGGGGGTCTGCTTTGTGCTGTCAGACCAGAAGCTCAGAACTTCCTGGAGGTCTCTGACCTCTGGGGAGTCTGATGGATGCTGTGGACTCCCCCTTCCCCCTGATGACAGGTAAATGTTCCTGCACACTCGTTTGCACGTGATTCCAGAGGCCGGCACCCTGAGCCCACCCAGGGTCCAGCCGCAGCCAGAGCCCCTGCTGCACCGTGGGTCGCTCCGGACGCCCCGCTGAAAGCCGGGAGGGTCTGCAGCAGAAAGAGCTTCCTGCTCTAGCCCCGTCGGGAAGCCGGGAAAGGGGGGTGGGGGTGGGGGTGGGCGTGTGAGACACAGTGAGCTTTGAAAGGCACTCGCCACCCCCCAGGAGCCAGCCCCCCCAGGCATCAGGCCCAGAGGAAGGGGGTCCAGCCCCACAGCTGCCTGCAGCCTGCGGGGGGCCCAGCGCCCTCAGTGACCAGTGGCCTTGGCTCTGCAACCAGAGCAGCAGTGGGTAAATATAGCGCTGCCACTCACCGGCCGAGGGGCCCTCGCCGTCCGACATGGTGCAGGAGATGGGCGGGCAGCCCGCCACGGCCCGCTGGGACGCTCAGGGCCCTCGGCGGCTGTCACCCACCTGGTGGGGTTCGCGGCTGCCGGCCCCGCTCGGCGTCCAGTCCCCAGACAGTGTCCTGCCCCGGCAGCCCTGGCTACCCACCCCCATGCTGGGTCAGGCAGATAAGAACACGCTCCAGGGCCAGGAGCTGGCGGGATTGGTGGATAAATCTGGGCACTGCCCTCCCCTGCCCGGGCCTCTCCAGCAGCCTCAGAATGCTGCCCAAGAAACCACTGCACCCCCTGGTGCTTGGTCAGGCTGCGAGACCCCCACCCCAGCCTGGGACCCCAGAATGCCTGCAAGCTCTCTCCCTGGGACTGGTCCCACCTACGCAGTGAGGGGCACTTAGGGGCGTTAGAGAAGGAAGACAAGGAGTGATGCCAGCCTGGAGCACATGTGCCAGGTGCCGGGGTCGTGCTGAGTGCTGCTGCTCTTGTCCTTGCTCTCAGGTCCCTGGGGCGGCCTCCCCCATGTTCTCCATGTCACAGAAGGGGTTAAGTGACCTACCCAATGCCAGTCAGGGGTGTGACCGGAGCTGGGCTCTGGAGCCGGGCTGTCTGTCTCCAAGGTGACTGTAAGGTGTGCCCCTCGCCTTTGTTTGGCAGATGGGAGCTGTCCACACTCAGGGGCACCTCCGCCTCCTGGGTTCTAACTGCTCCATGTGTGCTGGGGGAGGCGGGGAATGGAGATGGACACCCCCCCCCACCAAGGACAGCCATGTGACCCTGTGTCTGGCACAGAGTGGGTGGTCAGGAAATATCAGTTGAGAGAAGACACCTCAGCAAGCACTTAGTATGCACTTGCTGTGTGCTTGCCTAAGAGCCAACCCAGTCCCGCTCCTGAGTCCCCACAGGGATCCAGGCCAGAGACCAGGGCAGTGAGGCAAGTGGAGGGCTCTGGGCTGAGTTCCCAGGGCTCGGTGCCGGTCCCAGGGCTCGAGCCCGCCCAGGCTCGAGGTCTACCTTGTTCTGCATGCAGAGCACAGAGGGAGTACGGTGACTTAAAGAGAAGGCTGGTATCAACCCCAGTCAGAGAAATACTGGAGGGCTTCCTGGAAGAGTTGGCATTTGAGTTACATCTTTGAGGAATAAGAAAGTCTTTTCAGGGGAAGAAAGGACACTCCAGGAAGAGAGACCAGCAGGTGCAAAGGTAAGAAGTGGGAAAGCTCAACTGGAGAGTGACAAGGGGCCCTGGCAGGGGCTGGAGATAGTAGTGACCCCAAGGAGAGAAGAAGGTTGATGCTTGTGAAAAGGGAGGCACACAGGGCTGGGGAAGCCAGGGCGGGATTCCTGGAGGAGGGGGCAGATGCTGGTGGTGAAGGGTCCATGAGCCTCAGAAACATGAGAGGGGGGTGGAATGGTATTCCAAGGCATCGAACAGCTCTGCCATTGGCAAGGAGACCTCTCCTAGCCTGGAGACCTGGGGAGTACAGGCAGGAGGGGCTCCCTTCCAGAGACGGGGTCGGGGGAGGGCTGTAGAGTCACACCAGCTGTCAGAGAGAACAGCAAAGGAATTCAATCCGTGTGAGATGGTTCTAGGCCTCCTGGCCTTTGCCTGTGGTGTTCCCTTGGTCAGGAATTCCCCATCCTCCTCCCCTGTCTCCTTCTCTGGGAAGCCTTTTCTGACTGCCCCTAAAGGCAGGTCAGAGGACCCTGCACTCTGCTCTGCAAATTCTGACCTCACTGTGGTCAGTGCCTGGTCCTGGCTGTGTCTACCTCTTGGTTGGCTCTTGCTGTTATGAGCAGTAGTGAGCTCACTGTCACTGGAGGTATGTAAGCAGGGCTGGACAGCTACTGGGTGAGGACACAGTGGAGAGTTCAAGCATCAGGTGGAATTAGATTAAATGGCTTTGGAGTCCCTCTAGAGTGACTTGTCCTGGTTTCCCTGGACATTTCCCTGTTTTAGCCCTGAAAGTCCTCATGCATCCTGGGAACCCTCAGTCTCAGGCAGACAAGGACTGCTGGTCATCCTGGGTCCCTCCTAACTGAGATTTTTATTTTAAGTGAGAAAAAGACAAAGAAGGACTGGATATGTCTCTGGAGCCCTAAACCCCCAGCCGCTCCACCCCAGAAATCCTCCCCCTCCTTCTGCACCAGCTAGATGTGATTCCAGGACTGGGATTCTAGGCCTGAGTGGAAACCTAGCTGCCCTGTGCCTTGGGAGGGCGCGCGGGAAAGAAAGGAGGCAGGTCAGCAAGGAGAGAAGCAGCTCTTCTGGGCGCCCCCTACCTGCAGAGTGGGGAGGAGTCTCTCCCGCTGGGTCTGGAGGACTAAGGAGATAATGCCGCAGCGGGAGCATCACAGGTGGCAGCTGTATCTCTAGGGAGGGGCTGGAACCAGGTGGGACCCACTTGCCCAGGCCTCCACCTTACTTTTCCCCTGGAGCTGCAGCGGGAGGGCATGAGCGGGTTCAGACCTGCCTTGCTGTGTGTCCTTGGGCAGGTCATGGCCCCTCTCTGTGCCTCCATCTCCACGTGGGTGGAGCATTTATGAGAACTTCATGCACCCAGGCCTGGGCCAGGCTTGGGGGCAGGGAGAACCCCACAGGGCCCTTGCCATAAGGCACACATGGTTCCGCGGGGCCTCGCAGCCTGGGCTGATGGCCCCACCATGTGTGTGTCACCTCCGGCAGCATGTGCTTGGGGCTCCCTGGGCTAGGCCCCCAGAGGAGCACACTGTGGAACCCACCTCAGGGTGCCCCCCGAGACCACCAGAGGTCAGGCCAGGTACCACGGGTGTGCCCAGTGCTGGACGAGCAGCAGGGCTGCAGAAAGAGCCCCACCAAGGCAGCTGGACTCCCAGGCAGAGGACTCCACCGTGGCCACTTCCAGGTGGGGCGGCAGGACCAGGGCTGGGGGAGCGTGATGTCAGATGAGCCTGGGTCCAGGGCCAGCTCCTCCTGTCCTCCCTGGGGACTGGGACGAGCCACCCCTGCCTTGGTTTCTCAACTGGATACGTGAGGGGTGACGCCTGTGGGGCCCTCAGAGAGGACCAGGGCTTAGACACCCTGTGGGCACACTCCACCTCCCCACCCTGCAGCCGTCTGTCTGTCTGCCCTTGAGTCCCGCCCGGCTGGAGCCGGCTCCCCGTGTGCAAGCCACTTCCTCTTCCTGTCCCTGGTCCCAAGTCCCTTCCTGTTTTCTTTAGCGTGGGAACATGTATTGGGGAAAAAACAACTTGATTCCTCTGCCCCTGAGCCCGCTGCGTGTGTGTTCATGAGCGTGTGTGTGACAGTGTGTGCGGTGCACCTGCGTGCACGGGAGCATGTACATGAGTGGAGGGGAAATGTGTGTGTGTGCACATTCCTGCGTGACCATGTATGTGCGTGTGTACTTGGGGGGCGGGTACCTATGCACCTGTGCCCTCTGGCCCCTCCCAGCCCATCCTGCAGCCCTGGCTCTGCCTGGCCGAGGGCACCTGTCGTGTCCCTGTCACGGGCACCAAGACCTGGCATGGTCTTAGCTCACAAGGAGCGTGTGATGTCATTTCAGCCGCCCGGTGGGCATCCGTGATGGGCAGTGGCTGCCGGGGCCTGAAGGGGACGTGGGCGCAGCCTCCTGGGGGGCTCTCGGGCACGTGGGGGGTGGCGGAGGAAGGGCAGGGCAGGGCACAGGGCCAGCGGAGGCGGTCAGGGAGGAGCAGGCTGGCACCTGGAGGGGCAGCCGGACACCTGGACGGCCAGGGTCAGGTTCAAGGTGGAGGAGAAGCTCTGGCGAAGAGCTCGGGGTGCCGCGGGGATGGATGTGGCGGGACATAGGGTGATGGGGCGGGCGGGCTGCTCCTGTGAGCTTGGCAGCTGGCCAGAGTTGGGGTGCTTGGAAGGGAACGGGGGTAGGAGGTACACGTTTGCCGGGTTGGCTCTGAGCTGGGGTCCCTCCCGGGCCCTCCCCAACATCGTGCGGTCTCAGGGGAAGCCGTGTCCCACTTCACAGGGTAGGATGAGCACGAGCCTCGCAGTGGCCGCTTGCCTGGGGACCGTGTGCTCAGCGACCTCCCACACCCCGCTCGCTCCCCCGTCAGCCCCTGAGTTCCCACTGCTCAGCCAACCAGCACCGATGCTGGGAGCAAAGTGACCCAGGAGGGAGGGAGGGTCTGGGCTGGCCCGATCAGAGGTGGGAGGGCACGGGAGCCTGGCGGGGTCAAGGTGGACGCCCTGCTTCCTGCGGGCACCTGCCCTTCCCACATTCACACAGACCCCAGCTGGGTCTCGGGGTCCCGGCACCTCCTCCCTGCTGGACACCCCGTCTTCCTGGGCCCTCCCCGTAAATAGAGGCAGGAAAGTTTCAAACAAGGAGCCTCACCTGGGGCCTTGGTGACCATGACTTGAAGAAGGACAGAGGATGTCCCCGTTGGATGGACCTGCGTCCCCTGGGTGTGTGGCCTTGGGCGGGCCACCTAACCTGTCGGGGTTAGGATGGGGTGTGCGACGCACAACCAGGACTGAACACCAGGTGTGTCCACCTCCTTAGCTTAAAACAGACACCTCCTTAACAGCTCAGGTCACGGCAGACACACATCCAGATGCACGCAGCCTGAGCAACGCAGACACGGAAGCTGAGACCCGTATGCACAGCCTCACACGCGAGAGACAGAGATACACAGAGACAGGGAGACCCCAGACACACAGAGATATATGGAGAGACACAAATGGACACACACTTGTGGGGCTCACACACGCACCCATGGGCTCACATATACATAGGGCTTACACACACACACACACACACACACACACACTCCAGTGCAGCTCTGGGAGCTGGTTTCCCACACCTGGGGCACCCCCATCCAGCCCAGGCACCCTAAGCTAATGGCTGCCTGGGTGTGGGTGGCCTTGGGTGAGCCTCCTGGTCTCCAGGCTCCCGGCCAGGAAAGAAGCCTGAGAGGCCCGTCAGCTGCACTGGGTATCCCTGGGGTGTGAGGGTGTGGGCAGTTCCTGGGTTCCTTGGGGCAACCCCTCATCTCTGGGCGCAGGCCAAGGAGCCGCCGTCATTTGGTGTGTGCGAGGGGCAGGTGGCCGTGGGGATGTGAAGCTGCTGGGGAGACTCTGGCCTCCTCCTCAGGCTCCTGGGCTCACAGCAGGGGAGAGGCCCCCCAGGGACAGTGAGACCCCACGTCTCAGGGCCCTGTCTGTAGAAAGGGGCCCGGGGTCACAGTACAGCTGGGCCCGGGGCTGGCCAACGCCACCATCACGGACTCCTCCTCAGCCAGGATGCCAGGGCCGTCCGAAGGGCCCTGCCCCCAGGCTGGGGACGCAGGAGCTCTGCCACGGCTGCATCACCCCCCTCTGCCCCCCAAAAGCTGAACCAGCGCAGCTGGGCCCGAGGACCGGGAGTGGGGAGGGGAGACAAGCCCTTTGCCCCTGCCCACCTGGCATTGACCCTGGGACCCCCACACCCCACCTGGGAGGCCGGGCTCCTGCATGAAAGGCTCCAGGACTCCCCACCTCCTGCCCGGCCGCACCGCCTTGAGGTCCATGGAGCCTCCTGCAGGGCAGGCCTGAGGCCTGGGCACGGCCAGCTGCAGGCTGCCTGTGGGACAGCTGAGAGTGGGAGGCTCTGGGCCTCCTCTGACCCCGTCCTCTGCCGTGACCCTCAGGCCCCCCCACCCTGGGCGTGACCACTCGGCCTGGCTGGCCGGGGCTGGCCCACCGGCAGAGGCTGCCTAAGGTGGGCAATACCAGGAGGGTGACCATGGTTTCCTCCAGTGGGAAGAAAGTGCGGGAGAGCCATGTTCTGGGAGAAATGAGTGTTTTCAAAGCCCTAGACCATCTGTCCCCATCCCAACCCTGATTCAGAGAAATGCCCCTCCTCTGCAAGTCTCCTGCCGCCCGCCAGAAATATCCCAGTGTCTGCCCCCTCCCCCGGCTGGGGTTATTTTTGGACGTCCAGGCAGGATGCCCAAGGCTGTCTGGAGGAGCCCAGGGTGAAGTCTGGGCAGACGTGCATTTAGGGGTTCGAGACCCCCGTTTGGGTCACATACTTATCAGGAAGCCGCCAGAAGATGCGGGATTCTCGCCTCAGAGGAGAGTAAGCGTCCACGCAGAGGGGCTGCAACTCCCCTGAGGTCACCTCCAGGTGGTCACCCCCTCTCGTGATCACCCAGGAAACCCCCCACACACTGTGTTTGTGGGGTCTGCCTGGCTGGACCTACTAGGGTAGCGGACACCATACCTACTCGGCCAAGACAACCAGGAGGGGCTGAGCCCCATCCAGAACCTTCCCAGCAGGGCAACTAGTTGTGGTCCTCTGCCCACCCATGCTGGCGGTCACTGAGGCCCAGCAGGGCCACCAGGCAACCCCAGAGCCAGCCTCTAGTCCCAGCACCCAGAGCACAGAGGAAGAAGACCTCCCATCTGACCAGGGCTGGGCCAAGCTTCTCATCTCCACACCAGCAGACAAGGCTTCTGAGGCCACTCCCCACCCCAGCCTGGCCAGAAGACACCCTGAGGGTCCCCCATCACCAGCCTCCAGACCCCTGGGGCCGAGGGCACCGGAGGTGACTTCCGGGGAGCATAAAATGCATTTGAGGTGTTAGAGCAGCTCAAACCTGAGGGATCGTGGGGGGGACTTGGGTGAGTGTGCAGGCTGGAAGTTTCCTGCCCGGAGTGAGATTGTAGACCCACCTCACCCTGTCCAGGTTTACAGATGAGGGGGCGGGCTGGGAAAGGGCCATCAATGCCCGAGGTCCTGAGGGAGGGAACGGCAGGGCAGAGAGGACCAGAGAGACCTACTGAGGCATCAGGAAACAGCCTGACGCCATACTCATCTTTGGTGGGCATTTCTCCACCGCGGGACTTTTCTTGCCAAAACTGCCCCTTCCAGGTGAGTCCAGACCTCCCGGCTCGTCCCACTGCGGGTCTGCCGGCATCCCACCACCAGACGCAGGCCCACTGCCCGGAGAGGTGAGGGGGAAGCACCGAGTGATCGCTGCCCCCCCACCCGCGTGGCAGTGCCCCTGCCGCCCCACCAGCTGCCCGACCCTCGCCATGCCTCGATGCCCCATCTGTGAAATAGGGACCGTGATGCCCGCCTCCCTACCCCCATCCCAGTGGTCATTGGATGCCCCAGACCACCCGCCCCTCTCGCCCTGACCCCTCCTCCAGGAGGCTGGGCTTGCGTCGCCTCGAGTCCCTCCCACTCCTGACCTCCGGACCCTCCGAGGGTTGGGGAGGCACCGCCCACCCTGCCTGCGGCGGACCCGCAGTTCTGAGAGCTGCGCCGGGGCGCCACCGTGTGGCTCTTCTGGGAACTGCACTGCCCCGCCTCCTCCTCTGGACGTAACAGCAATAAAGATGCCACCGCCAGTTCCAGTTACAGCTGCTGAGTGTGCAGCACTGACGCTGAAAGGCTCTGTGCTAAGCACCACCCACGTAGAACGTTCTTAATTCTCCCACAAACCTTCGGATATGGGTCCTGTTATTTGTCCTCCCTTACAAATGGGGAAACTGGGGGCGAAGCCCCGTAACTAGTGACAGATGGGGTAGGATTTGACCCCAGGAGGTCTGGCTGCAGGACCTTGGTTTTAATCCCATCCATCTTGCCTGGGCCCCGGGGGTTGGTACCAGCCCTGTGCACACTGAAGTCTCCTAGGGAGGGGGCGGGTTTAAAAAGAAAGGTTTCCAGGCCCCAGCCCAGCTGACCCAATCCAGCTGGCCCAGACACACCCTTCTCAGAGCCACAGGAGGTTCTGGACTCCCCACCACCACCCCAAGGCAGGGACATGGAAACAGAGAGGGTGGGGCGTAGCTTGATAAGGGCCCAGCCGAGTGCTCAGGTCAGTCTGGGGTTGGGGGAGCGGGAGGACCCTCACTCAGCAAGGAATCTGCAGCTACAGAGGCGTCCCAGAGGCCAGGCGCCCTGCCCAGAGGCTCAGATGCGGCCACTCTCGTGGGACCTCATGTCCAGCCTGGGCTGGGAACGCAGGCCCATCCTAGGGCAGAACACCCACCTGTGCTGAGCATGCCACTTCCTCCCCTGAGCCTCAGTTTCCTCGTCTGCTAACTGGTAAGACCCCTCGGAGCTGTCGTTCAAGACTGCAGCAAGGCCTGAGGAGCTGACATGCAGCAGGGGCCAGTCTGAATCTGTGCCCTCTCGGGTATGGTGGGGGGGACCTGTCCGGCGCCCGTACCCCAGGCAGTGGGCCAGCTGTTCCTGCATGAAGACAAACTCCCAAGTGCTGAAGGAGAAACAGGCCCTTTCCCTTGGACAGGCCCAGAGGACATGGCGGGTCCAGTGTTTCCTGCCCCTTGGCCACCCGTCAGCCTCGAGGAGGAAGGGACGGCTTCCTCACCCACCCACCGCCGCGAGGGTTACAATCTCAGCACCTGGGCCCCAGCAGCCTCCTCCTCCACCCAGGTCAGGAGGGGCAGCCCTGTGCCAGCAGGTGCACAGGTGCAGTGGGTGTGAGGCCAGGCGTCCACACTCAGCTCCACCAAGCTGCCCCCAAGAGAGATCCTGGGGGCTCCAGCCTATGAGAGGTCCTCTGGAGTGTCAGTGGCCTTGTTGGGAGTGGACTAGACCACACAGGCCCCAGGGCCCCCGACTCTCTCAAATCAAGCTCTCAAAACTGCCCACAGTCCCAGCCTCACCCCCCAGGAGCATGGCCTTGCACATAACATGGGGCCCTCCTGGGAACCTGGGCCGTCTTCTCCCGATGTGGCACTCTCTGGGCATCTCCAGGGGCAGCTTCCAGAGCTGCATCAGCCCTTAGGGAGATCAGCCTCAACAAGGCACCCATTTTACAGATGAGAAGACAGAGGCCAGAGCGCCCTGGCCTGGTCTGGCCGTTCATTCATGCAGTCAACACATTTATTTATTGAGCATCGACTCTGTGCCAGGCCCTGGGTGGGCACAGGGGGCTCAGAGGTGAATCACACGCAGACCCTGCCCTTGAGGCACTCACAGCCTGGCAGGGCAGTCGGTCACATCGAAGGACACTCATGATACAGTGTGGTCAGTGTGGTGCTGGAGGTAGCACAGGTGGCCAAGGGAGCACAGAGGAGGGGCCCCTGGCCCAGCCGGGGGGTGGCAAGGGGGGCTTCCTGGAGGAGGTGACACCTGAAGAGGGCTTTAGGGAGTGAGCAAGAGTTAGGGTGTCTGGCAGAGGGCGTGGCCTGTGCAAAGAGGTGGGGGGAGACAACAGCACATCTGGGCGGCTGCTGGGAGGTGGCAGGCTCTGGTCCAGGAAGGGCAGTGGAGTCAGCAGGGGACGGAGAGCTCTCAGGGCTGTGAAGCAGGTGGCGGTGCACAGAGGACCCGCTGGGAGCCAGTGTGGAGGGCGCTCCCGGGGAGGAGGGCAGGGGGACAGCGTGGGCGCGGCCCTGGCGGAGGAGTCCGGTCCTGCACGGGGCCCCTCAGCAGGGCGGGGGCGGGGGCGCGGGCTGCCAGCCCCGAGGCTGCAGGGTGCACAGCACAGGGTCCAGCGGCTTGAGCGTGGCCTGCTCCAGCAGCCTGAATCTCTGCCCGGGCACCAGCCGGAACTCCAGCCTCTGCAGCAGCTTGGCCATGACCACCTTCACCTCCATCTGTGCGCGTGGGGGCGGGGTGGAGGGGTCAGTGGTGTGAATGAGGGAATGAGCAGCAAATGCCACAGCTGCCTGGGTCCCCAGCCCCCAGTCCCCAGCCCCCAGCCCAGGGACCCAGAGCAGGGCTCTGAAATGCTTCCTGGACAAGACGTCACCCCACAGTCACTTCTGGGCAGAAACCCCAGCGCTGGCCCCCTACCTGAGCAAACTGCTGCCCAATGCAGGAGCGGGGTCCCAGGGAGAATGGGAAGTAGGTGAACTTCGGCCTGCATGCGGGGAGAGAGGCGTCAGGAGGCAGCCCCGCGACAGTCGTGACAAAGCCAGCCTTGTGAGGACCGGCTTTGGGACAGGGCTCGTTATCGAACATGCTAAAGGCATCAACAGCTGACTCGGCTAAGCTCTGGGTCAGCATTGTCTCATTTTATCCTCCTTCGAGCCTTCCAGAAGGAGCTGTTATTATTCCCATTTCACAGATGGAGGAACTGAGGCTCAGAGAGGCAAAGCAACACCCCCAAGGTCCTACGTCACTTACTCCACTTATTCAGCCCGTCGCATGCCCAGCTCTGGGCAGTCTGGGCCTGGACTCAGGCGTCTGTCCCCTGAGCCTGGCTCTCCTCCCCACCACTGCTTCAGTACTTGGAACCATTCACTCCCACAGCCACCTCTAGAGGGAGCCGTCGGTATTCCCATTTCTCAGATAGGAGCATCACGGTGTGGGGGGGCAGGGATGCAGTCACTTGCCCAAGTCCCAGGCCTTCCCGGTATAAGGGACTGGTCACGAGCACAGACTTTAACACCAGTCTGAGCCGGGCTCAAGCCTTCGTTCTGCCCCTTCCTGGCTGTTCATCTTTGTGCAAGTTACCTAACCTCTCTGAACCGTGATTTCCTCCCTGTAAATGGGGGCAGAGTGGGGTTCACAACGCCCTCGCAGTGATCTGGAAGGCTATGTGGGCTCAGTGAGCACAGGCAGCTCAGACCAGAGGCCACTGGGACCATCCTCCCACCAGCTCTCCACTTGTGGACAGCTTGAAGAGAGACTTACTTGGGTGCTTTGGGGCTGAAGCGATCTGGGTTGAAAGTCAGCGGGTCCTCAAAGTATGTGTCCATCCGCCCCATGACATAGGTGCTGAACTGCCGGGCAGAGGATCTGCTTGTCTCTGGCTCCGAGGATGGGTCCCCTCGCACCTCCCAACCTGCTGCAGTCACCCAGTGGGGAGACTCGGGGCAGAGTACGCCCTCCCGCACTCCCCACCCCTGTTCTACTCCACCCGCCCATCTCCCCACCCACCTCTCCACCTGCCCATCTCTCCACCTGCCCATCTGGACCAGTGCGGAATTCCACTGGCCCCTGAAAAGTCTCTAAGAGGAGGAAAGGGGGCAGCCCAATATGCTGCCAACCAGCTGGGCATATGCTCCATCACCCCATGCTTGACCTCACCCTGTGAGGGGGGGCTACAATTACCCCCATTTTACAGATGAGGAAACTGAGGCTCAGAGGCTCATGACTTGCCTAAAGTCACCTGACAAGTAAGCGGCCAAAATGAGATGCAAACTCAGGTCTGCTGCGAGGCCATCTGTCTCTAGATTCCTGAGAGCTGTTATTGTTCAAAGTTTCTCTTCAGCACAAGACTTGCTTCAGCGGGGTGGGGGTGGGGGAGCCGCAGAGCCCCCACTAGCCTTTCACCTGCACACCTGGTGCCTCCTGATTGAAGTTGATGCTCCATGCCCCGGCCCCCAGGGGCCGTTCATGCCCTATAACTTGGGCCCTGGGTGCTGAACTTTGCACAAAGTGTCTCCCCAAGCCCGTGCTGCCCCTGGTTCTCTGTGAGAGTCCAGGGCATCCAGGGCTGGAGGCGGGGCCTGGAGCTGAGTGGGAGCATAAGACCAGGAGGGGTCTAAGGTCAGCAAAGGGCGCCTACTATGTGCCAGGGGTTTTGGCCAGACACGTGATGTACGTTATCCTGTATTATCCTGTCGACTCAGGTACCCTTATCCCCACCTTACAAGGATGGCACTGAGGCCTGGAGGTTCAGGGTGTTCCCTGAGATGACCCAGCCAGCAGGGAGCAGGGTCAGGATTAGAGCCTGGGTGTGCCCACTCCAGGTCCACGGGGTCGCACACGTGGGTTGAGAGTCAGCCACAGGGCCTCGCCCTGCCAGATGTAAGGGCATTCTGAAGAGATGGTCATTAAGGCCGGTGGTATTGGTGCAGGATGTTTAAAAAAAAAAAGTACAGATACGGAATTCCCTGGCGGTCCAGTGGTTAGGACTCCACGCTCTCACTGCCGAGGACCCAGGTTCAATCCCTGGTCTTGGAACTAAAATCCCACAACCTGCATGGTGTGGCCAAAAAAAGAAAGGAAAAAAAAAAGCACACATGGATGAAGCTTTGATACGTGCTGGAGAGGGCTTGGCAGAGCCCTAGGGAAGGGAGACTCAACAGGTGGGACTGGAGCACGTCTTTCTCCTCTGTAAAAATAAACACAGGGGGCTTCCCTGGTGGCGCAGTGGTTCGGAGTCCGCCTGCCGATGCACAGGACATGGGCTCGTGCCCCGGTCCGGGAGGATCCCACATGCCACGTAGCGGCTGGGCCCGTGAGCCATGGCCGCTGAGCCTGCGCGTCCGGAGCCTGTGCTCCGCCACGGGAGAGGCCACAACGGTGAGAGGCCCACGTACCGCAAAAAAAAAAAAAAAAAACCAACATAGGTTCTGTCTGGGGCTGAACCGCATCCCCCTAAAATTCATAAGTTGAAGTCCTAACTTCAGAATGTGACTGTATTTGGAGATAGGCTCTTTAAAGAGGTAATTAAGTTAAAATGAGGTCATCGGGGCCCCTAATCCAGTATGACTGGTGTTTTTTTTTTTTTGCGGTACGCGGGCCTCTCACCATTGCGGCCTCTCTCGCTGCGGAGCACAGGCTCCGGACGCGCAGGCTCAGCGGCCATGGCTCACGGGCCCAGCCGCTCCGTGGCATGTGGGATCCTCCCGGACTGGGGCACGAACCTGTGTCCCCTGGATCGGCAGGCAGACCCTCAACCACTGCGCCACCAGGGAAGCCCATGACTGATGTTCTTATAAGAAGAGGAGATTAGGACATAGACACACACAGAGAAGAGGCCAGGTAAGCTGGAGGGAGAAGATAGCTGTCTGCAAGCCAAGGAGGGAGGCCTCGGAAGAAACCAACCTGCTGACACCTAAATCTTGAACTTCTGGCTTCCAGGACCATGGGAAAATAAACTTCTGCTCTTTAAGCTACTGTGTCCGTGATGCTTTGCAATAGTAGCCTCAGCAAACACAGACCCTTACCTCACACCATACGCAAAATCAATTTCAGGTAGATAGGAGCTTAACTTTCAAAAGTGTAAAATCGGCAGAAGACAATGTAAGTGAGTACTCTTCTGACTTCAAAGCAGGGAAGCATTTCTTAAACAAGACAAAACAAGATAACGAACCACTAAAAAATTTAAGAACGTCAGATCATTAAAAACAAAGACAGGGCTTCCCTGGTGGCGCAGTGGTTGAGAGTCCTCCTGCTGATGCAGGGGACACGGGTTGGCGCCCCGGTCCGGGAAGATCCCACATGCCGCGGAGCGGCTGGGCCCGTGAGCCATGACCGCTGAGCCTATGCGTCCGGAGCCTGTGCTCCGCCACGGGAGAGGCCACAACGGTGAAAGGCCCGCGTACCGCAAAAAAAAAACAAAAAACAAAGACAAACCACATATCTAGAGATGACATTTGCAACACATCTACCTGATAAAAGATTAACATGTGAATTTGTAAAGACAACTCTACATAATAATAAGAAAAGACAAAGGACCCAAGAAAGGGAAATGAACAAACACCTCACAGAAGAGGAAAAACAGGGTAGGGCTGCCCAACCTCACCAGTAATCGGGAAAGTGCACATCAAGACCACAGCAAAATACTTTCCTTACACTTATTGAACTGGCAACAAATAAGAAACTGGCCCCTACTAAGTGGTGAGGCAGATAAGGAACAGACTCTCTCTTACACCACAAGGGAGCCTCTGAACTGGCAAAGCCACTCTGGAAAATAATTTGGCCCTAGTTTATAAAGTTGATCAGTCATCTGTCCTAAAACCCAACCCTCCCACTCCTGGGCACACACCCAAAAATCACATTTGCACATTGCATCAGGACACAAGGACAGGAAAGCTGACAGCAGCAGCTGTGCTCATAATGGGAACAAACTGGGACCCTCTCAAATGCCTGTTGACCCCGGAATCAATGTGCAATAGTGCAACTCACATGGCAGAATATTACACAGCAGTGAAAATGGATGGCCTACAGCCACACGTGGAAATCTACACTATCTTAATAGACATTGTACTGAGTCACAAAGCAAGTCCTAGGACGTATTATTGTGTGGGCTTGCACACACACGAAGGCGAGGGAATCGCGAGTGCAAAATTCAGGAGAGTGACAGCTTTCGGAGGGTATCAGGAGAATGATGCACACATAGGTGGTTACGTTCTAGTTTTGGGGGCAGGTGGTGGGTTTGGGGAGGTCATTGTGCATGAATGGAGCCTGAATGAATGAATGAATGAGGAAACAGCCAGAGGAACAAAATGTAAAGGAGACCAGGCGGGAGAAGGTCAACCTCAGTGGGAGGAGGGGCCATGGAGAGAGAAGGAACCGGGGCAAATATGGGCCAGCTCTGAAACTGGGCACATCCCATTCTGCCCCTTGCTGGCTGTGTGACCTCAGGAAAGTAACTTAACTTCTCTGAGCCTCAGCAGCCTCAGCTGTAAACGAGGTACCTCCCTTTTAGAATCATCTGCTGTAATCTTACACTGGACCGTGGGGTGGGGAGAGAAAATTCATCACAAGGTTATGGTAGGACTCAAACAAGAATGCACGGGGAGGCCAGCGAGGATAACGGGGCTACGGACCTCGGAGAAGTCCCTGACCTCAGCGGACAGCCCCGAATTGGCCAGCTGGGGGCAGGCAGGCAGGGGCCCCACGCACCAGGAGCGGGGTGTTGCCGGGGACCCGGACCCCATCGATCAAGGTCTCCTCCTCCAGCAGACGAAAGGTGCCCCACGCTGGCGGGTACAGCCTCAGTGACTCCTTGAGGACCTGCAGACACCACATGGGGAGATAACGAGAGACGTCAGGAGACCCCATGGAAAGTGCCAGAAGCATGTCCCGGACACACCTCTGCTCCATTCACGGTGTTGAATGTGCACCCACGGCCGAACTGGGTCCCTGACCCCTGCAAGGTCAGCCTCTTCTGCGTGTCCAACCCCTCATGTGACAGAAGGAGAAACCAAGGCCCAGAGGAGGGGTTGTGCAAAGCCACAGTGCCAGAGACCAGACCAGACAGGAGACCAGAGCCAGGCCTCCCTCTAAACCAGGGCTCCCACCATCCCGAGGACTCCAGCAGCTCGAGGAAGGCCTCCTCCTGTGCTGTGCTGGGGGTTGGAGGGGGGTTCTGCTGAGCCTGGCCCCCAGCTGGGAAGCCTAACGCTTGTGGAACCCAGGCCTAACTGGGTTTTACTAACTGGGCTGGTTTCCATACTGGAATCACCTGGGAAACCGTAGCCATGCTGGGTCCTGCCCCCAGCGACTCAGTGTCATTGGCCTGGAGCAGCCTGGACGTGGGCAGTTTTTTAACCTCCCAGGGGATTCTCAGGTGCAGCAACGTTCAAGAACCCCTGTACTAAAGGGTTCAAGGAGGCAGCAGGCCTGGTCGATGAATCACCCACCTCTGCCCAGAAGCTTCTCCCCCATCCCCACACCTGGGACAGGTACTGCAGTCTCCCCAGGTCCTCGCAGTCAAGGTGCCTCTTGGAACCGATGACCTCGTCCACCTCGGCCTGCAGCCTGTCAGTCAGACAAAGACAAGTTCGTCTCCAAGGAGAGATGCCCCACGTTAGTTTTAAGAAGGGCGGGATGGGAGGAAGCGTGAAGCGAGAGGCCTGGGGCTTCCCCGCTGCACACACTGCCCCCCCACCCAGCCCCCGTTCTTGAAGGAACCTCCATGTCCAAACGCAGACGCCCGGGCAGCTGGGAACTACGTTCCAGGCCCTTAAAACATTCACCCGCTGCGTGTGCTGCTCGGAATCGGCTGTAGGAAACAAAGCACCACAGAACAAGGTCTTTGCGCAAAGATGCCTGTTTCAGCCCGGTTCACAGCAGCTGGAAACAGCAGAAGGAGCGATGCAGGGATGCAGGTACAAGCCTTAGGACGTGCACCGTTAGAATAACATGCAGCCATAAAGGTGGACCTGGACCACTTCCCACCCATGACGGGGTCTTTTGTCAAAAGACAGAAAATAACAAGTGCTGGTGAGGATGTGGAGAAATCACAGCCCTTGTGCACTGCTGGTGGGGATGTAAAGTGGTGCAGCTGCTTTGGAAAATGGTATGGAGGCTCCTCCAAAAGTTAAACACAGGGCTTCCCTGGTGGCGCAGTGGTTGAGAGTCTGCCTGATGCAGGGGACACGGGTTCGTGCCCCGGTCCGGGAAGATCCCACATGCCGCGGAGCGGCTGGGCCCATGAGCCATGGCCACTGAGCCTGCGCATCCGGAACCTGTGCTCCGCAACGGGAGAGGCCACAACAGTGAGAGGCCCGCGTACCGCAAAAAAAAAAAAAAAAAGTTAAACACAGAACTACCACGTGATGCAGCAATCCCACTTCTGGGTAGATGGGTCTCAGAGAGATATTTACACACCCACGTTCACAGCAGCACTATTCGCAATAGCCAAAAGGTGGAAGCAGCCCAAGTGTCCACTGATGCATGAATGGATAAACAAGATGCGGTCCATACATACAAGGGAATATCACTCAGACTCAAAAGGGAAGGGCGTCCTGCCACCTGCTGCCACACGGATGAGCCTTGAGGACATTATGCTGAGTGAAACAAACCAAACAAAAAGGACAAATACACTATGATTCCACTTGTATGAGATCCCGAGAGGAGTCAGATGTCTGGAGACAGGAAGCTGAATGGTGGTTGCCAGGGGCTGGAGGGAGGGAGGCAGGGAGTGAGGAGTTAGTGTTGGACGGGGACAGTTTCCGTCTGGGATGCTGAAATGTTCTGGGGATGGACGGTGGTGAAGGATGGTGGTGATGGATCCACAACGGTGTGAATGTACTAAATGTCCCTGAGCCATACACCTGAAAATGGTTTAAATGGTAGATTTTATTATATATATGATATTATATATGATATATATATGATATACATATATACACATAGACACAATATTAAAGAAAAAAAGAACTTGGGAAGAGGTTGCAAAACTGTGGGGCAATGTTGTGATAATAGACATAGCAAAATTCAGGAATTAACATGAACTGTCCCTGGGTGGATGGGGGCACCACGGGTGGATTTATTATTATAATTATAATCATTATTTTAACTTTTTTGCTTTTTTCCAAATTTTTAAATAAATACTATTACGTATTTTTAAACACCAATAAGCTGCAGTTGACCCTTGCACAACACAGGAGTTAGGGGCACCGACCCTCCACACAGTCAAAAATCTGAGTATAACTTTACGGTTGGCGCCACATCCATGGATTCAACCAACTGCGCCTCGTGTGGTGCTGTAGCAGGTATGTAGTGGAAAAAATCCATGTGTAAGTGGACCCGCACGGTTCAAATCCTTGTCGTTCAAGGGTCAACGGTGTTATATTCTCAGGCAATCGTTCGGTCTGCCCTTTCCTGCTGGTGATGACAACCGTTGCTCTGATGGACCCTTCCCCGTGTCCACGGAGGTCCCACCCCCAAGCCTGTCGGCGGCATTTGCAGAGCACTCTTACATTTAGCTCAGCCCATCTGTGCAACAGTCCTTGAGGGACACTGTTTGTATTTAAGGAAACCAACGGCCCAGCTCAAATGCCATCTCCCCAGCGATGCCCTCCTTTGTCTTGCCAGCTGCAGACAAGCGCTCCCTCAGCACTTTGCTTGGAATTCTGTTCAGTCCTAAGTGCCAGCCCCTGGCCAGGCCCTGAGTACATCTTGGGAGGGAAAGAGCCACGTCCCAGCCCTCCTGGAGCTTCTGGTTTCATGACTAAAATAGACTCAAAGCAAACAGTCCCAGGAGAAAACGCATCTCTGAGCTGGGAGGAGGCTAGGAGGGGAAACAGAGTGGATGCTTCAGGGGTCTAAGAAGGCTTCTGAGGAGGGGGAAGAGGAAGGGGGAGGAGGAGGAGGGGGGGGAATTCTCCAGGAGAAAAGCAGGAAGAGGAGCTTCTAGAAGTAGGAACAGCATGTGCAAAGACCCTGGGGTGAAGGGAAGCGGGACACTTTGGAGGGGGCTCAGCCGTGGGAGATGGGAGCAGGTGGTCCCCTAGGAACAAGACATCAGATAAACCCCTTCACCAACGTCAAGGGGAGCCCCCCCATGTCCCCTCCTCGTACCTCGCCAAGATCTCCGGCTGGCGCGACAGCTCCATCACCGTGAATGCCAGGTGATTGGCAGAGGTCTCGTGACCTGCAGGAAAGGAGGAGAGCGGAGGCTCCACGAGGCCTACGGGGCTGCCGCTGGCCCAGCCTGCCTGGCCTCTGAGACCCCAGGCCCCTGTGGTAGTTCAAGCCCTCACTTCTCCCCCTTGGCTGAGCCAGACGTACAGATACGAGGGAGACACCTGCCCACCTCTGCATTCCTGGTGCCGCCTACGTTGTCAAAGAAATGGCCTTCACCCCACGCATCCGTGTCTCACACCCTAAAAGCCCCTTGCTCCAACCATCCTTGCGCCTTGCCTGGCGTGGAGGGATGTTCGTCCCCATTTTGCAGAAGAGCAAGCTGAGGCTGAGAGGAATGTGTCCCTCTTAGGTCACACAGCAGGAGGAACAGAGCTAGGACTCAAGTCAAGCAAAGCTTTCAAGCCCAAAGCCCATGAAGCTGCGGGCACCAGTCCCTGAGGTCTGGAGAGGGTGCATCTCCTGTCACAGGGACCGACTTCCCAGGTGGAGAGGGCGGATTCTGGGTTCTGGAAGGATCTGGTCAAGTTGATAGCATCAACCCCACCCCCATCCCTGTTGGCCAGGGAGGGAACCGAGTTGCACCACTTTCCTCTAAGGGGGTAGGGGGCTTAACAGGTGGCAACCACTGCCAGCCAGGGGGCCCCAGGGGCTGCTCGAATGCAAGAGAAGGGCCTACACCTTCCAGCAAGTAGGTGCTGGGAAGGAGGTCCAGCTGTTCCCAGGGCTGGAATGTGGGCAAGTCACGGCCAGGGAACCTCACAGGGGAGGCCGGGCAGGGGAATCAGAAGTGGCCGGAAGTCCCCGCCTGGCCCTGGCTCTGCATTGCCAGCAGTGACTCAGTTTCCTCAAAGGACAATGGGAGGAGAGACACAGCTGTCCTCTCCCCGGCCCCTTGCGGTAGGGGCACAGGGCTTGTGGTGGGCTGCGAGGAGGACGTGAGGGGAGTTATTAAACCCCCACTGGAAGGCTGGATGGACATCCCCATTTTACAGATGAGGAAACTGAGGCCCAGGCTACAGAGCCGGCCTATAGAAGAACCACATCCCGGACTCGGGCCCCTGGCTCACAGCGTGAAGACTAGCCAGGCCTCATTCAGCAAGCACTTTATCACGCGCGGAGGATGGTGCCCTGAAGTCCTGCTCCAGCCCTACTGCTTCAGGTCTCCGGGCTACCTGTGAGCGTTACCCCCACCTGGAGGGCCCTCATCCACGCCGTCCACATGGCAGATCCCCTCCCGCTTCGTGACCCTCTCGCAGGGGAGGCAGGCTTCCTCCTCTGAAAATCCACTGCCCAGCAAGGCAATTCTGTCTGTCTGTCCACCTCCACCATCAGACTATGAAGTATCCCTCATCTTGTTCATCTCTGTCTTCCCTGTGCCTGGTCTTCGTTCATTTCATCCGATCTTTATGGGTACCTATGGCACTGGGTCCTGGGAATTCACAGGTGAGCAAAACAACATAACCCCTGGCTCACCAAGCATGCAATCTGCTGGGGGAGACAGACCTTATCGAATGACACCAATAAACATACAGCTTAACACTGGGAGTGAAATGTGTGGGCGGAGAGGCGCTCTGGGCGCCATGGAGAGCTTCTAACCAGGGCCTGATGAGTCTGGGCAATCCCTGAGGGCTTCTGTGAGGAAGAGACACCTAAGGGATTGCTGAAGGGTGAGGAGAAGTTTTCCAGGTGAAGGACAACGCTCAAGAAATATTTGATGAGCAAATGAATAAAGCTGCTTAGCACATCTTCTGGGGCTAGTGTACGGAAGGCCTCGGCATAAATTCTGAGTGAGGCAGAGACTTGAATTCAAGTGGCCAACCTCTCCCGAGCCCAGAAAGGCAGCTTCACCAATCCTCACAATCACCAGCTCCAGAGCCAGGTGGGAGGCCACCAAGAGGGCCTCCTGGGCCTCGCCAAGCTGAGAGAGAGGGCGTCTGCTTCCCTCACCCCTGCCCCCCAGTTCCACAGCAGAACTCTGCTCAGACTGGCTAAGAAAATCTCTGAGCCAGGGTTTAAGCCATCCACGGTCCCCTTCACTCCTGCAGAGCTCTGAGCCTTTGGTGGCTGCTGAAGCTACAAACCAGCAATGAAGAAGGTGACGAAGTTGTCCAGCAGAATCTCGTCGTCCTGGGCCCCTTCTTCAGCTGAAAGACAAGGCGAGTCTCAGAGCCCCAGGAGCAGATGCCGCCTGGGACACTAAGAATCCTGGTCTCCTCCCCACTCCCCGCTCCCCCAGAGCCAGACAGAACCAGCTGGAGTCAACGGATGGGGGGCACCCACTCTGCCTGGCCCTCCCAAGGCCCTCGAGGGATCCCTGGCACCTTTGAGAATCTGTGTGAGGATGTCAGCAGGCACGTCCTCCCCCCTCTGCAGGGCTTCCCGGCGGCGTTGGACCCAGTCCTTGCCAACCTGACGCAGGAAACGCACGCTCTCCCGGACCTCGCGAAGCTGCTTCCACTTCCCCGGCATAAACTGAATGAGAGTTCCAGCTCAGCGTGGTGGACTGGACACACACTTTCCCTCTCCCCCGTCCCCCCAACTCCAAAATGACTTCAGAAATCCACAGCGGCACCGGCAAGCTGGGAGGGTGGAAGAATGTGAGAACATTCTAGAAAAGATCAAGGAGCCAGGAGACTTTATCAGAATGGTGGGCTATGGGGAATTCTCTGGCGGTCCAGTGGTTAGGGCACTTTCACTGCCGGGACCCCGGGTTCGACCCCTGGTCTGGCAACTAAGATGCTGCAAGCCATGTGGCCTAAGGCCAAGCACTGGCTTCCCCTTCCTGCCCCAAATCCCTAGAAATGATGGGAAAGATGCCTTAAAATACCCACAGAGCACTGGAAAATAAGAAGGGATTCCTGAAGGATGGAGGCAGTTAGGATCACATCGAAGGAGGAAACTTCAGCCAGAGGGAAGTAGAGTGAAATTAACTGCTAAAAAGGTGGGGTGGCATCAGGAGACTCTAAGCTCAGAGTCTGAAGTCCCAGGGAATAGAAGGGGGCCCTGAGCATCTGTCTGGGAATCAACTCAAGTACTGTAGCCAAGCAGGACTCTATGGGGTCTTCCCAGAACAGACCCCCCCACCCCCATGTCCTCCACCTGCCTCTTGTCTATAGAAAAACCTTAGCCTCCTAGGCCTTCCCCAAGTTCCAAAGAGTGAATTTAATCAGAGAAGGGGTAAAATGCAGAAAGAAAGGAAAACAGTCCAGCAAGACAAAATAGTTTAACTATTAAACAAAGTCAAGGATCTTTAGTTCCTCCTCAAGGGCTATAGATAATATTCTGAGCCATGTCCTTTGAGCTGTTTTCCAGAAACTGAAGCCCCCACCAGGTGGGAGAAGTTAACTGTATGCTGCACACCAGCACGAAGACCCCAGACTGGTTGGAACCAGAAGGTTGATGATGCTGACTCCCGATTACCTCACCACCAATTAATCAGAAGAATGTCCACAAGCGAATCCCATACCCACACCCTCCCCCCACCCCAAACACACACCCTCGTCTTTAAAAACCTTTCCCTGAAAGGCTTCAGGGAGTTTGGGCCTTTTAAGCACTAGCTGCCTAGACTCCTTGCTTGGGGCCCTGCAATAAATGCTGCACTTTCCCTCACCACAACCCAGTATCAATATATTGGCTTTACTGCACGTGGGCAAGCAGACCCAAGTTCGGTTTGGTAACAGTGCCACCTTTCCCCCTCCTTCTTCCTTCATGCCTGGAACAAGGAGGCGATAGCTGGATCTGCGGCAGCCATCTTATAACAATGAGGTGATGTACTAGAGACAGTGGAACAGAAAGACAGAAAAATCCAGGAACATCTGACATTATGGGGTCATCGTTGCCATCCTGCTTCAGGATCATTTCACATGAGAGAAAGATTTACTCCTAATTTACTTAAACCACTTCGATTTTCAGCCTCTACTTTAGGGGATGTATGCAAATCCTAACCGATTTGGAAGTCACTTCAGACATATCAGAACTCAAAACCCATTCTGAAAAAAAAATCACAGGAGGAAGTTCTCCAGCAAACGAGGACAAGACAAGCTACGATGTCAGGTACCTTTGCCAGAGTGTTTCGGGATGCACTGATGCCCTCCAGGATCAGTTTCACTTTCCGGGACAGAGGCTTCTGGGCACCCAACAGCATGCTGGTCTCCATCCCAAAAGCTGCCTGGGGGAGAGAGAAGGGCAAGGTCATGCATGGGTGATGGGAGGACTGAAGACCCAGGGCAGAGCCTGAGCTAAGGGTTGTGTGCATCATGTCATCAGCTCCTCACAACAACCCACGATAATCCCGAACCTGTGGGATGTGGTAGGATTAAGTGGCATATAGTAGCCACTCAACAAACCTTGGCTTCCTTCCTTGACAAGATGCATTTCCCCTGAAATGCAGCCTTCCTTGTGTGTCTATTTCACACCCAGCTTCCCAGTGAATTGTTGAATGGTGACGACTCTTCACTTACTGTGCCTGAGCTCCATCCTTAACCTGGGTTGGGGGTTATCTAGGCCACTGCTGAGACAGCCAGGGTGAAAAGTCAAGCAATACCCCATGGGGGGTGCTGAGGGGGAGGTAGGCTTGGTCTAGGAGTCAGGCAGACCTGAGATCCAGTCCTAGCCCTGCCACTGACCAGCCAGAGGCCCGTCTCTGCATCTCTTTGTGTCCCTTTCTAGAGAATGAGTTAGGTAGCTCCAACCTCACACTGTTGTTTTCAAAGTTCGAGGAGATAAAACAGATGACCCTCCCGGCCCAGAGAAGGGGCGGCTTATATGTGGAGAAGCGGGGAGAGGAGAGGGAAGCAAGCAGGGGAAGAGGGAGGGAAGAAGTGCCCTCTGCCCATGTGGCCCTCCCCACACCCCACTCCGCCATCCTCCCATCACCTTGGCCAGGATGTCCATGGTGGTGCAGGTCAGCATATCCTGCATGGACACCGGAGTCTGTCCATCCGCCTTGGCTTCCAGAATCTCCACCAGCTGCTCTGCTTTCTCATTGAATGTTCCCATCAAGCTAACCAAGGAGCTGAGGAAACAGCACAGACATCAGCGGCCACTGGGACCAGCCCAGGGCTGTGGACATCCTGTGCCCCCCTTTCTGAAGGGAGACCAGTGTGCAGAGTGGAGGTGGGGGCCCCTCCCAGCCTTTCTGGTCTCCCTTTAAGACCCAGCTCACAGGATGGGGCTGCAGTAATCAAACTAAGCCTTGGATTTCACCAGCCCCCTCCACTCAGGATGGCCACTGTCCCTTTACCCTTGTTTTAATGGTTTCTTGGGTCCTCTGTTTGCCACTTGGCCCTTCAACTCTGACCCCAAGGAGACATGGTAATGTAGAAACTCCAGAAGACAGTGGGCAGGAAGGGAAGAAAGGCCTCTGGGGCCTCTTAGAGTCCATGAAGTTTCCCCTCCAACCTCTTGGTTGCACTGCCCACTCTCCTTACCTGCCCTGCCTGGGGCCACCATCTGCAGCCTTTTGTTATCCCATTTCACTCTCTGTCCTTGAGCAATCATAGTGCCCAACCCTACACAGAAATGAGTCCTCTGACCCAGAGCTCCCAATCCACAGCACCCCTGCCCCGGGACAGCTACCTGGCTTGTCTGCCTGGCATACAGCTTAGAAAGAGGTATGGAAGGATGTGCTCCAAACTCACAAAAATGGTATCCCTGAGGGAGTGGAAAGGGGGGAAATTGTCCCTTTGTACATTACATATTTCTGAATTTTTACAAAGAGAAAGTGCTGCTTTTGAAATTAAAAGTAATTTTTAATGTTAGCAATCTGGGTAGAGGGTATACAGGTGTTTTTTTCTCCTGTTCTTATTCTTGAAACTTATCTAGAAATTTGAAATTATTTCCAAATAAGAGGTTTTAAAAAACAGTAAAAAGAGCAAATTGGGGAAGAAAAAAAAAAAAAGAATAACTTTTTTAATTAGGAAAGACTATCCACTCTTCATTGCCGAGCAGCCAGCCCTACTCTGTTTCCCAGCTCTAGCACAGGCCCCAGCATCTGTCTGGTCACTGCTGCTCCCACCCCATGCTGGCTGCATATCTCGTCCTCTGTGGCCCAGGCATATAATGAAAGCACCACTCGAATCTGGTCCCTTGCCCACCTAAAATGCTTTGAAGCACCCTGTTGTGAGGGAGGGGAAATCCTCACCTGGGCCCAGGAGGCTGTCTGCTCTTGTTCATTCCCACCTGCAGCACTGCCTTCCTGTTACAATGACCTGTTATCTTCTCCAAAGCCCAATGCTCCTTCCCTTCTCAGGGCCTTTGCACATGTTGTCCCCTCTGCCTGAGCCGTCTCCCCTCCCACCCTCCATCCCTATGCCTCATAACACCTTAACATCTGCCCTCTCTCCAGGTGGACACCCAAATGCCACATCCTCAGGGAAATGTCTCTTAGGCCGAAGTACTCTCAATATATGCTCCCATGGTAGCCTTGACTTTTTTTTCATAACACTTACATGGTTTGCAAGTATATATTTATTTGCAAGATTCTTTGTAGTTGTCTTTTTTTAAAAAAAATCACATTCAAATTGACTATTTGGATCCCACGTGCTGGTTACCACACCAGTACTGAATCCCTTGCAGCTACTGCAGATACAAAATATCGGACTGGAATGTTAGCGGTACAGTGAAATCCCAACCCCCTGTCTTTTTTTTTTTTTTTTTTGCATTTTTTAAAACGTCTTTATTGGAGTACAATGGAGTACAATTGCTTTACAATGGTGTGTTAGTTTCTGCTGTATAACAAAGTGAATCAGCTATACATATACATATATCCCCATATCCCCTCCCTCTTGTGTCTCCCTCCCACCCTCCCTATCCCACTCCTCTAGGTGGTCACAAAGCACCGAGCTGATCTCCCTGTGCGATGCGGCTGCTTCCCACTAGCTATCTATTTTACATTTCCTTGTCTTTTATGGAATGATTGATTGGGACCAAGGTTCTTCAGTAAAATTAATATCTAGAAAAGCAAAAACCGGCAGTTCATTCTCACGATTTTATTAAAAGTATATAATGATATTCTCTGTGGATATTGGCTGGAGATGAAACTCACCAGTGGTTCCTATTTTCTTCCTCAGTAGTGAATTCGGATTAACCAAGGGTCACTGACACTTTCATAAACACAGTAATCTCCCAAAGCTTCTTTCATGCAACTTTGTGAATTTTGCATTTCCAGTAAAATCATCATCTCTTAGCTGGCTACCTTATTGTGAAACTAAAAAATAAAAATATGTGGTGATGGTTGCACAACAATGTGAATGTACTTAATACCACTGAACTGTACACCTAAAAATGGGCAAGATGGTACATTTTATGTTATGTGTATCTTACCACAATTAAAAAATTTTTAAATAAAAATGTGAAAGCACTTAATAAAATGTAAAGTGCAGTTCAAACGTGAGGTTCCGTGTGATGGAGAGGGTTAACCAAAACAATGCTGCTGGTATTTATATCATGAGCACTATGGGCGGCCATCTGGTTAGAATCTATGCCCTCCCATAACCTCAAAGCTTCCTGAGGGCGGGACCACGTCACCTTGGTTGGCCTTCATAACCCTGGCACTTGGCACAAGTATTCATTAAATAAATGCCTCCTTCTAGGCTATTCCTTTTATCATTCCTGGCAACTTTCCAGTAAGACCGAGACCATTCCATGCATTCATTCTATGGACATTCCTGGAGGGCTTGTGAAGTGCCTGGTGCCGTGCTGGGTGCAGGGGTCCAGGAACAGGGTGCATCTTCTGCCTTCACGGACCTGAGGTCTAGTGAGGGAGGCAGATTGAATGAGAATCATTGCAGTGGATGTGACAGAAGCCATCATGGAGACATGAACTCAGTCTTGGAAGGTCAGGAAACAGTTCCCCAAAGCAGTGACATCTTAGCTGGGTATCAAAGGAGTCAGAGGAATTCCCTGGGGTAGCACAGAAGGCAGAGGGAATGGCAGCAACACAGGCAGAGATGCCAGAAAGAGCCCAGCGTTTCCAGAAAGGTGGAGGTGAGAGGGTCCAAATGTTGGAGGGGTCTCAGGGGCAGAGTAAGGGGGAGTGAGGTCTGACCTTCATATTTCAGATCATAGGGAGCCACTGAAGGCTTCAGGACAGAGAAGAGATGCGGTCAGATCTGAGTTTCGGCAAGATCTCTCCAGGGTGGTGAGGTGGATGCATTAGAGGAGGGAGACAGGAGGTGGGGAGGCCAGGGAGGAGGCTGTGATGAAAGTCTAGGTGAAAATGTTTATATGGTTGTCCACAGACTACATACAAAACAGTAACTTCACAGTGGAGAAGCCTGGAGGCTCCCTTAACCAAGGGAGCAGTTAACATCTCCAACAATGAGACAGATCAACACGTGCTTCCAGACAACAATGCCCTAAGGAGGGTACAACATTACTCCTGAGCCATTCCCACCAAAAAAGGCACAACCTGAGTGTAATTGAACAGAAATAGCAGACAAACAGAACTGAAGGATGTTCTATGAAATTGACCTGTAATCTTAAGGTCAAGAAATTTAAGGAAAGAGTAAAAACTGTTCTAGAATGAAGGAGGCTAAAGAGATATGGTAACTGGGACTTCCCTGGTAGCGCAGTGGTTAAGAATCCGCCTGCCAACGCAGGGTACGTGGGTTTGAGCCCTGGTCTGGGAAGATCCAACATGTCGCACAGCAACTAAGCCCGTGGGCCACAACTACTGAGCCTGCTCTCTAGAGCCCATGAGCCACAACTACTGAGCCCGCGCACCACAACTACTGAGCCTGCGCTCTAGAGCCCACAGGCCACAACTACTGAGCCCGAGTGCCGCAATTACTGAAGCCCATGTGCTTAGAGCCCATGCTCTGCAGAAAGAGAAGGCATCGCAATGAGAAGCCCATGCACCGCAGCAAAGATTAGCCCCTGCTCACCGCAACTAGAGAAAAGCCTGCGCGCAGCAACGAAGACCCAATGCAGCCAAAAATAAATGAATTAATTTAATTACATTACTTAAAATAAAAAATAAATAAAATAAAGAGATACGGTAACTAAACGTGACACATGGACCTGGATTGGATCCTAGACAAGAATAAAAAGAGCTGTCATTACACAAGTGACAAAATTTGAATATGGATTATGGATTAGATAACAGTTGGATTAATGTTAAATGTCCTCATTTTGATAACTGAACAGCAGTCATGTAAAAGAATGTCCTTGTTCATAGGAAATACACACAGAAGCATTTAAGAGAAGAGATTACAATGTCTCCAACTCACTCTCAAATAATTTAAAAAACATGCACTATACAAAAATGTATATACATACACACACAGAGAGAAAATTATAAATATATTTATATATACACATAAAGAAGAAATGACAAAACATATGGTGATTTAAACGATAAACAATAAGTGGATCTGGGTAAAAGATATACAGAAGTCCCTTAGACTATTCTGAAAATTTTTCTGTAAATTTGAAATTATATCAAAATAAAAGATTATCTTCCTCAAAATGTTAAACATAGAATTACCATATGACCCAGTAATCCCATTACTATATACCCAAGAGAAATATATCCACCCAAAAATGTTCATAGCTGCATTATTCGCAATAGCCAAAAAGTAAAAACAACTTAAATGTCCATCAACTGATGAATGGATACATAAAATGTGGTATGTTCATACGACGGAATCTTATTTGGTAATAAAAAGGAATGAAGTTCTGATACATGCTATAATGTGGATGAGTCTTGAAAATATTATGCTAAGTGAAATAAACCAGGCATAAAAGAAATGTTGTATGATTCCATTTATAAGACACGTATAGAATATGAAAACCCATAGAGACAGAAATTAAATTAGTGGTTGTCAGAAGCTGCAGGCATTGACAGGAAATAAGGAGTGACTGATTTGGGGGGGGTGATGAAAATGTTTTAAAATCAACCATGGTGATGGTTGTACACGTTTGTGAATATACTGAAAATCATTGAATTGTACCTGTAAATGGGTGAATTGTATAGTATTTGAATTATATCTCATGAAAACAGCTATTTTAAAAATAAAATGTTACCAAAAAATGAAAACTATAATAAATGAAAAAGCCCAGACAAGGAGTGCTGAGGTCTGAGCCAAGGGAGCTGCTGGGGGACAGGAACCCCACACCTCCAGGCATCGTGGTCATTCAGCTCCTGACATTCACAAACTACTTGGGGGCCTCTCAGACTCCCACCCCGCTGGTTGTCTTGGTCTCTCTTTGACCGGTAATGCCGTGTCCTTCCTCTCTCCCTTCAGCCTGGGTGAAGGTGAAGCCCCTTCCAATGAAGACTCGCCCTTGCCAAGCCCACCCAGGCTGGCAGCCCAGCACTGCCTCTGAGCAGCCAGCCATGACCCCAGGGCCTGTCTGCGGCCACACTCACCTCCGGCTGAAGGCCAGGTCCATGACCCTCCGCTGTTTGTGCCAGCGTTCATAGTCACATTCGGACACCAAGCCTTGGCCAAACAGCCTGCGGAAGAGACAAACACGTGATGTGAGAAACGGGGTGAAGGAATGAGAACTGACTGCCTGACGGGGTCGGGTCACATTTTAGGGTGATGAAAATGTTCTAGAACCAGACAATAGTGATGGTTGCCCCACATGGTGAATGTAACAGTGCCACTGAATTGTAATTCCAATGCGGTTAAAATGGTGAATTTTATGTGATGTGAATTTTACCATAATACATACACACATAAGGGTGATCGTGTGCCCCAACCTCAGTGACCCCTGCATTCCCACCTGCCATCCGGAGGGGAAAGGACGAGAAGGAAGGTGCTGGTGACAAGAGTGGTGACCACCACGGATGGCCCCTGTCGTGCGCTCGGCAGCCAGGGTGTTGGGACTTAATGCTACATCCAACACTCTGGACCCTGTGAACCCTCCACTTGCAGCCAGAGGCTCTCCTGGCCTTGCCCCAGACCCCTCCTCGCGTCTTACCTCTCACCAAACACAGTCTGGATCGCGTGGTACATCTTGGAGTCCTTGTTGTACTTGGTTGACATCAGGAACTTCTAAACATCCCCAAAAACACAACATGAGCTTGTGCACCCATGAGAGGCTGCAGAAGACTCAGCAGTTTTCTTGTCTCGTATGAAACACGCCTCCAAATAATCACCCTGAGCTGAGTGCCAGCTACGGTGTGAACGCTCGTATGAGTGATCTCACCCACTCCCTCTGGAAGTCCTGTCTTTCAGGGATGAGGAAAGCGGGGCACAGAGGGGTGAAGTGATTTTTTCCTGTGGTCACACAGCTGGGGACTGATGCAGGGTGGCTTCCTCACTCCAATGCCCACACTCAGGAGCCCACACCACGCCACTTTCCAAGGTGGTGGCAAGAAAAGGCCTGGGCTGCTCTGAAACCAGAGTGGGGAAGGGGAGAAGCCTGGTGGGAGGGCTTCTAGGACACAGGAGAGATACTCAGCACAGATTCAGTGTTGTTAGTGCCAACCCAGCCGTGGAAGTCAAGGAAGGCTTCCTGGAGGAAGGGTCCACTTCCTCACCAAGAGCAGGAGGGTAGCAACAGTAACATTAGCTAGCAGCTTTTGAGGCAGCACAGCCCAGGGGTTGACAGCTCAGGCTGTGGGTTCCACTGGCTTAAATCGGAATCTGGCTCAAATATTTCACTCCACCACTTGCCAACTCTATGACCCTGGGTGAGTTACTCACCTCCTTGCCCCTGTTTCTTTATTTTACAAGATGGGATTTGGGAGAGTACCTGCCTGGTAGGGTTGCTGTGAAGAGAAAATTGTTTCTACGTGAAAAGTGCAGAGAATGGCACCTGGCACACAGCAGGTGCTCCATGAATGCCAAATGCACACCAGCGCCCTAGAGCTCATTTAATGCCCAATCAACCCTAAGACGTGGGTGGTATTTTTATGCTCATCGTACATCTAGGTGAAAAACGGAAGTTTAAAACTGGCACAGGGTCACCACATGGTAAATGGTGGACATAGGATTTGAATCCAGGCAATTTGCTGTGGGGGCGAGGAGAGAGAAGGCTGTGATCCAGGCAGGAGAACCCCTGTCACATGGTGCATTCAGGCAGAGGAGTGGAGGGGTGGAGGCGGGGGAGGGGCAGCAGCACCCCCGAAGCCTGCCCTGTGGGACGCTTGGCTCTACCCTGTGGGCACTGGGACGCAGTAAGGTGACATCTCTGCTATCCATTAATCCCAGGGGCTGCTGGTGACTGTGGACTTAGCTCCTGGGAATCTAAGCCAAAGTTTCAGCTCAAAGGAAACCTCAGAAATGGTGACTTCAGGTCACAAGCCACATCCCGGGGACCCCACCCCTACCCCGAAACTGTCACTTGTAAACCAAGTTCTGTCACTATCCTAAGCCTGCTGGCTTCCTCTTCTGCAAAAAGACCTTGGCAGTAAAGGCCCACCTCCCAGGCCCTATTCAAATACCTCTGAGTAGTCCAAGGTCTGTGCCAGCCTGTCCCAACCTGAACTGAGGAGCACCCCCTGAGGCGGAGCAGCCTCAGCACAGTCTCTGACCAGGGTCCCCACAGCCTGCTGTCCCTGGAACTACAGATCCTTTGTTTGGCCCAGTGAGCTGGGCTCTGGGACATGAGGGATGCACAAGGAACCCCCAGCACCTTGCTGCCTTCTCCTGTTGCCCATTCTGACAGTGCACTTCTGCCCATGGAGGAGTAACTGCTAGGCACTTTCCCTCTGGCCATAAACAGCCAGAAAAATAAGCAAAAATTATGCAATGTCTGCTTTTGGACACTGTACAATGGGCAGTGAACCATGACAGAAGGAAAAGGGAAAAAAAAAAAGGCAAGAGCCATACAATACAGGATCATTCCAGCTTTCTGCCCAGAGGCAATTTTAGAACAAAGGCACTTAAAGAATAAACTCAAATACAGCCCAGCAGGCTTGCCAAATAATCGATAAGACAGAGGTCAGAGTCCAGGCAGGCCAGAAAAGCCTAGAATTTGTAGGGCAGAGGACACAAGAGGAGGGAGCTATGCAGAGAAGGAGGTCCTGTGCAGAAATCTGCACAGGGATCCCATGTATCTTTGTATAACTACCAATCTGGGCATGTGTAGAGTGAAACTCCACAAGACCAGGTAAAAAACTTCAGGGGAAAGGAGTGTTACTGGGTAACTATAGGCTAAACTATAGGCTAAACTGGGTAACTATAGCCTATAGTTACTGGGTAACTATAGGCTAAACAGAGCTCAAACAAGCTAAGAATTGCTCAAGTCCCCATTGGCCACAGTTAAACCTCAGACACAAGGACTTTATTAGAGTCCTCAGAAGGGTCACTCCTTAGTTGTGGGGCCAAACTAGCTCTAGAGTAAAAGCCTACACTTGATCAACCCTCAAAAGCCTTAAAGCAACCTGGAGAGGATCAAAGTGATCTGCCAGAATGAAGTCCAGCACTCTTTAAAGGAATAAAACAAAACTGAGCACTCAGCAACATACAAGTCAAAATGTCCATTGTGCAGCATAAAATCACTAGACATGCCAAAGAGCAGGAAAATCTGACCTATAACCAAGCCTAGAAATAATGGAGATGACAGAATTCACAGACAAGAACTTTAACACATTTATTACAATTTTACAAACATGCTCAAGGAACCCACATATCCAAGAAGTTCAAAGAATCCTACATAGAATTAACACAAAGAAAGGCACACCAAGGTGGATCATAATCAAATTTCTGAGCCCAGTGATAAAGAGAAAGTCTTAAAAGTAAACAGAGATGAAGTGATATAATATTATTTGAAGATAGATTGATATAAGTTAAAGATTATCCTATGAATCCTAGGACAACCACAAAGAGAGAGAAAGAGGCTAATAAGACAATAGTGGGTGTAAAATGGAATACTAAAACATACTCATCTAAAAGGCAGGAAAGGAGGAAAAGGGAACAAAAAACAGGTGGATCAAATAGAAAACAAATAACAGCATGGTATATTTAAACTTAACCATATCAGTAATTACATTAAATGTAAATGACCTAAGCACTCCAATTAAAAGGCAGAGATTTTCAGATTGAGTGAAACAGCAAAACTCCACTATATGCTATCTATAAGAAACCCACTTGAAATATAAAGTTCCAGATAGGTTAAAAGTAAAAGGATAGGGCTTCCCTAGTGGCGCAGTGGTTAAGAGTGCACCTGCCAATTCAGGGGATGTGGGTTCGAGCCCTGGTCCGGGAGGATCCCACATGCCATGGAGCAACTAAGCAACTAAGTAGTTGTGTGCCACAACTACTGAGCCTGTACTCTAGAGCCCACAAGCCACAACTGCTGAGCCTGCATGCCACAACTACTGAAGCCCACATGCCTAGAGCCCGTGCTCCGCAACAAGAGAAGCCACCGCAATGAGAAGCACACACACCTCAATGAAGAGTAGCCCCCACTCGCCGCAACTAGAGAAAACCCACATGCAGCAACAAAGATACAGCACAGCCAAAAATAAATAAGTGAAATAAATTTTAAAAAATAAATAATAATAATAATAAAAAGTAAAAGGGTAGAGGGAATTCCCTGGCAGTCCAGTGGTTAAGACTCTGCGCTTCCACTGTAGGGGGCATGGGTTCGATCCCTGGTCGGGGAACTAACATCCTGCGTGCCACATGGCATGGCCAAAAAGAAAGGAAAAGGATAGAAAAAGATATGCCATGAAACACTAAACATAAGACAGCTGGAGTGGCTATATTAATACCAAACAAAATATACTTCAGGAAGTGGAATACTACCAAGGAAAAGGGAAATTTCTAAAGATAAAGGGATCAATTCATCACAAAGTTATAACTTTGCTTAAGGTGTACACACCTGGTAACTAAACTTCAAAATACATGAATCAAAATTGATAGAGCTGAGAGTAAAAATAGACAAATCCATGATGGGTTTAGAGAGTTTAACAATCCTCTCTCAGTAGAGAGTAATTTACTTTCTGCATGCTAGAATGTGTAGAAAGTAAATTAGTAATGATTTAGAAGATTCAAACAACACTATCAACCAACTTCACCTAATTGACATTTCTAAAACACTCCAACAATTACAGAACATATGTTTTTTTATTAAGTGCTCACAAACGTTCACAAATATAGACCATATACTAGGCCATACAACAAGCTTCAATTAATTTTAAAGGATTGAGATCATGAAGAACACTTTTTCTGACCTTACAGAATTAAATTAGAAATCAATAAAAGAAAAATATCTGGAAAATCTTATAATACTTAGAAATTGAATAACACACATTTAAATAATCCATGGTTCAAAGAAGTAATCACAAGGGAATTAAGAAATTATTTTAAACTGAATGAAAATAAAAGTACAACATATTGAAATGTGTGGTATATTTGTGCTAAAGTAGGGCTTACAGAGAAATGTAAACCTTTAAATGCCTGTATTAGAAAGGAAACAAAATCTAAAATCAATTATCTAAGCTATCACCTTAAAAAATTAGAACAAGAACAAACTGAAAGGGCTTCCCTGGTGGCGCAATGGTTGAGAGTCCGCCTGCCGATGCAGGGGACGCGGGTTCGTGCCCCGGTCTGGGAGGATCCCACATGCCGCGGAGCGGCTGGGCCCGTGAGCCATGGCCGCTGAGCCTGCGCGTCCGGAGCCTGTGCTCCACAACGGGAGAGGCCGCGACAGTGGGAGGCCCGCATACCATAAAAAAAAAAAAAAAAAAAAAAAAAGAACAAACTGAAAGTGAGTAGAGGAAGGAAATAAAAAAGAGCAGAAATCGATAAAATAGGAAACAAACAATGGAGAAAACCAATAAAACCAAAGGTGGGTCTTTGAAAAGATGAATATGATTGAAAAACCTCTTGCCAGCTTGTTCAATGAGATAAAAGAAAACCCAAATTACTGTTCTCAGGAACGAAAGAGGGGACATTCCCAGAGATCCAGTAGACATGATAAAGATAATAAATAAATATTGTGGACATCTTTATATCAGTAATTTCAACAATTTAGGAGAAATTCCTTGAAAGGTACAAAACTCAAGAAAAAATAGAAAATCTTAATAGCCATATATCAACTTTAAAAATTGACTGCATAATTTAAAGAAAACAAAAACACTTCCCTCAAAGAAAATGCCAAGCCCAGATGGCTTCACTGGTAAATTCTATCAAACATTAAAGGAAGAAATAACACTACTCCTATACAAACTCTTTCAGAAAACAGAGGAGAGGGAACATTTCCCAACTCATCTAATGAGGCCTATTAACCTGATCCCAAAGCCAGGGATCAAGAGAAGAAAAAATATAGAAACAAAAATTCTTAACAAGAGATGAGCAAATTGTATCCACGTATCCAGGAACAAATTGTATCATGACCAGGAAGTGCTGATTTGACACTTAAATGCTAAGCAATGTAATTCATCATATTAATATATATCTTTCAAGTTCTTATCTCATTGAGCATCATGAAGGTCTAGTGTATGGTTTTTGGTAGCATGCTTTAAAAAGTCTTAAGGCATGTGTCTGTATTTGCAATGAAACTTTTTAAAAATAAAATGACTTTTAACATCCTGTTAGAGACACCATGCTCATTCAACTTGTCTTGTGATCTAGACCCCAAGTTGTATATTATCCCCCTTAGTGTCACCACAGCCACTGTCTAAGCAGAGCATCATCCCCACACATCTGCTCAGTACCCACCATGAGAGTAACAGCACAATCATTTATTGAGCACCTGCTGTGTGCCATGCACGGGCTAGATGGTTCACACACATTATTTCAGTTCCATTCTTTTTTAAATTTTATTTTATTGGGGTATAGCTGTTTTACAATGTTGTATTAGTTTCTACTGTACAGCGAAGTGGAGTTCCCTGTGCTACACAGCAGGTTCTCATTAGTTATCTATTTTATACATATTAGTGTATATATATGTCAATCCCAATCTCCCAATTCATCAGTTCCATTCTTACAACCACCTGTAAGCGAGGCATCATCCCTATTTTACAGACGAGGAAATTATGGCTCAGAGTGAAAGAGTAATTTGTCCAAGGTTCCATAGCCAGTTGGTGGCAGAGCCCAGATTTAAGCCCAGTTCTGCCAACTGGCCATTCTTAGTACGTATATGGCAGACACCATCCTGCACATATTATAGGCCAACTAATGCTGCCTGTCTCTCTTTCCTCACCTCTAAAATGGGGACTAATAAGAGTCCCTACCCCTCTGTGGATTAAATGGGTTAATAATTGTGAAGTACATAGAAAAGTGCATGTTGAAGCATCTTTTGACCCTTTATTTGTTAAATAAATGGATCAATATTTAGTTCCCATCATAGTCTTAAAAGAAAGGGGTTATAATCCCACCTCGCAGATGAAGAAACTTCGAAGAGAGGTGAACTAACCAGACACACGTGCACCAGCTGGGCAAAACTCCCAACCCAGAAGAGTCTAACAAGAACTCAGGCCCACATCAAACAGCCCTGTTTTTAGGAGCCCCCCAACCCCACTGCCAAAAAGTGGGTGGTTAGAGGGAAAGATGCTGTTCCCTTCAGGATCCTCGGGAAACCAGCCCAAATGTGCGTGACTCTGGAACGTTTCTCCCACAGTCCCTGGGGTAGAGTTTCATGCACCCATCCCAGGGAAGAGGAGGGCTCCCCTTGGAAACCACTCTGTTTCCTACCTTGACCGACTCGGGGCTTGTGACGATGACCGAGGTTTTGTGGAAGACATTGACCCGCACGACAGGTCCGTACTTCTTAGCCCTGGGAACCAAAGTGATGCAAAGGAGGCTGTCAACTACCAGAGATGTGAATGTCATCAGATCAGCCCAGGCTCAGCTGGAGAAACAGGGCATCCCATCCCTGGGGGGGAGGGGGGGAGTTGGGTGGGGCGGGTCTCAGCAGGGGTCTGGGGCCAAGGTTCTGCCTTGTTGCTGACTCACTGCTGAGTCACATCCCCCACTGCCTTCAGTTTCCAAATCCATGAAATAGGGTTGCTACCCTCCTCCTTTGCCCCAAAAGGTTGTGCTGGGAATCAAGCAATATCACGTCTCTGAAAAGTGTAAAGCACCACCCTAAACAATGACTGTTACCCAGTCATACCCCCACCCAATTTACAGATGAAGAAACTGAGGCTCAGAGAGCTTCTGATGCCTGGTCAAAGGCCACGAAGTTGGCAAAAGGCAGAGCTTGCCTTCTGAACCACCCTTGTGTGCCTCAGAGTAGGAACTGCTGGGGGTGGGGGTGACCTGGGCTGGGGAGGTGGGTGTGTGCTGGACTGGGGGTTAGGGGATTGGGGGAAGCTGGCTCGTGAGGGGCAGAGACTGGAGTAGGGCAACAAATGACAAGTTAGGACCCACCAATCCAAAAACATATCTTGGAGCACGCGGCCACAAACCTCATCCTTTTTCCAAAAGTAGGGGAGGTGTCCTAGAAGGAAGCTAGAAGAAATGGGAAACATTAAGATGACCGGAAGTCACCATCAAAGAGTGCTCCCTTCCCCACAGGACCTTGTGAAGTGGGCATTATCAGGTCCACTTCACAGATGGGAGGACTGAGGCACGGAGAGGTACAGTCCTGGCTCAGGGTCACCAGGCAGGATGCAAATCCCAGTCTGACTGGCTCCGGAAGCTTTCTTAGAAAGATGGAGAGGGATAAAACCATCTCGCTGGTGCAGAGATTGGGGGCTGGCATGAGGAATAACCCGAGACATTCATGGAACATTTACTAAATGCTGGGCCCCATGATGAGCTTGACCCCATCTGAACTCCCCACACCTCCTGAAGTAGGTCTATTATTAACGTAGTTAATAGGTAGGGCAACCGAGGCTGGGAAGAGGAAGTCACCTGGCCCCAGGTGCGTGGCTGTTACCAGGGTGCCCCACGGTCCTTCTCACCAGGACATAGTTTGGTCATGCTAACTCGGCAGTGCGATTACCAGATTGTAAACAAGCCTGTGTGGTGTCACCTTAGGCACATTCCAAGGTACTGGTGACTTCCTGTCTCCTGTTTAACTTTATTCCCGTCAAGCTCACTTACTACAGCTTCCAGAATGGGCGACACCAAAACTGCAATTGGGGTTTTCTGGGTCATGGCACTCACATTCTCCTGGGAGGAGACAGAGTGAATAAATAAATACGTAAGTAAACAGGGAGTCAGACAGTGATGGGAGAAAAATCAGACTTGGGGGAGGTAAGGAGAGCTGCTGGGGATGGGTGTAGGAGGATTACTGTAAATAGGCAGGTCAGGGAACATCCCTTTAAGAAGGTGACATGTGGGCTTCCCTGGTGGCGCAGTGGTTGGGAGTCTGCCTGCTAGTGCAGGGGACACGGGTTCGAGCCCTGGTCTGGGAGGGTCCCACATGCTGCGGAGCAACTGGGCCCATTGAGCCACAACTGCTGAGCCTGCGCGTCTGGAGGCCGTGCTCCGCAACAGGAGAGGCCGTGATAGTGAGAGGCCCGCGCACCGTTATGAAGAGTGGCCCCCGCTTGCCACAGCTAGAGAAAGCCCTTGCACAGAAATGAAGACCAACACAGCCAAAAATAAATAAATTAATAAAGAAGGTGACATGTGAACTGCAAGAAGTGAGGAACTGGCCACGTAGGTATCTGGGGGATGAACATTCCAGGCAAAGGGAATCGTAGGTGCAAAGGTCCTGAGGTAGGAGAGTGCTTGGTAAGTTCAAGGAACAGCAGGGAGGTGGTGTGGCTGGAGCAGAGTGCTTGAGGGGAACCTGGTGCACGATGAGGTCACCAGGATGGGGGAAGATCGTGTACGGCCTCGTGGGCTGTTATCCAAACTTTTGCTTTGAGCTTGGTGAAGTGGGGGCTACTGGAGGGTTTTGAGCAGAACAGACATGGGCTCTGAGCTGGGTTTTAAATGAATTGTCCTTGCTGCTGCAGAGCTGAGAGTAGACAGGGCAGGTGGGGGGCAGGGGTAGAAGCAGGGGCACCAGTGAGGGGGCTGTGAGTGGAGATGAGAAGTCAGAGTCTGAATGTACGTGAAGGTGGGCGGAGCCAAGGGGACCTGCTGATGGACTGGATGTGGGGTGTGAGACAGGGGTCAGGGATGACCCTGGGGCTTTTGGCCTGGGCCGCTGGGAGGTTGGATGGAGCTGCCACTCACTAAGGTGAGGAGGACTGAGAGGGGGTCTGGTGGGGGCAGCAGACACTGTTGCACTCGCCCCCCACCCTTGTCCTTGCAGATGGAGAGGCTTCCAAAGGCCAGAAACCGAGTCTCTGCCCTGTGCTCTCTTGGCTCTGCCTGCAGGCGGAGTAGCCTGGAAGTTCCAGCTCAACACCGCCCCGAGCAGCCCTCCATCAGTGACCCCCTCCCCGTCCACCTCGTGGTGGGGTGGGGGGAGCCTGTGTTCCACCGGCTCCCAGAGTTCCCCAGGGGGGCTGCATCTCAGCTGCCCCCAGAGGTCATTTGCTTTATTGACCTTCTGACCTTCTCTCTCCATCCAATCCCTAACCCCACCAGGATCACCCCTCCCAAACTACTTACACTTCGATTCTTGTCTCAGGATCGGCTTCTGGGAACCAACCTGAGACAAGTGGATGAAACTGGGAGCCAGCCTTGGAGCTGTTAGGTGTGCGCTGCCCGTCTAACACGGAAGGGAAGCAGGCAGGTAGGCACCTGAGGCTGCAGTTCAGGGAAGAGCTCCCAGCTAGAGGTGTCAGTGCGAGACTCCTCAGCAGAGAAGTGGTGTTGACAGACTGGGTTAGACCACAAGGGGTGGGTGTAGACAGGGAAGAGGCCCCAAGAGTGAGCCACTGTTGGGGGGACAGGCAGTAAAGGGACAACCAGCCAGGAAGACTGAGCAGGAGATGCAGGGGAGAGAGAGGGGCAAACCCGAGAAGAAAGGCTTCAAGGAGGAGGCAGGGATGCGCCCTGCCCCGAGCAGCGGAGGGGCTGGGCAAGATGGGGACCAAGTGCTGACCATGCGTGTAGCTCCACGGAGGTCACTGGGGCCTTGATCAAACCCTGTTGTGTGGAGAGGTGGAGGCCAGAGCCCGACGGCCGGTGGATTCAAGAGAGAAGGGGAGGGAGGAACAGGGGCCAGAGACAGGCAGGCTCCGGACGGGGGTGTTGCTGTGGGCGTGCAAAGCTGGGATGGGGGGCGGCAGCTGGAGCGAGTGAGGGGGAAGAGGTTTGTGTTGCAGCCTATTACATAAAAATAGGAATGATGCAGAAGAGAAGGAAAAGTGATGACGGAGGAGAGGGGGCATTGCTGGAGTCTCGGAGCAGTGGGGGGGTGGGGGCGGGCATCCTTGGCCGGGAGCACCGAGGTCCCGGGGGGGAAGGCACGTGGGCTCAGGGCAGGCAAGGGGGCTGATCTGGCGGCAGAGCCCTGGAAGGAAGTTGTCTCAGGCTGTTCATTTGCTCAGGGAAGTAGGAGGTGAGAATAAAGGCTGAGCATGCGCTGGCTGGCACGGGAGGTGAGGGACTGAGGAGAGAGCGGGCCTGCGCTAGGAAGCTCGGGGTGTGGCGGGGCGCCGGGCAGCCACGCCCACTCGAGGTGAGTGGCTTTGAACTTACACCGCCCCGCCTGCAGCAAGATGGACCGTGGACATCACACATGACTGGCTGTATTTCCAGAATAATCTAGCACCCATGGCCACTCCCCAAAGCTGCAGGTTTGGAGAGAAGATTCTCGGTTTTGAGGCACCTGAGTGAGAACAGAGTCTGGACCCTCCTCACCTTCACAGGCCTGGGAGTCTCCACCCTAAGCACCGGAGTCCAGAGCCACCTGGGGAGGCAGGTGAGTGACACCTCAAGAAGGTCAAGGGCATGGCGTGGCGTGGGGTCCTCACTGCCAGGCAAGAAAGGAGCCTACGACCCGTTCCTTCCTGTTCCTGCAGGGGGCGCTGGGGGAGGCGAAGGCAGGGCCCGGAGACCAGGGGTTAGTTAGAAAGCAGCAGATGAGGGATGATGGAAGGAGGGGATGGTAGACTCCTGGGATGGGGAGGGGCGGACCGAAGCCCACCTGGTGTGCCCCTGGTGGTAGACAGGACATGGCAGAGCTGCCCAGAGAGAGAGGAGAGGGCAAAAATCCCCCTCCCCTGCCCGGTCCCCAGCACGCATGGTTTCCTATAACCCTGCGACTGGCACAGTGGGAATCCGAGGTTTCCTGTGGGCAGAGAAAGTTTGGGACAGTACTGGAGCAGAAGTCATCTGGAGAGCCCACTGGGAGGCCACACAGAGGGGTGGCGGGAGCCCACGAGATGGCTGAGGGGTGGGCCACCCACTAGGAGTGAGGGTGAGGGTGCGGGGCCAGGAAAGGGCCTCGCGCCAGAGGGGTGCAGTGGTTGAGTGCTCAGCTGGGCACCCCAAGTCCCCTGGATGCGCCACCCAGCAGAGCCAGCCATAGGTCTCCACCATTACCGAGAACCACCCAGCAACGGTCGAACAGCCCCCAGGCCTGGCAGCTCGGCAAGCAGGAGAGGGTGGAGAGAAGCAACACCGCCCAGAAGTTTTGAAAAACTTATTACAAAAGAAATAAAAACTGAGAGAGAGACTTTTCATTGTCAAGTTTACATTCATCCCACACTACCAGGAGAGTGGGGGGTGATGAGGAAGCTCAGAGCAGTGACAGAGAAATACAGAAGCTACAAGTGTTTGTGTGGGATCTGAACACGGGGTCTGAGTTTTCAGCTGTTACATGGATCGTTGCAGTAGGATGTTGTCTGTAACCAGCACACAGAAGCAGGGCACTCAGGGAGGGCATCTTGCCGGTGACTCTTGCAGGGCAGAGGGTTCCTTGCCTGCAAGCTGGCAAAGCCCTAAAGCACACTACTGGAGACCCAATACGCACAGATTTCTTGTCAACCATGGTGTTGCCAATCATGGTTTGGGGATCCAGGCTTTGAATGCCAAAGCATTTGATTTATGCTAAAAAGAGGTTCCAGAACGTTCATTTAGTGCAGTTTTGTATTTGACCACCAACCAATTTTTAATCCAAAATCTTTTTGTATATGCATTGTTCAGTTGAACTCCTTAGAATAAAGAGCCCGACCCAAATTATATTCAGCCTCCTCCACCCACCCACACACCTGTAGGTCACATGTAGATTTTGTGGTGTAAGACTTGAGGGAGAATTCAGGCATAAAAAGGAAAGATATATGGACACATGCTACTACATGGATGACCCTTGGAAACATTCTGCTAAGTGAAAGAAGCCAGACACAAAAGGTCAAATATTGTATGAGTCCATTTATATGAAATGTCCAAAACAGGCAAATCTATACACACAGAAGGCAGATTAGTGGTTGTCAGGGGCTATGGGAGTTCCGGGGGCAATGAGGAGTGACAGTTCATGGTTATGGGGTTTCTTTCTGCAGAGATGAAAATGTGCTGGAACTAGCAGTGATGGTTGCATAACTCCATCACTATACTAAAAAGCACTGTATTGTACATTTTAAAGGGATAAACATTATGGCATACATAACTTTATTTTTTTTAATGCAATTAAAAAAATTGATGTGGGGAGAGTAGCCGAGAGGAGCTTGATTTAAGTTCTCTCTTCTTAAGACACAGAGATTGGCTCAGGTCTGCAGCGTTTGAAGCACTTGGGTTTATGAGAAGGTCAAGTCATGAGGAGACCTATCAGAATGAGCACAAAACTCATTCAATTCCAAGCTCTTGATGGCTGATTTGACAACCTGAAAGGGTGAGAGTGTACCTAACAGAATTGGCAGGAGACTTCCACCATCCACCTTGGATCAGAGTTTATCCAGGGTCTACTGTGCATGGACCAGGTGCTGCTGAGCTAGATGTCAGGGGCACAGCAGTGAACAAGACAGACACAGGCCTATGGGAGAGACAGACACTTAACAAGAGGTAGCACAAATAGTTACCCAATTACCATTCAGGGGACTTAGAGTTTATAAAATGAACAAAATATATTTGCGTGTGGGAGCAGGTAGGGCCTCCCTGAGGAGCTGGCATTTAAGACAAGCCTAGAAGGCTGGGGGAAGAACCATCTAGATGGAGGGGAAGACACAGCTGCAAAGTAAGGGAAAAGCGGGGGGAGAGGGCACCTGGGAGGAGAGAGAGCTGGCAGGGGCAACAGTTGCCTCCCTGTGTCCCCAGCTAGAGATCTTTCCCGAACCCACCAAGCAGGGATTCAGGCTTCAAATGCCAGGGCATCCGGCTTGTGCTGGAGGTGGGTACCTTCCAAAATGTTGGTGTCCTGAGGTTTTAAAAAGTGTGTCTAATACCCTTGTTTATTCATTCAGTCAACAAATATTTATTGAGCATCTGCAGTGTCCCAGGCTCTGGGGATACACAAGTGAACACACAGTATCCCTGCACTCCCAGGGCTCACATTCTAAAGGGGGAGACAGACAGTCAACAGGTGAACAGACAGTCAACAGGTGAAAAGAAGGTAACTTCAGGGATGATGGCCCCAGAGTTTGGAGCTAGGAGGTGGGCTTTATACAGGGTGGATGGGGAACAGGAAGGCCCGGGAGGAGGGATTCAGCTGGGGTGGGTGCATGCAGAAAGAACTGGAGGCAGCAGTGAGCAAGCAAGGGGTTAGAACAGTACAGAGCGGGTTCTGAGAGCTCAGCAGGGGCCTTGCTGGCCCGAGTAGACTTAATTTAGAATCAGATTTAGTTCTAAGTGATGGGAAGCCTTTGGAGCACAGAAATGACACGTCTGATGTAAGCTTCAGAAAGGTGTGCTTCTGGTGGAGTGGGGGGAGGTAAGGTGAGTGGGCTGAGGGCCGAGGATGGAATGGAAGTACTAAGGAGAAGACAAAAAGGAGATACCAGGACAGAAATTTTAAAAAAAGAGGGGGGATGTGACCCAAGTACAGTGTACGACAACCCAGGTTGAGTGACCCCATCCAAGTCCCAAAGTTAAGAGCACCCACTTTAGAACCAGGCTGACCTGGGTTTAAATCTAGGCTTACCAACTGTGTGACCTTGGGCAGGTGACTTTGCCTCTGCGCGCCTCAGTCTCCTCGTCTGAACGATGGGGTAACAATAGCGCCTACCTAACAGGGTTGTCGCTGCCATCACGTTTTCGGGGCCCAGCAGAGCGCGGTGGGCGCCGAGCAGCTGCTGCGGCTGTGAGTAATTTGTTACTAAGAATAGTTAGCGCCCCTCTCCCTGCCGCCGTTTCCAAGCGGCCGCGCGCAATGGCAAGGCTGGATCCGCTGCCGGCTTGGACGCGGTCCCCCGGCCCCCCATGCGAGAGCCCCATCCAGGTCCCCGCCCCCACCCCCCGCTCACCTGGGCCGCGGCGGCCCGGGGATGTGCTCGTAGCGGCTGCGAGCGCGGTGCACGAAGGTGCAGCAGAGGCCGAAGACGACCAGGACGGCGCTGCCGAGCAGCATCAGCAACCCGGGGCTCATGGCTCCGGGGCAGGCCAGGCCGGGGTCGGTGCCGGGCACGGAGGGGGCGGGAGGCCGCGAGCCGACTCAGCTGTCAGCGCCGCGCGCCGCCTCGGCCCCAGGCCTGGCGCGACCCAGCACCGCCCCCGCCCGTTCGGCTCCGCCCCCGCCGGCTGCGACCCCTCCCAGGAGCTCGGTCCCCACCAACCACGTCTCCGCCTCCGGCTCCAGCTCTCGGGACCGGCCCCGGCTTCGCCCCGCCCATCCTGAAGCTCCGCCCTAACATCAACACTGTCTCCTCCCAGCTCACAGGCCCCGCCCAGAGCATGTGATCTCCACCAATCACAACTCCACTTCTGGCTCAGACCCCCCCGCCCCGCCTTCTCTCCGCCTCCCAAGGCTCCGCCCACATCCCTCAAGCTCCACCCCAACAGCAGCTCCGCCCAGAACGCGTTGTCGCTGGCAACCCTAATTCCTCGGCGCTTGCTGACCTGGCGGCGGCGCTAAATCCTGCTGGCTGCTCAGCCCGGTTTGGCGCCCCCAAATAACGGCGTTTCTCCGCGCGCGTTCCTAGGCCCTTTCCTTTCTCCCTAAACCTTCCTGGAAACCCCATCCCAGCCTCCAAGTTTCTGTATCACGCCGACTATTCCCATACCTCTCCCTGAAACCCCAACCTCCAAAGCTGGTTTCCCCTGCCCGGCCTGTCCACACGGGGCAGGTGAAGAGGACCCCGGGGACACAGGGAGGCCTCTGCCTGCGAATGAAGAGCACAGGGCTGGCACCCAGACCAAGGGGAAGTCCCACTGGGGGACCGCGGCCGCAACGTCCGAGGCGTTGACCCAAGTCCGAAGGGTTGGAGTGGGTGAAAATCTGGTTACGGAAAGTCCCCTTCAAGCGCGAAAGCGAGAAATGTGCCCGGGGTGGCCAAAGGGTATTTTCGAACTACTAACGAAGACTTTCCTCCCTTTTATAACCTGCTTCTTCTTACCAATCCGGGTATGACAGAAGAGGCCAGCTCTGGGCTTTTTACTTCCCAATTCTTAGACTCAGGAGCAACCCAGAAGGAAAGCAGTGGATGGGAAGGGCCAGGTGTGCCCCCTCCTAATCCAGATAAAGATCCTTACAGCCGGGGAGGAGGTGCCCAAAGAGTTTAGATGCTGCTGGGTTTCTGAGAAAAGAACATGCCCCTGGGCCAGAGTCCCAGAATCCTGAGAGGTTTGGGAAAAACAGAGGAGGCCTGTATACCTCCTTCCCGGGTACAGCCAGGGACAGTCCCCACCAGGGGCATGAGTGTTTGGGGCGTGTGGGCTATGGGGTGTCAGAGAGGGCCAAGCTTTAAGAGTGGGGTCCAGCACGGAGGAGACAGGATTTCTGCCCCCAGCACGGCAAGCTGGACATCCATTCCAGCTCGGGGGATGGGGCCCCATCCTAGGGGGAGCACCAGCCTCCCCCTAGGGCTGGGAGATGGTGGCTTGCCACCTTGGCCCCATGTGGTGGTGAGAAGCAGCCACAGGCATGCACTGGCTGGCCCTGAGGGGCAGGGGATAGGGAGGCGGGGAGACCAGGACAGACCCTCCTAGGTTGTGAAACCTCCAGGGGTTGGGGGCAATTTGAAGGGAGGACACCAAACAATTGTTCCTTGAGGGCAGGACCAGATCTTAAACTGCTCTGGCCACAGTCTGGGGCAGGCATGGGACAGCCTCAGGGTACATTTGTCAGTGTGAACCTGTCCAACTAAGCTAGGGAGAGAAGTGGGCATTAATATTCTCTGGCGCATGGGTCAATACCAGTGACCTCTGGCTCTGTCCCACTGCCACCTCATCTGAGCCTCCCGGCTCTCCTGTGAGCATCAGGGAACGCTTAAGACTGTACACTGATGCTCCCAGGGGAAGCCCTTTGCCTGGACAGGCAGCACTGCAAGCCCCCAGCAGAGGGAATTCCCTGGAAGCATGTGGCCAACCACCCGGCCCTTCACTGGGAAGGTCTGGACAAATGCTATCCACTGTGGTAGCTATTGGCCACATGGCTTCCATACAGGAACTGGTTTCCTAGGAGGAATCATTGAGGGAGACGCAGGCAGAAGAGGTGGCTCTGAAGTAGCTGCCTTCACTTGAGTGGCCTGGCAGGGCACAGGCACAGTAACCAGGGAAAGAGAAAGATCAGGCTCCTTGGTTCAAAGCTAACTCCCCCTCTGAATAAGGGACCCAGTCACATAGCCAACTTGGAGATCATCTGGAAAGGAGCTGTTGACTGAAGAAAAATGTACAACCTAAAAGTTGGGAGTTATGTTTTATTTGGGGACATTGCTGAGGACTATAGCCCGGGAGACAGCCTCTCAGATAGCTCGGGAACTGTTCCAAAGAGGTCAGGGTGGAGCCAGGATACATATATAGGAGTTTTTGCTGAAAATAAAAAACATGTAGTCAAACATCAAAAGATTACTGCTAATCACAAAAACCAGACATCTCAAGTTAATGATTTTAGTGCTGAAGATGTAAGAGTCTGGGCTCATTGAAATTATTCCTTAGACATGCATCTTAACTATCAGGGCCGGTATCCAGTTTTTCTCCATCTTGAATTCCCCTCAGGGCGCACCGTAGCGGGTGGCTGCAGTGGCTGATGGCTTGATGGTGGGCAACATTCATCGTTTACCAGGATGGCAGGCAACATTTTTTTGTCCGCAGTGTCAGGGGTGTCTAGTGGGGTAGTTGTGAGGATTAAATGATTCTGCATACCTGAGGCATCTGGCATATAGTAAGTGATCAATAAAGGTTAGTTTTTAGCAGTAGGACCAGAGGACAGATGCTCCCACAAGAAGATGTGGGTTCTGGGCTTTCCTGGTGGCACAGTGGTTGAGAGTCCACCTGCCGATGCAGGGGACACGGGTTCGTGCCCCGGTCCGGGAAGATCCCACATGCCGCGGAGCGGTTGGGCCCGTGAGCCATGGCCGCTGAGCCTGCGTGTCCGGAGCCTGTGCTCCGCAACGAGAGAGGCCACAACAGTGAGAGGCCCGTGTACCGCAAAAAAAAAAAAAAAAAAAAAAAAGATGTGGGTTCTACATGTTAGCTGAAGGGGCTCATCTTCCTCCCATTTTGAGGATTTGTCCCTGGGTCATTCTCATGCTGGTCCCTCTACCTGGCACACCCGTCCCACCCTGTCTTGTGCAAATGGCAGCTGCCAATGTGGGCGCCAACAGCCTGCTACTGAGCTTTCTGTCCAGGAACAATACGGAACGTCCTGGGCATGTTTGTAAACGTTACCTCATTTTTCTTCCAATAATCCTGCTGATTACTTCTGTTTTCCGATGAGGCTCAGAGAGGTTAAGTGACCTTGCCAAGGTCACACAGTCAAGGCTGGAACCCTAACATCCCAGGCGTTGTCTCCCAGCCAAGCATTTGCAAAGTGTAAACATAGGAATGCCTTGGGGAGCTGAAGGTTGCTCCCTAGCTTGGTTGTCTTCAGCCACTGACTGAAGCTGTCAGGGCTGCCAGGGACAGTGGGCCTTTCCTGTCATCAGAGGAGAAAGGTGGCCACCTAGGGCCCAGCCCAGTCGAGGCTTGCCAGAGGGATGCAGGTGAACAGGGAACAAATGAGGCCCAGCCAGAGACCTGGAGTGTTGTTACCTGAGGCTGACGCCATGGATGCAGTCCTGGGTGCTGGGCCACACCTGGGCCATCCCTGCAGCGGTGGCTCCAAGGGCTCCAGAACTAAGCTGTGTGACGCTGGGCAGAGGCAGTCCCTCTCTGGGCAGGTTCTGAGAGATCACTCTAGTTGCTGACTGGAGGCCAGATTAGAGGCAGTGAGGGCAGAGGCCTATAGGGAGCACGGGGAGCCTTGGCCCAGACCAGCCTCCATCCCCAGAGACTTTAGAGGACTCAGAGGCAGGATCAAAGTCCCCGGGGACAGAGTCACTTGTGACTGCTCCCTTGGCTCGCCGAGGCTGGTGGTTGAGTGAAAGGAGCACTGGACAGGGAGTCTGCGCCTAACCCTGCCCCTCCCTGGGCCTGTGTCCCCATCCGCACAATCATGGGGCCCAAGGAGGGGGACACTGAATTCAGTGCTCTTGAGGTAGCACAGCGTGACAGTCCACAGCTGGGGCTCCAGAGCCCACGCTGCCTGGTTTCTAATATTGGCTGTGTGACATTTGACAAGTAACTAAGGCCCCCTGGGCCTCAGCTTCCACATCTGTAAAATGGGTGGGAGAGTGACCCTAGCACCTACCTCATAGAGTTAATACAAGGATTAAAGAGTGACTAATATATAAAGTCTTTAGAACAGTGCCTGGCATAGTAAGTGCTCGGCCAATGTCAGCCACCTGCCCTTATTATTACTAGTACAACGATAGTGTGTCTCTGTGAGGCTCCTTCTCAGGAGTCAGGCAGGCCTCAGCCTTGTTTGGAGCCTGAGGGGTGATGGAGGGGGAGCACCCTTCCTGCCACACTGACAGGCCAAGGCCGGCACTGCCCAGAGGAGTGATGGGGCCTGGGGCCTCTCCTACTTGCCCCAACAAACAACAGTGACACTCAGGGCCCAGCGGAGGGCCGGACCACTCCCCCTTGCCACTTGGGGAAAGTGCCACGGGCCCCAGATGGTGGCCCCAGGCTGTGGGTGCTGAGGTGCAGTGGGAGGTGCCCACCTCCCAGGCCCCGCCCTGTGGCATCATGTCCTCCAGGCCTTGAACTGAGGAAGGGGGCTCCACAGGGTGGGGAGGGGCAGGAAAGAGCACAGAGGAGCCCTAGGACGAGGAGGCAGAGGCTGCTAAAAGCCATACCCCACCTCTAAGCCAGAGGGCCCAACAGCCCTGGCCCTTCCGCTGAGCAGGGCCATGGTGCTGCCCTGCTCTGAGGGCCCCGAGGGCCGCCTTCCCTGGGCTCTCATCGTAGCTCGGCCCCATCTGACCAAAGGCCTGGGACACTCAGCCTCCCGGGTTCATTTCCTCAGCAGCCAGTGAGGAGTTCGGCCTGGATGGTCCCCACGGGCCTCCCAGCTCCTAGCACTTCCAGATGTCCCAGGGACCTGGAAGATGCCCAGTCAACCACCCCTGGGCAGTGGGAGGTGGCACAGCCACCTGCTTGGCAGAAGGGGCCCACGGGGGTCTCCATCAGCTCTTTCCCAGCAAGGCTGGTAGCCTACAGCGGGCAGGGGCCCTGGGCCATGCTGAGACTTTCTGTGGGTATAGCTGGGGGTTCAGTGGTTATACACCTGGCGGGTGCTAGGGCTAGCCAGCTCGTGTTCAAATCTGGCTTCCCCCTCCCTGGCTGGGTGATCTCAGCTAAGATATTTAAGCTCTGTGCACCTCAGTTTCCTCATCTGTAAAAGGGGAGGAAGAGGGCTGTTGCGGGGATTGAATGACTTCAGGTATGCGGCACCGTTCTTACGACGGTGCCCAGCACACAGGCCACACTCAGTGGCGGGGTTAATGGTGGTTTCCACGCGGGACTCAACAGGGTTAGAGGAGCCACAAGGGTCTGGGTCCCTCGCTCACCCCACTTAGGGCAGAGGTAGGGGGGAGTTCGAGAGGGTGACCCTAAAGCTTCTTTCTGCAGCCTCATACTCCACACTCAGCTTCAGCGAGCAGCTGGGAGACCCCGACAGGCTTTGCCTGCACCATTTCCTCTGCCAGGCACACCATCCCTAGTGTCAGCTCAACTCCCAGGACAACACCCAGGTTGGGTTGGGATGCCCCACCCAGAGCCCTCCCCCACTCCCCCGACACGGGCCATATCCGGTCCTCACTGCCCGGTGACCACCTATCTGCTTCCCCTCCCTGGCCCGCTATCAGAGGCTGAGCCCAGCCATACTTGATGCCCCTTGGCCGGCCTGGCATGAGCCAAGGCTGCGGCCCTTAGTGGGCAAAGGAACTTCCACCTGTGAGCAGGACAGAGGCTGCAGGCCCCTTCTGCCACCCGCTCCCTCCGCTTCCAGGCAGGTGTGAGTCAGAGAAGAGGCAGGAAGCGGGTTTGTAAACAGTCACGCTGTTGGCACGGCACCGGGTGACAGAGCATCGGTGGTCTCACTGGGTCCGCAGCCCGGTCGCCCCCGGGGTTGGGCTGAGGAGACAGAGGGTGCCCTGGGATTTCGCTGAGCAGGTGGGCGGGGAATGGAGGTGACAGGGGTGGCCCCGGCACCGGCTTGGAAGTGGAGAAATCTGAAGCCTCACCAGCGACCGTGGTGCTGGGAGTGGCTGGGTCCAGCGTGATGCTGAGGCCCAGAAGGCTTCTCCCAGGTCATTCACTGCTCCCTGCCAGCCCACCCCGGCACTCGCCTCCTCCTCGGCAGCCTGACCCTCGCTGGGGCAGCCACAGCCCAGGGGTCACCCTGGACCATCAGTCTGATGACTTCCCTTGGCCCTACTAGGTGCCTTCGTGTTCTCTTCAGCAACTCTTGACTGCCAGGCCACCGGTCCACGCCCTTTGGGCCACGTTCCTCAAGCCGCGCTCCAGCTGGTCTGGGGCCTTCCACTCCCCACCATGGGGCAGGGCAGGCCTGGTCCCCTCCCTCCACACACCGGCTGTGCCTCTGTTAGTGCAGCGAGGTCATGTCCACCCTTAAAGGGCAGCTGCCCTCCGTGCTCAGGGTTCTAGCAGACTGTGCTCCTGCGGCTGCTTGAGATGCTTGGAGGTAAGCAAAGAACCCCTCAGGCTGCAACCACACACCCACAGGGGCCACACGGATTCCAACACATACTGCGGCTGCGGGGTTTCAAAGACATGTGGGCAGGAACACACAAAGAACACGCGTGCACTTCACGCACCACAGGACAGCATTACAGATGGGCCACCCCTAGGCCACCCCCCACGTTCCCCCCCACCCTCAGACTCGGGCGCACGCACCAGGCGCGCACAGGGTGGACGGGCTCCGGATGCACGATGGACAGCCCGGCCGGCCAGACAGACAGACGATGCTCGCCTACAGATTGGGGTCCTCGCGGCTGCACACGACGCCGGCATCCTCCTGGTGGTCGCAGTTGTGGGAACCCAGGCCGGCATGCGCGCACTCCAGCAGGTTGCGTTCACTGCCTGTGCAGCGCACGTCGTCCAGCAGGATGGGCAGCGTGTGACCCTCGCCGAACTCGGCACGCTTGGCGGCCCGCACGGCGTACGCGAAGCCCAGCTGGCGGCACACGACGGCAGCGCCCTTGGTGTCCCAGGCGTCATCGCACACGGTGCCCCAGCGTCCGCCCGCGAACACCTCCACGCGCCCGCGGCCTGGACTCAGGCCCGCGGGCCGCACCAGGCGCACGGCGCCGTTCGAGGGCTCGGGGACCGCGGTGCCCAGCCGTCCCCGCCGCCGCCCGCCGCCCCGACGGCGCCCGGGCCTCGTGGTGGGTCGTGCCGGCCACGGGGTGGGCGCGAATGGAGCGGCCGTGGGGCGGCTGCGGCGGGGAGCCTTGGTGGGCGCGGGCGCCGTGGGCCGCGGGGTGCTCTCCGTTCTCCGGATGAACTCTGCGCAGAGGAAGAGCCTGTGTTCGGAAGGGCCCCGGCCGCCCCAGCCCAGCCCACGCGACCCCACCCCACCCCACCCCGGCTCTTCACCCCGGAATGCAGACCCCGGGGAAAGACGTCCTCGTTCCGCCCTCTACTCAGACCCTGAGGATGAGGTGCCCCAAGCGTGCTTCTGGGGTCACCCTGGCCCCACAAGGTGCCCACCTGGAGCTGAATGCCAGGTGCTTCTGCAGCCATGCTGCACACGCTTGCTGGCGGCTGCTTCGTGCCTCTGCTGCTGGGCCGCTCCCCACCCCCATTCCTCCTCCCCTTCTGGGAGTCCCCTGTCTGGCAGGGGAAGGACCCTCACGCTGTAAATTCCTGAGCGCAGTGGCAGAGAAGGAGTGTCTGGGAGAGCTTCTCAGAGCACATGACGCTTTCTGGCTCCAGTCTCTGGTTTGAGGGTGAGGAAGCTGAGGACGGCTGATGGGGGGTGGGGGTGGGGGGGAACTGCAGTGGGTGGAGGGCAGGCCAGCAGGATGGGAACCAGCCTGCCCGGGGCCCCTCTGCTCAGGTGAAGCCCTCCCCTCCAGGCTCCCAAGGCTGCTGGTCCCCCTGCCCATCACAGGGGGGGCTGGTCAGGAGCTCTCTAGGTGCGGAGCTGTGGTCCACACTGACCCCCGCCCATTGACCCCTCCACAGGGACCTGGACCCATTAGGTGTCAGGGAGCTGCGGTGGGTGATTCCCTTTGTCCCTGCAGGATGTGGCCCTCACGCTTGGCCCAGGTCAGCCATAGGGCTAAACGTCACTCCACATCAGACACTCTGCCAGGCACTGCCTCCCTCAGGGGAGGTGGAAACCCCAAATGGCTCGGTTACTATGGGCAAGGATCCCGGGGCCACCGGCCAGTCTCACTTGGAAAACCACTGAGACGGGGGCTGAGAAAGGGCCTGGATACAAGACCAGGTGCAGGCTGGGGCCAGAACATGGGCCAGACGCTCCCCCAGCCTGCACCCTGGCCCCCACTCCACCCGCAGGGAAGGACTTCCAGCTCCCAGGGCTCTTGCTTCTCCTGCTGCCTTGGCTGCCTAGGCTGCCCCTCCCCGACCTCTGCAATGCACTTTCCTCTCAATCCAGGCTCAACCCTCAGCCTCCAGGACCTTCCCAACCCTCCCCTCCACCCCCAGCTCTGCACTGCTCTGGGTCCCCATGGCGCCCAGCACAACTTCTGTCACGGGGCCTGGGACACTAAACGACCCCTCTGTCTGCCCCAGCCAGGACGGGGCCCGGTCTGACTTCTTCTGTGGCCCCAGCACCCGGCACAGAGTGGGTAACTAACAGAAATGCAGAAACTGCTGAATGAGTGAATGGAAAACTCTGCCAAGGCCCCAAACCAACTGCAGCTGGAAGTAAATTCCCCAAACAGCCAGCTTCCCCAGCCTTCCTCTTCCTGGTGGGGCACCCCTTCCTCAGGGCCGGGTACCCCCCCACCCCCCCAACCTCCCCCTCTTCCTGCCCCCCACCCCAGTCTGCCAGCTGGAGACCTGCTGGGCACACTCAGCCCACTGAAGTATTTCCTTTGGCCCACAGGGCGGTTTTGAAAATTGTGAACTAGTTGCCAATATTTTCAAATCGGGAGATTGTACAATAACAACCCAAGAAGGTGGGGACCATATCTGCTTGCTCAGCATTATAGCCCCAGTATGAAGCACATATGTGTGGTGGATGGATGGATGGATGGATGGATGGATGGATGGATGGATGGATAGGCTGCTCGTCTTGAGAGCTGGAAGATCTGACAACACTGGGTCTCTCTCTGTTCCCACCTAGCTTGGACCCAGTGGAACAGCCCTCTCCTCGGGCCATACCCTCTTCAGGTGGCCCCAGATCCCATGGGTGGTCACTGTGGCTTTGCCTGGACCTCGGCTCATGAGGATGTGTATCCCTCTCTCCCCACCAAGCTCGTCAAAACAGAGCCGTCGTACAGCAGACCCAGCCCAAACGCTCCCCTAGGCGCCCTTGCACCTAGAATAACTCATTCCAGTCTTGCTCACATATAGATTTACCCTCTTTCTCCGTACCTCCCAAGAACTCTGAGAGAACCTTGCCTGGGACCAGCTATTTCTCCCTTTGCCATGCTCGTTGTGAGGCCTGCGGCCCCTTGGAGCCACCCACCATGGCCTGGGACTGGCAGACACTGCATGAGTGGAAGGAGGTTGAAGCAGTTCCACCCGCTCCTAGTATCTCCTGTGTACGGGGCCCAGTGCTGGGCATGGGGGCCAAGGAAGGGCATCCAGGCCCAGCTGGGAGCATCCACCTCTGGAAGAGGGGCGGCGGGGGTGGGTCGCAGGAACTCCCGCTGTGTCCCCTCCTTGGCGGACACTTACTTTCTTTGGGCACGAAGTGGATGAGGCGGCCCCGGACCTTCACGTGGGCGGCTCGGATCTGACACTTGCCGGGTGGTGCCCGTCTGCCGACACACAAGAGGTCATGAGCCGCACCCTGGGAGCCCGCCCTGAGCCTGTCCCCCCGACGTCACCTGCCCCCTGCAGCCAGGCAGGAAGGGAAAGGGCCGGTGTGCATTCAGGCCTGGGCACGTGTGTGTGGTAACAACAGTGGCCACTTACGGAGCAGTGACCCTGCTGCTCCACGCCTCCCAGACCCCAAGAGTCCAACCCCAGGACAGGAACCCCCTATAAAGGCCTGCCAAGTGCCCGCTCAGCCTCTGCCTGAAGAGCGGGAGGGCCGGCGGCCACTTCTAATTCACAGCATGAAGTGTCCTTGGGATGTGATTAAATGTCACAGTCCTTCTCCCCAGCCTGCCGGTCCAGCTCCTGTAACTGTCACCACAGCCCCATTCCTGCACTTTACCCTGGTCCCCATTCCCCACAGCCTCTGAGGAGGGTTTCTCTCTGCCCCTCTGGTTCTGGGATTTCTGGTGATACAGAATCAAAGGGAAAGGTTAAGTCGATCTAAAGAATAAAGTGGGGAGAGAGAGAAAGCCTCGGGGCTGGCAGCAGAGCTGAGGGCTCTGGGGGCCTTGGAGTGCGAGGTTGGAGAGGGCTGGGAGAAAAAAGAGCCTGAGAAGGGTTGCCAGGGCTATGAATTGGGTCTCCTTGGACATCTCTGAGGGACACAAGTAAGGAATGGAATCCCATTTTAATGAGATTCTGGCCGTTGATCTGTAAGTCTTTGAATGGGACCGACCCTATTCTGGGACTAACCCACGTGGGTCCAAGACTTCAATGGGTCCCAAGAGCACGAGGGGAAAGCCCAAGGGCTGAAGCAGCCACGTGACCTGGGGTGGCTTTCAGACAGCCCTGGCAAAAGAGGGAAACCGAGGAGGAACGCGGGCCATTCCCCCCAGAGGTTGAAACACAGCCCAGCTCACACCCTTCTCCAAGCTGCAGAAAGCGTGGGTTTTCTGGCTGCTTTGAACTCCACATAATAGCCACACGCTTCAGACTGACCCAGCCGGGTTTTGTTCCTTAAGGAAATTACATAAAAATTTTTGTCTTGCCAAAGGGTAGGAGATACACCAAAAAATGCCACAGAGGTTTTGTTTGGGCGGCAAAGGATGACCCCACCCTACCCCCTCTGCTTCCCATTTCTTCATTTTCCAAATGTTCTAGAATGGCGCCCCTCTGCAATATGTTGTGGATGCACAAAATTACATGGATTCCCAAAGTGAAAAATGAAAAAAGGGATGAGAGGGTCACGGAGGGAGGGAGGGAACGGGGGTCTAGCACGTTGCTGGCTCCTCCCACCCACGAGACCTCGAGCAGAAATCCCTAAGCCTCGGGTTCCCTCTGTTGCGCGGGGGCCTGAGCCCAGAAGGGTGCTGCACAGACTAAAGGAAACAGTGGGTCTCAGGCAGCATCTGGCATGAATTAGGTGATGTTTCCTTAGAGAAGCACTCTTTTTTCAAAAACTGGAAATAACCTAAATATCCAAGGGATGGATCAGGCAATCACGGTGCAGTGACTCAACAGAAAATTACGCCGCCATCAAAAAGGAGCCTCCTGAGGGTAATGTTACAATGTGGAAATGTTTATACAAAATAAGGATAAACCTACGAAGAAAAATGCAAAGATTGCATGTGTTGCTCCACAATGACATAAATCCAAAGAGGGCCTAGACCTCGGGGAGAGGAAAGGAGCAAGCGCCTATGTTTTTCTTGATTAATAGTTATGTCAGTAATTAATAGCTTTGTACTTTCAACAGAAAAGTGTGGTGAACAAGGAATGTCTGAGAAGCTGTCACAGACTAGAGGAAGCTAACAGGACATGATGACTAAATGCAATGTGGGGTTCTGTATGGGATCCCGGAGAAAAGGACACTAGGGAAAAACTAGAGACATCCTTTTGTTTTTAAAGTATGGAGTTACCTCAATTTAAAAAAAAAAAAAAAAGAAGTGTGGCACTTAATGAATAGTAATGTACCAATATTGGTTCATTAATTGTGACAAATGTACCATGATAATGTAAGATGTTAATAACAGAGAAAACTGAGTAAGGGGTATATGGGAAACTCTGTACTATCTTTGCAACTTGTCTGTAAATCTAAAACTGTTCTAAAATTTAAAAAAAGAATTAAAAAAATGTGATGGTGGGGCCCATATTTATGGGCCCCCACTGGTATCTTTGGCGCCCTCTTAGCATGAATAGAACTGGACTTTGAGGCTGGCAGATCGGTTTTGAATCCTAGATCTGCCCCTCACCAGCAGTATGAACTTAGCTAGTCACTTCCCCTCTCTGGGCCTCAGTTTTCTCATCTGAAAAATGGGCATATTAACCACAACCACCTTAAGGAGTGGTAGAGAGGGGAAATGAGGTAATGGAGGGGAGGGCTCCTGGCAGACGGTAGGAGCTGAGGCCATGACGGGGGTGGGGTGGGGGGGACTCACCTGGAGGGGTCGATCACTTTGTAGACAACCCCACGTGCTACTGTGGCACTCGGCACGCCCGTTGACATGAAGTACAGCTCCCCTTGGATAAGAAACGAGGCAAGAAGTGAGAACACTGCCTGCAATACCATCCCGGCCAGCCCCACGGCCCCACCTCAGCTCTGAGGTGCACCCCAACCTCAGTGAGCCAGGAGGGGAGATGCTGCAGGTCCGTGTAACTCTCCAGTCCCCAGAACTGGAAACCGAGGCTGAGAAAGGCATCCAGATGTGCCCAGGGGCCTCTGCAGCACAGCCTCCCAGGCTGCCGGCTGCTCTGCCTGGACCCTCCCAGGCTCTGACCTCTGGACTCTTGTCTCCTCCCTGGTGACCCAGCCCCACCTCTGGTCCCTGCCTGGGCTTCATGCCCAGGATCACACACCTCTGAGCACCAGCGGAGGTCCACAGCCCAGCTCCCCACTGACTGCTGACTCAGCTTCCTCATCCCCAAAATGGGCCTGCCTCATAGGGCTGTTGTGAGGATGAAAAGAGCATGTAGTAGATGCTCCATCAGTTTTAACTATTATTGCTGTTGTTATTGTCATCGTTGCCCAGGGTCCAGGTCCTGCCAAGTCCTTGGGGACACAGTCTCTCTCCACTGACCAGCAGACACCTCCCAGGCTAGTAGCAGGGGCAGAGGAGTTCGTGCTTCGGGAGCCTCTAGTGTGAATCCCAGCCCCTGCACTTGGCCCCGTGTGAGCTCCAGCAGCTCCAGGACAGCCCCACGCAGAGCCTCTGTTTGTAGAAATGGAATTATGAGCACCTGGTGCCACGGATGCTCTCAGGGAAATTGAGTTCTCTGCTCTCTCCCCACCCCCATCCTGCCCCCCTGGCCCCTGTTGCCACAGGTACCCATGCCCAGGAATTAAGCTTCATTATTCTCAGCTTCCAGATGAGAAAACAGAGGCTCAGAGAGGTCGAGTGACTTGCCCAAAGTCACACAACTGGTGAATGGTTAAGCAGGCCTGGAACTCAGAAACGTCTGCTGTCCCCAAGCCCACGCTAATGTAGGAGACGTGGTAGCTGGGAGGCCCAGACACAGGCCACATGTGGCTCATTGTGGTGGTTCAGCCATGCTAATACCTTCCGTCCTTGTAAGAGGCAGCGGACAGCCCTCCCAAGGATGGGGGCGGGGGTGGTTTCCCCAAGGAGAGGCCAATAGAGACAGTGAGAAGGGAGCTTGAAGGAAAGCATGTCCCTGGTGACTGGTGCAGTCAGGGAGGGCTGCATGAGGGAGGTGTTTGAGAATCAAGGCCCAGGAAACCTGGGGAATTCTGGAAGGGGACGACACTTGAGAGGTGACCTGTGCAACTGGGGTAGACCAGCTGTGGCGGGGAGCTGGGAGCTGGGGAGGGCAGGATGCCGAGTGGTCAATGGCCCCTGACCTCCTTCCTTGGCAGGCGGTGGGAGGGGGGGGGGGGGGGCGGGGGGAGCGGGGGCGGGGGGCAAGTTGGTGGGGGGAGGAATAGGCCCACAAGGTGTGATGCGCCCTGTGGGCGGGAGCAGGGCCCCTGGCAAGCAGGTCCCTGCAGGAGAGTCCACAGGCACAGCTATGCATTTGCATGTGGCTTTGAACCTTACTTCCCTTTCTGGGCTCCCTTCTGGAGAGAGGCCCTTGGGAGCAGCCACTGTCCTCTCCCTGGCTGTGCAGCCCTCCTTGACCCTATGCTCCAGGCGCTGGAGCAGCTCGGAGCTCCCTGCACATGCTGCTGCCTTGGCCTGGATGCCCTTCTCCATTGTCGGCCTTTGCCTGACCAAGCTTGAGCTTGAGGTCCTGCTCTGGGAGGCCTCCAGGGGCCAGGCTATGTCCAGTGCTCCCCACCCCACGACCAGGCAGGAAAAGTCAGCCTCAGTTTCCCCATCTGTAAAGTGACAGCATTGGACCGGGTGCACCCCAAGGCCCCATCCAGCCTTAATCTGCAGGAAACCCCCAACCCCGTGCATGGGCGGGGAGCCCCCGTGGCACTGCTAAGCCCTGCCCAGGGCCACACTACCCTCCTGGTGTCTGCGGTATGGACTGTCCCTGGAGGACCCTGGGCCAGCAGAGGTCCTTGTTTTGCAATTTGCATGTGTCAGAAGATCAAGCGGAGAGGCAGAGGCCAGAGGGAGCTGGGAGAGGTTTGCTGGCATCAGACCCCCAGGCCTCTGTGCCTCCGGGGCCGCCTGCCCAACTCACCAACATGCTATCCCTGGGCTGTCTGTCTTTGAGGGGCCTCCTCCTGGCTGTCCATCCCTTGGTGTCACTCAGAGGGCTGAGGAAGGGCCCCCTGGGAACTGCGCTTTCCAGGCCCTCCTCTGGGTCTGGGCTCCGGAGGGGGAGGCGGGTGGGGGGAGGGCATCCCCCGCTTCCAAAACATGTTAACTCCCTAATGACCAAAAGAAATGGCTTTCAAGGGCCCAGTGGGCTCGGGGAGGGTGGTGGGGTCTGAGGCTGCCCTTTTGAAAATTTAGACTCTGACGGGTATCGGTTCAACAAAGGTTTCCCAGACTCAGGCCTGGGGGCTCTGGGCACTGGGCCCTGCAGGGGACACCTCTCGAAAGGCCCCTGGGAAGGCGTTGCTTAGTAACCTGGCCAAGCATCCACCAGGCCTCACTGGGGGCCCCTCAGCTTTTGTCCGGGGACAATCCGGGGCCAAGGACAAAGGCGGGATCCAGCCTCCATGGTCCTTCTTCCTCTCCCCTCCCCCTCTGTTCCTTGCATTGAAAACACAAGTGCCTGAATGAGGGACCCACTAACAGGCAAGAAAGCGGTGCCCACCACTTTCTGAAGACAATGCGGCTTCGTTTATAGGCCCCGATACATTTGCCATCAGGAACCCAGGGAGCTGGAGGTCCCCAGGGAGGCACGCCTTCCCCCACCTGCCTGCATTTCCACCATCACAGATCCTTTCCTGGTCCCATAACTGCCCTGGACTCTTACCTGTGGGGTTACGCTATCCCTCCTGGCACCCCTGCCCAGGGTGAGAGTTGGGGAAAGGGAAGGACGGGGACCACTGCTCCCAACTTCCAGATAAGGAAATGGAAGCTCAGATGAGTGAGAACTGACACCGAAGCAAGGCTCAAGCCCTCTGAACATGTCACTCTCCAGCCAGAGGGTGATTTCAGGCCTGAGATGCCATCCCTCGAATCCCAGGCCGGAAGGACCCATGGGGTGGGGCACAGTCCCAGGCATTGGCAGCCTGGATGGAGAGGCCTCAGGAGCACTCACCAGCCTCGTCCTCCGCGAAGGAGATGATGTGTGGATAGTAGTTGTTGATGAGGCCCGGGAACGCACAGGTCTGGCCACGGCCCATGCAGATCTCGTTGTACCGCCACTGGCCTGTCCCCAGGTTCTCTCGGAGGGACATCAGACGCCTGCAAAGGAGGATGGGCTGTGGGGTCACGCCTGGCAGGGTGCCCGAGGGAACCCCACCCACCAATCCATCCATCCAATCATCTATTACCCATGCAACCAGGACCATACATAACTTGCAGGGTCCAGTGCAAAGTGAGCATTCAGGGCCCCTTGTTCAAAAAGTACTAAAAATTTCAAGACAGTAACAGCAGAGCATTAAACCAAGCATGGGCACTTCTGAGATGGAGCCCTGCGTAAGCGCACAGGCCGCACATCCATGAAGCCGGACTCAGGTGCAGGCTTTACTGAACACCTGCTACGTACCAGGAGAAGCACAGGGTTGAACAAGACCAGCTTGGTCCCTGCCCCCTCAGCTCAACCCCACCTGCTGACCAGCAAGAGGCAGTCAGCAGCTGACTTCCAGTTCAGAAGCCTCCAAGGCTGGTGCCCAGGAGTTTCCACATACTTTGGAGCTGCCTCCACTTCGGAGCGTGAAGTGGAGAATTTGGCATCTTCAGAAAATGTTGATCTTGTCCCTTACTCCCTTCTATGCCTGTCAATCACCTATTGATACTTTCAGGCCCTGCTCGGTCATCCCCTCCTCTGGGAAGCCCTCCTGACTGCCCCTGGGCTGGGCTTCCCCAGCACTGCTCACAGGCTCTCTGAGGCCGGACTCGAGTGGACCGAGTGTGGGTCTGTCTCCCTGACTTGGGTACGAGGTACTCGTCAACTCTGTTGCTTTGGCCCTGGCACAAAGCCTGACCCAGCAGAGGGGTTTGGGAAGTGTTGGCAAAATTCATTGAATTTCTGAGTTCAGGTGGCTTGGGCACTCCTGGGGGACTGCAGAAGGGAAAAAGGAGAATCGGGGTAAAAAAAAGGGTTTCATCTAGACCCATTTTCCAGATGGGATAACTGAGTCCCAGAGGGAGACGCTAAGCTGGGAGAAGGACCCAGCAACCAGAGGCCCAGGTCAGGGTTCTCTGTCAGCTCCAGCTGTAGATGCACTGGCCACAAAGCCACCCTAGGTCAGCTGCCTGGAGGAGGTAAGAACTCTGCCAGCCTTGGGCTTCTTATTTCCTCTCCCGAGGGACCCAGTTCAGCTGCCCTTACATGGAGAGGCTAGGGTGGGAATAATTAAGAACTGGTGGTCCAGTGGTTAGAATTCCATGCTTCCACTACAGGGGGCCCGGGTTCAATCCCTGGTCAGGGAACTAAGATCCTACAAGCTGCACGGCGTGGCAAAAAAACAAACAAACAAACAAACAAAAAATTCATTTCACATGAGGCTGGAAGGGTCCTTAGGTAACCAACAGATCCTTCCACCTTATTAAACAAGCAAACAAACAAACAAACAAAACACAGAAATTGAGCACGTTCTAGATTCTAAGTGCTGTATATGTATGAACAGGTCTCAAACAACCCTAGTAAGCAGGTACTATTATCATTTTGCAGATGAGGAAACTAAAGCACAGAGTGGTGAAGTAACCGGCTCAAGGTCACATGACTAATAAGCGTGCCAGGCTTTGAACATAGGCCATCTCAGCTGTACTTTTAAACATCACGCCAGGTGTATAGCTTCCCTGGGCCTCTCTGGTCCTCAGTTTTCCCCTCTATACAACAGGAGGAGATGGTCATGAGTCTCCATAAGCTCCCCTGGGGAGAGAGTTTGACCCACAGCAGGCTTGGGAGGTATGTTCTACCTCCTCTGAAACCTGTTTGGGGTGTGACTCATCCCAACCCCTCTCCCAGACACACACACACACCCTCTAGGGGCTCAGTGGGTAGAGGCAACACTGCCGTAAAGCATGGGAATCGGGCAGACCCCAGCTGGAGCCCCAGCTCCCTTCTCTCCAGCAGGGTGACCTCTCTGGCCTGTTGGCGCAACGGCAGGTCCTGGCTCCCAGGAGCCAGATGGCCCCGGGGGCTGTCAAGGGTGTTGTACATTCCCCCACCTTTCACCTCTGCAGTCCCTGCCCCCTCAGAACTGTTGTCAGGCCACTTACCCGCTCATGAAGTCTCCGAAAATGTAGAGGCCGTTCAGGTTCGGGTACTCGCAGCCCCGGTACACGTAGCCCCCAGTGACCGACTTGCCCAGTTTGTGCGGGTAGGCGAAAATCGGCAGCACATCATCTGCAGAGGCGGGAGAAGCTGGGTGAGTCTTCAGCCGGTTCCCAACAAGGCTTCTTGGGTGGTCCTGAGTCTTGCGGGGGGGTGGGGGGGTGGGGTGGAGGGTGGGGGGAGGTTCCCGAGAGGGCCCGAGATGGGGCCCCAGACAGTCAACCAGAAAGGGTGGTGTTTCAAGTTTGTAAACCGCGGGGAGGGCATGGGTTTGCGCGGGCAAGGGAGGCGCGGGCAAGGGAGTCCCGGTCGAGGGCGCGGTTGGCCACGGAGGGAGGCGCGGGCGCACAGCCGTGGAGTGGGGGGCAGATCCGGGGAGACAGGTCCTCGAGGGCGCGGGGGGCGGTCACCGAGGGAGGTGTTGGCGCACAGCTTGCGGTCGTAGCACTCGAAGCCCTCGCGGGCGCGCCAGCCGTAGTTGCGGCCGCGCTCCACCAGGTCCACCTCCTCGAACTTGTTCTGGCCCACGTCGCCACAGAAGAGGCGCCCGCGGCCCGCGCCCGACGCCGGGTCGCCGCGGTCGAAGGAGCAGCGCCACATGTTGCGCACCCCGAGGGCGTAGACCTCTGGCCGCGCGGCGGGGTCGCCCACGAACGGGTTGTCGGACGGGATGCGGTAGAGGGGGCCGCGCTCGTTGCGGTTCACGTCGATGCGCAGCACCTTGCCCAGCAGCGCCGACCTGCGGGCGGAAGAGAGAAGGAGCCGGCTCGGGGTCTCCCCGCGCCAGGGGCTCGGGCACCGCGGGGCAGGTGCGGGGACGGGGGTGCCGGGGCCCGCGGCCAAGCCAGGGGCAAGGAGAGCCTCGGCTGTGTGGCCACTTACCAGCTGGGTAACCTCATTCATTCATTCGACATTTATCGGGCAGCTTACCAAGTGCCAGGCCCTGTCCTAAGTATTGGGCATACATACCGTCTATTGCTTTGTTTCATCCTCACAACGAATCTTTTAGGTAGGTGGGTGCTATTGTGATTCCCTCTTTTTGTTTGTTTTTTCTGTTTTTTTTGTTTTGTTTTGCTTTGTTTTGCAGTACACGGGCCTCTCACTGCTGTGGCCTCTCCCGTTGCGGAGCACAGGCTCCGGACGCGCAGGCTCAGCGGCCATGGCTCACGGGCCCAGCCGCTCCACGGCATGTGGGATCCTCCCGGACTGGGGCACGAACCCGTGTCCCCTGCATCGGCAGGCGGACTCTCAACCACTGCGCCACCAGGGAAGCCCTGTGATCCCCTTTTTACAGATGGGGCAGCTGAGCTCAGAAAGGTCATAAAACATTCCCCGTTGCCACACCCCCAGGGAATGATAGGACTGGGATCCAGCCTCGGCAGCCTGGCTGCAGAAGTCCAAGCTCTTTACCACACTTTCTAATCTCCCCGGACCTTGGTGTCCTCCTGTTCCCTCTCTTCCCTGCCTACTCACAGGGCTGTGCTACAGGGTGAAAATCATACCAGAAAAAGTACTCCTATTTACAGCTTTCTTCCAGCACCTAGCGCAGTGACTGGCGTGTAGCAGGTGCTCATGAAGTGTTTGCTGAGTGAATGAATGAATACCTGCAATCAAAGTCAAGTGCCCCATACAAGAGTACAGGGCAGGGCAGGGAGAGGGGAGAGAGAGCACCTCGGATCTTAGCGGGAAACGGGAGGCGGGGGTACTTGTCATCTCTCTCATACACCCCCAGTGCCATTGCAGCATGTCAGAGAGCCAAACAGGCCTCAGAAGCAGTTTAATTCACCCCACACTCCACACACACCACCCTGATCTCAAAGATGAGGCAACCCACGTTCTGAGACGGGTCAACTTGCCAGATCCCTCAGGCAGCTCTGGACTGGAAGCGAGGCCACTCCTCGGCACCATGCAACTTCAGCTTCTGGAGCCCTTGGAGCGAGGAGACCTCAGGATGTGCCCTCCAGAGCCGCGAACAGGGTGCAGCCCTAACCTCCATGCAGCCACTGGGGGTGAGCAGCTTTTGGGTCTCATTCATTGCATAACAAAAGTGACACATGATGGAACCTACAACATGCTTAAAGATGTACGCCCTCTTCATCTGTGATTTTTTGATGCGCTTACTTACTGCGTGGTTTTCCCCTAGCTGTTAGCATTTTGGTGCACTCCCTTTGGCTTGCTTTTCAAGGCAGGACTGGTTGGTCCGCCCATGTGATGCAACTGTGTACCCCATCATTCTCACATAGCATCAACACCCAAGCTTTTCCCTCATCATTAAAGACTCCTCACAAGTATTCTCTTTCATGATGATAAAACGCTCTCCCCCGGTAGATGCCCCACAGTTAATCCCCTGTTGTGGACTTCTAGGTTTTGCCCCAGTGAGTTTCTCTCATACACTCCCGTCTGCTCAGCACCAAGCTACAGATTACTCCCTGGAGCCCATACACCACGCACCAAGCTTTGATATATAAGTGGGCAAAACTCATAACAGCAAAGTAATATTTTAAGCCCTGTCCAATTATCCACAAATCCTTAATTTCTATTTTCTCCACTTCATGTCTAAATACATCCCAAACATGAGAAAGCTGCAATGATTCTTACACTGTCACATATGAAAGCACAAGTCACAAATTGGGAGCACTTTAATTACTGTAATCAACTTCATACTCGCTATTTTTACTTTCTGGGCTGAGGAAGGTTTTGTGATTTTTGACTAAGAGAATGGAGGAGGCTGCCCTGAGAGTCCTGGTTATCCTCATCTATGTGCACGAGACTCGTGTGTGTGAGTGTGTGTGTGTGTGTGTGTGTGTGTGTGTGTGAGGAGGGGAATGGTGACAGGCCATCTACTCAAGTCCAGAAGTGAGGAACTGAGAGAAAGACAATGCTTCAATTTCTGGGCCATCTTGGGTGACCCTAGGGGCAGAAAACCCACATGCCCATCCATACAGCGCTGCTCCAACCAGCCCACACTCCCCATTAGGTCTGGAAAACACCCTTTTCCTTCCTCTGGCTCCACTGGGGCTGGGAAGACTTCAGAGAAAATCTGATCTTCCCAGAGTCTCTGTGATGTCACCTCTCAGGTACCCATGACAACGAGATCACCTTTATTCTTCTTGACTAGATGATGATGAGGACTATTATTATTCCCCCCATGGGGATTCTTCTTCTTCTTCTCTAACTGATGAGAGGAAGTGACTGGGTTCCCCAGCTATCTAGCTGCAGACTGAGCTGGGGTCCAAAGCCCTTTCTACTACCCTACACTTTGTGGCTGAGGAAGTAACCCCCCCTCCAGGATAGTATGTAAACTAGGAGTATGTAAAACAACCCACCAGCCAACCAAATCAGAACATACTTGTTTTGGGCATTTCCAAACTTTCCAAAGGGGTCTCCAGCCATCCCGCCATCTCCAGTAAAGATGTAGAGGTACCCATCATCCCCAAAGAGCAGCTGGCCCCCATTATGGTTCGAGGCTGGTTCTTCGATCTCCAGGATTATCCTAAAAGAAGATAAGCACCCCGCCCCCCCCAAAAAAACCTCAGCCAGAACACAAAACAAGATCACAGCAATAAAACCTCCTGTCCCCTGGATGCCATTTCATAGTTGGAAAAACTTTTCATATCCTTTAGAGCAGGTGATTTTTATAAGGATCTGGCAGGCTGGGCAGGAGGAATAATTCACGCCATTGTGCCAATGAGAACCGAGAGGCTCAGAGAGGTTGAGCAACTTGCCCAAGGTCACACAGCCCATAGATAGCAGAGCTGGGACTAGAACTCAGGACTTCTAGTTCTGGTCTAGCGCTTTTTCCACTCTCCCCACAGCTAGCACCTGCCCTGTTAGGATCAAGCGAAACTGTTGACCCAATCACTGGCACAACTGGTTTCTTCATCATCATAGCTACCCACACGCCAGCCACTTAAGCTGAGCACCTCTGACACACTCTCTCATTGATTATGTGCTGTAGCTTCTAAGGAGCTGGGCTGGATGGTGTGGGTTGTGCTCAGTCACACTCACTCCTCAGTAACCTCCTTTCCTGCCAGGGTGGGAACCTTCCATCATACTGCCAGCCAGCTGGCTTCCGGTTAGGGGCTTGCCAGCGGAGGATGGAAGGCAAGGAGAAGGGAGGGACCACACGTCCCTGGTTTCTGGTGCTGCCTCCAGAAGCGGTGGTTGCAGGAAGGGCAACAGTGGCTGGCAACTAGGGACTCCTGGGTTTCCAGCCAGACCTCTGGGTACCAGGAGGGGCAAAACTCAGCAGCACAAAGACCCTTTTGCCTTTTGTTCCTCTAGCTTCTCACAGGCACTCATCTTTAGGTAACCTGACCGTCCCCTTGTCCTTCTCCATCCCTCCCAATCCCTTTCTAGCCAACTCCTTGTACTAAATTCCCTCTGATCGAAATGCGTAGGCTGGTTTAGGTTTTCCAGGATTGGTGACCGACTTGCCAAGCCCTTATTAATACAGATGAGAAACCCGAGATACAGAAATGTCAAGCAACGTGAACCCAGGACTTTGGACCTTCCGAGCCAAGACCAGAAGCCTTTCTATTGTGAGGCCAACACACACGCCTTGGCAAGTCATACACAACCCCAAACTCCAGGTCCTCCATGGAGAGGACAGCTCAGGCTGTCGGTCATCCATCTCCCATTGGGGTCTCAGCCCTGAGAACGGAGACTGACAGCTGACTCAGGCAAGGATGGTCACTCACTCCTGTGGCTCTGCCCTGAGCCAGCTGTGACTACTTCGGCCCCTGCAAGAGTCAATTTCTAGGCTTGTACTACTTGTGAGGTCCCCATAGAGCCTTTGCTGAACCCTAACTCTGCAGTATATTCATCTGTTTATTTTGTGTTCCACCTTGTCTTCATCAGGAATCAATTCTTAAAAGTCACCATTGAAGACACATCCACTCTGTCCCTCTCTCTCCCCTCTGTGAGATCCATGTGATAAACTTGGCCTCTCTTGGAGAACTGGTTGTGCAGCCTCATACGAGGTCATGAGAATTATGTTTTCTCCTTTTGCCCTGGCTGCCAGGAAGCTCACAGGCAAAATCTACCTTAGACCTCACATTAGCCAGCATATTTAACTCCTTCTTTTTATAAGTTCAATGTCAAGAGTTTACAGTTTTATTGAATGCATGATGCGCTATTATTTGTCTATTTGCCCTCAGATCCGTCCTGGTCCTCCCCTTACATGCTCCACTACTTCAGAGGGCCAGCTCCTGAAAACTACATTTCCCATGCTCCTCCGCTACGTGGCCTCCAGCTAGGTTCAGCCAGTGGAAGGCACTGGCCAGAGACTGGAGGGCGGGGAGTGGGGAGTAGCGGGTGGAGAGGCAGCGGTATTTCTCCCTCTCTCTCTCTCTCTCTCTGTTTCAGGCAGTGTCTTGGCAGTCCCTGCACCTCCTACCTGGCTCCAGCTCCCCCCACCCAGGTCCACCATGGCTCTAGCTTCCACCAAGTGGCCCCAGCTCAGCGGCTCCAGTAACCCCACTTCTCACAGCCCACGGGACGGAGGCAGCTCTCTCCGGTTGTTAAACTCAGAGTTGCCTCCCCTCTTCCCCAGGTTGCTCTTTCGTCATTTCCAACACCCGAGGCGCTAATTCCCAGTATCAAATTCTGCCTATTTGAGTTACCTGGTACAGGATTTATTTTCCCATTGGAGACAGATTATGGCATGCCCTCCTTGTCAGGCTAGGTCAAACCTGTTTTGAAAACAGCTGGGGCATACCTAATACCCAGAGGGCAGGCTGGGTGTTGAGAGTAGCAGAGGCCTGGAGGCAAGGAACGGAAAAACCTGTTGGGGGAGGGTGGGGAGGAGAGCAGCCTGCCCGGGGGGCAGAGGGTCCAGGTGAGAAATAGGAGGGGGGGCCAGGTGAGACTGGGGCCTTGGGGCCATAGTGCCCTGGTAGGAGCAGTGGGTTGGGCCTGGGAGGGAGGGAGGCAGACAGACCAGGGTTCCAGCTCTGACACTTCCTAGCTGTGTGACCTAACAGTCCCGTCACCTCTCTGAGCCTCCACTTCCTCATCGGTAAAATGAGGCTGTATGAGAACCAAATGAAATGCACCATCTAAAGTACCTGGCCCAGGAGTTGGACATGTGATGTCTGTTTGGCAACTACCCCCCACCGACCCCAGAACAGGGGGTTCGGCCCCCTCACCAAGCGTGACATTCAAAATATTTCACAACTCTTGGGGGGGCACAACTCCACTTGGCCATATGTGGTCACGCCAGTGCTCATCCATGCTCGCGGCCCCGGCCCTCCCGCCTGGGCTCCCGGGAACCACCTCTCCGAGTCGTGGTCCACAGCGTTCACGTCCTCCGCTGAGACCCTGAACTCGCTGATGCGTATCCACTCGTGGAAGCCCACACCCACTGAGTAGTAGACGTAGAGCTTGCCATTGTGCCGGAAGCCGGGGTGGAAGGCGAGGCCCAGGAAGCCCCGCTCATCACCCTCCCAGGGCGAGGTGAGCACGGCCCGGCTGATGTTCAGGAAGGGCTTCTCCAGCCGCGAGCGGTCGGGCAGGTAGACCCACACCAGCCCCAGCTGCTCGGCCACGAAGAAGCGGTGGGAGCCGTCCCGGGCGTGGACCATGGCCACGGGGTTGCGCAGCCCATTGGCCACCTCCTCCAGGCACAGCTGCAGGCAGCCCATGGCGTCGGCCACCACACGGCCCAGGTTGGAGTTGAGGTTCTCGTTGACCAGCAGGCGCGGGAAGCAGTAGTCCGTGTCGTCCAGGGACAGGTAGCGGCAGAACTTGGCGCGGTTGCCCTCCAGCGTCCAGAGCTCACGGTCGGGTGACAGGTGGCGGAAGAGGCCCCGGCATGACTGCCACAGGTCCAGGCAGTAGTCCTCGCAGAGCCCGGGCACCGTCCTCAGGGGCGTGGATGGATCCTCCGCGTCGTAGAGGTGGGCCGCGTATGGCGAGCATTCCTGCACAGACAGGGATGGCTCAGGGATGCTCTGGGGTGGTCTTACCAGCTGGGTGACCTCGGGCAGGTCATCCCATCTCCTAGAACCTCAGTCTGCTGATCTGTAAAATGGGAGGATGCCATCTGTCCATTACCACCAACTGTCTCAACTACAGCAGCAGCTACATAGGACCTGTATCTCCTCGCCTTCATGCCTTCTCTCTCGCCTTGATGCTTCTGTTAGAATAGCCACACTATTACTACTCTACTAACATCAGCTTCAGGAGCTAATCTTAAACACCTACTGTGTGCCAGAAAGGATCTGAGGCATTTTTATACACTTTCCCTTTTAATATGCTGCCTCTGCCCTATACCTCCATGATTCACTCCACTTTTTAAATTTTTTAAATTAATTAACTTTTTTGGCCACACCACATGGCACGCAGGATGTTAGGTCCCCGACCAGGGATCGAACCTGCATCTCTTGCATTGGAAGCACGGAGTCTTAACCACTGGACCACCAGGGAATTCCCTCACTCCACTTTTTATAGATCCCTACTCAAGGGGCACCTCCAGGAAGTCTTCCCTGACCACCCAGCCATCACCCCCATTCCCTCCTGGCCTCTGACTCGGTTTAAAAAACAAAATCTTAACATTCCCTGATATTATTATAAAATCAGTGTGTTTTGGGCTTCCCTGGTGGCGCAGCGGTTGAGAGTCCGCCTGCCGATGCAGGGGACGTGGGTTCGTGCCCCGGTCCGGGAAGATCCCACATGCTGCGGAGCTGCTGGGCCCGTGAGCCATGGCTGCTGAGCCTGCGTGTCCGGAGCCTGTGCTCCGCAATGGGAGAGGCCACAACAGTGAGAGGCCCGCGTACAGCAAAAAAAAAATAAAAAATAAAATAAAATAAAATCAGTGTGTTTACATGTTTATTGTCTGTCTTCCTCAGAACCGAAATTCCATGAGGGCAGGAATTTTGCCTGTCTTGGGCACTGCCGTATCCCAGAGCCTGAGACCATGTCTAGCACATAGGAGGCCCACAGTGAATATCTAGGGACTGTGCTGAGCACTGACCCGCCCAGACCAGCCCTTAACAGGGAATAAGGTCTCCTCCCTCATTATTCATCTAATCATCACAAGGGCCCATGAAGGGGGACTTCCCTGGTGGTGCAGTGGTTAAGAATCCCCCTGCCAATGCAGGAGACATGGGTTCGAGCCCTGGTCTGGGAAGATCCCACATGCCGCGGAGCAATTAAGCCCGTGCGCCACAACTACTGAGCCTGCGCTCTAGAGCCCGTGAGCCACAGCTACTGAGGCCCGTGTGCCCAGAGCCCGTGCTCCGCAACAAGAGAAGCCACCGCAATGAGAAGCCCGCGCACTGCAACGAAGAGTAGCCCCCGCTCGGCCCAACTAGAGAAAGCCACGCGCAGCAACAAAGACCCAATGCAGCCAAAAAAAAAAAAAAAAAAAGAGCCCATGAGGGTGAGAGTGCTACAGATGGGGAGACCCAGGTGCGGGCCCCCCAGTGTCACCCAGCACCATCGGTCAGCATGGAGGATCTGGGTTTGATCTCAGGCCGACCGCACCCTCCCAGCACCGGGGAGGCTGGTGCATGTACACGTGTGAGTGCGTTGATTACGCTCATGCCCACATGTCCACCTGACCGCCGGGACACCTTCCTCCATCCCCTAGTCACCTTGGGCTCAGCCCCTCCCAGGCAGGGCCCTGGGGCTGTCCTCTGCTGCCAGAGCTGTTGTCCTGTGAGATAAATGAATCAGGAACCCCCCCACCCCCGGGCACCTCTTCAGACCTGCTTGACCTCACTGGTCCTGGGATCTAACGTCACAGGGCAAAACCCAACAGCCGTAGCTCACCCCTCACCTCCCACCGAGGGCATCCCCATTGATGAGACGCTTGGGACCCCACTCATCTCCCACATGGGCCCCATCCGGAATGTGGGGGAGTTAATGCCTGATGTGACAGACCTTTGAGCCCTAGGAGAAGGGAGCTGACAGATGACTTGCTCTGCCTTCCTCCTCCCCCTCCGCCCAGGATAGTCCTGATTCACAGTTAGTGTGGTTTCTTGGAACCATAGTCTTGCCAATTCAAGCATCGGTCACGTTGGGCAGCAGCCGACTCGCAACTGCATCCTTGACTGGGCTCTCCCTCTGCCCTGTGCCACTTCTGCTTACAGCGTCCTCTCACCCCAATAAGGGAAAGAGCCATGAGCTTTGCCCCAGGTTCTGCTTTCTGGGAACCCAGGCAGTGGCAACAAATGTGACCAGGCCTCTCCGAGCTTCAGGCTCCAGTGCCCCCACCTGAGAGCTGAGAGCTGAGAGCCCCCCAGAGCAGAGGCCTCAGCACCCCAGGCTCTCTAAGGGACTCCCTCGGCTCGAGCCTCTGATCTGAGCATATGTAACTGTTTATGTGTCTGATACCCCCCGCCCACCCCCTGCGTGAGCTCACCAGGCCAAGGCCTGGTCTGACTCAACGCTGGGCCCCCGAGGCATCAGGGGATGCTCTTCCCACAGCAGGGGAGGCGCAGACAGGCACACGCTCCCCCCTCACAGGCAGGGCCAGGCTGGGTTCCAACAGGAGGCCCTCAGGGGCAGAGGGTGGCAGGCTGCCCTCCTGACTGTGTTCTCAGGCTCCTGGCCAGGGGCCGTACCCTCCCTTTACATGATTGTGGCTTTTGGTCACACCACGGCCTGTCCTCCTGGCCCAACTACTGCTACTGTGGGGCCGAGGGCCACTTGGTGACGTGCTTGTGGGTCTGGTCAGTACTGCCCAGGCCCAGACAGGGAGAGCGTTTCCACATGTTCCAGACGGCCAGGCCCTGGCCTCTGTGCAGTGCCACCTCTCCCACGGTTCCCCTGGAGCTCCCTGTGAGTCCAGCCAGCAGCCGTGGGTGGACCAGGGAGGGTCTGTGTGCGCACACGCCTCATTTAGTCATTGCGAGGTAGGGTCATTGTGACTTCTACTGTATAGATGAGAATCTGAGGCTTAAAGAAGGCCAGGTGCCAAAAAGTGGCCAAGCCAAGGCTCAGACCCAGGCCTCACGATGCCCAGACCAGGGCTTTTCTCAGATTACTCAGCAGAGTTTCATTCAACGAGTGTGTACTGGGTACCGACTCTGTGCCAGGCACTGTCCTCGGCTCCAAAGACACAGTGGGGAGCAAAACAGACTTCTGGAAGCCAACCTGAGTGCCCTCCACTCATCAAAACCCCACCCAGAACTAGAGATGGAGCAGGGAGGGCCTCCAGGGAGCCAGGCTGGAATTTCAGCATCCATGCATCAAACCACCGGGTCCGGCCAACCCTTACTCATGACCCATGCACTCTTACTTACACACAATACAAACCTGGTGCCCAGGCCTGAGTAGTCCAGACCAGGAAATGACAAGAGGGTACAGCAGTCGCTGCTGCAAGGAGTTCAATCGGCAACCAGCCTCACGGTGGTCAGTGAGGGCGAGGCAGCAGAAAACCCATGGAAAAGCAACCCAGTATCACATTGCTTAGCTGTCTGGGCCTTTCAGCACAGGGGCAGACAGCCTGCCCAGATTACTGCCCCGAGGTTGCCAATGTGCCGTCACTGACACTCATGATCCATTGTCCTGAGTCCCGAAGGCTTCTTTTTTTTTTTTTTTTTTTTTTTTTGTTTTGCGGTACGCGGGCCTCTCACTGCTGTGGCCTCTCCTGTTGCGGAGCACAGGCTCCGGACGCACAGGCTCAGCGGCCATGGCTCACAGGCCCAGCCGCCCCACGGCATGTGGGATCTTCCCGGACTGGGGCACGAACCCGCGTCCCCTCCATCGGCACGCGGACTCTCAACCACTGCGCCACCAGGGAAGCCCCCGAAGGCTTCTTATGTCCACCGTCTACTCTTTAGGAAGACCAAGTCTATTTTTTTTTTGGCTGCGCCATGCAGCTTGTGGGATCTGAGTTCCCCGACCAGGGATTGAACCCGGGCCCTCAGCAGTGAAAATGCTGAGTCCTATCACTGGACAGCCAGGGAGTTTCCCAGGAAGACTGAGTCTTTGTACACAATATTCTCTTATAGGACGTTCCCTCCTCGCCCACTTCTGCATCTGGCAAACTCCTATTCATGACTCAAAGAGCAACTCAACAGTCTTCCATTACACCTCTATTCTCTCAGGGCCCTGATCCCCCAGCCCTTGTGGATGCTCCTACAGCTCTCTGTCCATATCTCAGACACAACATTCACCAAACTGTAATTCTGTCGCTTGCAGTGTGAGCTCTCCACTTCTGCTGTCACCTCCCCACTGCTCAGCTGGTCTGCTTGACTAGGACTTAATTATCTCTGTGTGTCACCCCATAGGCTGTGAGACCATCCAGGGCAGGGACCCCAGGGCCCAGCACACGGTGGGGCTTCAAGAAGGCAGGCAAAGTGATTAAGAGAGGGGTTTTGGAGTCAGAGCACACTGGAGACGGAGTCTACCATTCCCTGAGTGACCTTGGGCAATTTCCTTAACCTCTCTGTGCCTATGTCTTCATCTATAAAAGGGGAAAAAATTCCATCCTCATAGAATTATTGGGAGGAATAAACTGAAATGATGCATGTTTGTTGAAATAATGCTCAGACAATGTGGACTATCAAGAAGGCAACTCAGTGCTCCCTCCTCCAAGAAGGCTTCCCTGACTTTTTCAGGGTAAGTGTGGCCTTTCTCACTATGGCTCCACAGTCACCCTTGGGAAGCCTTTTGGCCATTCTGGTAAGTGTCTGTGTGTCTGTCTCCTGAATTGAACAAGGGGACTTTTGAGACTGAGCTTGCTACTGGCCAACTACCTCTGGGCCCAGCACCCAGCATAGGGCCAACTCCTAACAGGCTCCGAGGAAATGTCTGCCCAGTACCTGAGCCTGCAGAGCATGTTTTGCACAGACTTCTATCGGAAACCATGCTTTGATGATTTTCGTACTTAAAGAGGCCAGTTACATGGGAAGTTCGTTATGTGGACTGGCTCCCATCAACCTGGGACCTGAGCTGCCATGTGTCACAAGTTGTCTCTTCTCCCAATGACACAGGCATCAGATGGACGAGGGCAAAGCCCCAAGAAAGGGTCTGAAGGGGCCAGGAAGGACTACTGCCCTCTGGCTAAGGAGCCATCCTGGGCATCTAGAGGAGTTGTGGGTGCCAGATAGGGGCAGGTTCGGGGGGGACTTTGGGCGTAGGCATGGTTTCATGGTCTCTCTCCCCATCTGGAGTCCAAGCAGACGTGGATCCCTGAATGCCGTCATTGACTGAAACTTGTAAATAAGTTACCTTGGCCACGTGGAAATCAGGAGGTGCTGAATCCAGACGCAGCCTTGGCTTGCAGAGAATACCATCCCCCATCTAGCATTCTCCTTCCCTCCCTCCCACGAGGCCCTGCCAGGGAAATTGTGATCCAGCCTTGGGTGTACTCTCCAAGCTTGCTCCAGACATGAGGTCACTCCCAGAGATGCCTGCGGTGAGACGCTAGTGGCCATTCTACCACTGCTTGCTCAAGGCCAGGCCATACTGGGAAGGTTCCCGAGGAGAGAGGGGAGCCTCCCGCCAGGGGAGGGGTAGCAGCCCTGACCCTCCCCTTCTCCCTCCTCAGACCTGCACACCTTTGGGCCCTGGTGAGCCTGGCACATAGTAAATGCTCAATGAAAAGACGTGGAGTGGATGCATGTACTCTGCTATGTGACCAGGGTGGGAAGACCACAAGATCTGGTCCCCAGGAGTCCCCAGGCAGGTGAGCTAGGTGGACACTTGACCAGACCATTCTGGCTCCCCTGAGATGCACAGTGTGGGTGCTCAGCAGAGTCCACCAAAAGACAGCTGCCCACCCCCTTGCATTCTGGAGCTCCCCAGGGTCTGTCTCCTTGTCTGCCCCCAGCCCCCCCTTATTTCTTACCCAGATGGCCCATTCACATGGCAATGATTGTGGTCCAAGTGCCACCATGGCCACCACTGAGTTGTGTGACCACCAAGCAAGTCCCTGCCACTCTGGGCGGTCCCTGAATCAGCCTGTAGGCCCCACTCAGTCCCTGCTCAGGGCTGGGCAGCCAGTGGGGACCAAGGAGGCCCGAGAGAAACCCAGGCAGAATCGTCCACTGAGCCCTGAGTATGTGTCATTTAGTCTTCATGGCAACCCTGGGGGGGGGGAAGCTAGGATCGCCCCTGTTGTAAACATGATGCAACTGAAGTGCCGTGATGACCTGCCCAGGGCTGCAAAGCCAGTAAGTGGCAGAGCCAGGATCGAACCCTAGTATGTCTGAATCTAAGCCAGCCCTCTCGCTCCTCCCATCAGCGCCTGCCCCTGCCGGCTGAAGGCTACGACTCTGTGCTGTGTGGGCAGGACCCCTCCACCCACGGGTCCTCTCACTGTCCAGGTGCGGGGCCAGGGCCAGCCTTAGGACTTCTCAGCCTTGACCCATTGCCGGCCAGGGCTTCTGCTCAGGCACTCCGGAAGCAGGAAAACGAACAGCTAAGGCACAGTCTGGTGTGAGCAGAAGCAGGGCCTCAGCCCCCACAGGGGGAGAGGGGTTTCACCAAAGGGATCTCACTGGGGTGGTCTTGGAGGATGAGAGCGCCTATGCCTACGCCGGGTGGGAGTGCCATCCCAGGGAAAGGGCACAGCACAAACCAAGGTATGGTCTGGAATCACCTGGGACATCTCAGCACCAGGGGTCACCCAGGATCGAGCACCAGTGCACGTCAGGATCCCGGAGTACTGAGGGGCTGTCAGACAGCTCCTTCAGGTTGGGGGAAGGGCCCTCACTGGGAGCAGTGTGCCCCCAAACCCCTCGACAAACCCAAGCCCAGCGCTTTGACCATGCCCTCTGCAGGGGTCTGCGGCTCGCATCTCCCCGGGGGGCAGCGCAGGGGAGCCCCGAGCGGGACAAAGGCTTCCCACCCTGGTACTCCGACAAGGGCAGGGCTCTCCAGGGCCGCGGCACTGGGGGTCTTTAAGCGTTGCCAGGGCAGAAGAGCCCCCAAACTCCGAGGGAGTGATGATCTCATCAGGAGGGGAAACCGAGGCCCAGAGAAAGCCCAAGTCACAAAGCTAATGATGGCAAAGCCCAGAGCCATCCCAGGATGCCCGAATCCCTGCCCCGTGCCCAATTACTCCTGCGGTGGGGGTGGGGGGCCCGGGTTACAAAGCCCGTCGCCCACTCTTGATCTTCCCCCAGTGGGGTTGCCAGAGCCGACCTCCCATCTGGGAACTAGGCCCCTGGCGCGCGCCCCGCGCGCCCGCTCACCTGGCACAGCAGGTCAAGCGCGTAGCCGGCGCACTCGGCCCAAATCGCGGCGTCCACGCGCGCCGCCAGGGCCCCGAAGCGCCGGGCCAGCGCCGCGTCGTGCTCGGGAGCGCAGCAGCCGAAGGCCGAGTACTGCGCGCAGAAGCGCAGCGGCTGCGGCGGCCGGAAGGGCGGCCTGAAGTCCAGGCACTGTGGGTGCGCCGCGGCGCCGAGCGCCCGCAGCGCCAGCAGCGCCAGCAGCGTCCGGACCCCGGTCCCGGCCCCGGCCCGCCCGCCCGCCATGCCGCCGCCCCGCTCCGCCCCGGCCCGGCCCGGCCCGGCCCGGCCCGCGGAGGAAGAGGCGGAGGGAGGGCACCCCCGGCCCAGTGCGGCCCACGAGTAGCCGCCGGCCGCGCCCTGAGCGCCCGCCCCTCGCCCCGCCAGCACCCTCCCGGGGCGCCCGCCCCGCAGGGCCTGGGGTTTGGCGACCTCCCCTGCTAGGAGGTCGCCTCTGGTCGGGGACGTCCCGGCGGGACTGAAGGAAGAGGGGCGCGGTGCAAAACTCGGAACTCGGCGCAACCTCTGTTCCCGCCGTTCGGGCAGCCCCTTCCTCCCGGCCCTGGAGTCTTTCCAGTTACAATGGCAGGGACCCAGCCTCCTGGGGCCTGGGTGCGGACTGTTTCCCGTTGCCGTCTGGGACGCAGCTGGCCCCCACCCCCGGCGCTTTTTAGCGCAGGACGTGCAGGAGCCCCCCGGCCAGAGGCTTGGACCCCTGGATTCCCGGTCCTACCTGTGACTGGGCCAGGGGAGGAAGACGATGGAGCCAGCGGTTGGGAGTGCTCACAGAATCACTTAAAAATGGGAGTGCAGCCGTGTAAAGGGCTGGTGCTGTTGCCCTGGGACTCACAAGAAGTGAAACCTAGGCCCAGGGTGGGGAGAGAGGATAGGGCAGACTCTAGAATCCAACCTTGGCCCCCACCCCAGGCTTCTTCCCTTTCTGCCCGCCTGGGTCAGCAGATTCCCTGACAGCCTGGGACTGCAGGCACCCCCCGCGCCCCCCCCTGCCCACTCCTGTATACCTCCTGGGTGGGCATCCAGTCCATCCTCCAGCTCCTGCCCCAGCTTCTGCCCTGTATCACGCACCTGGGTTATGGAACCAGCTTCCCCAGCAGCCCCAGGCCTCTCCTCCCTCCCCATCGCCACCACTCCACAAAACCAGAGAGGTTTTTCTGGAAAGCAGATACCAGAGTCCTTCCCCTGCTAAACCAGGTCTGAGGCCTCTCGGAGCCCAGGGCAAGGGTTTGCACACTCTTGGGAGCAAGCCAGCCCCCTAAAAATGGACCTTCTGAGGCCCAGAGATTGTTACGGCCCCCTACAAAACTCTAATTCAAGAAATTCTGGGATCATTCTTTGAGCAACCCTGGTGTACAACACACAGAGCAGGCCAGGTCTCAGCCTCGGCTCCTGCTGCTCAGACAGGACCCCCTATATGCACGCACACACACACACAGCCCCCCCTCCCCAGAATCTCATGGCACCAAACCGCCCCCCACCCCTGGGCACTTTCCCAAGTGGACCTCGGCACTTGCTCCCCCCAGGAATGCCTTTCTCCATCTTCTCTGTCTGGCAAACTCCTACTTAGCCTTCATGGCCCCAACTCACAAACCCAGCCTGGGCAGGTCTCTTTGGGCTGCCCTGGGGAAGGGGATCTGTGTCTTTGTGCCACCCCTCACGGCAGGACTGGGGGTGGATTCGATTCTGCAGGACTGCGAGCTCCCTGAGGTCTGTGGCTTAGGCCCAAACAGGTGCCGTGTATGAGCCAGAGAGTACCCAGAAGATCAAACATCTCTAAGTATTTAAAACAAGGGGAATTTAATGCAGAGAATTGATGACCAAGAAGCCATACAGGGGACAGTGAGGCAACCTTGAGACTAGCAACAGCAGGAAGATTCCACAAGTCCCTGACTGGCGGAACAGCAGGAAATGCTACTAAAGCCAAGGGACGAGGGTCACCTGGTCAAAGCTGGACACCCAGCGGGTCTGTCTGGTGGAGCCGGAGGAGGCAATCCCTTCAGAGATTCTGCCTGAGACAGAGGGAGAGAAATTCCCTGGCTTCTCCCTTCCTCTGGCCTTCCAGCTCCTTTCACTGGCCTACCTAGCAGGCAGAGGCTGGAGCTGAAGGCTGGGAAATGCAGCCCCCAGGGGCCCTCCTGCACACGATCTGGGCCAGGGCAGAGCCAAGACAGGAGCTGAAAAGGGCTTCTGCAATGGCCCCTTCCTCCCAGCCTGGAGTCAGACAGGGTGATGATACCTGTCTTCAGTCTGCTCAGGCTGCTATAACAAAATACCACAGACTGGGTGGCTTGCAAGCAACAGAAATTTATTTCTCACAGTTCTAGAGGCTGGAAGTTTAAGATCAGGGTGCCAGCACAGTTGGGTTCTGGTGATGGTTCCCTTCTGCGTTGCAGATGGCTTTCTTATTGTATCCTCATATGGCAGAAAGAGCGATAGGAAGCAAGCTCGTGTCTTTTTACAAGGGCACTAATCCCACTCGTGGGGGCTCCACCCTCGTGACCTAATCACCTCCCAAAGACCCCACTTCCTGATACCATTGTCTTGGGGGGTAGAATTTCAACATATGAATTTTGGAGGGACACAGACATTCAGACCATAATAATAACATCAACACAGGGCCCTGGAAAGGGTGTAGCCATGAACTTTGGGGACAGCCTCCTCAATGCCCAATGTCATTCCCACAGGAGATGGCCAGGCAGACACCCTCCCCACCAACATACACACCTGGCGTGGCCAGTTCCCGAGGCACAGTCTGAGACCAGAGCATGGTGTCATGCTGAGCCCCCATCCCCATCCGGGTGGAAAACCTAGAGATTTGTTCATTAGTTCATTTAATAAATGTTTATTAAGCAGCTATGGGACACTAGGCTCGAGGCCCCTGTGCCCACCTGGCTGTTTTCTGGTGTGCTGGGCTGTCTGACCTCAGAGAAGGCCTGCTGCCTGAGGTCACGGGGAGGGAGGCTGGAGGGCCCGGACTCTGACTGGTGCCTCCACCACGGACTCACATTTGCCAGGGTCCCCAACATGGCTGTTGTGACAGGTCTTGGCAGCATGTGGGCACAGAGTCTTTGTGTTGAGACCCACTAGACAGACGAGGAAACACAGGCTGCATCACACAGCAAGCTGGTGCTTGAGAGTCTCTGGTTCCTCTCTGGCGTGTAGGAGCTTGGAAGTTGTTACTCCTGTCTTGCCAATAAGAAAGGGGCTGAACAAACTGAAAACTGGTGACTTTTCCCAGACCCATTCGAGAACTGAGCTCCGCGGGTCAACCGCCACCCCCAAATCTGGAGAGACAAATAAGTCCAGAGTCCCAGCGGTGACCTGCTCACCTGGAGCAGAAGTTGCTGGAACCAGAGCCTGTCGGCAGGCTTCAAAGGTCATGTTGCCGAATTGCTGGACGCTCAGTGCAGAGGAACTCCTGGGGTGGGGGTGGGATTTCACAGTCTAAAGGAGGGGCCATGGTTTGGGGATTTTACCTCTAGGAAGCCCTCAAGCCCCCCTCACAGCTCTTGCAGGGGGAGAGGAAAGTGGCCCTCGTGAAATACTCCCACAGTGGTCTCCATAACAAAGGCCTACTCTCCAGGATTAAAGGCTTTCCCAGAGCCTGTCCGCTACCCCACCAAGGCAGCCCCCCCAACTCCAGCCCCGTCTAACCTGCCTGTCTTACCTAAGTGGGGGACAAGCTAAGAAGCACCAGTGAATGTCATAGCCTCTGAGGCCTGGGCTCCTGCCAGAGCTGGGGGCCATGGGCTAGATGGCCTGGACGATTTCACCAAATGCCATCTGGAGCCAGGGACATTTGTAGGCGGGAGGGGGACACTATCTAAGCAGCAGGAACAAAGCTGGTTCTTTGAGCCGATGTTCCCTCAAGCCCCGTGTGATGGAAACAGTGGCGGAAGCCAGGGCTGTGGCTAAGGAAACCGGATTTTCTTCCCCAAACATTGGCTTCGTGTGTGCTGTCAGGAGATGCTTCAGGGCCCAAAGGCTGCCTCCTTGCCCATCCAGGACCCTCCTGGCACAAGAGGACACCCAATCCTGCTGTCGACTCCCCTTGTGACCCTAGGCAGGACCCTGCCTCAAACTCAGCCCCAATTTCCCTACTTCTTGAGTGGAGGTAGCGTGGAGGTGAGACCAGGCCACTGCTGGCCACTCAGCAGGCCACTGCAGCCCATTGGCCCTGAGGATTGCCTGAGGGTCCAGGCGCATTGCCCACATTTCCAGGAGCCCAGAGGGCACTGTCGGCTGCCAGAACCAGGACACACAGGCCAGAGGAACACCCAAAGCCTATACCGGTCAGACTGGGTCAGTGTGGGCAGCCGGCCATGCTTCAACTCCTGCCGACCAGACACCCACTAATTACACAGCTATTAGTTTCTTCCCCAGAGTGATGGGAAAGGCCATGGGCCAACCTGTCTGCCCAGCGGGGCCACTTGCCCTCCCTGTCTCGTTGGGGCAGCCCAGGTATTGGCTAATCCTTTCTCCCCAGGGCCACCCAGCCACAGCAGGAGAATATGCTAGGCGTCATCTCATGAGCACCGTGGGGGGAGGGAGAGGTGAGCTGGTCATTGCTCAGCCACCCGGGAAGCTGGACTACCGGGAAGTGTGATGTGGATCACGGCCGGGCAAAGGGCCTAGGGCCAGAAGAGGCTTTTGTAAACTTTCACACCTACAGGAAATTACACAGCACAGAAGAAAGAACACCCAAGAACACACCACCAGACTTTACCCGTGTTAATATTTTACCACAACTGCTGTAGACGTCTTAAGTCTTTTCTCAAAACAAGAGGAACACTGAGCCACAGTATGAGAGGCGACGTGGGTTAGTAATCCAGAGCGTGGCCTCTGCCGCTTACTAACTGTGTGACTTTGGATGGCCCGATTAACCGCTCTGTGCCTCAGTCTACTCATCTGTTAAATGGGCTGGTAGGTGAGCCTGTTAGAAGAGTAGCTGGCACGTAGTATGTACTCAGTACAGACCTAGTCGGCTCCCACCCCCTGCGCCTCACATCAGCCTCATGGCCTTTTCCTCTGCTCCTGAGGGAAGCTTCTCCTGAAGGTGGGTGCGTACAGGCACCACAAAGGATATAGAACATCATCTAACATCTTCTTAAACTTGCTACGACTGAGCTCGTGCTGTGTACTTTTCCTCCTGTGACTTGCTTCTTTCCCCTCACCCCGGTGTTGGAGACATGTCCACGTGGATCAGGGTGCTCGCTCATCGAGCTGCCACCTAGGACCACATCGGACCATCAGGGCTCCCTTCCGCCTATCTCGCTAGTCACCAAAAGGCAGCTCAGGCCGCCCGCGAAGACCTGCTCACCTGCCAGTGTGCTGGTCTCTTTTCAAAACATCTATGTTTAATTTTAAACTTGGAAGAAGAAGAAAAAACCAGAAGACAGAAATAGCGTTTATTGAAGACCTGCAGGGGTGGGTGTTGGGCCTTTGTCTGTGCCACCTTGTGCAGGCCTCACACAGCACGGCTGCACACATGAGCTGTGTGCTGCCAGGTCTCAGGCGCCAGCGGGGGCCACACGGACCCGCATGCCGCCTCCACCCCACCCCTGTGCCTGCAGGATCCCCGGGTCTCCCCAGTTGCTCCGAGTCTCTGGGGGTGCGGCATGAACTCAGGGGCAAGCTTGTTGATGTCTCGCAGCCCTCGAAGACCTCCCTCCCCTCTTGCCTGTACCAGCCCATGCTGCCACTGAGGTCCCCGCCACATGCAGATGGAGACACTGAGGCACGGGGTGCTGATGACAAGGAATCACGATGGGGTCAGGACATGGCGGGGCCAGGATTTGAACCCAGAGCTCAGTGTCAGGATGCTTCCCGGAGGCCCTGAGGTTGAAGGCAGCAGACTCTGTCACCTCAGCCTGCTTCCTCCCTCTGACTGGCTACCAGCTGTGTGGCCTCATCGCTCCAGCCCCGTCTTGTTATCCCGCTGATAAATCAGGCGGAGAGGCAGCAACTGCTTGCTTATCACCCCTGTGGCTTTGGTGAAGCCTCCAGTTTAATGAACTAGCCCCAGCCACACTCCAACCCTCTCCTAGGAAAGGGTGCTCTTGGCTGGTTCTCAGGGCCCTGGCCCTCTCGGGCAGCACCTCCAGCCTGTGGCCTGGGTGCAGAGAGGCCAGCGGCTGGGGCGGGATGTTAACTCCAGGCTGAACTCGGAGCCACGATGCAGAGGTGGCCCCAGGAGCCGGTGCCAGAAAGGGGGTGTGGAGAGGGTGGCCGTGCCGACGGGATCGGGCTCAGCCCTTGGATAGCAGGTTCCCTGCGTCAAGGAATAAATAACCCTTTCTTTAATCGGAGGGGCCCAAGGACCAACTTGAAGGCCGAGGGGTGGGAGGCCGAGAGGAAAGTCGCCCGGACACCATACAGTCCTGGGCTCAAATCTGCATTCTGTTTCTAAGTTGACCTTGGAGAAATCCCTCCCTGAGCCTCAGTTTTCTCATTTGCACCACAGGAAGATGGCCCAGCTGTTCTGGGGGATTCAGATTTTAAATGTTCTCTTCTGATGTTTCCCATGCTCTGTTCTGTAGAGTATGGGTCCCGGGCGCTCTTATCAGGGGCTGGGCTGTGTGGGGTGCCACAGTCAGGTGAGTTTGGGAAACACCACATTCCAAGCCTCTCCTAGAGATTCGGGATGTACCTCTGCATGCTAAAGGCTCTGAGAAGTCCTGCAGCCAAAGCCTGGTTTATTTATTTGCTCAAATAAGACTTCATAGGGACTTCCTCAGTGGTCCAGTGGTTAAGACTCAGCGCTTCCGCTGCAGGGGGCGTAGGTTCTATCCCTGGGTGGGGAACTAAGATCCCACGTGCCGTGCAACTTGGCCCACACAAAAAAAGAAAAAAAAAAGTAAGGCTTTTTTTTTGGCCACACTCTGCGGCATGTGGGATCTTAGTTCCCCGGGCAGGGATCGAACCCATGCCCCCTGTATTAGGAATGCCAGTCTTAACCACTGGACTGCCAGGGAGGCTAAAACCAGGACCCAGACGTAAGGCTTCTTATTTTTCCCAGCACACATGTTAACACTCTTCTAGTCTGTTGCCTTGATACATCTCTAAGTCAGAACCCTCACATCTCCACTTCCTCATCTGTAAAAACGAATCGCATTCTCGCCCTAGGAGGAGTGGATAAGACTTAGGTGGGAAATGCAATGGAAGGGCCCCCAGAGGGAGGCTGGTAGATCATGCCCCTGCCCCCCAGCATCTCTAGAGCACGGGCACCTCCTCTCCCAGACCTAGATAGAGGCTAACCCACGCTCCTGCTCAGAAGCCCTGGGGAAGATGTTCCCACATGCTGAGCACACTTCCCCTAGGGGTCTGGGGCTGGGAGATTTTTCTGGAGCAGACTGTGAGAGCTTCTGCCTTCTGGGAAGCCTCCTTTCCTCATCCCGAGGTTCCGTGAGAAATAAATGCCAGCTTTGCTCCTGTCCTGACAGGCTCCCAGCAGTGGGAGCTGCAGCCTTGCTCTAGGACAGACCTTAACTCCTCTGGCCCACTGTGGGCTGTTCAGTCGTGTCCTGGAAGTGCAAGGAAGGAAGGAACGGCAACCAAAAGACATCAGGGCACTTGTTTCAAAATCAAAGGTCTGGGGAAAATCCTAGCATGCGGATGTCAGCTGGAAACCAGGCTGTCATTTTATAGACAGGAAGGCTGAGGCTACCTGATCTCCTCTGCCTTCCCTCTGCTTCCTGGAAGGACAGTGGCCCCTGGAAAGAGTCCGTGAAGACAGCCTCCCTCACCTGATGACCCTGGACTTGGTAAGTGGGGTAAGTTAAAGCTGTCTTAGAACTTTTGCCAGGTGTCTCTTCTCAATCTGCCCCTCCTCTGCCCAGAACCCATCCACAGCGCCTGTATGGCACCCCCAGAACAGTCTGCACCCTAATGCTGGCCTCAGGGAGCCCCTGGCTGGACCCAGATCTGACTCATCCCTCCCAATCCTGCAGGTCTCAAGCCATAGGGGCCCACAGTCCATTGGTTGTGACATGGCTCTGGGGTCCCCTGGCTTGGGATGTGTTGCAAATAGTTCTGCTTAGTTACTTTGGGGGGTCTGCCTGACAGCATAGATTCTCCCTTAGGTGTCCCCTACAATGCCTGGCAACTGATGCTCCCCTGAGGCTTCAGCTGAAGCAACAGAGGGCTTGATAGGTGCAGGTGTGCTGGGCTTGGCTCACCCATACTCCCCCTCCAGGGTCGTGGGCTGCAGCATCTTATAGGGCTTCCCTGGAGTGGCTGCCTTCCCCAGTGTGCTCCTAGCCCCTCATGTGTGGCCCTCCTGCCCCTAGAAGGCTCCTCATCCATCCAGTCAGGCCCACCCATCACTTGGCTGGACACGGCCAGACTTGCCCAGGTGGGTCCAAGTCCCAGCCATGGATAGAGCTGAGACCCCAGATGGAAACCTCTCTCCACCCCTCTCCCCCTCATCAGTAGTTACATTCAAATATGTGTATATGCATATATATTCATATATATATATATATATATATATATATATTCATAGTGTGGATTTGGAATAATGTAAATCCCGTGGCTCCATCCTGTCCACTCACTGGCAGCGGCCTGGGTGGGGCAGACCCATCTCCTCCATCACCACCTCTGGCTCCTCTCACCCCACAGTGTGCGTCAACCATCATCTTACTTGATACAGCAACCTCCTAGGGCGAGCATTATTATTAACCCATTTTACAGATGAGGAAACTGAGGCTCCAGGATGTTGATACTGAAGACCGATCAGAGGCACTGGATCAGAACATGGCAATGCAAGGGCATTTCTGTAGACACTGGACAGGAGGAAGTGGGGCAAGAGGATGCAACAAGAGGAATTTATGGGTACTGTGAGCGGATGGGGGAGCTGGGCAGCAGGGCCTTCTCCCTGTTGTTACAAACAGCTGCCTGCCCTGTGTGTGGTGGGCGAGTCCTGTATTGGCTGGGGGCTTGTACACAATGGCCTCAGAATCCCACCTGTTGCTGGGATTCCAAGAAACTGGACTCTGAGTTTGTTGGAGGCTAAAACCAGGACCCATGGCTCCAGGGGGTGCTCCGCCAGTACTAAACATCCAAAAAGGTCATCCCAGGAGAGGGAGTTTAAACCAGGGAGATATGTTTCTGTCCACAGAGAGAGGGTCTTTCCAGACTGGGAGCTGACCCGTTAAGGAGTAAGCTTCCCATTGCTGGAGGCGTGTAAGTCAGTGCTGCTATAACAGGGGGAAAACCCGATCACTTCCAAGTTCCTTTCTGTCCCTGAATCTGTGAGTCTATGAATGTTTAGATCTTTCATGTACTTTATATATATATTTATTTATTTATTTATTGGCTGGGTTGGGTTTTCGTTGCTGCGCGCAGGCTTTCTCTAGTTGCGGTGAGCAGGGGCTACTCTTCGTTGCGGTGCGAGGGCTTCCTATTGTGGTGACTTTTCTTGTTGCGGAGCACGGGATCCAGGCGTGCAGGCTTCAGTAGTTGTGGCACGTGGGCTTCAGTAGTTGTGGCTCACGGGGTCTAGAGCACAGCCTCAGTAGTTGTGGCGCACGGGCTTAGTTGCTCCGTGGCATGTGGGATCTTCCCGGACCAGGGCTCAAACCCATGACCCCTGCATTGGCAGGTGGATTCTTAACCACTGCACCACCAGGAAAGCCCCTTTTCATGTACTTTTAAGTATAGGCAATATTTCTATAGAGTTCAAAAACCAGAAAGCACAAAACTAAACCAGTGAAAAGGGTCCCTTCCCACCTATGCCCAGGCCTCAGGTCCCTTTCTGGAAGCCATGGGTGATAGCAGGTTCTGTGCCACCCTCCGGAGTCTGTGTGTGCCAGCACACTCGCTCTTAATTTTTCAAATAAATACGTGTTCGTGTTGTTTTTATTTGTACTCTGTCTCTTGCTTGTTTCTCTGATGATGATTCAGGACAGTCCCCTCCAGGTGTCCACATGTATAAAGTGGGGGTAACCCCTACCTCATGGGGTTGTTGGGAGGTGACCTTTCCCTGGTGACACCCAGCAAAGCACCTGGCACGCGTTCAGCTTCCTGAGAATGGTCCTATGTCAGAGGGTGTCCGAGAGTGAGCCAGCCCTGGCCTGCGTGGCTGCAGGAACTCCTCAGGCCACCAGGGGGCCCCATGGAGCGGCCCGGTCCTGCCGGTGGCCGCACCATGTCCCGAGGTGACCAACACAACACCGGAGGCTCCTTGGCGGGAGGGAGGCACCTGGGCTGGGATTCAGCATCTTGAATTTCCAGGAGCACTGCCTCTCCCTCCATCCTGTCACTGTCCTCCTTGTCCAGGAATGCAACGGCAAGAAGCAGAGGTCACCTGTGACCCCGCTTACCTCTCCTGAAAAGAGCAACAGTTTTCAAGTCATCTTTTTGGGTTTTTTCATTCAAAGACAGAGAGGAAGAGGTTGTCCCATGCACAGCCACAGCCCACCTGCCCCGTCCCGTCCTAACCCCTTAGCACCTGGGCCCTCGGCCGCTCCTGGATGCTGGGACCCCAGCCTGCCTTAGCAACGCTCCCTGGGGACCTTGGTCCCTGTGGGACCTCGTCACCTTCATGCTGGCCATTTGCTGAAGGAACCTTGCAAATCCACCCTCTCCTCCTCTTTGCTCGTGCTGGTGCCTCCCCACTGGGTGCCCCAGGTTTCCTCAACCCTGTGTCTGTGAGCTAGCCTTCTGGGCAGCCTGCAGGCCAGGCACCCGTCCTGCTGGGAGCCTGCAGGGCCAGCTTTGGGCTGACACAGGCGCTGGCGCTGGGTTCCCCATTCGGAGGCCGCAGACTTGGTCTCTAAGCCCAGAGCTGGGGCAGCTGGGCGGGCTGTGTCCCAGAGGCTGGAAATGGGTCTTCAGCAGTTTCTACCCCTGTCTCTTGGTCCCAGATGCAGGACAGACCAGAACAAGATGGAACTGGAATCCTGGCTGGAGCAGGGAAACAGGGAACCTGCTAGGCAGGCTCCACCAGGGCCTCTCGGCTCCATGGGAACCAGGGGGCCTGAGGGGCTCAAACACACGGGTCTGGGCCCCCAGGGACAGCAAGCCCTCTGGCTTCACCAGGCCAGAGCCGATTCCCCCTGGGGCCACAGGGCTGTCCCAGCCACACATGGAGACCACCATGCCACAGGGTCTATCACCATCAAGTCCCGTCTTGGTGAGCCCACCTCTTCTCCAGCATCAGGGCAGACAGCCCCTTCCAGCTGACCCCACCTGGAGGGTCAATGATGCAAACGTTTATTGGACACCAGCGCGGGCCAAGCACACTTCCAGCCCGCAGTCCTCACAATGACCTTGAGCTTTGCCCTGTTGTGCAGATGGGGAAACAGAGAAGCAGCTGAAGTCACTTGTCCAGGGTCACACAGGGAACAAGCAGAAGTGCCAGGATTTGAGCCCAGGGACCGTGCGCTTGCCCAGCAAGATGCACTGCCTTTTGGAGCAGGGTTACTTAGCTTGCCTTGGGGGGTAGGTCTGGGGGGACTCTGCTTTATGCAAACAGTGAGTGCCTCTGGTTGAATGTTCAGGGTTCCCATCCATGAATCTCTGCTGTACCCATCACCAAATGCTTCCAGGAGCACATGGGCACTGAGTGGCTGCCCGAGTCCAGGATCTGCCAGAGGGTGGGAGAGACCCCATGGTGTTGACCCAGCCTGCAGACTCAGGCTGCATGACGGGGCCTCACATCTTCAGTGTAGTCCTGGGGCCAGATGGGACAGGACTCTGCCGAACCCTGGACACCAGCCAGGTACCTGGTCCCAATGACGCAGCCACACAGACCTGCTTGCCGAGGGCACTGCTCTCAGTAATAATAATTACAACTATTATGAGTATTCTATTGTGATGATGGTAATAACCTTGGAAGCAGCTTTGGCGTGGTGGCCAGGAAACCAGACTCTGTGTCAGGCAGACTGGCACACCTTGGCTGCAAGACTTTCTGCCAGTGATGTGGCCTCCCTGACCTCAGTTTCCTCCTCTGCAAAGTGGGATGAGGTTGTGGAGAGGTGTCAGTTCCCACGGGCTGCCCGGGGGTGGGGCTGCCCAGGGCAGAGTCCCGGCCAGCCTGGTGGGGACTGAGTTGCAGCCACAGGAAAGGAGGCCCCGAGATGCTGCCACGTGGTGGAGCCTGAACCCACCAGCAGTCCAGGGAACCTACAATTCCAAGTTCCGTGGGCTGCAGCACCTGCCTGTCATCAGCAGACGCCCTCGGCTGTTGGCTTCTGCACTTCATCCTCAAGGCAGGTTTCACTAGGTCAGGGACTAGTTTTTTCTCCAGGCTCCTCTCTGTTAAGCAGATTTGAAATGGATGGGCTGCCCATTTTATTTATTTATTTTTATTTTAATTTTTTCGGCTGTGCCGCGAGGCAGGCGGGATCTTATTTCCCCGACCAGGCATTGAACCTGTGCCCCCTGCAGTGGAAGCGTGGAGTCTTAACCACTGGATGGCCAGGGAATTCCCTGGACTGCCCATTTTAGAGATATGGTGACTGAGGCACACGGGAGGCCGAGGGCTTGCTTCGGATCTTAGAGAGGGGCCCAAGGCCAGTAGTTCAAGCAGGGATTCCGAATTTGGCCTCCTCTGTGTAGTGAACTAGGCTCCTGGGGGAAAGAAAAAGGGACACAGATCACAGTTGCATGAACATGGGGGCGAGAAGGGAGTCGGGTGGCTTACAGAGGCCACCAGTGCTGTGAAGAAACTCACGCTTACAGGCCAGCTGCTCCAGCTGCCACCAGCCTTCTCTCCTCAGGTCCCAGGATGGGGACACGGGGGAGGAGAAGCCAGGTCCCACTTCTGCCACTACCAGGGTCAGAGAAGGGGCAGGGTGTCCCCAGGTGGGGAGCTGGGGCTATAAATGCCTCATCCTGTGTAAGTTGATAAGGAGACCAGACTTGTCCTTTACTGAGCCCTTCTGCCCAGACACCGTGTCACCGGCTTTGCATGCCTCCCGTCGCCACAACAGCCCCTCGGGGTAGGCACTGTTGCTACCCTATCCACAGGTGAGGTGAAATCCAAGAGGTGAAGTGACTGTTTAGGCCACATAGCTGGTGGAGGGCGGGGTTGCCCTGGAACCCAGGTCGGGGAGTCCCCAGGACCCTTGCATTGTCTCATCTCACGCTCCAGGGAGCCCCCGTGCCAAGAAGAAAGAGGAACAGCTGGGTGTTGAGAACAGAGCGAGGTGGAGAGTTAGCTCTGGGCTCAAATTCTGGCTCCGCTAAGCCCTTGTTCCGAGATCCCATCCCCTCGCGTGCAGGCACGAGTAACTCCCCCGCCTCGCCAGGCTGCCTCCCAGACTTGAAGGCAGTGCAGGGGTGCCCAGCTCACGTAGTGGATGCTCGTTAACAGTACGTTTCCATCTTCCTTTCCCTTGATAATAAAGCACTTAGTAGGTGCTCAATAAAAGTTAGTTTCCAACTTCCTTTCCCTCAGTAATAAAGCAAAGTGTTCCCTCTCCCAGACAAAATATTTACATTTTAGTAGAAGCCCTTGTCTTAAGAAGGAACGTGAGGGATGGTGGAATTCGGGGCGGCGGCATGCTGTGTCAGGCCAGGAGGCGGCCAGGAAAGGCTCTTCGCGAGCGGCCCCAGGGAGGCTGGCGCTGCCAGGGTCCTGCCCTCCTCCCCTGCCAAGCGGGGTTATCATCATCTCAGAAGCACCACTTCTAAAAATCACCCACATTCTCCTGAGCTGAGCTCATTTCACAATCTTGAGATAATAGAGAAGGATTTCCCTGGGCTCATACATACCTCTGGGAATCGTGGTTCTCAGAGCCAGCCTCAAAGGGAAACAGCAATTCAAAGAAATACAGAATAAGGCTGCTCCAACACCATTCATCCCTATTAAATCACACACAAACACACACACACAGCCGTACATCATTAAAATGATAAAAGCCAGTGCTGGCAGCTCTGTAGGAAACAGCACACCCAGGAAGGCTAGCATGTTCTTCCCCAACTCTGCTGCCTACAGAAATGGGGAGCCCGCTTTCAGGCCCAGCACATGCATCTCCTCTACCACGAAGCCTTCCTAGCTTCTCACTGAAATCACTGCTCCTCCCGGCGGCTCCCATAGCACATTAGTCTTATTTAAGGCGTGGCTCTCTGTCCCCTTCTCTAGCCCCAGCCAGGCTGAGAACTTGATGACAGGGACCGTGGCACCTGGCTCATTCAGCCAGTGAACACAGAGAGCCCGCCCCACGCTGCGCATTTTGCCCACGAGATCTGTGATCCTCAGTAAGCCTCGACCCAGCGAGCGTCCTCATGGGACAAATGAGGACACTGAGGCTCAGAGAGGTTCAACCGTTTGCCTAAGCCCAGCTGGCCCCGAGCCTGGGCTCTTTCAACAGTACAGAGCTTCCTCTTCAGGTGCCGGGCCCTGCCTGGGCTTTGGGAACCCCGGGAACCCCAGGGTGTAAGTGGGGGGCTGGGCAGACAGGGCCAGCACTGTGCATGGGGGCCACGACCAGAGAAGCCAGGGGCCGGTGGGAGCCTGATGGGTTGGGAGTGGGGTGTGGAGATGGACTTTACAGACCTGTGTCCTGGCGTGGGAGTCAGCCAGGTGAGGAAGAGGGACAGGGCTTCAAAGGGACAAAGGGAACACTGTGGCCCAAGGCATGGAGGTGTGACAGATAAGAGTGTGTCTAGGGGACAAGCTCTTTATGCTGTGCTTTTAGAGGAATGGAAAATGTAGGCTGCAGAGCAGAGCAGTTAGGAGGGAAGTCATAACTCCCTGGACAGAGTGACCCGGGGACAAAGTTCACCTTGTAAATCAGTGCAATCGGATATAAGAGGGTCTCTAAAGATGGGCCATAGGTCTCTGCCTTCAGCTCTGTTCACTTCCATCCAGGATCTGCATGGAGCCACAGGAGGCTTGCTTATCAGATGTGCAAATGACAACGCCCCATGAGAACACAGCATTTCCAGGAACCTCAGCAGGTGAAACAAGGCACTGAAACCAACAGAATGGAATTGAACAAGGAGAGCCAGAATAACCTGCCTTGAAGCACAAAAGGTTGTATGCACAGACTGACATGGTATTGGTGAGGCTTTTCCCCCCAAAAATTGTCTTTAAAATGGGCATCTCCTGTGGCTGAGATGGGGAGACCTGTTTCCTGGGCTTGCCCACAGAAGGTTCTTGATAAACTTTCTGTGGTCTGTGGGACCCAGACGGCTGTCCTGTGCCATCAGGTGTCCTGGCCCTGGGAGAGTCCTTCAGAGGAGGCAGCCAGCGGCCTGGCTCCAGGAAAGGCATCCCCAGCGATGCCTGTAAGGCTCTCCTACCCCTCACAACAGCTGGGGTTGGCCTAACCCACATAAGCCCCCAGTCCCACCCAGGGACAGCCATTCCCGCTGCCCAGAGACAAAAGAGGGCCACGGCCGGGTGAATGGAAACTCTGGGGCAAGGCGACAGGAGTACCTCCTTTCCTGTGGGAGTGGATGGACGGTGGCTACCTGTGCCTGTGATGAAATACAGACAATGCCTGGGAAAACTGGTCAAGGGGAGACTCAGGAAGCAAGGCAGCCTGGCGCACAGCAGGTGCTCAGTAAACAGTGATGAGTCCTGAATGAGTCAGCTATCTTCAGATCACCAGGCAAGCCAATTTAGCCCCTGTGCCTCAGTTTCTGCAGCTGTAAAGTGGGTATAACATCCAGAGCAGAGTAAGTACTGGGCAAGCAGTGGCATAGGCTGGGCACACAGCCCAGGAAGACCCTTCTACCCAGCCAGTACAACCTCTAAGCCTCCGAGAGATGGTCCATGCTGCCTTAGCTTGTGCACCTCCAGGGACAGAGAGCTCACTTCCTGGAGTCTGAAACAGAGCAGACACCAGCCTGCCTTCAAAGAATTCATAGTGGGGGGTGTAGAAGGGAGCACACTAGTGCCAGGCTCTGTAGGACCATGGACACTGAGAGGCTGGCCTCATAGGGCTGACTCCTCCTGCTCCTATTAGAGGCGTTCCCATAGGGGTGGGCCAGAGTGTCCCATAGGTGGGCCCTGGAGGCGTGGCCCCCACCTCAGGCAGGTCAGAGGGGCCGGGGGCCAGAAGCCCTTCGCTGTCTGAAAAGACAAGGAATGGTCAGCCCACTGGTTTCCAGGCCTTCTTTCTGGCCTCTTCCAAAGCTGCTGACAGATCTGCCTCCCCAGGGAGGTGAGGGATGGTTATCTCACTTCCTGTGACCTCCACGGAGAAAATCCATCACCTGCTGGCGAACCAATCCGGGCGGGCCCCAGAAAGATGGCATTGAGTCACCTGGGCCTTCGTTGCTCTGAACGCGTCAAGCCGGTAATTAGCTCTTACAGGAAAGGGCCAGATCTGTCATTTTCCTCCGGAAGTGCCAAGGGGGACTTGCCGGCTGCCGCTCCTTGAAGCCAGAGAAAGGCCGGATCCTCATCCCGGCGCTAGACTAGATCAGGGGTGTGGATAGGAGCGGGAAAACATCCATCCTTCCGCTCAGGAATCCCACTTCTGGGAACCCATCCCAAGGAAACAATCCGACAGGAAAACCAAGCTGTGCACAAACACGTCCCCACGGGAGTTATTTACAATAGTTCAGCCCCGGAAAGAAACCTCGTGTCCAGCAGTGGGGGAGCAGCCAAGCACCTCTGCTGCTTAAATATCACACCCAATTGTGAAACTGGGTGAATTGGGGAGTGGTGCTTGGAGGTCCTGGATCAGTCACCCTGCGATTCCTGATGGCCCCATCCCCAGCCCGGCCCCATCAAACAGATCAACTCCAGGCTTTACCCCGAGGTGGTGGATCAGAATCTCCAGGGAAGGGGTCTGGGTGACAAGTGTCCCACGTGATTCTTATCACCAGGCAGGTGTGGGAAACCCTGCTCACAGCTAAAACTGCAACTTCAGCAATGCATTTATTTAAACCTTGGTAAGTCTTAGTTTTTGCATCTGTGAAATGGGCCTAGCACCGGGTCTGCCCGTGGGATGCTGGGAGGGTTAGTGAGATTATGGACACGATGGCCCCACTGAGATACGGGGCTCTGTGAGCTGCTGTCACCACTTATACAGGCTATGTGTCCCTCTTCCTCTCCCCAACCCTGTCCTATCACCACCAGGGGAATTTACAGCTGTGCATTGCACCCAGGCCACACAGGCTGGTTTGAGGACATCCAGTGCCGAGGGGTGTGGGAAGGCTGGTGTGATGTTTCTGCGGGGTCTTCTCCCTGCTTCCCACTGCCCGGCCGGGCTCAGTTCCAGTCAGCGGAGGGGAGGAGGGAGGCTCTCGTGAGAGCACGGCCAGCCCCGCGCACCAGGGTGTGTCAGGCTCCAGAAGAGGGAATGCCGCCACCCTTCCCATTCCTTTCCTACCTGGGCCCCCAAGAGCCAGGGGTGTTCCTGGGGGTTTCTGAGCCCCTGCTCTGTACCCAACCTGGTCCAAGCATTGGGAGGGGCCCCGTGGAGGGAGGCTCCTGAGGGAAGCAGCTGGGCTGAGTTCCCAAGAATCTTCCAGAGCGAAGGAAAGGCCAGGCAAAGGCCTGGGGCTGTTAGCTTTTCAGCTGAGGGAACAAGGCTAAGGTGACATTAGGGAGGTGGTCGCACATGCAGGTCCGGAGCTTCGGGTCCTAGTGGGTTTATTTTTATTTTATTTTATTTTATTTTTGTGTGGTATGCGGGCCTCTCACTGTTGTGGCCTCTCCCGTTGCCAAGCACAGGCTCCGGACGTGCAGGCTCAGCGGCCATGGCTCACGCGCCCAGCCGCTCCGCGGCATGTGGGATCTTCCCGGACCGGGGCACGAACCCGTATCCCCTGCATCGGCAGGCGGACTCCCAAACACTGCGCCACCAGGGAAGCCCTATTTTTAATATTTTTTCATTTTTAAAAAATTTTGGCCACACCGTGCAGCCTGCAGGATATTAGTTCCCCAACCAGGGATCGAACCAGTGCCCCCTGAAGGGAAGACGGAGTCTTAACCACTGGGCCACCAGGGAAGTCCCCTGAGTGGGTTTAAAAGGCATGAGGCTATAGAAGCAATTATAAAGCCGGGCTGGGTGTGCCTCTCCAGGCAACCAGGAGGATCTAGGTGCAGAGTCCAGGGAGGGTGAGGGTGTCCCACTCCTTGGGTGGATGAGTCTCTTTCTTCCCACTAACTCTCGGTATCTCCGTGTGTTCACTGGAGGGGCAGGACCAGGTTGGTGGTCCTGAGCCACTGCGTATGCTCAAGGGGCATTTTTGTTTTTGTTTGTTTTTTGTTTTTTCTTTTTTGCCGTGCCATGCGCCATGAGGGATCTTAGTTCCCCGACCAGGGATGGAACCACTCCCCCTGCAATGGAAACGTGGAGTCTTAACCACGGGACCACCGGGGAAGTCCCCCGAGGGGCCCTTTTGAATCTTAAGAGTTTGGGGCTACAAACCTAGATAGATTGGACAATAGCAAACTCGTCAGCAATGAGCACGACTCGGAGCCCATCTCAGGAGCACGGAGACCCCGGGAGCCACCCCTGCCCCCATTGGCTGCACCTTCCGTGTGGAGGTGCCTGTCCGCTGCCCTGCCTGGCTCTCTCACAGCCCCCAGGACGCCGCATCTAAGTGCAGTCCCAGCTGATGCCAGCCCTTCCTCTTTGGCAGCTCGACAGGACACCCCCCACCTGCTGGGCGAAATGCTCCTTCTATCGGACACTGGAGGTGGCGTGTGTGACTACATATTAGGAAAGATGAACTGTAGAGTCGAGGGAAGAGTTTGCAGCCTCCCTGCTGAGCGCCTCCAGGCCAGGAGGGGTGACTCCGGCCCTGAGATTCCAGCGAGGCTGCCTCTCCCTGCCTCTTCAATGGGTCTTTCACCGGCCTTTGTAGCAGGTGCACCTGCCATGGCAGGGACCTGTTACGGACCCCCAGATACACACCAAACCTCAGCTTCTGTGGGCACGAAGGGGCGTAATAATTCCTGCTCACCTCGCAGGCTTGCTGGGAGGATGGGAGGCGGAAGCTGCCCAGAGAATGCTTTGTAAACTGGAAATGGCCGTGAGGAATGTCGGGGCGGATTAGGCTGGGCGGGCCGCCAACGGGCGAGGCTGCGGGGCCTAGGCTGCAGCTGATGAGGGTCAGGTCTGGGGGCTTCTGTCAGGGAGCATCGCTGGTCCTCCTCTCGTTTTTTTTTCTTTCTTTAACTTTTCACTTTATATCGGAGTATGGCTGATTAACAGTGCTGTGTTAGTTTCAGGTGTACAGCAAAGTGATTCAGTTATACATATACATGTATCTATTCTTTTTCAAATTCTTTTCCCATTTAGGTTGTTGCAGAATATTGAGCAGAGCTCCCTGTGCGCTAGACAGTAGGTCCTTGCTGGTCCTCCTCTCTTGTTTAACACGCCCCGGCCCGGATGTAGGTTTTATTATTATTAGATTAATTATTTTTATATTGCAAACAAAACAATGTGTGAACTTAGGTTAACAAAAATCAAATAACATGAAAAGGTTCAGAAGGAAATGAAATATTTCCCTGGCCCTTCCTCCGCTTCCCCACTCTCCAGAACAACCTGTTTCCACATTTAGTTGTTCCTTCTGGTTTTGGTCTCCACGTTTCTCAGTAAGATGCTCCCGTGGCTACTTCTTGATTTTTCAATTCTAGACTTTTCTAGAATTCCTTCCGGTCGTGACAGATGAGGCTTCAGCTCCCACTCCCTCAGCATCCCCTCAAAGGGTCTACCCAATTCTTAGTTGACCAGTGGTCCAGGGCTTTATTTTTATTCTGTAAATGTTACCTGTGAAAGTACCTAGTAGGGCTTCCCTGATGGCACAGTGGTTAAGAATCTGCCTGCCAATGCAGGGGACACGGGTTCGAGCCCTGGTCCGGGAAGATCCCACATGCCGCGGAGCAACTAAGCCTGTGCGCCACAACTACTGAGCCTGTGCTCTAGAGCCCACGAGCCACAGCTACTGAGCCCACATGTCACAACTACTGAAGCCCTCACTCCTAGAGCCCGTGCTCTGCAACAAGAGAAGCCACTGCAATGAGAAGCCTGTGCACCGCGACAAAGAGTAGCCCCCACTCGCTGCAACTAGAGAAAGCCCACGCGCAGCAACGAGGACCCAACACAGCCAAAAATAAATAAATTTATTAAAAAAAGAGAGAAAGTACCTAGTGGTTCCTTTTATGGTGGAGCGTTGTTTGTTTCTGTCCTGGCGTTAATGCGCTTTAAAAAAAAAACAAACTTGGGAATTCCCTGGCAGTCCAGTGTTTAGGACTCCTCGCTTCCACTGCAGGGGGGCAGGGGTTCGATCCCTGGTTGGGGAACTAAGATCCCACAAGCCGTGTGGTGCAGCCAAAACAAACAAACAAACAACCAAAAAACTTGTAAGGTCTTTATGTGTCTCTTCTTACTTTTTCTATCTGCTCCACTCTAACCTAGTGGTAGGATGGTCAAACGCCCAGGCATTTGGATGTCTTATCTAGCCCCTCCGGGCCTGGGCTCTTCCAGGCTGAGCCGTCCACCCCCTGCTCTGGGGCCTGGGCCTGCCCCTCCCCCTGCTCACCCCAGGAAAGGACCTGCCCTCCTGGGGAGCCCTCCTGTGCCCTGGTCTACTCTCAGCATCTAGAGGAGCATGTGCTTCCAAAGCTTCCTGAGAAGTGCACAGCAGTTCATGTTTTTCCTTTTTTTGGTGACCTTGCATTTCTGAAAATGTTTATATTCTGTCTCATACTTGACTGATGCTCTCTGTGGGCATAGAATCCAGGCAGGAGATCCTTTTCCCTCAGACTTTTAAGGCAACCGATTGCTCTGTGATCTTCTAGCATCCAGGGTTTCTAATGAGAAGTCCAATGCCAAGCTTTTTAAAACTGTATTAATTTAAAAACACGTGCACAGGTGTTTCCCTGGTGGCGCAGTGGTTAAGAATCCGCCTGCCAATGCAGGGGACACGGGTTCAAGCCCTGGTCTGGGAAGATCCCACATGACGTGAAGCAGCTAAGCCCGTGAGCCACAACTACTGAGCCTGTGTGCCACAACTACTGAAGCCCGCGTGCCTAGAGCCCATGCTCCACAACGAGAGAAGCCACCGGGATCAGAAGCCCGTGCCACAACGAAGAGTAGCCCCTGTTCGCCACAACTAGAGAAAGCCCGCGTGCAGCGACGAAGAACCAACACAGCCAAAAATAAAAACAAAAAAAAACAAAACACGTGCACAGAGTTTCAAAAATCAAATACAGTTATAAAACTTAAAAGAAAAAAAAAACAAAAAACAATCCCTTGCCTCATGGCTCCGCCCCTGATTCCTGCTTCCCAGAAGCAACTACTTTCGATTCTTCTGTGACTTTTCTCCACATTTGAAAACAACACACTTACACTGCTCTTGACTCTCCAGTTTAGGTAGTACCACTGCCTTTCTCTTAGGGACCAGGAAGGTTTAGTCTACTCACGCGTCCACCCTCACACATGCCACCCCTTCCCCTACCCTCCTAGGATAACTGTATCGCAATTTTTTGGTTAAATCAACGTTGTTTACATATTATACTATTTAAACACTATGGCCAACAGAGCCACGATATGTCCTATGACTGTATTTCCTTCCTTATAGGACTTCTGGGTTTCCCTGGTGATTATTAGTTGCCTCCTTGTTTTGACTTGCTTGGTTTTCTTTGTGCTTGTCACTATTTCACCACCAGACTCTCTGACAGAGCTCTAATGTTCCTCTCAAGACAGCCAAGGCCCCAGGGACTCCACGACTTGTGTTCTCTTTCTTGGCCAGATCCTCCTGGTGCCCTCCCTCCCTGTTCCAATCTGCACTGACTGCTTCAGGCCCTGAAGCCCTCCCTGTCCCACTTCCCTATACCATCACTTTGGGATTCCCCATTTCCTGAATTTGGGTCGTCTCGTATCTTTGTTTAATTCCTAAGTTTAGAGAAAGAATGTCTGAGAGGTAATTTTTATTTTTTTAATCTGAACATGTCATACTCTACCCTCATACTTAATTCACCGGATACTGAAATAATTTTCTTTCAGAATCTCAAATGCATTGTTCCATAGTCTTCTAGTTTTTGGAGCTACTGTAGAGAATGGCTCCTAGGGCAGCCTGCTGCCAATTAACAAGAGCTTCGTCTAACCCAGTGCTTCTCAGTCCTGCCTGATGGACTCCCATCCCCCAGATATTCTGATGAAATGGATCTGGGGTGGGGTCTGAGCGTCTGCATTTTACCAGCTTTTAGGCGATTCTAACCAGTGCCTAGAGCTGAGAACCACTGTGCTGACCCACTGGCCTTGTTCAGAGTTAGCCTGACTAGCTGCCTCCTTAGGAAACTGACTTGTTTACAGGGGCTCTGAGCGCTTGGGATGCTAAGATGTGATTCTTCGTTGCAAAACTCTGTCCTGGTATTGGGTCTTGGGGGTGCTGAGCCTGCTCTGGAAAGAAGGCTCAACTCTTCTCTTAGGGTCTCAGAGTCTCAGGCTGGGCTCTGGGGCATTCCCAGGACTACCCCTAGCAGACCAGCACCCCACCTGCCTCATTGTGTGGCTTGTGGTTCGGGCCTACCTGTCCTGGTGCATTTGAGTATCTTTCTACCCCAGGAGGAGGCTTGGAATGATTCTATTTCCAGGTATGATCCAGAGGCTCAGAGACGGGCAGGACTCCCCAGGGCTACCCTGCTGGGAAATATCAAGTCAGAGACACAGATTCTAACTCCAGGGCTTTTCTACTTAACCCAGCTTCCTCCTGTAGCATTCATTTATTCCACAAGCACTCACTAAGTCCCCAGGCTCTCTGCTGGGAGGGCACCAGGGAGCAGCGATGAACAAAAAGGTGAACCTGATGGTCCAGTTTTAAAGTTGTTCATGTCACAGCTTCTCTGCCCAGCTGTGGGCTCAACTGGGGGCTGGGGGGACAACTTGACTTCAGCCCAGCCTTGCCCAGAGCAGGTCACAGGAGGAATTACTGTTACTGCTGTTGCTATATCAAACAGGAGGGGCAGACAGAGAGGGCGGGGAAGGCTGGTCCTGGTCGGCAGCAGCCACATTAACAATTAAGGTCTTCACCGACTTCGTTCCACCATCAGGGCATGAAATATTCAGGCACTGGAGGAGGCTGGTCTCCAGTGTCTGCAGAGGGCAGGGCCGGGAGGGGCAGCGTTGCTGGCTGTAGATACTGGGCCAAGGACAGCCACCAAGGCCTGGGGTGCAAGGCATCTGGAGGCTGTAGGGGCTGGATGGGCGTGGCCCGGGGGTGTCTCACGCAGAGGGCGCAGCTGCAGACACCCATGGAACACCACGGGGACCAGGCCCCTGAGGGCCCTGGAGAAGAGGGGGCTTTGTCCTCAAGGACAGTGCAGCTGCGGGGAGGCAGATGAAAAACACCCATCACAGGTGGGCCCGCCCGCCTGGGCTTCACGCTTCCCAGCACAGTGATACCGGCAGTCACAGAGATACACAGCTGGCCTCAAAGACCATGTGTCTGGGGTCTGGAACTTATCACCTGGAGTAAACCCTGCGTATCTGACAAGTAGCATAAGTCTTGTAGCATTGTATTTGTGCATGCGTGAAAGTGTCAATTTGATAAAACAAACATTTCAAAGAAGTCAAGACAGGCAAGGCCGCTATACTGTTTCTTCTTTTTTTTCTCCCTTAATATACTGGGTGCCTCAAATGTAAAATTTGACCTGGGTTTCTCCTGTGCTCTGAGAGCCATGAGGGTACAGACCCCAGAGAAGCTTGTGGCTTGTGGGCATCAGGACCCATGTACAGGGATGTCCATGGCAGCATTGCTGGTTACAGCAAGAAAGCTAGAAACAGGAGAAAAGTAAAGGTAATGTATTCATGCAATGGAAATTAGATGGCAGAGTTCTCAGCTGGGGAGATTTTGCCCCCAGGGGCCATTTGGCAAGGTCTGGTGACATTTTTGGTTTGGTTTATTAATTTTTATTTTATATTGGGGTATAGTTGATTTACAATGTTGTGTTAGTTTCAGGTGTACAGCAAAGAGGTTCAGTAATACATATACATATATCCATTCTTTTTCAGATTCTTTTCCCATTTAGGCCATTACAGAGTACTGAGTATAGTGCCCTGTGCTCTACGGTAGGTCCTTGTTGATTATCTATTTTATATATAACATATGTATCTGTTAATCCCAGATGCCTAACTTATCCCTCCCCCACTCCCACCTTTCCTCGTCGGTAACCATAAATTCATTTCCTAAGTCTGTGAGTCTGTTTCTATTTTGTAAGTAAGTTCCTTTGTATCATCTTTTAAGATTGGAGACATTTTTGGTTTTCACAACAATAGGGGCAGGGGTGTCACTTCCATCTAACTGGTGAAGGCCAGAGATGCTGGTAAACTTTCCGCAGGGACGGCCCCTGCCCACCCCGACAATAAAGACTTCTCCAGTCCAAATTGTCAACATGCTGAGGCTGAGAAACCTCTTTATACAGCCAGCCGCACAAATAAATGAACCACAGTTACATATATCAACATAATAATACATGACTTAAAAGCTTGTTGCCAGAGAACACATGGAGTATAATACCATTCAAATAAAGTTCAAAAGCATGCAAAATTAAGCAGTATATCAGAAGGGAGAAATACAATATTGTGAAAGCACAGGAATAAGCAACGCAGCAGTCAGCATCGTGCTTACCCTGGGCTCAGGTGGGCTGGCCAGCTGAGCAGGAGGGGCTCCAGGGGCCGGCGACAGCGGTGATTCCTTAAGCCGGGCAGTCGGGTTCCAGGCACCTGCTGCTCTGCAGTTTGTTGTGATAGGAAATCGTTCATAATAAATATAGTGCCTTTAAGTGCGCTGAGGTGGGAGCTGGTCCTGCAAAGAGCTCCCCTGATTCAGTTTCCCTGTGATTGAGCATCCCTCCCTGCCCTGCTCCTGGGGCAATCGTCTGAGTGGACGTCAGCAGTTGAAAGGGGAGGAGGGTATTTCAGTGGCTCCAGCTGGGAAGGGAGAGACAGGGAGGAGGGATGCAGATGCTGATACCTGCCCCTCCCCACCATTGGTCCCTAAAGGCACCTTTCCCCCGCCTCTGCCCTGGCCTCTGGCCAGCCTGGCTTTGCAGCCTCCTGCCTGTCTCCCGGCCTCCGCGGACCCTCTCTGATCCATTCTTCCCCTCACACCTCCTGTCACCTGCTATCAAACAAAAGTCCGCCAGTTTTCTCTTTGCTCTGTACTCTTCTGTGGCTCCCACTGCCCTCAGGTTAACCTTGAGGCTTTTTTTTTTTTTTTTTTTCTTTTTTTGCAGTACGCGGGCCTCTCACTGTTGTGGCCTCTCCCGTTGCGGAGCACAGGCTCCGGACACGCAGGCCCAGAGGCCATGGCTCACGGGCCCAGCCGCTCCACGGCATGTGGGATCTTCCCGGACTGGGGCACGAACCCGTGTCCCCTGCATCGGCAGGCGGACTTTCAACCACTGAGCCACCAGGGAAGCCCTAACCTTGAGGCTTTTGCCTGTGACATCGGCAGTTCCAGGCAACCATCCTATGCATCACTGACTTCCTGATCCCCTTGGGTAATGGTGTGAGTGAATGAGCCCACCCTCCCCCCAGACCACCCAGTGCTGCCCTCCAGGGGGTCGACATCCCCACAAACTTGCCTACTGGTGGCCCCAGCATCAGTGCAGTTTCCCCACCTAAAAATGTGGGAGTTGAGACACTTCATCACTAAATCCCATATTCCATGCTGCGCCCACCCCAAAAGGAAGTTGGTGGCAGCCCAGGGCCATGGCCGGCATCCTTTGTAGCCCCGTTTGCCAGGGGCAAGCACTAGGCTTCCTGGACAGCCCTTGTTTCAATGTACCTCAGGGTTTGCATCTGGAAAATGGGTGCGATTTCAATGTACATTATGGGAAGACTGTCCTGATCCAGAGGGTGGGGAGAACACACAGGGAAGGGAGGCACGCACATCTCTTCGGAGCTGGGCAAGAGCCCTGCTAGCTGCTTGACACTGGCCCTTGTGGAGGAAGGCTCGTATGAGAAAACTGTGGCTCAGAGAGGTTAAGGAACTGGCCTAGGGTCACCAGCAAGTTGGTGAGAGAGGAGCTGTGAGATGGAGCTGACAACATGCAGTGATTGATCTGTCAGCAGGAAGAGCTAGCTGGAAAGCTCTTGCCAGTGGTCCATCCAGAGGCTTGGGGAGTCTCTCGGGCTTGGTGACAATGTGGAAGGCTGAAGTAGGAGGAAGCTGGGTGATGGACATGGTCTGGGCACAGCGTAGGCCTCCACATTGTAGAACCAGAGTCACAGTGAAAGGGATGTCACAGAGCAGTTGCAGTACAGGAGGCTGTAGTCTATGGGGTAAGGTGCACTCTTGGGCTGAGATGGTCGTGGGTTTGAATCCCAGCTCATTCACTTGCTTGCTGTGTGACTTTGGACAAGTGACTTAACCTATGAGCCTCAGTTTGCCCATTTGTAAAATGGGGATAGAGGCTCCTAACTCACAGGACTGCAGCGAGAGCTCAATGAGACAATCCTTGTAAAGCCTTAGCACAGTGCTGGGTAGATACATAAAAAGTGCTCAGCTGCGAGTTCCCTGGTGGCCTAGTGGTTAGGATTCTGGGCTTTCACTGCTGTGGCCCTGGGGTTCAATCCCTGGTCGGGGAACTGAGATCCCGCAAGTCACGTGGCAAAAAAAAAAAAAAGTGCTCAACCAACACTATCCTTTATTTATAATAATTACAGTTGCTTTTCCATGAGCCCTGATTTTTCATCATAGCCCCTCAGCTGTGCATGGTGACTTCCCCTGTTCAGGATCCTCCCTGAGGTGGGGTGCAGGGAAGAAACCCCAGAGCCCAGCCCCAGACCTGGCCAGCTGCCACTGCCTTGCTGACTTGCAGAAATAGTCAGCCACCACACAAACCTCCACTGGCCACACCAGAGTCCTTGAGCATCCACCAGCCTCTGAACACTGCCCATAAGTTCACACACAGTGGTCTGAGCTTCGTGGAGACAAACAACCCAGCCAACAGGAATCCACATTAAATCCTGAAGAGCTAATGACGCCACCATTCTGATCATCACGTGAGGGCTGGTTTAGAATCCCTGGCACCCACTGGGTGCTGGGTAAGTGGTAGGAGGTGGTAGTTATTATTATTGCTGTTGTTGCTGCTGTTTACTATCAGAGCCCCAGGGAGGGGGCCACGCTCCCCCTGTGACTATTCCCCGCTGTTCTCTGGCTCTCCTGTATGTTCCGGCAATAAGGCATGGTTGTGTCTACACCCCCCCCCGCCACCACTGCTCACCTCTAGGCCTTGGCTTTGCTCTTCCCTCCACCTGGATTATCCCAACCCTCACCTTCCCCATGTACAGTCTGATAAACTCCTACTCACTCTGCAAGATTCACTGGGGGGGTCACCTCCTCCAGGAAGCTGCTCCCAGGGCCTTCGGATGCTCCCACAATGATGTGTTTTGCCCCGCTCTTCTGTGGTACTTATGACAACGCGTGTACAATGCATATGTGATTGCACATACACATATGCATTTATGCATAAATACTTAACCAATTATGTTTGTGTGTTCAGGAAATCAGTGAATGAAAGTGACCTTGGGCAAGTCATTTCCCTTCTGCGGCTCAGTTTCCTCATCTTCAAAATGAGGGGCTCAGACTCAATTGGTCACTTACTGAAGGGTCACACATTCACTCAGCAAACAGCAAATAATGGCTGCTCTGAGGTCTCTGTTCAGGGCCCCAGCCACAGAGGAGATAAGAAAGCCCCTTCCCCTCCCAGTGAGGAGACAGTTTGCTTACTGCCAGTGTGCTCTCACCATTTCCCAGGTTCACAGACACTGCGATCGGGAATTATTTTGTCTACTATGTATTAGTGTACTGGCTCTCAAAAACATTTGTGTGGCTTTAAATGGACACACACAGCCCTGGAGATTCAGAAGAAAAAAAATTGGGGAGTGGTGGTACATCTTTATTTTTTAAAAGACCCACAACTACTTTTATTGGACATCTAGAGAATTACTGTATTAGAGGTCCATGATTTGGTTTTACTGATTTCATAACAAAGCAGAGCTAAAAAAGCAAAGACACTTGACATTTCAGATCCTGGCTCGGGGTACAGGGTCTGTTGGATGGTGAGTGCTCGAGGGGGCTTGGCACCTCTTGCTGGAGGCTCCCTTAGGGAGGGGGCTCTGGCTTAGATGGTTCCCCTTGCTTCAGGACCCTTTTGGAGCTCTGGACCCTCTCAATCTCCTGCCGTCTATCCCGCTCTGCCCCAGCCTGTCCAGCCATGGTGCGGAGAGCAAAGACCGTCCCTGGGACCACCCACCCAGTAGCCTCATCTCTAGAACCTTGTCTCTGCTGCACCGGGGGGCTGTTAGGGATGCTCTCCTGAGTCTTGGTGAGGGGGACCCATGGTCCCACAGTCTGTAGATGATGCAAGCAAGCCCCGTCTAGATGGAGGCTTTTTTTTTTTTTTTTCCTCTTGGAGAGTTCAGCTGAAGCTGCCAGCTCTGCAGGATCAGAGGGCAGAGATGCAGGCCATGGGAGCCACCTGGGGTCACACACAAAGTTGGGGTGGCGGTTCCCACAAGCAGGGTTAACCATCTCAGCAACTTCCCTAGTGAGCCCATGTGTCCTATGCTCACCCCTCACTCTCCCAGCTCAGGCTTTGTTCTGGGGAGAGCCTCCAGTGAGCTATTTAATCTGGTTGGCCTTTTGGGGTAAGAAAGACCTGTACCCTTCCCAAGCGGGAGCTGGAACCCTTTCTCTCCTCAAACTCAAACTCAGATGCCCTGGGCTGGGTCCTCGAAGCACAGTGCCCCAGTGGGGAGGGTGACCGCCCGCAGGCTCACCTGCCTGGGGGAACCTCAGCTACCCTGGGGCTTGACCCTCAAAGCTCTGCTCTGCCTGGCACATCCTCTCCCTGAACATCTATATGGAGAGAGGGGGAGAAGGGTGGGGAATGAGGTCCTGAATCTGGACCTCTCTGCACACCCCCCCCCATCCCTTCTCCACACATGGGCCAGAGTGAGTCTCTTAAAAGGAAATCAGGTCATATTGCATCCTGCTAAGCCCCCACTGCTTTCCCAGCTGCCTTAGAATCATGGATGATCCGGCCCCTCTGACCTCATCTCTCACTCTTCTTCCGAGCCCCCTCCCAGCCCCACTGGCCTTCTTTGAATAGGCCACTAACAGGCCAACCCTAGGGCCTCCGCACTAGCTGTTCCCTTCACCTGGAGTGCCCTTCCCCCTTATCTTTGTCCTTCGTGTCACTCAGATATCAGCTTAGACGCACCTCCTCAGAGGTCCTCCCTGACCACGGGATCTAAAGTAACTGATAATCACTTTCTGTGACAGCAGCTTGTCTTAATCCCCTGCACAGCACTTATTACAGACTCATAGCTATCTAGTTTGTTTATTATCTTCTCTCCCCTCCTCCCCGCAGGGTGCAAAGTCCCCTCCCCCCCAGAGGGCAGTGGCCTCCGCCGTTGTCCCCTACAGAATCCCCCAGTGGTCTAGAAGAGGCCTGGCTTACAGTAGGGGCTGTACACAGTTTTCCAATGAATGGTTGAGCAGCTGTAAATGGGGACATCAGCTGTTGCGCGGGCGCGCGCGCCAGGCCGTGGCGCTCACGGTCGAGTGCGCGGATTTTATCTCGTTGCGGGTCCCGGGGGAGGGACGCCCACCTCTGGCCGGCTGGCAGCAGACGCGCAGTAAATGCACTTCAGGGACGCGAGGATAAACGAGACGGACTCACACAGCCAGTGGGAAGACCCGGGTGCCGGGCCAGGCTGCGGTGGGGAAGCCTTTTCGCCGCCGACTCGGCGCCCCCACAGATAAGACCCCAGTGGGAGACCATCCTCCACCTTCCCCAGTGGTCTACCACGTCGTGAATCACAGATTCTCTCCCGAATTCCGGGACGAGCGGTCGGGTTGGCGGGGGAACGGTGCGTGTCCCCGGCGCCCTCGCACCCTCCTGGCAAGGAAGAGGGTACGGACCGTGCTCCGGGACGGTTGACAAGGCCGTGGCCTTCCCGGTGCGCAACCCGGGGCTGGAATGGAAACGCTGCAACCTCGGCGCGCTCCGGCAGGGGACGGGGGTGGAAACGGGGGCGGAGGAGCCGGGGGCAGGGAAGGGGACAAAGAGCCGCTCTGCCGCCGGGGAGAGCGACCCCCGTGTCAGAGTCCTATTGTCCGTCGTATCTCAGACTAAGCTGGACTCTGGTGCCCCCGGGAGGGAGAAGGGGAGCTGTCCTTCGGATCTTGGGTATTTGTTTATTTGGGGCGGGGGAGGCCGGGCGGGGCACGCGGGCCCAGGAAGGGGCTGGGCGACCATTTCCGCGCGTCTCCTTTAAGGGAAGCCCTGCCCTACCTTTCCCACCTTCCCCCTCCTTGCAGCCGTACCTGCATTTTAAAAGCACCCTGTAGCCCTGGGATTGGCCGAGGCCGCGTCCTCCCGGCGCAGAAACTTGAACCGCCAGTGGACTGTACCATCTCCGCCGCGTCCCCCGCTTGCGCCCCGCCCCTCCCGCACACCCCCGGAGAGGCCCAATCGGACGGGTGTGGGGGCGGGACCATGGCTCGACCGCGCCTGTGGCAGGGCCCCGGGCGGGCGGGCGCACGGCGCAGGGGGACGTGGGGGCCGGCCGTGCCTCGCCCTCTCCCTTTCCCGGAGGCGGGGCCGGGCCGCGGCGCCCCGCCCCTCCCCGCCCGGAGTGGGCGGGGCGGCTGGGGCTCCGGAGCTGGGCCGGGGGCGGGCCACCGCTTGCTTCGCCTAAGCCCGGAGAGCGCCCGGCACTGCAGCCGCCGACGCAGCAGTGGTCCCAGCTCGCCGAGCCTCGAGACACGCGGGTTCCCGGGCGGCCCGGGAGGGCGCTGCGTGAGGGCGCGCGAGGCGGCGCGGGGCAGGCCGCACGCGCCCCTGGTCGCCCCCCGCCCGCGGGCGGACCGGCCCAGCGCAGCCCCGGCAAGGGGAGCGCCGGCCGGGCGAGGGCGCGGGCGATGCCGCGGTGACGGCCCCGCCATGGCGAAGCCCCCGGCGGCAGCGGCGGCGGCGGCGGCGGCGTCGTCGGAGGAGCTGAGCCAGGTGCCGGACGAGGAGCTGCTGCGCTGGAGCAAGGAGGAGCTGGCGAGGCGGCTGCGGCGCGCCGAGGGCGAGAAGGTGGGCCTCATGCTGGAGCACGGCGGCCTGATGCGCGACGTGAACCGGCGGCTGCAGCAGCACCTGCTGGAGATCCGCGGCCTCAAGGACGTGAACCAGCGGTTGCAGGACGACAACCAGGAGCTGCGCGAGCTCTGCTGCTTCCTCGACGACGACCGGCAGAAGGGGCGCAAGCTGGCGCGCGAGTGGCAGCGCTTCGGGCGCCACGCGGCCGGCGCCGTGTGGCACGAGGTGGCCCGCTCGCAGCAGAAGCTGCGCGAGCTCGAGGCGCGCCAGGAGGCCCTGCTGCGTGAGAACCTGGAGCTCAAGGAGCTGGTGGTGCTGCTGGATGAGGAGCGCGCGGCGCTGGCGGGGGGCGCGGGCGGCGGCGGCGGTGGCGGAGGCGGTGGCGGCGCCGGCTCCCGTAGCTCCATCGACAGCCAGGCCAGCCTGAGCGGGCCGCTGGCGGGCGGCGCGGCCGGAGCGGGGACCCGCGACGTGGGCGATGGCAGCAGCACGTCGAGCGCCGGCAGCGGCGGCAGCCCCGACCACCACCACCACGTCCCGCCCCCGCTGCTGCCCCCCGGGCCGCACAAGGCCCCGGACGGCAAGGCTGTCGCAACTCGCAGGTCCCTGGACGACCTGTCGGCGCCACCGCACCACCGAAGCATCCCCAACGGCCTGCACGGTAAGGAGTCACCTGCCGGGCGGCGCGGGTCTCGGGCCCAGAGTCCCTTACCCCGAGGGCGGCCGCCGCTCCAGACCCCTCCTCCAGCTGGCATCCAGAGAGATCCCGAGCCCACCCGCAGTGGGGCTTTGGGTGGTGATTTTCTGGTTAAGTGATGGAGGCGTGTCTCTGCTCCTCTGAATACGCAGCGGGCCCGGGACCGCCAGACCCCAGAAAAGTTTCTCTCCTGCGGAGTTTATCCGTATCAGAGTCTGGCACTGTAGGGCTAGCCGGAGGCACCGCATCCCTGCCTGGAAACCGTTGTCCGGGAGCGGGAAGTTTTTAATGGAAAAGAAAGAAAGAAAGGCCCTTTGAGGGAAAGTGAAATTCCCTCTCTTATCTGGAGCAACAGGCAGCCCCAAACCTAAGCAGTGTTCACCTGTGTGCTGGGGCTGGAATTCCACCTGACCTTCTCCCTGCTGCCTGCCCTCTGGGAAGGATCAGAGGCAGGTGGGCCAGAGTACCCGGGGCTAAGAGCCTTCCTCGGCTGCTGTTAGTGCTGCCTTTCTCGGGGCTCAGGGACCTTTCTCAACCCAGGCTCTAAAACTTTCCAGAGGAATACGGGCTTGGAATGAATCCTGGCTTTTTGTCTGCAGGCCTCGGTTTCCTTATCTGTAGAATGGAACCGATAATCCCTACCTCCTGGATTTGAGGTGGAGATAAAAGCCTCTGAAGGGTTTGTAAACTGTTGGTCACCTTACAGGAAGTGCCACAGTCTGCGGCGGCCAGGGTGTGGGTGGGAGGACCTTTGGTCTCAGGAAAGCTCAGCTACTGTCTTCCACGCCTGTGTGACTGTCGGGCCCAAGGCAGAGGGCTCTGTAGGAGCGGAGCAGCCGGCCCCCATCCCCAGCCTTCTGATCAGTGCTTCTTCCTGCTGCCTGTCTCCTCTCCCACCTCCCTGTCCTTCCACATTTTTTAGTGGCTTGACTCCTACCTCTGGTGGCAGTTGCTGCTGCCTGAACTATTTGCCTGAAGGTGGAGATTAAACAGCCCTTTCTGGTTCTCTTTAAAGGCTTTCCTAGTTCAGAGAAAGTGTATCTAGGCTTTAAGTGACTGTTCTTCCCCAGAGTGACAGCCAGGAGGTGGGGTGGGGTGGGGACAGGGCTCTCTCTCTTTGGTTTGGTGGCCAAGTGGCCTCTGCAGGTGCCTTGCGGGGGTGGGGGCTGGGGTGGGAACTGGACCCGGGGAGGTGGGGTGATAGCCCAGCACCGTTTTTCCTTCGTTTACCTTCCCAGCCTGTGAGTTCAGGGCAGGACTAGGTTTAGAGGGATATTCTGTTACTGATTAGCAATCTAAGGCTACAACTTGGGTTTCTCTCGGTAACTCTGTATCCACCCCACCTCCCACCAGCAGCCTCCTTAAGGCCAGTGGGAGTAGCTCAGCGTTAGGCGGTTTAATATGTTAAGGTTGCACCATCTGGGCAGTGGGGAGTCCCAGGCCCAGCCTCTCCGGCCTCGGCTTCTTGGGGGCCTTGGGAGGGTCAGATTTCTGGGCCTCCGTTTGCCCGAGTGCGGTATGAGGCGGGGGATTGCTGCAGTCCTGCCTGTGGCTAGGAGATGGAATGTTTCTGGTTTTCAGCTGTGTCATCAATGACACTTGGCCAGGGCGATTCTCAGCAGGGCACTGAAGCGCCGCAGTGTCAGAGCGTATTTGCTGAGAAGTTCTGTCATGTTTTGGACAAGGCGACGCGGACCCCGTCTGGCTCAGGGTTTTGCTGCTTCAGTGAACAGAGCAGGAGTGGAGGACTGGACCCTACCCGAGGTTCCCACCCCACTGGGGGAGGGCGGGACCGGTGGAGCTGTAGGGTTTCCTGCAGAATCCATGCTGCCACCAGTCCCATGGGCACTCGGAACAGGACTGCCACAGATTTTGTGGTGGCAAAGCTTTGTGTTGGGTGGCATAAACATTCGGCATTATTATCATGAATTTCAGTTATAAGTGGGATCGCTGTCGTTTAGTTTTGTCTCATAAAGTCAGGCGTGGCCTTGAGTTGTTCTCCCAACAATGTGAGTAGGATGTCTGGAAACAAGGAAAGGCCCATCTCTTAGAAACCACTTTTCTGTACTTGGACCTGTAGTTTTGAGCGGAGAGCGAGCCAGAGATGAGGCTGGTGACAGGCCTCGGTCTGGGTGGTGGCGAAAGGAGTCAGATACCAGGCTTGTGCCTCGGGCCCTTATCCCCATTGTACAGCCAAGCAAGTGGAGGCTCAGAGAGGTTCTGAGCGTTTCCTGGGAAAGCAACTGAGATTCAAATGTCTCAGTCCCAGTTGCCTGGGTGGTGCCCCGGGGGTCCTCTACTGCCCAGGCCGTGGGCTGGCTTGCGTCTCCGGCAGCCTGCTGTCATTGTGGCCGATAATATTCATCCGCAGACACTGCTGACTCCCTATTCTTGGTTCCTGACCCACGTTTGCCCTCCTTCTCCTGTCCTGGGAAGTGTCACTTCCTTATCGGTGACCACTGAGCAGATGGCTGATAACCCTGTTACCCAGAGGGCTCAGACTGTCTCGTGTTCAAATCTACACTCTTCCCTCTTCTCTTTGGCCAGTTACTTAACTGCCCTGAGCCCCTTTCTGCTCTTCTTCTGTAGAGTGGGGCAAAACCCGAAGTGCCCCCTTTATCCCTACACACAGTGGGCCTCGACAGTTGTCGGAATCCTTGCCGTGCCTACTTCTTCCAAGTCTCCTCATGAGAAAGAGGGGGGCCTGTTGGGGGTTTGCCAGATAGACATCGGTGTTCTCTTTGAAACTGTGTTTGCTGTTTAGACAGACCCGCTCGCTTGAATGTTTGCGACTGAGCCGGTGTCTGGTGGCACCTGCGGATGTGCTGGGGAGCAGTGGCCCTGTAGTCCTCTCTTGGAAGCTGCAGGGTACCTGCAGCCCTTCTGGATGCCAGAAGGGCCCTAAGCAGCTGTGGTGGGTGGTGGCCCATCGGTATTCCAGGCCGTACCCGGCTGGGGCTGGGCCTGGTGGGCCTGTGAATGGGGATGCAAATAGGCCTTTCTCTTGGTTGTTTTGTTTTGTCTTGTTTTGATAGAGGTCTGGGCTGGGCTGACTAAAGTCTGGACTGGGATGCTCTTTACTTTAATCCGGTGGGGCAAACTGAGGCAGGCGAACCCCAAACATCAGAAGGTCAGCTTTGCCACTTTGACCAGATGCAATTTTCAAACAAAAGTATTTCCAACAATTCTCCCCTCCCCCTCCCCATCCTGGGTGTCCCACCTTCTTTCTCCCTTCCCCCCATGTCCCCATTCACATCTGTCCCAGTCCCCCCATCACACCATGGGGTCCACTCCCCTTTAGCTAACCCACAGAAACCGGGGCCTCCAGCAGCCTTTGTGTGGGCCCTGTTTACTTTTAAAAGTTTGGATTAAAAATTTGAGCTTCTCAAAATAAGATGGGTTTGTCCTCCTGCTTGTGTTTTTTGTTGGTTTAAAGGGTGGATGGAGCGAGGGTGGTCTGGGCCTCTGGCCCTGAATAGGTCTTTTATGAGGGGCCTCCCAGCTCAGCAGCTCCTGGGCAGGATGCTAATAAGGCAGCTTTTCCTAAACCCAGTCAGGCCTGGGGGCAAAGGTCAGTAAAGACAATGGGGCAGGTTGAATAAGCTTTTCCCCCTCCCTCCGCATCCTGACTCTGACCATCCATCACTGGCCTTGGGGTACCGAGCCCCCAGGGCCACATACCAAAGGGGGCTGGAGCTCACTGGCCTGTAACCCAGGGTGGGACCAGGGTGTGCCCGGCACTTCACAGTTTACCACAGAGGGTGTCCCAGTCCCAGCTCCATCCTGTTCAGAGCTCCCAAATGGTCCCATATCGCAGGTGGGGAAACCGAGGCATGGAGCGGTATGGTGACTTGCTCCCAGTCCCGTGGGCTGGCTGGGGGGCCTGGGATCAGTCTGGGGAATCAGTCTTGGCCTCTAGTGTCAGTCTGGCCCTGCCGCCCTGTGCCTGCTGCCCCTCTGGACCGGGACAGCCTGAGACTCCCATGGGAGACCCCCACCAACAGTGGAAGGCTGTCCGGAGCTTGGTCCTGGGCAGGGCCCCCTGTAGATGGACCCAGGCAGGATGGGGCGGGAGCTCCAGGGGCTGGACCTGTGTAGCAAAGGTGTGGCACCTGTTCTCAGTCCAGACCCAGAGGCTCAGTCATGCTGTCCTGCTTCCTGGCATGACGTTCACTGGTTCACGGTTCTGGAGATCAGTGGGATGGGGAAAGCGCAGGCTTCCGCGCAGGGAGTCCCTCCTCGCTTATATGTTTCATTTCCTCGCTTCCGTGCCAGGCCGGTTTCCCTCTGCTGTTGTGGCCCCAGCAGACCCCTTACCCATGGCCTGGCCTCTGAGTTGTTAGGACACAAACTTGGTTTCGTATCGTTCCCGGAGCAGCGCGATTAGCAAGGAAATCTTCTGCTGCTTGTCATCTGTGTTTTGCACCCATGGGGATTTTCTGTGCCGTGTTTGTCCTTGTCATCAGCACAAGGAGTTGGAAGGCTACGACCCTGCTCGAGTTGCAGGACCCCTGTGGACCTCTGTTTTCTCATCTGCGAAGTGGGAAGCTGTTGCCCGCCTTTGGGTTGAGGGAGGAGGGAGTGTGGTGATGTGTGTAAACTGTGCAGCGTGCGTGAGGTGGCAGCTTACTGCACCTCGAAGCCTCACCTGTGTCTCGAGGAGGATACTACTCTGGTCCTAGAACTGAGCCTTAAAGGATGGGTTCAGTGACCCTCCACTGTCACCTGGACCCTGCAGACTTGCCTCCTCGGGGTGGGGATGGGGGACCCCCTGACACATGCTCGTGAGGGGGGCCCTTGTGCCCACCGCGTGTCAGAGCCAAGTGAGTTGTTGTCTAGTTGAACGGAAGGGGGGTGGCATTCCAGCAGCAGCAGCAGGTCTGCAGGTGGATCTGGACCATGGGTGCCGAGAGCCCAGGGCCTATGAGGTGTTCTCATGACGCGTGGGGGAGGCCTGGGGCCTGGAAGCCTCCTCATGGGAACAGAAAGAACCAGAACATTGAGCCGGGGGAGGAAAAGCTTTGGGGCTGGAGAGCTGCTTGCTGGGCGGGGAGGGCTGTCAGGCCAGCGGGGTCAGTGCTGTGTGTAGCCCCCCAGGGTGGACCCCCAAAGTTCCAGCGATTCGGATTTCAGCCTTCACAGACAAGAGCGGTCCAGGTGGACTAGGTTGCATCTGGAGGTGGGGAGGCATGCAAGCACAGGGCATTCCTGAACCCACTGTAATGGGACACCCAGAGAGCTGGGCATCTGGTTGTGTGAGTACAGAAGAGCGAGTAGAGAACAGTCAGGGAGGTGGGCGGGCAGGGCTGGGTGGCTGAGAGAATTCACCCTTCAAGCAGGAGGGAAGACAGGAGCAGACGTTTATTGAGTGGTTACTCAGTCTGAGTTCTGAGTGCCACTCGCGGTGATTCATGTAGCCGGGCTTGGGGAGCGGCGGTTCCGGAGCATTAACCTGGGGTCCGTCGTGGTGGCGGCTGGGCTGGGGACAGAGGGGCAGGAAGCTTGGGGCCTCCAAGGTGGCCATGGCTGTGACCGTGGTCATGGGAGAGAACCTTCTCTGAGGTTCTCAGATCAGGCAGGTCTGCCCCAAAGCCCTGCCCCCAACCCCCGTCTGCCTCCTTGTGACTCTGACCTGTGGGGTCAGGGGTCAGTCCTGAGCCGCTGGGGGGCTCGCGTAGAGTAGCACCTGTGGGCGACAAACTCTCTCTCTCTGCAGCCTCCCTGTACCTGCCCACAGAGCAGTTATACCCACGGTTGCTCTGCCCACACTGCAACCTGGGTGCCCGGGATCCAGGCAGGGAGTGCTCTGGGATTTCCTCAGAGCTGGGGAGGCAATGAGGGGACCCCAGTGGCTTCCCCAAAGCCTGGCGACAGAGGAACAAACTTGTCTGCTAAAGGGACGTGACGCTCCTTTGATCACGAACAGGGAGGAATGGTGCCCCTCTTCCCAGGCACCCAGAGCTGGTCATTGTCACACGTTCCCCTCTTGCTGTCCTCTGCTGCCACAGGCCGGTGGGGGCAGGTGGGTGGAGTGTCATAGGGCAGGTCTGGAGCTGGGTCAGTCCCCTGGTGATGAGTGCCTGCCTGCTCTTGCAGGAGTCACTGTTGGTCTCTGCTCTCTGGGAAGCAGGGCAGAAAGATCAGGAGTTTTATCGATTCGTTTGTAAGTGTTCTTGGGATCACCCTGTGTATGATGTTTAAACAGAGGTGCGGAGCATCACTTAACCAAAGCAGAAGCCGGGAGCCCTGGGACGTGGGTGAGGGTCTGTTTCCCTTTCCTCCTTCCTGCTTCCTCATTGGCCAGAAGCCTTCGTCATTTGTTATTTCCTGAATTCAAAGATGGGCTTTCCCCTCCTCTGTTGCAGTGCAGGGTGCATCTTAGAATCAGTCTGTGTGTTTACTGCACAGGTTTCCCCTCCCTTACTCTGGAAAATTGGGCATCTGTGACTGATAGTATCTTAGAGTGGAGGAAATGCCAAGCCTGGGAAAGCCGGAAACCCTGGCGCAAACTGCCCGGAGCCCTAAAGGCGCTCAGAGGAGACTTGGAAGGGAAGGGGGAACCGCCCCAGGCTTGGCCACAGCGGTGCTGAGCTGCACTGGGGTCCCCGTTTCTGCTGAGGAAAAGACTCAGGGCAGTGAGGCAAGTCACATCCGATCATGTTGGGTGGGGAGGGGGCCGTCCAGCGTGATGCTGGAGCCTGCGCCCACCTGTGCCCCCCTTGTCCCCGTCTGACTGTTCATCAAGCCCCTTTCACTCTTGGAAGTGCCCTAGTTTGGCTCTCAACCCCTTGAGGTGGGCCGGGAGCTCAGCAGAGGGGGTGGCTGAAGTTGGGAGCTGAGATGGGCCTGGGAGGTGGAGCCGGTCAGTACAAGCAGGGGAGAGGCCAGGCGTGGCGGGAGGAAGAGCTGGGGAGCAGGCACATCTGGCTCCGAGGGCTGACGGGTGACTGGGCGATGCTGGGCAGGTGGGGTCTGTGGCACTCCTCCCACTGTACCTGCTTCCCCCACCCCGGCCCCCCGAAGTCCCTGGGCTGTGCTTTTCTAGCTGTGAGTGGTTCCAGCTGTGACCTTCTCTGCGAGTTTTTCCACAGTTACGTGTGAGGGGTGCACTCAGAAACCGGTACTTTTACATGGACCATCCCCTCCCTTTCCCCTGTGCCCCACTTAATACATACACGGGTGGCCCCATCCGCTGATATGGTCACCACATCTGGGGTTTTGGGGACACGGCTGTGCCCTCCAGGGCTGTTCTGTGTGGGTTAGATGACACAGAACGAGCAGCTTGAGCCCACTCGTGACCTGACCTAATGCAAGCCCCTTGTTTGCCCATCTGTAAAATGGGAAGCTTGGATGGGCCCCGCCCAGGGTCCCAGAGACCCTAGCATCCTCTACAACTGGCAGAGCCACAAGGAAAGGGCCACCTGCCCTGCCCATCCTGCCTCTTGTCGTTACCTTTGTGGTTAGGTCTCTTGCCTGGTGGCTGGTCCTCAGCTTGGGGCAGGTCTGGGTGGTGGCGGTGCTGTGGTTGCCATGACACACAGGCACTGCTCTGTCCAGCACTGGCTTAGACCGAGACCCCTGGCTGGCCAGCCTGTCCTCGTGAGGGGCTGCGGTGAGTGCCCCGGTGGAATTACCTGCCTCTGCCATCCGATCGCCTCCTGCAGGACTGGGTAGCAGGTTTGGTGCTAGAGGAGAATGCCTGGCTCTGGTTCCCTGGTGTGGGGTTGCCTGGGACGAGGCCACCTGTTCTGAACTTTTGCCATTTGCTGTCCTATTTCTCCCCAAGACCCTAACCTTCCCCAGGGCGGGGTCCAGTCTTCCTGGCACATGGTGGGTGCTCAGTAAATGTCGGGGTGAGGAATGGGCAGCCCGGAGGCACTGGACGAGGTCTCCCTCTTGTTTTAAACCCGACAGTGATCAAGCCGCCTTGGCCACTTGCCTTTCTTTTTTGCATTTGTTCCATTTGGCACCAAATGGTCTTCAGCTACTTCAAAACAAACAAACAAACCTGCCCCCACTCCCAGGATGATAACTTGTACACCCCGCTGCCCCTCCTCTCCCCAACTTCCCTGTTTTCTTTGAACAGTTACTAAAAGATACGTTTGCTTTTTTTTGCTTGTTGTTTTTGGTTTATTGTTATTTGTTTAATTAGTTATCTGTTTTATACATATTAGTGTATATATGTCAATCCCAATCTCCCAGTTCATCCCCCGCCCCCCCCCCCCCCGGCTTTCCCCCACCCTTGGTGTCCATACGTTTTTTCTCTATGTCTGCATCTCTATTTCTGCTTTGCAAACCGGTTCATCTGTACCATTTTCTAGGTTCCACATATATGCATTAATATATGATATTTGTTTTTCTCTTTCTGACTTACTTCACTCTGTATGACAGTCTCTAGGTCCATCCACATCTCTACAAATGACCCAATTTCATTCCTTTTTATGGCTGAGTAATATTCCATGGTATATATGTGCCACATCTTCTTTATCCATTCATCTGTTGACGAGCATTTAGGTTGCATCCGTGACCTGGCTATTGTAAATAGTGCTGCAGTGAATATTGGGGTGCACGTGTCTTTTCGAATTATGGTTTTCTCTGGGTATATGCCCAGTAGTGGGATTGCTGGGTCATATGGTAATTCTATTTTTAGTTTTTTAAGGAACCTCCATATTGTTCTCCATAGTGGCTGTATCAATTTACATTCCCACCAACGGTGCACGAGGGTTCTCTTTCCTCCACACCCTCTCCAGCATTTGTTGTTTGTAGGATTTCTGATGATGCCCGTTTGAACCGGTGTGAGGTGATACCTCGTTGTAGTTTTGATTTGCATTTCTCTGATAGTTAGTGATGTTGAGCATCCTTTCATGTGTTTGTTGGCCATCTGTATGTCTTCTTTGGAGAAATGTCTATTTAGGTCTTCAGCCCATTTTTGGATTGGGTTGTTTGTTTTTTTAATATTGAGCTGCATGAGCTGTTCATATATTTTGGAGATTAATCCTTTGTCTGTTGATTTGTTTGCAAATATTTTCTCCCATTCTGAGGGTTGTCTTTTTGTCTTGTTTATGGTTTCCTTTGCTATGTACACGTTTGCTTTTATCAGTGGTTCCCAACCTCGGCTGCATATTAGATATCACCTCCGGGGAACTTTAAAAAGTGCCAGTGCCTGGACCAGCCCTCAGAGATGGGCCCCAGTTGGTCCTGGAGCCTCCCGTGGTTGTAGAAGTTCCTGGGGGTTCTGCCGACGGCAGAGCCACTGTGGGAAGCTCTGGGAGAGAAGCTGCTGGGCCCGCAGGGCTGCCCAAGCTGGAGATGGCCCATCAGCAGGTGAGCCGGAGGGAAAGACGCGGCCCCACACTGGGGCATCACGGAGCCTGGCCCGCAGGGTGGGGAGGCTGGTGTCAGCTCACGTTAGCCGTGAGGGTGAAACAGGCCCGTTTGTACACTGCCTTGCTGACATTCGCCGTGTGGATGCCCCGGGAGCTGGCTTTGGTTCGCCCGGCGGGGCTGCCAGGCAGCAGTGGAAAGCTGGGTTTGAGCCTGGCCTTGCATTTCCTGAGCACCTACCCCAGCTCTGGATACAGCCCGGTTTGCTCCCCCAGCTCCCCGCCCTGGGAGCTAGAATAGACTGCCAGGCATCGGCACGGAGGCGCCGCCTTTGCCACCCCTGTTGTGGGGTGCTAGGCCGCCCCAGACAGGGTGGGGGCCTTTTAAGGCTGCGGTCAAGGGCGCAGAGGCAGGCTGGGCCAGTGGCACCCAGACGGCAGCTTGCGAGGAGAGCCGACCCATTTCCACAAATAGCCCATCCACTGTCAGGGGAAGCATCTCTTTGTCTTCCCAAATCTGTCTTTCCGTCGGCTCCCGGGTTGTAAGGCTAGAAGGAGGCACGCTCTTGTCTTGGAATCAGAGGCTCCGGGAGCCACCCTCCCCCCCCCCCCCCCCACAAGGGCCCGATTGTCCGTCGGCCCTGAATGCGCCCGCCCGTCACGGAGCGCGCCGCACCGGCCCCTCTCCCTAATGAGCCCGCTCTGGGAGTGGCCCTTTGTGGCGGGTTCCGGCCACGCTGCCTGTGCCAGGGCTCTCAGAAGGCTCGATTTCCCGGCCGCTTCACATCTCTCGGAGCTGATGGGACAATGGGAGGCTCCCGCCGTGCCCTTTCTCCTTTTTTTCTGTGTTTTCTGGAATGTGCACACACCGCTCTTATATACGGGACAGAAAATTAAGCAGCAGGTTTCTCCCTCTCTCAGCACCCTCTGCCCCGGCGGGGAGGGCTCCCGGCTCTCCTCGCCTTTCCCAGCCCTTCCCGTGGGACCTCCCCCCACCATTGTCTCCCTCCTCTTGTTCCCGGGTCTCTCCGGGCTCCTTCCCCTGAAAACAGGCTCATGTTTCCTAGTCCAGAGCAATAAACAAAATCCTCTCCTTTCTGTTTTCCTGCCCCCGGCTCCCTTCCTTCCCCACCCAATATTCCGAGGAGCACCAGAGGCCCAGCCCACCTTCCCACCCGCAGCTTCTTGGCCCCTGGCAGTCCTGGACCCCGGGGAAAGGCAGCTCCAGCTTGGTCCAGTGGCCTGTTCTCATCCTGACCTCTTGGTGGTGTTTGATGCCCACTCTGGGCTTGTCTTCTAGAACAGGGCAGTGTGGCTGGTCGCCGCCGACCTCCCTGGCAGCAGCTTCTGGCTTTCTCTAGCTGTCTCCTGCCCGTACTGGGAAGCATCACTCCCGGGCTAAGCCCCCAGTCTTTCTCTACCTTTCGCTCCTGACCTGGAGACCCAGCGGTCCAGTGTCATCCTGGCCACCATCCTGTTGACTCTGTGCCCTCTGAGTTTGGGCTCCTTTGTCTCACCTACACTCCTGTCCTCTCTGCCTAACGGGTGGCGACCCCACTACAGGGTTTCCTGGCTCTAGCCCTGAGCTGCCCACTAGTCACATGAGGCTGTTTCAATTCAATTTAATTAGGACTGAGTAACATGAGCGTTTCAGTTTCTGAGCTGCGCTCAGCCCCCTTGCCAGTGCTTTGCACCTTGTCGTTGCAGAAAAGGAACATCTCCGTCCTTCCAGAGAGTTCTGTCGGCAGCGCTGATCTGGACAACTCCTTGCTGCGCCGTGCACTGCACTCGTGCACAGAAGGAAGCTCTGTGTGTGAGCGTGGTGTCAGGGACTCTGCCCCGTCCTGCCAGGCTCCACGCACGGTCCCAGGGTCCGCTTGCCTTGCCGGTGCACAGCAGGCCCTTAGGGCTTCTGCGGGCAGGAATTGCCCTTTCCTACCTCCTGCACCCACTGAGATCCCGCCCTTCCCTTGAGGCTTAGGTCTGCCCTTAGAGATGGACAGTCACAGGATGTGTGACCAGCAGCCCTCGTGCACTCCGCGTCTGCAGGAGCCTCAAGCCAGGCTCTTGCCGTTTGCCCTGCAACCATGGATGCCACTCCCGCTGGTGGCCTTGTGTGTGGGTTCACGTGTATGTGTAGGACACCCAAGCCCAAGAGGCCATAGGGCTCCAGGAGGCAGCAGAGGTCTCCCCCGTAGAGCCCAGCCCCCCACTCCCAGCCACCAGCTCCTTATCCTCGAAATGAGGCCAGGAGGCCTGCGGGATCCGAAAACAAAGAAAACGGCTTTTCAGACGGTGGGGTGAGGTGGGGTCGGTTGCAGGGGGATGGACACAGGCCCTCCCCGCTCTCTCGTCCCTCCCCGCTCTCTCGTCCCTCCCCTCTGTGTGTAGAGGAGGTTGCAGACCTGCTCCGGCCGGTCCCCAGCTCTGAGCACGGTCCCCCTCCGGCCCTCCATGCGTGGCTGTGACGGGCAGCAGGCATTCTCACCACCTCGGGGTTAACGGAGCTGCCTGGGTCCAGCTGCGGGTCATTACGGCAGCCGGTCCCTGGCGGGTGAAGCCATTACGCACCGCACCTGGTGCTCTGCCCCTGGCCTCGACCCCACTGGTTACTGCCCTTCCTGTGCCCTTGAGCCCACTGTTGGGTGTCTGTGTGTGTGTGTGTGTGTGTGTGTGTGTGTGTGTGGCGGGGAGCATCAGGGCAACCGGTGAGATGATAGCAGGATGGCTCCCCCATGCCCCCTCCCCGCTTTGAAGGCCTGAGGAGGCATTGGCTTGGCCCTGGGAAGAGGGGCTAATATTCGGGCTTCCCTGACCTTGGGGGCCAGGAGGGTCTGAGGAGAGCCCCATTCTGAGGCATCTTACTCTGGAGATGCAGTTGACGGTGGTGGGCTGGCGGGAGGGGGCGATCCTTGGTGTCAGCTCCCTGGAGGTCCCCAGCACCCCGTGCAGCCACCGGGCCCCCGTTCCTCCTGCTGTCGCTCCTCTCCTGAGGGCATTTCCTGGCCTGGGGCCGAGGGTTTCCTGTGAGCCCTGCTTCACGCCCCCCTGCAAGCCCCTTCAGCCCCCCGCCCCACCTGTGGGAACTCCTGCTGACCCGCAGCAGCTCCTGAGCGTGGCCAGGAGGCCCCAGGGATGCTCCCTGCCCTCCCTCCGAGGTCCCGGCCCTGGAGGGTGGTCCCCAGCACGGTGCTGTTTTCATCTTGCCTCTCTCCCTGCAGAGTCCTTAATCCCTGTCCCCCGAGTTAAGGCCTCGTTCCCGTGAGCTGGCCTGGTTGTGGGCAATGTGATCCGCTCCCAAGCGTGTGGGGCTGAAACACTGTGGGTACTGCTGGATGAAAAGACCCCTTGTTTGTGGTGCAACCCAAACTCATGGGCGGGAAAGTGGCGGCGGGGGAGGTCGGGGTGGTGGCCGGCCCCCTGAGTCCGCACCCTTGCCCTCCAAAAAGGCGGCGCAGGTGGGGCCACTGGAACCTCCTGGCCTGGGGATTTATTTGGGGAGTTGTGATGGGAGGGAGACACCCGGGTCAGCTCAGCCTCCTCTGGTCCCTCCGCAGTCCCTGCTGCTTCAAGGTCAGCTGTGTCCTGCTCTGTGCTGACTTAAGTGGACACACGCTCAGTGGTCTCCTTAATCTGGGCATGGCAGGCTTCAGGGAGCCCTGGGCCCCCAACATGACTGTGTACTTATGCAGGTTCTCAGAGGTGGAGAGTGGTCTGTGGCCCAGGAAAGATCCAGAACCACAGTGGGAGGGGTAGTGAAATCCCTCCCTGAAGCCTTTAAAAAAATTTTTTTTAAAATTAATTAATTTATATATATATATATATATATTTTAAAATTTGTGTTCAGTTTCTTTTTAAAAATTTTTACTGAAATGTAGTTGATTTAGTTAGTTTGTGTTGTGTTAGTTTTAGGTGTACAGCAAAGTGATTCAGCTGTACTTATATATAAAAATATACTTTTTTTTACATTCTCTTCCGTTGTAGGTTATTACAAGATATTGAGTATAGTTCCCTGTGCTAAACAGTAGGTCCTTGTTGGTTACCTGTTTTATATACAGTAGTGTGTATATTTCAATCCCAAACTCCTAGTTTATCCCTCCTCCCACTTCCTCTTTGGTAACCGTAAGTTTGTTTACTACGTCTGTGAGTCTGTTTCTGTTTTGTAAATAAGTTCATTTGTATCATTTTTTTTTAGATTCCACATATAAGTGATATCATATGATAATTTTCTTTCTCTGTCTGACTTACTTCACTTAGTATGACGATCTCTAGGTCCATCCATGCTGCTGCAAATGGCATTATTTCATTCTTTATTATGGCTGAGTAATATTCCATTGTGTATATATACTGCATCTTTATCCATTCCTCTGTCAGTGGGCATTTAGGTTGCCTCCCCTTGAAGCCTTGAAAAAGTAAAAATGAATGAGCTTAACGCACGCACCTCGCCAGGAGGCTCCATGCAGGAGTCAGAGAGTGAAATCTAAAGGCATTCTTGGTTTGAGCCTGTGGTCTGGCGGGTGTGGATGTTGAGCTCTGGCTCACGCCCACCTCATCCTCTGTTCTCAGAAGTCACACTTCTTGTTGCTCTTTCCTGAAGTTGTCTGTATTCATGTGAGGGTTTAGAGTTGGGTAGGTGTTTCCACGTACATCTCTGCTTCCTGGACTTTTCTCTGCGTGTTGCTTCCTTTCTGCCTCGTTTTCCCTGGGCCTCAGTTTACCCAGCTGGGAGATGAGGCAGTTGGACCAGGTCCATGGGGGCTCAGAGACCGTGGAGGAACTTGAGAAAGTTCTAGATGCAAGGTCCTCCCTGGGTATCAGCCTTGCCCTGGTGGCTGTTCCCGGCCTGGCCCCTTCTCCCCATGCAGCCAAACCAGTGCCATTGGGTCTTCTTTTCTGTGTGACATTCCTGCCACGCTGGGGTTTCAGCGTCCACGGTGGCCCAGTTTCTAACCTCAGTCCCTCACGGTCCAAGTGCTTGCCCAGGTGGGGGACTGATCTGACCCAAAATCAGAAAGCAGTGGCCAGGAGGGATCGCTTGCTGCCCTCCTCCACCGCACCCACCGAGGCTTCGCTTTCCAAGCTCCGCCGCCCGCCCCAGAGGCACACATGCCAGCTCCCTGCGGCTGTGGGCACAGCAGCCATTGCCAGCAGGAGCAGAATGAAAATGGGAAAGTCTTCTAATTTCCTTCTTTTGAATTGCAACCTTGATCCTTCCTCTCTCCTCCTACAGACCACGCCTCTGGTGGCTTTTGAATAGGTCTGTGGGCTCCCTTTTCTCCAGCTGAAAATATGTGCAGTAGTGCCTCATTTGCCTTAATGACAATGGCAGGCTTAGGGCCCTGGGGAGAGGAGGAGGCCTGGGGGCGAGGAGAAGGCGGGTTTGGACTGCCGGGCCAGCGCCCAGCCTATGACTTTGACTCTGAAGCGTGCTCGTTCACTCATGTGCAAGCTGGTGTTTTCAGCCTCCTGGATGCCAATGGGGCAGGGCAGCTTTGGGGGGAGGGGGGAGTCCGGCATCCAGCCGAGAGGCCACGTCTCCCGGTGTCATCCCCAGTGGCCCTTCCGTGGTTCGCTGATTAGTTCCTGGAAGAAGCGGAAAGGACGGTCCCAAGGGGAGAATGGGGTCTAGGAGGCCTCAGGGGGTATGCGGGGGGCTTCGGGTAACGGGGGGCCGAGGGGAGATGGAAGGGACGCCGGGCCGGGGTCTCTGTGTTCCCCACGAGGACGGGGAGGGTGGCGTGGCTTTGGTACTCGCGTGGCAGACATGTATGAGGCTGTCCGTGGTGTGGGCCTCCGGGCGTGAGTGACTGCCTGCTGCTGGGTCCTATTCCCTCACCTGGGACTGAGCCTGCGGGAGGAGGGGTCAGCCCACCGCAGGGACAGGGAGGTGGGAGGGGCAGGGAATCCTCAGGTGCACCTGCTCCGCCGTGACCACCTCCCCACGGCGCGGTGCCCTCGGGTGTGGACCACGCCGGGCCCTCTGCTGGTCCAGTTGGGCCGGGGAGCCCCTCAGGCAGGGGAGCGGTGAGTAACAGTCTGACCTTGTTGAGGCCCCTCCCCCATCCTCCCCTCCCCCTCCCAATCCTCGGGCTCCACTTTGTCACCAGTGAAGCGGACCCTTGGGTTAGGGATCTCGAAGGGCCCCTTCACAGGGGGTTGGAATAAATCCACATACGCCATTCTCAATTTTTTGTCTTTCTAACACATCAGAAAACCAACATACGCCAGCCACCTCCCTCAGAGGTCTTGAACGAGACTTAGTTCTGACCATGTACTTCAGGCACCGAGGCTGTTTTTGGTCACGATTCATAGAGGACCAGGGGGGAGAAGGTCTTCGAAGGGGGAGTGACCCATGGCAGTGGCGGCTGTCAGAGCCCAGGGGGTCCTGCTCTGAACCGCTGGGCACTGGGCCTCCCCCGAAGCAGGTGGCCGCCTCGGATAACGTGCCCTCGTGTCCTACAGCTGTCCTTAGGGTTTATCCTTTTAATACTCGGGGTGCGTGAGGTGTCCCGCAGGCCCGGGAGGGGAATTTGTGGGGAAGGGGGGGTCCCAGTGGGAGGCTGCCCTGCTGGGGGGAAGGTGAGGTGGCCTGGCCGGGATCTGGGCCCCTGCTCTGCCTGTACCTGTCCTGCTGGGACCATCCCTCCTACCCTCCCCACAGGAGCAAGCAGAGCCCTGGGTCAGGAAGGCAGGGACCCACCCTCGCGAGCTCCGGAGGTTTGCCTGTGGCTCCAGGACTTAGCTGTGGCGCGCCAGCCCTGAGGCCGCCTGGTAGGATTTGGGGACCTGGACCGGCAGCGGCAGGGGTGGTGGAAGGGCCCGTGGGGCCGGGGGCAGGGCCGGGGGCTGCCTTGCTGGCACAGCACTATTCCTGTCCACGTCCCGAGAGGCTCAGACAAGGAGATGCTTGTGAGCCAGAGAGTTGTGAGTTGGCATCTGGAAATGATGCCTCATTACAGAGCTTGCTTCCTAAAAATGCGTGCATTTATCATGAAGGGCCTTCAGGAGGAGCCCTCGGGGCTGCTGGGGCCCGGACGTGGGCGGGGGGGGGCGTTGGAGCTGGCACGGCCCCATAGCACAGATGAGGACACGCAGTCCGCAGGCCCCTGGGATTTCACAGACACCACCGCCCCGTCCCTGTGCCTTAGTTTCCTGCCTGTCTCCCGGGGGCAGAGTGGGGATGTTGGTGGTCTTCTCAGCTCCGTGCTGTGCTGTCTCAAGCAGAGTGCCTCCGGCTGTGAGGGGTGGTAATGGTGGATGGGGCCCGGCCCCTGGTGCCTGCTCACCACTGCGTCCCTCCCCGCAGGCTGCCGGCCCCTGCTCGGGAGACACTTAGGGTCTGGTGTGTCTCTGAGTTGTGTGTGTGTGTGTGTGTGTGTGTGTGTGTCTGTGTCTGTGTCTGTGTGGTGGGCAGTTTTCTGTGGGAGCCCTGGAGGAGGGTCGGGGCCTGGTTCTGGCCTCAGCCTGTCCTGGACCCCCTCTGTGGGCCTCATCTGTAAGGGGCCCCTGAGGTCCCCCAGCCCTGCCCGTATCTGGGCCTTAGAGTCACGTTGGGTCATCATTACCATTTGGTCTGAGCACCGCCCAAGGCAGGCAGGGCCCATCAGGAAAGAAAGACCTGCCCAGAATGGGACGGTCCTCCCTGCAGGGAGGAGGAAGGAGTTCCCCGGGTGGCTGGCCTGGCCCCTGTCCCTGTGCCCTGAGTGTGGCCACCTCTCAGCCTCCCGCCTGAGGTCCAGGGAAGAGGGGCTCTGGCATCTCACACACCCCACTGCTGTGCTTGGCCAAGGCCAACTCACCCAGCGGGTCCCAGCTGAGGCTGTGATTGTTACCTGGCTGGCACCAGGTGCCACCTGATAGGGTCCAGATGGAGGGTCCTGAGCTCTGGTCATGGGTCCAACTGTGTAAACCCAGGCACGTCACACAAACCTGTGTGCCTCACCTTTCCGCCTCTGTTAGATGGAGTGACCCCATCCAGTTCATCTTAGGGCTCTTGAGGACGGACCAAGATGCTCGCATAGCAACAGCAATAGTACCAGTAGTAGGAACAGTAATAACTCGTGGGTGCTCGGTGCTGTCTACGTATCCACTCCTTTAACCCTCACAAAGCGCAGGCACCTCTGTTTTCCCCGTCAGACAGGAAGAGGAAGCGGAGGCCCAGAGAGGTTAAGCTGCCCAGGTCCCGGGGAGAAAGGCCTGGCTCTGGGGCCCGCATCCCTAACCATTGCCTTGCACTGCCTCTCCGTGCACAAGCCGCATCGTTCCCATGGATGCATTTTCTTCTCCTAAAACAATTGCCTGTTTATTATAGACAATTTAGAAAACTAATCACTTTGGGTCCCAGCACCCAGACGGCCTCTGTGTACCAGTGCGATGTGGCCAGCGGTGGTATTGTCAGTAATCGGTACATTTTCTCACTTCCCGTGGGAGGACTGGCCATTGAAATGGGTGAGTTAAGGAGACAGTCAGGAACATTCTAGGTCTGAGTGCAATTTTTCTCCTCTCTGTGGGCAGTGGGGCAGTTAGTGGACTTGAAACCTGTGCATCGGTAGAACGCTTTTTCTGGAACCTCTTGGCTCCAAAGCCCCTTTTGCAGCATGACGCACGTTATAGATACCTCCCAGTGCATCACATGCCCCAGTCTGGGGACACACAGCCCTCTCTTGCAAGCCTGAGCTCAGCCTTCCTAATTTATCCTGGGGTCCCCTGACAGGAGTTCCCAGGGGGCTAGAATGTCTGCTGATGCGTGAACCCCACTGGGGATGGGGAGCGAGGCAGCCCCTTCTTTGTCTGGACTCTGTGGGTGGGAGTGTGTGAGGAGCTCCGGACTTCGTTCCGGACAGATGTCGTGTCCGGCTGGGGTTGGGGACACCCCTACAGTTGTCGTCTCACCTGGTCCTGTCTCACCTGGTCCTTTCAGGCTGCAGACTCCGACCCCCCGTGGTTTATCCTGGAGGAGATGCAGAGTATTGTCCACCCCTAAATAATCCTTTGCTTATTGTGTGCTTATAGTGGGAGGCTTGGGAGGTACTGGAAGGTTCAGCATGGAAATTTGAAAATCGCCTACAATCCTGCCCTCTGCAGAGAACAGAAATTAACATTTTCCTCCTTTCCTAAAGGAGGAAATGCCGGGTGGAAAAGGGACGTCTGTGTACACCTTCTGTGAATTTTTTTTTTTTAACAAGGTATTGAATATAGTTCCCTGTGCTGCACAGTAGGTCCTTGTTGTTTATCTATTTTATATGTAGTAGTTTGTATCTGTTAATCCCGAATTCCTAATTTATCCCCTCCACCCTTTCCCCTTTGGTAACCATGAGTTTGTTTTCTATGTCTGTGAGTCTGCAAATAATGCCATTTGCAGTAACGTGGATGGACCTAGAGATGATCACACTAAGTGAAGTAAGTCAGACAGAGAAAGACAGATAGCATATGATATCAATTATAGGTGGAACCTAAAAAGGATGATACAAGTGAACTTAAATACAAAACAGAAGTAAACTCACAGACCTAGAAAACAAACTCTGTTAACTTTTTATTTTGAAATAATTATAGACTCATAAGAAGTTGCAATTGTAGCGTAGACGGCTCTCGTGTGCCCTTCCCCCCGGCAGTGACATCCTCGTGAGAACGGGGCATTATCACTTTTAAAAAGAATTTAATTTTATTTATTTTTTATACAGCAGGTTCTTATTAGTTATCCATTTTATACATATTAGTGTATATATGTCAATCCCCATCCCCCAATTCATCACACACACACACACACACACACACACACACACACACACACACACACACCCCTTCCGCAGCTTTCCCCCCCTTGGTGTCCGTACGTACGTTTGGAGAACGGGGCATTATTGCAACCAGGACAGTGACGTCGGCACCACACAGTGACCAGACCTCAGACCCTCCCTCCAACAGCGCCTGCCTCTCTGTGCTCTCACTCCTGTGTGTGTGGAGAGTTTTATGAGCTCTTGCCACACATGTAGAGTTGTCATACACACTTTTAAAAAGAAATGTTGCTGTTTAGAACTGTTTATCGATTTACAGAATCATTGAGAAGATAGCAGAGTTCCCATGAACCCTGTGCCCAGTTCCCTTGTTGCTCACTTCCTCCGCTGGTGTTGGTGCCTCCGTTACAATTCACGAGCTGATACTGATACACCGAGCGGAGTCCACACTCCACATTTCCTTAGCTTTTCCCTAACGTTCTTCCTCTGTTCAGGATCTAATCTAAGACATGCATTTTAAAAAGTAACATTTGCCATGTTGTATTACAGTTTGTAACCCCTTTTTTTCCCCCGGGAGCATATTGAGAATATCCTTTTTTTTTTTTTTTTAATTTTATTGAAGTATAGTTGATTTACAGGTTGTGTTGAGAGTATATGATCAGAGCATCACTGGCAGTTCTTACATGCCAGTTTGAGTGGCCCTCTGCTGATCGAATCTTGTGGGCGTCCCCACCGGGACCTTCCAAAGGGGTACCGTGCTGCCTCTTGGCTTCTTTGGTCATGTCAGCACCCTGCCCGCCCCAGGGTGGTCCAAGGGGCAGGCCTGGCACCCCTTCCTTGTGAGGTGGGGCAGCTTTGGGGGAACACAGGCCCCTCCCAGGGCCCCCCTGGGTCCCCAGACTGGAGGAGGTCACGCGGGAGGGCCGAGCGTGGCAGCAGGGTGGATGGTGTGGAGGAGGAGGGCTGGCTCTGCCCCCCACGGCCCCACGAGCCTGGGCGGTCCCACCACCTGCGTACGACCTTGCAGCCCAACGATCGCTTGGGTTAGAGTAGCCACTGGCGTCCGGGGCCGGTTCCAAAGGGTCGTTGGCCCCCACCCGCTTTGTGGCCTTTCCAGGCAAGGCCAGGAGCGGCAGGGCCCCGACAGGATGTTTGCTCCACAAGCCCATGGAGACATCCCTCTGGAAATCCTCCTTTGGCCCTGGCGCAGGCAGGCGAGAGAATTGAGGACAATGGGACCTCAAAACAAAAGGCAGTTGTTGGGCAGGGTCAGTGGATGCCCCAGGCCAGGGCAGGCCTACCATCAGGCCGGTCACTGGATTGCTGCCCATCAGGGGGCTGGCCCCGAAGCAGGGGAGTCAGGCGCCAGGCCTGAGACACCACACTGAGTGCTGTAGAGCTTGGAGTTTAACTTTGGGGCCCGTGTGCTTTGCAGGAGGTCCAGACACACAGTGGGTCTGCCCGGCTTGGCGTGGCGTGGTCCGTGGCCTACTCCCACCTTGCCCAGGTCTTTGCTGCCCCGCCGAGCATGTGGTTTATGGTGAACCGGTGCCACCGTGAGTGTGGGTCTGTGATGTCCAGGTGTGGGGCGCTCCTGCCCCGCTCTGTCGCTGCTGGTGCTGGGACTTCACCCGCCAGGCCCACCTCTGCTCCAGTTTCCTGGGGCCAGCCTCCCAGGCGGCCTCCCTGCCTCCAGGGTCTGCACCTCCAGCCCCCTCTCTGCCCTTACAGAATGTTCTTCCGGAAATACAGCCCCCACCTTGCGCCTCACCCAAGGGACCCTCAGCCTCAACATCAAGCCCAGGCTCCTGGGAGCACGGCTGGAGGCTCTCCGTGATCTGACCCTGACTCCTTTTCCACGCCCCCTCCCATCTCTTCCAGAAGCTTCCGTGACTCCAGGCCAGTAGCGGTTCCCGAATGCTATCCAGGCATTTCCATACCCCCCTGCCCGTTGCCCTGACTGTCTCCTCCACCTCCAACCCCCTTCCCCTCCCCTCCCCTCCATTTCCATTTGGAAAATCCTGCTGGTCTGCAAGCTGTGGCTGAAATGCCACCCCCTCTTTTCACAGTTCCAGCCACCTTTTCCCCCCAGGGCTCAGCGTGGGTCTCTCTGAGTCATGTCTCACTCTGCCGGGGCTGCCTGCGCCTGTTTCCGCATCAGCCTCTGCTGTGAATTCCCAGGACGGCCCCACGTCTGAACCGTCGTTGGTCTGGCACCCACTGCCCGCGTGGGGAGTGCCCCGTGGGCGCCTGGTGCCTCCCCTGCCCGACGCCGAGTGCCACACCGAGCTGCCCGTCCCCTGCTTCATCGGGGGCCCCGGTGGCCAGGCTGCCTGCTTCCTGTCCCAGTGGCTCCATCCACCTCGGTGACCGAGTTCCTGGAAGGCGTCAGCTCTCCAGCAGCGGCCCAGGAATGTGAGGCTTGGATGAAGCGGCCAGCCTCGCCCTGGTGACTCGCTCCGGTGTGTGTGTGGTTTGCCACAGTGGCCGCTGCTGGGGTCACTCCATGTCCCAACCCCAGGCCGACGCCCAGAGCTGGGGGACGCAGCCAGATGGGGGTGGGCAGGGGTGTCTCAGGCCACCTGCGGGCAGACAGCCTGACACCCTCTGTGCCTTGGTGTCCTTGTTGGTAAGATGAGGACAGTGAGGGTCACGAGAGGTGGCTGCGGGCAGGAGGTGGTGTGGGAGCCCCTCCCCCAGCGGCCCTGCCCTTGCGGCCTCTCAGCAGGTGGGGGTGGGCAGGGCCCTGAGAGTCACCAGGCAGCCGGCCCCCGTCCCATGCCCTCCTGGGTCACGAGGGCACCCCGCCTGCCCTCAGCAATCCTGGACCTGCTCCTTGCCTTCTGGGCTGTGCCCCATCCATCTGTGTTTCTTGCCTGGACTCTTTGGGGCTGGGTTTCGGCAAGGCTCGGAGGAGGATGGGCTGAGTCAGTCACCGGTTCCCCGGCTGCCAGGGGCATCTGGAGTGCGCGGGGCCCATCATGGGTGCCTGGGGGTCCTGAGGGGTCCTGTGGGGCGAGCTGGCAGGAGGCTGGGGTTCGGGGTGCCCCCTGCCTGTCCCTGAGCCCCGAGTCTCCTGACTGTGGAGTCAGCCACCAGCTTCTTGGATTAACTCAGCTGCAGCGATGACCTAGGAAGCCGAGGAAGCGTGGCCTCTCTCAGCGTCCCCTTGACCAGGTCCTGGGAACAGGGCCCCCCTGAGCTGCCCTGGGCCCAGTGCCTGGCGTCGGGCAGGAGCCAGGAGAGGGGCCCTGGATTTGAAGGGGAGCCGAGGGGGTTGGCTTGGGGAAGACGCGGGGCGGCCAGGATGGAAGGGGTGTGAGTGTGCGTGCATGTGAGAGAGTGTGCGTCTATGTGAGTGTCTGTCTGAGTGTGAGTGAGAATGTGTGTGTGTCTACATGTTTGTGTCTGCCTGAGTGTGTGTCTGTATGAGTGTGTGTGAACGCGTGAGCCTCCAGCCTGCCCACACAGCCTGTCCTCGCTCCCCCCGGTCACGTTCAATAGCCTGAAAGCATCCCTCCCCGCGGCTTCTATTTCTTGCTTTCAAGTCACCTTTATTTAAATGCTCACAACTGCTGGGCCTTTGGTGCGGTGCTGACTTTATCACTTATAATTGGGAGAGAGGGCAATTTCATTGCTTTTAGCACCCATGCTGCCTCCCCCCAGCCCCTCCCCAGAATAGAGCTGACTTCTGCAAGCTTTTTCCTGGGGTGAGGATTAAATGATCTGCCAGGTGGTATGACTGCACCCACGGAAGGTTCTAGGTGACAGCGGGTGCTCTCTGTATCCGTGTTGGTGTTTACACACCCACGGCACCCTCCCTCCATCCACAAGTCCTGTTGAATGCGCGGGAGGGTGGGCGTTTGCTGAGCCGTGCCCCCGTGGGAACACCAGCCCTTCCTCTTCGCTGCATCTGAAGCCTCAGTGCAGGTGAGGAAACCGAGGCCTGGAGCTCAGAGGGAGCTGGCTGCTCATGCAGCAGACACCTGGCAGACCCAGGTGGCCCTGAGCCCTGAGGTGCCCCTGGGAGATGGTGCCCGGGAGACGCTGGACCAATGGGACGGAGAAGTGGAGGGGCTGGGCGCCCACCATAGGCAGCGTCCTCGCCGTGGTGTCCCCATGGCGTGCCGGTGGCACACCCTGGAACCTGCAGGCCAGTGGAGGAGGAACCGCCCTGGGGGCGTGCCGGGCTGGGGGGTCCAGTGTGACTTGCCCCCAACTCGCTGGGCAAGTTGCCCACCTCACCTGGACTTAGTCTCCGCGGCTGTTAAGTGGGCTCAGGGACACTCAGGTGGTTCCGTGCAGGTCGGGGGCCCACACCCAGCACAGAGCAGGCTCTCAGTGGTAGAGATGCCTTTGTTCATCCAATATATGTTTATTAAGCACCCTGAGTGTGAGAGACGAGCAAGATGCAGACTGGAAACCCGAGAGGAGACAGGCCAGGAGTGTTGTTTCTGGGGTTGGAACCGGGCCAGCTCGGCGCAGGTGCAGCCGCATCCCCTGCTGGTGTCTGCTGTGACGCTGAGGCCTCCAGCCGGCTGCAGAGCTGATCAGGAGTAGGGGCCCCTGGGGCATATGGTGGCCCCCCTGTGAGCCCAGGCAGCCCGGGCCCGGTGGGACAGCTCATCCGTGGGTGTGGGCAGGGGCTCTGACAGGGGCATCCAGGGTGGTGGTGGGGGGGCAGGGTGGTGTGGAGGGAGTTGCTGACTTGCTGTGTTACCTTGGGCCTGTGTTCTTACCTCTCTGAGCCCTGATTTCCTGCTGAGCGACTGAGAGCCTGTCCCTCTCCCCCCGCCCCCCGAGTCCCCAGGGTGTTGTGGGGTAAGAAGGCTGTAAACCTGAACGAGGCCTTGCAGATGTTTGCTGCTGTCCAAGCGTCCCTCATCAGGAAGCCTGTTCTCAGCAGGTCTGGTGGGAAAGGGCTCGGGGTGGACGTGGGCCCTGGGGCAGCTGCAGGCGAGCTTTGTGGCCGTGTGCACCCTGCATGCTCCCGGCATCCCTATGTGGACGTGGGCCTCAGCTCCTTGCAGATTACTCCCTGGATCTCACAGGTTCTCGGAGGTGAGGCTGCCGTGCCAGAGAGGTAGGTGCCACAGGTGAGGTTCGTGGCGTGTGAGTGGACGGTGCCGTTCTGTCCTGGGGATGGTGCGTGACCAGGCAGAGGTGGGGGTGAGCCTCCCGGGAGCCCCGTCTCCCAGACCAGCCTGGTCCCGTGTGTCGGAACCGGAACGGACGCCATGCACTGTCTGGCCGGCTCACCCCATTGGCAGGGACCCTCAGGATCACGCTCGCTGTCTCGAGGCCTCTGGCCCTGGGTTTTAGATGTGGTCAGTGGGGAAGGTGAGCAGCCACACTCAAATTTTTAGTTTACTAAGGCATCTAGAAATCCCCGCCCCATGTCACCGCTTGATTTGGTGATCTGTCAACCCCTTGGATGTGCCCTTGGCCCCCTTTGTGGGATGGTGGTTTCTCTTAGGGGATGGGGGGAGATGTGACTGTCAGTCTGGCCATGCCCATTAGAACTGCATGGACAGGGGAGATTTGTGGAGTGGGCGCAGGACGCACACCCTGGTTTTCCCTAGGGTTTCCTGTCGCGACTTGAGTTCTGGGAGGGAATGGAGGGCATCGCCGGCCCCCAGGTGTCTGATGTGGCCTGGGGGGTGATCTGGGTTCCTGACTTCCACCCTGTCTCTCCGGCCAGCAGCCGTGAAACGCGGGCCATCTGTGAGGGTCAGCCTGTGGGGGGCATGCCGACCCTCTGTCCTAGGTGTCCCGGGGTGGGAAGCTGCCTTCCCGTTGGTTTTGTTTTCTCTCTGATGGCCTGTGACCGTCGCTGTGACTCAGGGCAGGACTGCGAAGCCTGGAGTAGGCTAACCTCTGCTGTAGGGCCTGGGGCACGAGTGTTCCCTGCACGGAGCACGGCTTGGAGCTGGTCTGAAGCACGTGAGGGTGTGGAGGTCTGCCACTTCGTATAAACGTTTGTGAATCATCTCCTCCGGTGTGGTCAGCGTGGGTTTTTGTAGAGCTTTGTGCTCCAGAGAGCTTCCTCCGTTTCTTGCTGGGTCCTCATGGCAGCCCTGCAAGGCCCATTACCGACAGAAGGGGACCAGGCTCACGGAGCGATTACTGGGTGCTGGTGTCCTCCGAGCCCTGCAGGGTGAGCGGTGTGCCACGGGCCCAGGTGGCAGAGGGGGCCCAGCACCGTGCGTGTGAGCCGCGGGGCCTCTGCGTCTCCCGAGGTCCTTGCCAGTCCCCTGGTTCGGTCACGTTAATGCCTGCAGAGCGTCCTGATCCCCCGCTCTGGCCCAGGGTTAGGAAGCGGGCCCCACCCCGTGGCTCCCGTGTCACGGAACTCGGCCGGATCCTGGGGGTGGTGCCAGTTCAACAGGAAGGAGGAAGCACAGGCCGTCCCCGCAGAGGCTGGGACTGAGCCCCATTCTGGATGAGATCCTAAAGGCTGCCCTCTGGCTGCAGTCCCCACCTCCAGGAAGCCTTTCCTCCCTGTCGCTGGTCGAAGCCATTTGCTTGGTGACCTTGGCAGTCACTCGCTTCTCAGGGACTCCGGGCATAAAAGTGGGATGCCCCGCGGGGTGGCCAGCGTCCCACTGAGCAGCTTCCACAGCCCATCCCTGGGTGAGGACCTGATCCATGGCCTCGTCAACCTCTAGAATGCCCTGTGGCGGTTCCTTCTTTGGTCCCTCTGCACTTGTGGGGACATGTTTAGGAATGTGCCCAGGTCACGGAGCTGTGAGTGGCGCGGCCGCAGGCAGACCCCAGCCTGCCCGGCTGGTGTACCACTCAGGGCAAGTGTGAGGACCAACAGAATCATTTCACTTTTTGTTTTTTGGCTGCGCTGCGTGGCATGCGGGATCTTAGCTCCCAGGGATCCAACTCACACCCCCTGCACTGGAACTGCGGAGTCTTAACCACTGGACCGCCAGGGAAGTCCCAGAATCGTTTCACTTTGACGAAGCCCCTGGTCAGTGCTCGGAACCCCAGCAGATGTGCCTTTCGCCCTGATTGCCTCTCTTCTTTTCTACCCTTATCTCCCTACATTCCCTAAATTCCAGGCCCTCCTGCCTCCCAGGCCCCCTTCATCTTTATCCCCTCCCCCGCCCGCACTCCCCCGGATCTGGATTGAACTTGTTGGGTTCTCTGTGCCTCAGCCTGGGAGGGGGGGAGGGAGTATGCTCTGCGTGTGCCAGGCCCTGGCTGGGGGGAGAGCCAGCTGCGGTTGGGATACTGCTCAGCCAGCATCTCTGCCTCCCTGATCCAGGAAAGATTTATGCTGAGATCTAACTGCTTCTACTGTGAACACACAGAAAACCCCCAGAGCAATTTTCGGTTCTTCATTGAGCTGCCTGCTCCCCCCGACCCCCCCACCCCGGTCCTCGGCTGCGAGGTGGTGGGAGTCCAGAGGCAAGAGCCGGTGTCGCAGAATTTAACCCCTACACAAAGCTGGCAGGTGAACGTGCCCTCCACGGGCAGAGATGTCCGGCCGAGATCCCGGGTCCCAGACGGCAGCTCCTGAATTCAGCCGTCCCCGTCTGTCCTTCACATCCCAGGATAGCAAGCAGCAGGGTTCCAGCAAGGCAGGATCTGGAGACTTCCCTGGACAGCCCCCCCCGTTTGTGTATGGGCTGTGGAGACCAGAGGCTTTCTGCAGGTTGGGGGGCACGTGTTAACACGCCCAGCAATCTGAGGCTCAGAGATGGGGAGGGACTTGCTCAGGGTCACCCAGCGCTCGTCTGTCTTCGCCTGCCCCGCCGCCCTTCCACGGGGAAGCCGCAGAGGGCATTGAGGGTCTCGGTGGGGTCGTGGTGAGGGGCGCATTTGGCGACAGCGGTTGTAAAAACCAAGTCCTTCTGGAAGGCGGACACCCCTCCTCCCCCCCAACCCCAGCAGCACACACCTGCCAGCGATTGTGGAGGACAGGGGACTGTGTGTCATGGGGGCCATGGTGCTGCCTGGGGCTCTTTGGAGACAGGAGCTTGGAGCCAGGGCCGAATGCTGCTGCCCAGGGCCCAGGCCCGGGTGGGAGTCCAGCCTCCTGGGTACGCGCTGCTGTTCGAGCCAGAGCTCCTGGGCTGCGGGGACCTCATCACTGACCAAGCAAGGCCCTGTTCAGCCCGCTCCTCTAAGAGGACATTAAGGCCCAGAGTGGGGGAGGGTGGTGACGACTGTGAAGCCTGTGGCCTCAGCCAGTGCCTGCAGTTTGGTGACAGCGGGGGGTCCTGTGCTTCTTAGTGAGACCAAATGACCTTCAGTGATGTTAAAACAAACCTCCCCTGAGCAGTCAGGCAGTGCAGGCTGTGGGGGGGTGCGGTGGGGGGTGGTGGGGCAGCACCCCTTCCTAGTCCGTGCGGGCTGCTGTAACAGAATACCACTGCCTGGGGGGGTTATGGAAACAGAAGTTATTGCTTACGCTTCTGGAGGTTGGACGTCCAAGATCAAGGTGCCAGCGTGGTCGGGTTCCTGGTTCACAGCTGACACCTTCTTGCTGTGCCCTCACAGGGCGGCAGGGGCAAGGGAGCTCTCTGGACTGGAGCCCATGGTAAGGCACTCATCCCATTCATGGGGCGCCACCTTCATGGCTTAAGCGCCGCCCAAAGGCCCCGCCTCCAGCAGCATCCCTTTTGGGGATTAGGGTTTCTGTATGAATTCTGGAGGCGCACAGACATTCAGACCATAACAACCCCCGCGCCAGGCAGAGCCACCTCCCCGGGGGCTCCCATTAGAGTCTTGGCCACCCACGGCTCCTTCCTCTGCCGGGAGCACCCAGGGGGCTGGCGTTCCCTCTGAGTGGTCGGCCCAGCTGCGGGCGTGGTGAGCAGTGGCAGCAGCGGGGCCGGCAGGGACTCTGGGGGCTCCAGGAGACATTAGGTGGTTTGTGCGCGGTGGCCATCTCTGCCTGGTTTCTGAGCGCCCCCAGAAACCGTGGCAGCCTTACTTGTCCCCTTCGGCACCAGGCACGTGCCGTCGTCTCCCGTGGTCACCGTGGCGCTATGAGGTTTTCATCATCCCATCTTATACACAGGGAAGGTGGAGCTCAGAGGTCCAGGAGCCTGGTCGGAGTGGTCCCGATGTCCTTCACCCTCTGTGGTGTTCAGGGCGTGTGCTGTCATCTGTTCATCGAGCACCTATTTCATGTCGGGGCCCCGTTTCCACGCTCTTGGGATATTTCCAGGAGAAACATAGAGGTCCCACTGGGGAGACAAACTAGCCAACAGATCAGTGGACAGGAGGGTTTTGTGTACTGGTGAGTGCTGGGAGTGGACCAGAGATGGTGGCAAGGGTTGCGTCTGGGAGGAGGGCCGCCTGGACTGGGGCTTGGATGAGCAGTGGCTGTCCCTGGAGGTCTTCCAGCCCGGGGAGGATGTGGAGGTGGGTGGGGATGAGCCCGGTGCTGTTCAGGACAGCACGGAGGCCACTGTGGCTGGAGTCTGGTAGCCGAGGGGGCAGAGTGGGCGGCACTGTTGGAGTTGGGATTTTATCTAAGTTGGGCAGAGATGACACCTTCTCATCTCACACTTCTCGAGGTGTTCTGGTTTCCCGGTGGAGGATGGGCTCGGAGTGGGGTGTGGGTGCCTGCATTGGAGGACCCCTGCCACCGGTGTCCTGGTGACAAAGGCCCTGTGCACAGCTTTCAGCCTAGGGGGAGGAGGTGACACCCCAACATGCTGGCGTTGGAACTTATGTATTATTTCTTAGAGAAAAGTAATTCATTTTTTAAGAACAATTCATTTTGGGGGGCTTCCCTGGTGGCGCAGTGGTTTAGAATCCACCTGCCGATGCAGGGGACTCGGATTCGAACCCTGGTCCGGGAAGATCCCACATGCCGTGGAGCAACTTAGCCCATGTGCCACAACTACTGAGCCTGCGCTCTAGAGCCCGCGAGCCACAACTAGTGAGCCTGCGCTCTAGAGCCCGCGAGCCACAACTACTGAACCCGTGCGCCACAACTACTGAAGCCCATGCATACCTAGAGCCTGTGCTCTGCAACAAGAGAAGCCACCGCAATGAGAAGCCTGCGTACCGCAACGAAGAGTAGCCCCCGCTCGCCACAACTAGAGAAAGCCTGTGCGCAGCAACGAAGACCCAAAGCAGCCAAAGATAAATAAATAAAATAAATTTATAAAAATAAATACATTTATAAAAATAAATAAATTAAATAATAAAGAGAAGTAAATATAACACCTGGCACATATTCCTTTTTTAAATTAAAAAAAATTAAATTAAATTTTTTTTAAATTTGTGGACAGGCCACAAATTACCCTGTGCCTGTGATTCAGGTTCCCACCCACCTTTTTCTCCAAGGAGTTCCTGGCATCCTAAATCTTGCTGCAGACAGAGGGGAAGAAAGGAGACAGAGGGGAAGAAAGGAGTCCGAGGTGGTACGGAGCACTGTAGCATCCATGGACCGAGTTTGACCTTCCTGGTGGTGGAGGACCCGGCCGGCCCACATCCCTAGCGTCCCGCCCAGGGACGCCCTGTTACCTTGGCCTTGGGCCCGCCCTTCGCTTCTCGGATCTGCTGCTCACCTGTCACGTGGGGCTGGGGGGCAGCTCAGCAGCACGCATATGTACAACGGGCACTTGGTCACCGTAGCAGTCAGAGCTGGGTGTTTTTAATTAAATTGTTGGCTGTTACTATTGCTGCTGTGGTAGCCCCGGCTGGCAGACCTCGGCGAGATGGGAAGGCCTGGTGGCCCCGAGGCTGGGCTTCCTGTGACTCCGTCCTCCTTCCTGTGCGTTGCCCTCTCGCTGGGGTGGTTCGTTGGAGAGAGTGAGCCCCTGGCAGAGGTGGGGATGGCGGGGCTGGGGGGACAGTGAGTGGGTGGTGGTGGAGACCCTAAGGCTGGCCTTGCCACTTGGAGCTGGGGAGGTGGGAGGGAAGGAGTCCTGTTTCCGTCACCAGGGACCCCCCCCAGACTGCGGCCAGCCCCAGTGCCAGCCCCAGCATGTGCCACCCTCTCCATTTTTGCTTTTGCTCTTCAATTTGTATCAGGGCCTGAGTCTTTCTGCTTCTCTTCAAAGCCACATATACCCATAAGGTTTGTGTTTTCTGAGGTCAGTGGCCAAGGAGGTCAACACCTGGATAAGGTGCACTTGGCTCCAGGAGGACCCCTCGTTCCCAGGGGCCCGCAGGGCATATCTTGGGGTCCAGGGACGCGTTTTCATTTCTCCTGTCTGGCCTGTCAGGTTGTAGCCCCATGCTCCCCTCTGACTGTCCCCTGCTGGCCTGTCACCACCTTAGAAGCCTCTGCCTGGGCCACTTCTGGTCCCTGTGGTGGTTCCTCATCTATAGAGTGGGGTTGATAAGGGACCCACATCACAGGGTCTGTGTACAGTAAGGGGCCAGGCACACAGGCCACCCCCACATTCCTGACCATCCTGAGCCCGGTGGGAGGAAGCTGTCTGTCCAGGGCCCCTTTGAGGGGTCACAGAAAACCCCAGTGTTGGCTGCTGTGTGGCTTTGGGCTGGCCGCTTAACCTCTCTGTGCCTCTTTCCTCATGGGTCTAGTGGGGGACTGTTAGAACCTTCCTTACTGCAGGGTGTGGTGACCGCTGGATGGGATGAGGTGTGTAAGGTGCTCAGGTGTGTAAAGGAGCGAGGCCGTGATGTCCGCACGTGGATGTCACTCCCTGCGGAGGGTGATTTGGTTTCGGGAAAGCATATTTCCAGCCCCACACCAAGGGTTCCTTCTTTGGAGCCATTCTCACTTGCACAGGTCCCGTCCTGCTCTCATTGTAAGCTGCCCGGTGGAGGCTGGCCCTTAGCTCAGGATCTTTCCAACCAGCTCAGCGGCAGCAAATGTCCTAAATGAGCCTGCGTCTGGGACAGTAACTTTAATAGTGATGGTCCGCACGTTTGTGTGCAGGCACCACGTGCAGCCCTCCTGTGTGGTACCTCAGAGGCGTGAGGTCGGAATGAAGGTCTCGGGCTCTAACGAGAACCCCTGGGCTGGCGGGGGATCCCAGTGTGAGGTCGGATGCTCCTGGTTTTCACGTGTTGCTTCTGGAGTGTCCTGGCTTTGTAGCCTCAGGCAGCTGGGTCCCTGTCTCTTGTCTTCTTAGGGCCTCTCTGCATAGGAGACGTTGACTTTTGCAGCTGCGGGTTTTGCCTTGGCACCAGGCCCCCCCGCCCCCCGTAACTTCCAAGGGCCCCGGGCAGTGGTGGTGTACGGCCCCCCAGCCACACGCACTGTTTCGGAACCCCGCCTGGTGCAGCTGAGCGAACGCCCCGCTGGCCAGTGGCCTGTTTGCTGGGGGCATCAGCGCTTCAGAAACCGGAGCCCTGTGTCGCGTGGTTTCCAGCTTCCTGGTTCCTGAGCTTAGCTTCCTTGCCATGGGACCGCACTTGGGAGTTAGAATTTGGCTCTTCCTCTGTGGATAAGGCATGAGGACACGTGGGTCTTTTGTCAAAGTTGGCTGTTGCGTGGCTGGGTTTGGGGGCAGGGGCTGGCCTGTCAGGCCGAGGCTTGGGATCTGACCATCCCTCTCTGCCCCCTTTCTCCCTGTAGCAGCCACCCCCTCGCGATCCCTGGGACCCTCGGTCAGCCCACCGAGGGGGCTGTTTCTGTGGCCCATGTTCCTGCCGCTGTACCAGGCACCGGCCTCCCCAGGAGAGAGTGCCCTGCCTGCCTTTCAGGACCACGTTCCAGGTGGAGCAGGACTGGGGACCCTGGAGAAGCCGGATGGGAACGCTCCCACCCTCACATCGTTTCCAGTTCTGTCTCTGGCAAGGTAATCCTCTCCTTTGTTGACAGCCTGACTGAAGTCATGTTTTATCTGCCCTTTTCTCTGAGCCTGTGTCTGGCTTTTGGCCAAACCACTAGTAATCACACAACTCGCAGTAATCCTTACAGTTGTGGGATGTGTGGCCCGGCCCTGTCCCCCGGCCCCAGAAAGGCCCAGCTTCCTCCTCCCTGAGGACGCTGCACCCTCGTCAGCTGGTCTGCGTCCCCGTCCGTGTTGGCACAGGGTCCGGCGGCGACTTCTCTCCTTGAGCGGTGCCCTCACGTCTGCTCACATGCCAGCCCATCAGGAGGGCGCTGTCTTCTGAGTGTTGGCGTGTGTCCAGGGGTCCACAGAGGAGGCCCCTGGGGCTCGCCCGCACCCTGCAAGGCAGCTAGGGAGGTGGGATGTGCCTCGAGATGCCTGGGACAGAGGTTCCAGGGCGAGGAGGGGCAGAGGCGGTTGGAGAAGGTTGGAGGGGCCCCAGGGGCCCCGGGATCCTCCTCCTCCCCAGGCCCTCGGAAATGCACACACCTGGCTAGCAGCCCCCCACCTTGGGTCTGGAGGCCTGGGTTACACAGCAAAGAGGTCTTTCCCACTGCCGCTCTGTTGAACAGCTGTGGATGCCCCCAAGTACACAAGGCTGGCCGTCCACTCCCAGCAGAAGATGGGCACCAAAGTAGCAGAGGCAGGACTATAGATGCTGGAACTCTGGGACCCTGGCCTTCCCTAGGCAGAGGCAGGAGGGCACGGGCTGGCCCAGTGTCCTGACTCCGGCCAGTCTGGGCCAGTGGCCCCTTGAGGGCTAGCCCTGGGTCAGTGAGGCCAGAGTCAGGGAGCAAATTCATGGGTAGCAGGGAAAGGTCACAGACACTGGCCCCTGAGGGTGTCCCGGGCCGGGGGTCCCTTCTGCCGTGAGAACAAGGCTCTCGTGGAGCCCTTTACAAAAAGTGTGCTGTCCTGTGTCATTGGTCAACATGCCGTGTCCTGGCGCCTGCGTCAGGGCGGCTTTTCCAGGGGCTCCTGGGACTGCTCCTGCCACTTCATCCTTGTGTCAGCCAGACTGGGGCTGGGGGCCTGCCTTCCCTGTTCCTCAGAGGAGGGGCCCCAGTGGAGGCCCAGACACGGGCCGAGCGGGCAGCTCGGGGACTTGGGGCAGCTCTCCACGTGACTTGGGGAGGGCAGGGGGGTTTGGGATCTGCGGGCCTCGCCCCACCTCGTGGCGTCTGGGTGTAGCAGACGTGGCAGCACAGCAGCACCCTGACCGTGGCGGGTTGCGCAGAAGTTCCAGCCTCCTCAGCCGCTGCCGCTTTGGGGATCAGAGCCACTGAACCCCTTCCTTTCGGCGGAGGGTGAGGGACAGTGAAGTGGCCGAGAGCCCACTGCCACTTGCAGAAGGCAGGTGCCCAGCCGGGAGGGACACGGGTGGTGGACCGTGCTGGACTCCGGTCTAAGGGGGTCGCTGGGCATGGGGCGGGTGGCGGACGTGCTTGAGGCCTTTTCAGGGCAGCAGACACCTGGCAGGAGGCGGGCGCCTGCCCAGACCCCGACGCTGAGAATCTCCCCTGCTGTAAACGGCTGCAGGGTTCCCAGGGTCAGGCGGGGAGCTGTAGGGCCTGGGCACCTCGCTCACTCTCCAGGAGGGGGTGAACAGGACGCCTCCCCTCCCTGGATGGCTGGCAGCGGGCGGGGGCGGGGAGCAGGGAGGCAGGAGACCGTAGGTGAGGGATGAAGAGCCCAGCTCTGAGAGGGTCAGCCCTGGACTCAAGGTCTCACCAGCTACCATTCTGGGTGATGTGGGCCCTTGACACACCCCCGCCCCCGGAGCCTCAGTTTCCCCATCTGGAAAATAGGGCGATGATGGTGCATCCCTCGTAGGCCTGAGTAATTCGTGTGATGTGTTTGGCGGAGTGCCTGGCACGTAGCAAGTGCTGAGCAGACTTTGGCAGTGGCCGTGACGGCTGTGAGTGAGCCTTCCCCGCAGTCGGTGCTCAGGAAGAGACCAGCTTCCTTTTGCAGTAGCACCCAGTTTAAGCCGGGAGGATGCGGGGTCCCTTGCCGCGCCCCTTCCGATCTCCCGGGACCCTCTATAAAGTTGCCCTGTTGCGGCCCGCAGCTGCCTTCCCTTGCCTTGGGGTGGGGGGCCGCCAGCATGCCCCCCCTGCATCACGATGCCTCTTCTTTGGGGTCCCCCTGCTCTGCTGGAGGCCTGTTTGTGTTTGTGGCTGTTCCAGTGTCTGTTCTGCTCGGGTCCAGTTCTGTTAATAGAACAGCAGACAGTGGTTATGAAGCAGCAGGGGCTGGCGAGTGCGGGGGGGCATGGGGGTGCCGCTGGCGTCCTGCTGGGCTCCCCCGTCCATCACACGGCAGGAGGAGGTGGCAGCCTGCCCACTCCCAGCCTGGGCACGTACCGCCCTCTCTCTGAGGGCTACATAAATCATGGGGGCACACTGCCCCTGGGTCAGTGCACATGGAGCTTGTTACCCGTCTGATTTTTAGGCCTCCTGTGCTGGTCTCAGGTTTGTGCCGCTCAGGTTTTGGATCATCTCTGGTAGAGGGTCCTAGGTGGCCCGGCTTCTACGAGGGGGACTGAAGTTCGTCCCTCTCAGCACAGTGCAGGGCATTGTGTGCCAGAGGGGTGCCCGGCCCGGCGCCCCCCCGCCGGGGGTCGGCTCTCCCCCCCGCCATGTGCATGCTCCACGTCCTGGGAGATCCTCTTGAGAGCCTGAGTCCCGGGCTGTGGTCGCAGTGGAGGAGAGGACCACTGCAAGGAAGGGGACAGCACGTCCAAATGTCCTGGACAGGAGTGGAGGCATTGCACTGTTGGCAGGTGTGGGAGGGACTCGTTGCTGCTCACGCCTCTTCCCGGGGCTCCCGGAGGCCCGTGGCGCCTGGCGTGGCCCTTCCCGGCTGACTTTTCAAAACCATCCACTGCCCGCTCCCCTGCAGGTCTGGGGAACGCTGAGGGAGTCCCGGCCCAGCCCTGTAGTGGGACTCGGCCACCCTCCTTCCTTCAGTTTCCTTCTCCTCTCCAGGCCCCTCTGTCTCCGTGTCCAGGGACCTTGGCCCGGTAGCTGGCCTCTGGGGCTGGGGTTTTCTTGTGACCGCCCCCGGGCCTTAACTCCCGGGCTTTCAGTGGGACGGAGCGGTGTGCTAAAGCCGCGCTCTGCTGTGTTGTGCAGGCGTGTTGTGTGGCCCCCCCCGCCTTTTGCAGTCTTGTTTGCCTCGGCTGGCAGGCAGGCGTCTGTACCCTGTGAGATGCTCTTGGTGGGGCATGGAGCTGTGTCTGGGCCTGCAGGCAGACGATCCGGGCACACATCCTGCGCCCTCATCTGTGGAGTACACTTGGTCAGTGGTGGACTCTCTCTGAGCCTCAGTTTCTTTGTTGGTTAGGTGGGAGGAGTTAATGCAAGCTGGTCCATGAGGCTGTTGTGAGGCTCCAACGAAGTGGTGGGGCGGACGAGTTTCGTGTCTGTGAATAAACCTCCACAGGATGGACATCCCAGCTTCACGCAATCAGTGGGCACGTCTGCCGCCTGCCCTGAGATGGTGAGCCGCCAAGGGCGGGAGCTACAGGTGCTGCATCCCCGAGCGAGGCCCGGGGTGGGGTGTGGTGCGCCTCTGTCTTAGGACCCCTGTCCCCCTCTGCAGCCCCCCTTATCCCTGCCCACCCAGGCCCACCCCCATGTCTTGGGTGCGGGATGCAGGGAGGCCCCCATCAGCTGAGTGTCACGGGTCAGCTCTCCCTTGCTGACGTTGTATCTGACCTGTCAGGTCCTGTGACTATACAGCCTCTCAGCCCAGTAGCTGTGAGAGGACTGCGGACTGGCTGGGAGGAGGGGAGGGGTGGCAGAAGTTAACGCAGTGCATGGGGACCAGAGTCCCCAAGCGGCTGTGCTTTAGCCTGCGCCGGCTGTCATTGGTAAACCCAGCTGGGGGACAGTGCGATCAGTGGCCCGTGACTAAGCTCCCAGAGCAGCCGCTTGGCTGCGTGCTCAGAGGCCTGAGGCCACCTGGGGAGGGTCCGTTTCCCTTCTTCTTCGGGGCTGGTTGTCCCCGGTGGCCGCTGCTCCCGCCCACGTTCCTGGCCGTTCCAGAGCATCCCGGGGACAAGCACACGTTCCTCACAGACTGTTTCCTCTGCATCCGCCCCCACCCACTCCCCACCCACTCCCCACCCTCCATCCAGTCGCCCTGTAAACCCATGCAGTCTGTCCAGAAGGCCTCAGATTGGCCGCATGCCCATCTTTCTGTAAAGACAGTTTAATGGGGAGCGTCCCCGAGGGGGCTTGACAGGCTAGACCTTGTTCCTGGTATCGGGAGATGAGCCTGGATGAGCCACCAGCCAGCGCCCCTGCCTCAGCTTCCTGACAGCTTTAACCGGCCACTTCCCACCGTCAGGATCCATGCCAGGCACCATCCAGGGAGATGCACACACGTGACCTGAGAGACGCCCACACAGGTTGGCCGAGTCCCTGCCCTCGGGGAGCTTGCAGTCAGATGGTGGAGGCTGATTCGGGGAAAGGGTGATGCAGTGAGACAAGAATCACAGAGAGCTTGAGGCTCTGGTGCAGGTAGCCGGAGAGCACGCGACCCCAGCGGGGCAATGCTAGAAGGCTCTGTCGGGGAGGGGGGCCTCAGAAGAGTGGTGACCTGTGCCTGCTGAACTCGACGCCGGGATACACACATCTGCCCAGCTGCAGGGGGGCGTGTCCCGGGGTGAGCCGGGTCCTGCTCCCCTGTTCCAGCCACGCCAGCCAGGGGTGCGGGGGGACAAGGGGGCCAACACCGGCCAGAGGAGGCACTTCCCCGGGTGAGAGGACCAGAAGGCAGTGAGCAGGCGGCATGCGGAGCTTAAAAGGCCTCCAGCCGGCCAACTCCTTCTCTTCCAAGAGCAAAGGACGAGACGGAAAACTTTTCTCATACGTGCGAATGGGAGGCGGAGGCTGTCATGCACACTAATGGGAGTGTGAATGGGGCCAGCCCCTATGGAGGGCAGTTTGGTGACTTAGAAAATTGCAGAGGCATGTCCCCTTTGGCCCAGCAATCCCACTGCCCGGAATTTATCTTACAGCGGACAGCACGCGTGCAGTTGGGGCACACCCCGGCCCTCATGGCAGCTGTGCTTGTGATGGTTGAGATTGGAGACAGCCCAGGGGTCCACTGCCTAGGACTGGTGCCTGCCATCCCCCCACCCCCTGCCCCGTGCGCCCTGGGAGCCATCCTCAGAGGGAAGGCGGGACTCAGCCAGCCCAGTCTGGCGTGTGCCCAGGAGTTGCACAGCCCACCTGCCCCCTCGTGTGCCATTCACAGGACCCCTTTCCCTTGGAGAAGCACGCTGGGGCTGCTGGCACATGGAGGCCAGGGCAGCCCATGCGAGGGGATGATTTATGCCTGCCTGCTGGGAAGCACTGCTCTGTGCCTTCTGCCAGCACTGGGGGAGTGTGGTGCCTGGCGTCTCCCTGCCTGCTCTGTCGCCCTCCCCATTCCGTCCCGGTGTCTTGCAGATACAGAGTCACCACGTGGTTCTGCCTACTTCCCTGGTGGCAATACACCTGCCTGAGGTCCTCCTGATGGCCCAGCTGTGCCCTAACCCACCTGTGCCTGAGGGCCAGGGACCAGGAGGTGGTCAGGGCAGGGTCGAGCGAGGCGTGGCCTGGGCCAGTTCCCGAGTGTCCTGCCCACAGCCCCTGCTGGGTCCTGACAGGATGAGCGATTGGCTTGAAGGGGCCGCTGGCCACGCCATGCCATCTGGCAGGGCTATTGTGGACCACACAAAGGATGGAGCATGGCAGGGCAGGGGCCAGCCGAGCAGTGGACAGAGGAGCGGGAGGGAGGGCGCCAGCCTCCCAGCCCACACCCCGCCGGCGGGGGCCGGCCCGTTTGTTCCTGCCGTGGCCGCGGCTTCAGAGCAGAGACCTGGTTTATCACTTCCTGGGGTGCCGAGGGGTGATTTCTCACCGTCCCCCTCCCCTAATCTTCGGCTAGAATGCTTTAAACAACTCTGGTTCTGAGCTGATTTATTGCTCTGCTGAGATGCAAAGGCAGTTTTATGTACTGGGTAATTAAGTGGCATTATAGATGGCTCGAGAGTAAGTGGCTGCTGTTTTAATAATTAAAATAAATGACCCCTTGACTGCTTCCCAGCTCAATACTTTTTCCTCAGTGTCGAGACCCTGGAGAGAGGCGGGGCACGTGTGTGGGTGCATCCCCGTGTGAATGTGTGTACGTGTGGGGGGGTGCGTACGTGCACACGTGCGAGCTCACGTGTGTGAGTGTGAGGTGTGCAGGGGAAGGAGAAGTAGGTGGCTCGTTCGCAGTGTCTGGTCTCCAGCACAGCCCTCGGGGAGCACGTGTCACTCGGGCCAGGCGGTGCGCTGTCCCGGATAAACCTCTCTTCCGCTTGTGAGGCCAGGCTGACCCGGGGTGGGCGCTGGACATCACCCCACCCCTGTGAGGCAGCCCTGATTCAGACCCCAGCTCTGGTGCCCTCTGGCTGGTGTCAGGCTGCCCCCTTGGAGGCTGTTTCAGTTCCCGTACGATGTGGTGACAGTCCCCATCTCTGTACCGGGTGCCAGGCACCTAGGGGCATGTTAGCTCTCCTCTAAGGATTGAGAGGCAGTGAGCTCCAGCTCTGTGTGGCACTGGGTGGGGGTGGCCACTGCCCTTGAGACCTGAGTGAGCAGTAGGCTTGCCAGAGGGGTGCAAGGTCATGGGCAGCAGAGGCAAAATGGGGAGCAGGACTTCCGGCTGGGGAGGGACCTCGGCCCCGGCTGGCTGGATCGTCTGTCCCCCTGAACATCTGCTGCCTGCCGGGGGCTGCACAAGCCCAGGGGGCAGCGGGCCAGCCTGCTGGGGGATGTCATTGTCTTCTGCCCCAGACTGTGCTTTTGTTTTGTGGGAGGGTGGCCTTCCCCCAAAGACGTGGGCCATGGCGAAACACATAGGCACCTCCGTGGGGCTGACCCTTGGCTGGCTGCCCTCCGGGCATTTCTGAGGGAGGATGGCATTGAAGGAAGCAAGAGGCCCAGTGGGCAGCTCTGCACCGAGGGTCATCACGTGCGTGGCCGGGGAGGGGAAGGAGGGGACGTACACATCGCTGGGGGCGGTCAGGTCCGGTGCTAGGCTCCCCACGTCCTGTGTCCTGCGGAATTGAGTTGAATTGAATCTTACCGGCTCTGCAGCAAAGGTGCTTCTTTCACAGCCGGGAGAGTGGCAACTCAGGGGCCCAAGTCACAAGGCGGGGCCGGACGTGAAGTCCCCTTCCTCCTGCCCTCCCTCCTGGCCCCCCATCCTCGGTCCGTCCTCCCACTGAAGTGTCCTAGGCCACAGTGCGTGCGGGCACGGTGCTGGGAGCTCATGGGTGGAATGTGGCTGGGCCGAGCCGGGCCCCCAGGCAGAGGCGGCCCTGGCGCAGCCCGGCCCTCGGAGGGCGTGTGCTGCCCTGTCTGCGGGTGCCTCACTCGGGCCCCCTCCCCTTTGCTGCTGCGAGCTCCCAGGGCAAACCCTCGTCCTCAGAGTCTGCCTCCAGGGCCTGGCACGGTGGGGGGCACCCACTGAGCGTCATCTGGGCCTGGGTCTGCCCATCGGGGCACAGCTCTGTGGTTCGAAGCCCCTCTTCCTCTGGCCCTCTGACCCTGCCGCTCTGGGAGGCCCCAGCGGCCCCCTGGCATGTCTCCCCCAGGGCGCGAGTGTCTTTTCAAGCTGGGTAAATGGGATGATGCCAGTGAGGTTTGGTTGCCAGAGGAGCTCGCCCAGGCTCAGGCGGCCCCAGCGCTCACATCCAGACACGTCTAGGCTTAGTGTTGCCTGTTGAAGCAGGGGCAGCCATGGGAAGGCCACCCTCGGGTGCTCTTGCTTCCTGAGGGACCCTGGAGTTGTGGGGGACATCGCTCCAGACGGGCACAGCCTCCCAAGGCTGCCCCGTGAGCACCCCTCCCCACAGGGCCGCAGGCTGGGGTCCTACTTCTTGTGGGCAGAGGTGAGGTACCTGTAGGCCCGGGAGGGAGAGCGTGGCATGGGGTGGACATGGGCAGGGCCTGTCTGCGCTGTGGTTCCCCGAGGACCTGCTGCTGCCTGTCCCCACCCCTCCACCACCCCGCCGCCTGTGTAATCCCTGAATTTTGGAGCCTGGGGACTGAAGATGGTCCTGAAGACCCGGGAGGTTGCCCGGCACCAGGCAGGGGGTGTGAAATAAGCCTTGCTTCTTCCCCTCGAGTCCTGGAGAAGGGCCGGTGCCGCCTGAGGCTTCTCTCCTGCGGTGGGATGGGCTCCGGCCCAGGCTGCGTTTGGGCCTCGGGGTATCAGGAACTCACGAGAAGCAGAGAACCACGTCAGAGATGTTCTGGTCCAGCCCACCGTACAGGCTGGGACCACACAGTGAGGGGTGGCAGGCCAGGGCTCCACCTGGCCCGGCGCAGAGAGGCCATTGATGCCCCCACATGGTGCCCTCCAGGGGCAGTGCCAGCTCATGGTGCCTGCACGTGAGTGAATTGTCCTGGCTGGACCGAGGGCGCTGGCCTGTGGCTGCAGCCAGTCCCCCGGTGCAGCTGGAATCCCCCCAACGCTGCGGGGGACAGTGGGCGGGCCCTGGCTTCTCATCCTGGCTCTGTGACTCCCTGAGAGGCTGGACCCCTCTCTGGATCTTGGTTCCCTGCAGAAGGGATTTCTCAGGCTCCCGTGGGCTCCGGCGTCGGGGCAGAGCTGGGCAGTGGCTGTTAATTAACCAAACTGCGCCCTTGGGGGTGTGCGACCAGCACAGGGACTCTCTAAGCTGGGAGTTTTCTTGCATGTGTGACCTCTCGCCAGGCTGTGGACCCACCTGGGCGGAGGGGCATGCTTTGAATAGCTGACTCCCTCCAGGGCCCTCTGAGAGGGAGTGTTTCCTTTGCACCCTTACTCAGTGGCATGGGAATGTCCGCGGGGAAAGGGCAGGACCCACTGGACATTACTGAGCCCCCTCCCTGCCTCTCCAAAGTGAGCCTGGTGCCGTGGCCTCATGGGGCTGCTCTGAGAGTCAAGATGGGGAGCGCTGAGGGCCTGTCCGGCGCCTGGCCTGCTGCAGTGGAGTGCCCTAGAATTGCTCCATGAGGGCTTTGTCATTCCCCTGCCTGCCCCTGTGCTTTTATTCAAGGCGATTTTGCCAGCACGGCTGCCTTCCAGTGATCTCACCACGTGTGTGATCATCACCGTTTCCCGGATGGGAAACTGAGACTCAGAGGGCTCATCCCAGGATCTCCCAGTCCAGAGCCTCCCGCCTGCCCCTGTGCTGGTCCGAAGACCCCTCTGTTGGCCGGGACAAGTGGGCAGCCTTGGGCGGCAGCCACTCAGAGGCAGCTCTGGCCCGAGAGCTCCTGGGTCTCATCCCTTGTGTCCAGGGCACGTCTGCCCGGGGAGGCAGCTGGTGTGAGCCAGTTCCGACAAGGAGAGGAATTCCGTGGCTGCGCAGGGCGGGGAATGAGGGCCAGGCACAGATTTGATTGATTTTATTTCTAAGGGGGTACCTATTCATTAGAGAAACAGGAAGATTTGGAAAAGTAGAAAGAAAATCAAAACATGTTTAGCCCAGTCCCCCCCGACCCTGCTCTGAAGATCTCCCACTACGACGGCAGTGTTTTATTTCCACCCCCACCCCACCCCCACCCCCCCGGTGCAGGCGTGTTTTGGCTGCTGGTTATCTCGCTGTGTGTTTAGTGTGGAATCTGGCTTTTTTCACTCAACATTGCATCAGATGCGCTTTTCCTCTTGGTCTTCGTAAACCTTGTTAGTGTCTATACAACACCCCTTCAGGTGGGTTAACCAGAATTTACGTGACTGGCGCTCTGTTTTTGGAAAGCATAGGTTGTTTCCTGACGTGTTGGCGGCTACGTTTCCTGCACGCAGTGCTTTAGGTCAGCGCTCGGCCTCTGCCGGGAAGGAGGGCTGTCGGTTTGGGGGCTGTGACAGGGACTCCAAGGTCCCTCCGTGGACAACGCTCTGGGCAGCACGGCGGGGTGACGCCTGGGATGGCTCATGGCTCATGGTGGAGGTGACGTGTGTGGCTGCGAGTTGCTTGGCATGTCCCATTCTTGCCCTTATACGTCCCTAGGAGAGAGTGTGTTCGTTTCCTAGGGCTGCCTCATCACTTGGTCATTCCTTCTCTGTAGGTGGGCTGTTCTTCCCCTGAACCATTTGAGAGAAGTTGGGGTTAACACACCCGTTCAGCCTCAACACTCCGGTGTGCGTTTCCTAGGATCGAGGACTTTCACTTAGGTGGTGACAGTACGGTGACAGTGTCGGGAGATTGAAGCTGGCACGCCGGGTGTCCCAGCACGGTGCTTTAGAGCAGTTGCTTTCTGATCGGGGATCTAGCACAGGATCACACACTCCCTTTAGCCTCCCTTCATTCGGAAAGTCTCCTCCATCCGCCTTTGACATGTCCTCTGCGTTTTGAAGACCACAGACCAGCCCCGCGTTTGGCTCAGGGTTGGATGCAGGCTGTGTGTTTGGGGCAGGAACGGCCCCGAGGGGATGCTGTGCTGTCGGTCTGTCCTGCCAGGAGGTACCTGGTGCGGCCCGTCTGGGGAGCAAACTTCCATCCGTTGGGTCAGGAGGTCTCCTCACTGTGAGGTTAGTACCTATAACTTTGTAATTAATAAGTAACCTGTGGGAGGCACTTTGAGGTCACACAGGTGTCTGACCCTCACCGGGCGCTCACAAGGCTTGCGTCCACTGGCACTGCTCTGGCGGTGGTAATGGTGACTTGCTCACTTCTCTGTCCGTCTGTACCCAGCAGCTGGACTTCTGCTGTGAGGGCCCTTCCCCTTCTCCCTCATCGGGCTGTGTGTGTGGACGTGTTTTGTATCAGTGTGGATTCTTCTTTTATCCAACATGATTGTAATCCCTGGCTCTCAGTGTCATCGTCACTGTCACTTTGCCCGGGACAAACAGCTGGCTAGATGCCGGGGAGGAGAAGGGAGTTGGGATTTGACATGTGTCCACTGTAGGGCCTGGGGGCCAGGATGGCCTGTGACCTCAGGCAAGTTGGTGAGTACCTTGGGGTCCCTCGTTACCCTGATGTTAGCAGGAGAGGTTGGGCTGACCTTGCAGGCCCTTTTGCTCCCTTTGGGGTCCCCTTCCAGGCCTTGTGCTGTCCCCCTGCTGAGACTGGGAGTTGGCTGTGGGGCAGCTCCTGGTGGCCAGCTGTCACCTGTCGTCTGTGGGTGTGATGACGCAGAGGGAGGGTCCTTGGTCCCCCTCCCACCTCACTTCCCCATGGTGCTTCTCCAGCAGGGCCCTTCCTCTGCGGGACTGAGGTCTGTTTATTCTCGTTAGTAACCAAACACCGACCTCATCCTGGCACCAGCTCTCCTGACCTTTGGGTCTGTTAGCGTTCATATCTTTCTTAAAGAAACACAGCTGCGTGGGCTGGCGTAGTGCTGCAGTGGTGGCCCGTACCCAGTGTGCCCACCAGGCCCACCTGTGCCCACCTGTGCTCACCAGGCCAGAAGGGCCCTTGGAGGCTTCCAACTCCCTCATTGTGCAGAGAGGTGTTCTGGGGCCCAGAGAAGGGAGGGGACCTGCCCAGGGTCACACAGCAAGTGATGGCAGGGCCCGGCCCCTGGTGCATAGAACCTACTCCCCCCACTGCTGCTGCCCACCTGCCCTTTACAATGCCGAGCCTCACCGTCCCCTCTCAGAGCCCGGGCTGGGTGTTTGATGCCTGGGCTGGGTGTTTGACCCCCGCCCCCCCCAGGAGGGGGCTGATGTCTCCTGCTCTGTGTAGCGTACAGGAACGTGAGGCTTGCCAGCCTTCTCCGGGTGCCGTCTTGGTGTGTGACACAGCCCTGCAAGAACGTGCAAAGGGGCGTGAGGGGCGGGCACACTCCAGTAAGAAGCACCCTGCAGCCCAGGACCCAGCGCATCCCGGGGGGGTGCCTCACCTGCCAGCTCGGGCAGGGACTGGGGGTCTCCCCGGCAGCCGAGGCTTGGCCAGAGGCACCATGGAGGAGCTGCTGTGTGGGGACAGTCACAGTCACCTTCGGCTGAGGGTGAGGGAGTGAGGGCGTGGGGGGAGGGGGCGTTTAGGCGGGAAAGCCGGGGGGCAGATCCGTGCAGCCAGTGGAGCAGGATGACTCCAGCACTCAGGGGTGGTGGGAGGTGGGTCTGTCTGCAGGGGCTCTGCGCGCAGTCACAGAGCAGCCCGGCGGGCCACCCTGAGAAGCAGGCCTGCCTCTGCAGGTGGCGAGGCCGAGGCCCTAGGGAAGTCAATTGCTCGAGTTCCACACGGGGATGGGAACTCTGAACTTATGCTTGTGGAGGCTCTGGAAGGATCTGTGAGAAGATTGTCTCCACCCCCGCACCCCCGCAGCCCAGTGAGCAGGAGCATCATTCCTCCCATCATGAGGGTGCAGGGGCTCAGAGACGTTGAGTCGCTAACGTGAGGTCGCAGGGCAGGTCCCTCTCCCGTGGAGGATCACACCCCCGGTACATCCTGAGCGGCCTGGGGTGACCAGGTGCCTGGCGGGTAGGAGGTTGAGCTCCGGGCTCGGCTGTCCCATCGCGAGCCACCGACTGAGGTCACGGTGGGAAGTGGAGGGTTTTCCAAGCCCTGCCCAAGGTGAGCAGGTGACCTTTGAGTCCTGGAAGCTTGTGCACCCTCTCCCTCGTGCGGAAAGCTGTGGGTCCAAAGGGCAATTTCAACTCAGTTTACTGGGTGAAAGGCAGCCCGGGCTGCAGGGCCATTCAGAGAGCTGAGCCGATAAGCGATGGCAGGACCGGAGTGCACCTGGGGGGACGCGTGAACCCCAAACACCCAGAGCCCCCTGTCGGCACCAACACCTGCAACGCCGTGGCCCTTCTCTGGAAGGGTGTTGTGCAGGGAGCAAGCCCTTCCTTTGGGAGGCTCGGGAGCCTGCTCTGTCTTCTTGGTTCCCAGGGCACACTGAGGCTTGGGCGGGGGTGCCCCTGTCCAGCAAATGCAGCCGGCCCGGACCTGCCGACCCCACGCCCAGGCCCTCTCTGCTGCGTGGCAGGGATTGGGGCGGTGCCCGTCTCCTCACTGCCAGCTTTGCTGGGCCATACCTCCCTGGAGCCAGCCTCGAGAAGGCCCCCACGATGACCTGGGGTGGACACGCAGGTCTGTGAGCTTTCTCAGAGCGGTTGGGTCACACAGCAAGCTCACGGCACCCCCAGGCAGCAGCCCGGGTCCTGTCCATCCGCCCTGGATCCCGGAGGAGACCCCTCCGTTCTCCCGGCGTGGGAGCCATCTGGGCGCAGGCTCCTCTGGCCTGGGAGAGCTTTGTCCTTCCTCTCCCTGCGTCTCACACCTGGACCCCCAGCTTCGGGGTTTGCCCCATCATTGCAGCATTCGCATCAGACCTCCAGGTGACCTGTGACCACGGACGTCCTCCCTGGTCTCCCTCAGCCTGGGCTTCTCATTGCCATGGGGGCCTGGGGCCCGGTTAGTGCTGGCTTGGGCCATTTCTCCTCTTGCCACGTTTCTTTCCTCTTTTCTGGACCCACCTTTCTGCCTGGATTTGGCTCGGACTGTCTCTTTGAGACCTGTTTCCTAGGGGGCTTTGAGCTGGGATGGGGGGGCAATTTGCTGGGAGGCGGGAGGCTGAACCTGGACTCACCTGCTCGCTCATTCCCTCCCTCCCTCTAGGCTGCCTGCTGTGCATCCATGAACACAGGGCTGGGCGCTGGCTGTCAGTCACTAGGGTCTGTCCAGCCCCAGTGGTCCAGGCACACAGGACCCTCACCCGCCCCAGGACTCTGTTTACGGCGGGGAGGTCTTCCCTATGGTGTATGGAACCAGCCTCAGTTTGTTCCCCCATCACAGCCAGCTCAGCGGTGCCTGTACTCCATGCTCTACAAAAATCTCACCTTAAAATAGAGAAGGGGGCATTTGCCTTATGAACAAACAATACCACCTTTGCTTCAGATAACCTCCGAGTGTGACATTCCTAAATTGGATTCACACCCCACTTTTAAAAGTGTGGTGATGCACCAGCCTTTGTTAGATTTGAAAGGGAGGCAAATGCAGGGGGCTCGGGTGGGCCAGGCCCCAGGTGGGCAGTCCTGCAGTGGAGGTGAGTGTGGCCTGATTCTGCCGTCTCCATGGTGACCTGGTGCTGGTGTGCCCTCAGCTGGCAGCGTCGAAGCCTCGGCTCGCCGCTCTTTCCCATCAAGGTCATGCCACTGGAGTGTGGGCAGTGGAGACGTTGGGGCTGGTTTTTATTGAGTATCTACTAAGGAAGTGCTGGCCATGATACCAGGGGCTTTTAGAGCTGCTACCTTTCTTAGTCCTCACAGCAGCCTTCCAAAATTGGTGGTGTTGGTTTTTTTTTTTTTTTTTTTTTTTTGGTACGTGGGCCTCTCACTGTTGTGGCCTCTCCCGTTGCGGAGCACAGGCTCCGGACGCACAGGCTCAGCGGCCATGGCTCACGGGCCCAGCCGCTGTGCGGCATGTGGGATCTTCCCGGACCGGGGCACGAACCCGTGTCCCCTGCATCGGCAGGCGGACTCCCAACCGCTGCACCACCAGGGAAGCCCCAAAATTGGTGTTTTAAGTCTCATGTTTAAATGAAACCGAGGTTCAGAGTGGCTAGGCAAGTCACCTGCAGTTGCACAGCCACAGCTTTTAGTTCCTCTGTTAGATTCCTATGGCTGCTGTCACAAATTACAACCTTGGTGGCTTGAACAACACAAATGTATTATCTTAGAGCTCTGGAGGTCAGAAGTGCTAAAGTCAAGGTGTCAGCTGCACTGTTTCTGGAGACCTGAGGGGGAATCCTCCTCCTGCCTTTTCCAGCTTCTAGACGCCACCCGCATTCCTTGGCTCGTGGCCCCGTTCCTGTCTTCAGAGCCAGCAACAGGACGTTTCTCTGACCATTCCTCAGTCACCTCTCCTTCTGACCACAGCCAGGAAAGGCTCTCCGTTTTTACACAGTCATGAGGTTAAATTGGGTCCACCTGGATCATCCAGGCTAATCCCCCCTCTCGACCGCCATAACCTTAATCGCACCTGCGAAGTCTCTTTGGCCGCGTGAGGTCACATATTCATAGATTCCAGGGGTTGAGCGTGGGCATCTTTGGGTGGACGGTAGTCTGCCAAGTACAGTTCATAAGCGCAGGCTGATATCTTTATTGTGATGTCATTTGGGGAGACTGAGGCCTGAGGGTGCTGCCGGAGCTGGAACCTTTCACCAGTTTTCTCCTCTTGCGACACGCCCTGGCCACAAAAGGAGGTGGTCCTTCACCGGCTGGAAGGACGCGCCCTCCCCAGGACCTCGGGGGACGCACCCTGGAGCCCAGTCTTGTCCATGATCTTTTGGTCAGCAGTCACCTGCTGTGGGTTTTCTGTGAAGTGGGAAGGGCCATTTGCCGTCCTCATGCCGAGTCTGTGTCATTTAACGGCCGGGTCCTTGCTGCCCTGCCTATTTGCAGGGATGCTGCCTTGTAGGGGCTCTGAGTCGCATCTCTGTCCTGCCCTCTGACCCTCTGGGTCACCTGGGCCTCCTGCCCGCCTCTTTCTGGGCCCGGGGAAGGGAAAGAGCTTGTTCAAGGTCACAGAGCAGTTGGGGCAGAGAGGGAACCCGCTCTTGTGCCCTAACTGTCTGCGGGAGGGTGGTTTCCCACTGCTGTCAGCCTCCCATCCCTGTGGCCCTTCGTCCCCATAGGCTCTTGACCTGCTGCCATTTGACTGCTCCCAAGGGGTGGGGGGCGGCACCAAAGGAGGCTCGTTGCCAGGGATGTTGTGAGGTTTTCCAAAGACAGCCCGGGAATTGGGACCGAGGGAGGGGGTGTTCCAACATCCAAAGCTTCCAGTATCTTTTCTGGAGCGTCTGTTGCGCTGCCCCAACTTTCTTCCTTTTACTTAAAAAATGTTATTACTACTATTATTGTTAAGAAATATGTAAAAAGAAACAAGCTTGGAGAATAATGAGACTCTTTATTCCACTGCCCACCTTTATCAGATTGCCAACAAGAAAGCATTTTAGCATCAGATCCTTTTGAGAAATAAAGTGTTGCAGGTAGAGTTGAGGCACCTTGTGGGTCACCTCCTCACCCCCACCTCCCCAGAGAGAGCCTCGCCGGGAGTTCGGTACTTAACCATTCTCCTGCACAGATGTGATTTCTCTTACAGGTTGTACATCCATAAGCAAGGTACGATGATGCTTTGCAGGTTTTCGGACTTTATAAATGATGTCACATTTATATGTGTCCCTCAGTTCCGCCTCCCCGCCCCTCCCCCCATCGTGCTTTTGACATGGATCCTTGTTGATGGTACCTGTCATTCCAATTCATTCGTTTCCAGTTCTGCATAGTATTTCATTGTTTGGTTAAACCACAATTCACCTGGTCTCCCAGGGAGGACTTTGAGGTGGTCTCCATTTTTTTTCGCTACGTTAGCCAGCACTGGGACACGTCCTTGTACCTGTTTCTGCACGCCTGGACCGCCGGGGGTCCTTGAAGGCAGGTGCATCTTCAGTGGCAGGAAGCCATGCCGGCGGCCGTCTGGTCTGTGGTGCCAGGGCGCCCTGTGTCCTGGTTCCTGGGTCTTACGCGCTTGCCATGACATGAGTGACCACTGTTCACTTTCTGTCGGTCAAATGGCTGAAATTGTCTCATTGTCTTGGTTTGCAGGAGGCTGGTCTTCTGACTGTGCTCACAGATCTGTGGTCTGCTGTTGGGCAGGGTTTTTAATGTTCACACAGTTGAGTATGACAGGCCTTCCCTTTATGGTTTGTTCTTTTTGCTTCTTGATTAAGAAATCCTTTCCCACTTGAAAGCTGGAATTGCTCTTTTTATTTTTTATTTTTTTTTTTTTGTTTTTCTTCTTGTTTTTCCTCCCTCCCTCCTTCCCTTTTTGGAGTTGCTCTTTTTATTGAATTTGTTACAATATTGCTTCTGTTTTATGTTTTGGTTTATTGGCCACGAGGCATGTGGGATCTTAGCTCCCCAACCAGGGATCGAACCCGCACCCCCTGCATTGGAAGGCGAAGTCTTAAGCACTGGACCACCAGGGAAGTCCTGGAGTTGTTCTCTTTTTTTTTGCAGTACGTGGGCCTCTCACTGTTGTGGCCCCTCCTGTTGTGGAGCACAGACTCTGGACGCGCAGGCTCAGCAACCATGGCTCACGGGCCCAGCCGCTCCACGGCATGTGGGATCTTCCCGGACCGGGGCACGAACCCGTGTCCCCTGCATCGGCAGGCGGACTCTTAACCGCTGTGCCACCAGGGAAGCCCTGGAGTTGTTCTTTTTTAACAACAGCTGTACTGAGACAAAATTCACACAGTTAATATATATATGAAAGTATACAATTCAGTGCTTTTTACTACTGAAATGGATGAGTCACCCAACCATCACCGTCTAATTCCAGGTCATTTTTATCACCCCAGAAAGAGAGTCTACTCATCCGCAGTTACTCCCTGTGCTTCCTCCCCCCTCGGCCCTTGGCAGCCACTAATCTATTTTCTGCCTCTGTGAATTTGCCTACTCTGGACATTTCATATAAATGGAGTCATACAATATGTGGTGTTTTGTGACTGGCTTCTTGCCTGTAGCATAAGTTGTCACCCCCTTTGTATCAAACAAGCCCAAGTTTTTAGAGTTATTTTTCCACATAGAACTCTCTGTCCTTCTTGGAACTGCTTCCTGTGTGTGGTGTGAGGTTGGGATTGAATTTTCAGTCTCCGCACCCGCCGCAGTCCCTTTCATGAAACACTTCGGCCTTCCCCCACCGGCACAGAATGCTGCAGGGCATGCGTGCCAGGCGTGCAGAGCTTCTGGGGGCCCTCACCACCCCAGAGATCCCTCCACCTTTCTTGTGATGACTTATTCTTGTTTTTACTGAATCAGCAAAGCACCGTCCAGACATGGTGCTGCCACCAGAGCTAACTGCTTGGAGCCCCCTCTTTCTCTTGCTCCCTATGCTTTGAGCCCCAGCTCTGCTGTTCTCTCACAGGGCGGGGTTTCTGCTGAGGTGTCAGATCTCCGGCTGGACTTCCAGCCGCTCCCCTGTGTCCGATGATGCAGCCAGAGTTTCTGTGTGCTGGGCCTGCTCCACCTGCCTCAGCTCCCCGCACCGCACGCCTCTGCCGGCGGCTGGAGTGTGCCCTGCTGTCCTGCCCCCCACGCCTGCCTCCTCTGCTGGACAGTTGGCCCCACTCTGGGCCCACCAGCTTTTCATGCTTGGTAGAGACCTGCATGATATCTAACCATGAAAGCAAACTCCCTTTCCCCCGAAACCAGCAAGGTCTGCACTTCTGGCTACCAAGGGGCTTGGCACATACATTCAGGGGCTCCGTGAATGTTTACCCACCTACCCCCTTTCCTCACCACCTTCAGACATCCGTCCCGCATGTCCTGGCCTCCTCAGAGCCCTTGTGGTACAGCTGTGTTTGCAGGGGTTGAGCCCCAGTGAGTAATCAAGGCCAGGAGGCGTGGGGTCCCTCGGGAAAGGAGCCCGAGAGGGGGACAATTCGAACAGTCACTGCTCAGCATAGATCAGGGGTCCCCAGCCCTGTGTGCACGTTAGAATCACCCGGAGGACGTTTAAAATGTACATGGACATCCAGGCCCCTTCGCTGGAGTCCAGTTTAGTTGGTTCCAGGGGAGAAGAGATCAAATGTTAAAATGTCCCCAGGGAGACCCAGGCCAGGTGCAACTCGCCTTCTGTGTGGCTAGGTGGCCGTGCTGGGGCCTCTAGGTGGTCTGTTCAGCCTCTATCCATAATTCCCAATCATTCAGAGTGAAATCAGGTTGTGGGGGGAGGGGACATGAACAGTGCTGATACCTGAACTGTCACCTAAGCACATAGGTTAACTTCTGGGCCTGAAAACTGAAGGCACAGGAAAGGAATTCTTTTTTTCCTGTTTTCCCCTGGTTTTGAAATAATGACACAGTTTCAATTTGGGATGGTCGGGCTTCCCAAGTGGTAGATGGATAACTAAGTTTGAGTTTTCAGCTTGAGGGCACCAGTGGCTGCAGGCGGATCCAAACCGGGGTGTATTCTATTTTTGTGTGTGTTTTTTTGTGGTACACGGGCTTCTCACTACTGTGGCCTCCACCGTTGCGGAGCACAAGCTCCGGACGTGCAGGCTCAGCGGCCATGGCTCACGGGCCCAGCCGCTCCGCGGCATGTGGGATCTTCCCGGACCGGGGCACGAACCCGTGTCCCCTTTATTGGCAGGTGGACTCTCAACCACTGCGCCACCAGGGAAGCCCCAAACCGGGATGTATTCTAAATGAGCCGAGTTGGACTCGGCCTCCTGCTTGGCCGCTCCCTCGAGATTTCGGCGCAGGTTGAATTAAATGCCGGGCGGCCCCGGGTGGACAGAGCCCCGATCCGTGGGGTCCTGGTCTGTGTGTGTGGCACACGGAGGGGCAGGTGGCAGCCAGGAGACAGCCGTGCGCCTGGTCACGAGAGGCCGAGCGGCCAGCGTGGGCAGATGCCAGTTCTCATCAATGCAGTTGTTCGTTTCTCTCTGTGCCCATTAGTTTGCTTGCCTCTGCAGGCTCAGGATGGAGAGGGTGGGGTCACGGCTGTCCACTTGAGTTGGGGATGTGGGATTTGAGGTTTCCAGGATCCCACGGATCAGGGCATGGAGCGGCGAGCTTGGGACGGGCTGGGGGCCAGCCTTTCAGACACTCGTGACCCCGTGAGGCCCAGAGCCTTGGGGCTTGCAGATGCCCTGGGGTGGGGGTCCCAGAGGCAACAGAGCCAGGAGAACACCGTCCAGGGTGGAGCTCCCTGGAGCCTGGGCCCAGTCTTAGAGGCTGAGAGTCTCCAGAACTGCCCCACGAAGAGAAGTTTTGCTCAGGGAGGGGAGGGGAACCATGAGTCTTCCCAAGCCTTGACCTTCTCTGCCTCGGTGGGTGGCCTGGAGGAGCACCGGGTTAGGGGATGGAGACACACGCAGACACACACGCACGCACGCACGCGCACGTCTTGACTTTCAGCCCTGCTTTTATGACTCTGTGACTGGACCGGTTACTGGGCCCCTCCTGAACCTTGGTTTCCCTGTCTGGAGAATGGATGAAAATTGCTGTGTCTCCCTGGCAGAGTCAAGGCTTGGAATGAGCAGCACCAGCCACCATGGTGATAATGTTCTGAGAGGCCCAGGGTGATGGTATGGGACCCCCAGGGCTGCTGGGGAAGCTTTGAGGCAGGGTGGAAGGAACCTTGGCTCTGGACAAACCTGGGTTCAAATCCCAGCCCTGCAGTGTTTTCACTGTGTGACTTTGGACTTGCTCCTTAACCTCTCTGAGTCTCAGGCTCCTCTGCAGTAAACAGGGATAGCTTGGTGTGAGGATTACGGGGGCGTGCTGGGAGGGCTGGGGTTTTGCGTGGCGTCTGCTGGCACATAATAGGTGCTCAGTAACATTTGCGTGTGCGAATGGGAAAGAAGCATCCCTTCTCCATGTCCTGTGTGGACTGGGGAACTCTTATTCACGCCCGAGGCTCTGGTAGTCATCTCAGAGTTTGCAGCCGGCTGCCTTGGCCTGCCCACCGTGCAGACCTGCTGGTGGGCAGCTCAGGTGGGCAGGCCCGCCTGGAAGAGGGAGGGGCAGGGGCACCCTCCCCGCTGAGTGCTGCCACTCCCAAGAGGTATCCTCGCAGGAACCTGATGTTCCTCTGATATGCCTCCTCAGCCTTTTCACCTTCATCCATAAATAATATCTGTCTCACATTCAGCCCGCACCTCCTGGGGCCGTGATGTATGCCAGGAGGCAGATGCGCCCTCAGCTGGGACTCGCCTTCCATCCTCCCCATCCCCATCCTGCCTTGTCTGCCTGTCAGAGTCCTGCTTGCTCTTAAGTGCTCAGCTCAGATGCCGCCTCCTTCAGGAAGGAGTCCCTGATTTCTCCCCATCAGCACATCCTTGCTCTCGGCCCCCCTCATCCCTGGGCTGAGCCTCTTCACTCCACCCTTTGCCCTTCCACAAACATGGTTATTCCTGCAGCTCCTGCATTAGGCTGAGAGACCCTCGCAGCAGGGGACCATGCCCTTACACAAGCACGCGTGATTGCTGGTCCTGCCGGTGCCTGGCTCTGTGACGTTGGGTGGACCCATTCACTCGCTGAGCGTTCTTTTTGTCCTCTGTATGATAGGCTTTCTGCCGCCCACCTGGCAGGGTCCCTGGGGGATCTAGAGGGTAGTAGAGTGAGTACATTGGCGCTGGGGTCAGTGAACAGCTTCCCTCCTCCCAGCTACGTGGGGGAACTTCAGTGTTCCAGGGGCTCCCGTCCAGTATTGAGCTTCTGCTTGCTTTTCACTAGTGATGGGGAGCTCACAGCCCCCTGGTAGCCTGGACTGTCATGAAACAGGTAACTTGCCTTTCTAGTCCTGGATTTGGGGACCCGCTGCTCTGCAAGAATTCAGTCCTTTGGTGACCTTTGGGATTGTTCAGGGTCTGGGGAGTAGGTGGGCCTGGGGTTGGAACATCCTCCAAGTCCTTTAAGAAGACAGGACCATTCCCAGGCTCTGCTGGATCAGTGTCCCGGGCCTTGATGGGGATGCTCATCCATCAGAGGTGAGGGCAGCAGGAACATCAGCCCAAGACCTGCCGAGCCTGGTCTGTGGGCAGGGTGGGAGGGCAGCGGCCGCTCTGGGGCTGAGTACCGGCCTGTCTCCCAGCAGGACTGGGTACTGCAGGAAATGTGGCCTTTGCCTTGAGCCCAGGGCTGCACTGAGCCCGAGGTAGGGAAGGCTGCCTGGGGAGAGCAGGTTGCTCTGTCACTGCCTGGTCTGCAGCTGTCACTTCACTTCCCGGAGCCTCAGTTTCTTCATCTGTAAACAGGGGTCGGTCCCCTGCTCACAGTAAGAGACGATGAAGACGATTGCCTGTAAGTAAGGCACACTGTTGGTGCTCATTAAGTGTGCTGCTTCTTGCTGGAATGACCTCGCCTTGCTCTGTGTCTGTCTTACTCTGTTCGAGCTGCTATAACAGAATACCACAGACTGGGTGGCTTATAAATAACAGGAATTTCTCTCTCTGGTCTGGAGGCTGGAAGCCCAAGGTCAAGGTGCTGGCAGACTGAGTGTCTGGAGAGGGCCACTTCCGGGTTCATAGACGGTTGTCTCCCTGCTGTGTCTTCGTTTGGCGGAGGAGGCAAGAGAGCTCTGTGGGGGTCTCTTTGGTTAGGGCACTAATCTCACTCACAAGGGCTCCACCCTCGTGACCGAATCACCTCCCAAAGGCCCCGCCTCCTAACACCATCACATTGGGCATTAGGTTTCAACATATGGATTTTGGGGTACACCGACATCCAGACCATAGCACTGTCCCTGGTGCCCGGAGCTGGTCCGAGCTCCCTGGGGGTGGTTCTCCTGGTGGCCCTGCCTGTGTGACTTGGTGCATTGCTGCATCCTTGTTTCTGTGCCTGTGGGGGGATGGGGATACCTCCCCATAGGGGTGAAGTGTCTGAGGTTACCTGTGAGAGGTGACAGCTCCACCACATCCTGGGCAGGTGGGAGGCAAGGGTGGAGACTGAGGCGCCATGGTGCAAAGTGGGCCTGCCCTACTTGGTTTTGATTTCCACGGCCCGCAGGTATGTGTGGCACTCACCTACCCCCTTGGGGGCCAGTCCTGGGGCGGGGGAGAAAGGAGAGAAGCCCAGGAACCGACTCACGGGAAGGCAGACGCTCTCAGGAGCTGCTCTCATCCTCTGGGGCAGAGAGGGAGGGAAGCCTGGAATGATGAGGGTGCTTCTGTTTAATGAGGCCCTTCCACCTTGGTGGAGCCACCGGCCCCAATGCCACAGTAGACCCCTCTTAATGAAGTGGAGGGAGAAGGGAATTGAATCAGCCGGGCTGCGTCATGGAAATGCCAGCCATCTCACGGCAGAGCTGCTGGGTGTGAGCAGGGGCCCAAGGTGTGGCGTTGCTGAGTCTCCTGCTGATGACCTGCCGCAAAGCCTACCTGTCCCCGAGACCTTATAGGGACCCCGCTCAGGGAGGGGGGGCTAGAAGGGAGGCAGGGCTGGTGGGGACCCTGGAAGAGGCAGCAGCTGGAGAATCAGGCCCCGCATGTGGCTGTGTGTCACGGTGCCACCCCCCAGCCCCCTGCCCCCAGCCTCCATCCACTTCCTCCTTTGCAGAGAGGGAAAGTCGTACTTTTTCCCAAGCTGTGGCAGATACTGTTGGCGCCCCGCCCAGATCCCCGTGGCACTTACCGCTTCCGTGCCCACCGCCCGCTTCACCTGTGGGCGCCTGCAGCTCTGCCTGGGAGCTTGCCCTGTCCCCTCTCCAGGTGGGCACTCCTGGGGCATGAATACCGCTTTCCTGCCAGGAGAGCCTCCCACCAGGGAGCCCTTGGGCAGGCGAGTAACGGTGGGACCCCCAGCGGGTTCACACCCTTCTCCTCAGCTCCCATTCCCCGCCTCGCCTCTCCACGCCCTCACCTGGGCTTCCTGGGGTCACCTCCCACGTAACCCGCTTGTATGCGAGTCCTTGTCTCGCCCAAATTAAGATGAAAGTTCCTGGCACAAGACAACAGGGTAAATGCCGTGGGCTAAGGTCTGAGGGACAGTTGCCCTTGGCCGCTGGCATGCTGTACCCTCTGGGGCCTTGGGGGTGCCAGGTCACTGTCACAGGCTGAGCGCTTCTTACTGTCATTGCAGCTGCTGCTGGGGGGAGCTCATAGGATTAAGAGTCAGCTCTTTTGGGGAAACCTGTTCGACCCAGCCGGTAGGACGGATTCCTGTTAGGTCTTCAGGTTTTCTCCAAGGGCCTACTACGTGCTTTAGCGGTGAGCTGGGTGGGGAGGGGGTGACGGGGTGATTGGACGTGGCCTCTGGCCCCCAAATTCTTGCAGTTTGGACCGATGGTGAGGCTGGGGTGACATTGCCTAGGCAGGCAGGGGGCCAGGCTGGGGGTGGGGGGAGATGTGAGCTGGCAGCTTCGGGGAGGGCAGAGTGCCCTGATGGTCAGTGCCAGCACCTGGCACAGGATTCCTCGGTGGAGCCAATCAGTGCCAGTGGGGAGGGGCTTGCAGACCCTCGGCTCCAGGACTCCCACCCACCCACGGGCTGCACTGGTCCTCCACGCCCCTGGGAACAAGGACCTGTGAGGAGGGGCGTAGCGAGGGCTGATGTTCAGGCTCCTGGGGGCGAGAATGGTGCGGGGAGCTCTCCCTGTCCCTCCAGAAGGAAGGTGGATCGTGAGTCCCCCAGAATTGGACCAGTGGGCCCTGGGAGGGTCAGGGAATGTCCAGGGGATACCTTGGCCAGCCTGGCTCGGGGTCCTTTTCGTAGTCACCTCTCTCATTCCCACGCCCCTCCCCACCCCCCCGCCAGGAAATGGCGCTTCCCTCAGAGGCCGGGGCATGGAGGCGCCCCGTGGGATTTTGAGTTGCCCGAGGCTGCTGGGAAGGATCGTCCTCCCTCCCGGGGAGCCGGGCCCTTCCTGGCGTCCCCTGCCCTCCTGCTCTCCCCCTGCCACCAACCCCGACTTGAGGGTCCACCTAGCTCTCGCTCTTCCCCACGGCAGGGCACCTGCTCTGACCCCCAGGTGACCAGATGTCCGGCTCCCTGGCTCCTGGCAGCATGCAGAGCCTGGCTTGGGGAGCTGAGGGTAGGGGCAGTGGGGACGGGGTCCCGTGTGGCCGGGGAGGCTTATCTGGGTCTTTGAGGAGGAGGCCTCATAGCCTGTTCAACTCTGCAGGATCGGGCAGGCTCGGGGCTGAGCCTGGGCCTCGGAAAAGGCCCCCAGAGCAGAGCTGGGGGCAGTGGGCAGAGGGTGGCAGGTGGGGCCCACTTTCCACGCCGTCCTCTGGGCCACCCTTCTGTTTCCCTTGACGTTAACAGGGGACTCTGCGATGTGAGGGTCCAATCGTTTAGTCCCTTCTTCTTTTTTATAAAGAAAGATTTCTCCCTATTCTAAAGGGAGATTATTTGAAAATTAACGAGAAACTGTGAATAAATAAACAGTCACCCGTCTCCTCGCGGGGCAACTCCTCCACGGTCAGTATCTCTGTGTGCCTCGTTCCTGGATTTCTGTTTCAATACATCGATATTTTTAAACATAACAGTAATTCTACGAGTAGTTTTGTGTCCAGTTCTTTTCCCTGGCATTTAAGTGTTTTTCTTACCGTTGAGAGAAACTCTCCTAGACGTCATCTGCTGACGACAAGGGTATAAACTCTCTGCTGCTGTTGGACAAATAGTTGTGTCCAGTTTTGGTCACTGTAACACTGTCTGCATTCTTCATGATTGGAATTAATTCCTTAGGATACGTTCCAGTGGGAGCACTGGGTGATTAAAACATTTTAAGTTTCTCACATTGTTCTTTTGGAATTCAAAACAAAAACCCAACAAACCTTGATGTCTGAAGTGTAGTTCATCCTCTGCAGCCTCTTGGGGTTTGGGGCGAACCCAGACAGATGGGCTGAGCGGAGCGGTTCCTTGCTCTGGGGCCACGGACGCGGCCCGTGGTTTGTGGGATGAGCGATCGCCTGTGTCCCTTCTCGCGGCGCTGGCTCTGTCGCCGCTCCTTCTTCCCGACTGCCATCCTGGGAGGTGGGCGTGAGGCTGTGGAGCGGCGGTGTGCCCGGCCCGCCTGCTGCCCGGCGCGGGCGCTAAGCTGGTCGGCACGTCTGCTGACTCCCACCCAGGCCGTGGCTCCAGCGGCAGTCTGACAGAGAAGGGAAGGGCTGGGAGCTCCTGGCTCAGCCCATCGGAATGGCAGAGGGACACAAATCGCCCCCATGGCCAGGAGACCATGGGCGGGTGGTGTGCCCGCCTTCAGGGTGGCTCTGTGACCGTCCAGGGCAGCGTGAGAGCTAGTGACCTGACTCAGGTCGTTGGTCACACACAGGTGGCTGGTCCTTCTCCTGACTTCAGGGCTGTGCCTGGCAGCACATCCCCTGGTGGGGCTGCGGTGAGCAGAGGGGGCTGGCTTGTGGCCGTGCCCGAGGGTTGGGCAGTAGTGGCGCATCCAGGGGAGATGCTTGACCAAGAGCCACGTCTCATTAGGGACCTCTGCCGGCTTCTCGCAACGGCACGGAGCTGTTAGCCCCTCTCAGAGCGGCGGGACACCTGGGGTCCTGAGCACTGACCTATGGGGGTGGGCCTGGGTGGTGGGGAGAGGGTCTGGAGGTCTGGGCCCTGGGCCTCCCTGCTCACCTGCCAGCAAGTAGGGACACTGTTCCTTGTGGCCTCCTCGTCTGGAAAATGGGGACGACGCCTTTTGGCCCCTGCGAGCCTTCAAGGAGGCGCCAGGTGAGGGACTGCCATGTGTCCCACAGGGGGTGGATGGGGGGACCTTCCCACCCCCACCCAGAGGGGGACCACATAGGGGTCAGTGGTTGTTTTAACGTGTAAGGTTGAGGGAGCTGGGAGGGTCTTTACCTTATCCACTGTTTCCTGGGTGGTGCTCCAGGGAACCCTCCTGCCGGCAGCAGGTGGAGGACACAGAGGATTGGGGAGGCCAGGCTGCACCCCATCTGCGTCCCCCTGCTCAGAGGGCCCAGCACCCCTATAACACTGAGCCCCTTCCTGTCAGGCCTGTTCGTGAGGGCGGGTGCGGACACGATGTAGGAACTGCTGGTCAGTTTGGGCTGATTGACGGGTAAACCGAGGCCGGGGGCCAGCATGGGGTGTGAACTGTAGTGACTGCTGAGGGTCCCCTGCCCGGGCCCTGGGCACAGGGAAGCCTCTGCAGTCACTGCCCGGGGTCCAGTCCCCCCGCCCTGCCCCACCACTGCCCCACATGTGTATAAAGAAGCCATTGCACCTCTCGCAGGTCACACAACGGGGCTCCTTGCAGAGCTGCCCTGTGTTACCAGGGTCTCCCTGGGAGTGAGGGGGACTGGGCTGGCCAGTGACCTTCTTCCTCTCTAGAAGGCTCCACATTCCCGAGAGGTGACTGGCAGGGAGCAGGGGGAGGAGTTGGTTATGTAATTGGGGCGGGTTGGGCCGCCCCCCATTCCTGCCCAGGGCGGGGCCGAGGGCTCCTGGACCTGGTCCAGGGCTGGGGAGACAAGGCTCCTGAGGGTATGCTTGGGGAACAGAGTGACCCACAGCAGGCAGGTCACGGGGCACACGGGCACCTCCTGTAACTGGGGGTGCGTCAGAGGCAGCAGCTTAGCGCTGCTGATGGACGGAGGCTCATGAAGCCTGGGCCAGGCTCCAGCGCAGGGGGCTTGGGGCCCTGGGGAGGGGGCCACTGGCCGCCCCATCCTCACAGGGCGCCTGTGGACTCCTCCTCTGCCGGCAGGCTCTGTCGGGGAGGGGCATGGCATCCATGTCATACACCAGGACGCTAAGGGCCCAGGGCTCGTCCGCAGTTGTGCTGACTGCTGGCGTGGTTGCATGACGGTCCAGCTTGTCCTCTGGCTGCACCTCAGCCCCCTTTGCCCACCTGGGAAGGTTAAAAGCCCCTCCGGGGCGGGGGCAGTGGTGTGGGGCATTAGGGAGCTGGCTTTGGTCGAAGGTCTGGTGCCTTCTGAGATGAGGGGCCGCTGGTGAGATCCGGGAAGACCCTGAGTCCTGCTGGGGGTCGGGGCCGGTGGGAACAGCACACTGGCCCAGGGGTGGGCAGGGTCCAGGCTGGCGTCTGGGCTGGGTGGCCTCTGGCTGGGCGCTCGTGCAGGTGAGAGGCGCATAGCCGTCCCTTAGCAGGTGGCGGCAGACCTCCTGGGGGAGGTGCCCCGTGCTGTCACAGAGGCGCCCAGACCTAACCTTTCTTCCCTCGGCTCGGGCACCTGCTGGGACTCTTCGGTCCCCTTGCCTACCCGACCCTGTGTTGACCTTCCCTGTCCCGTGTTCTGCCTCCCTCCCCTTTTGCCCTCTCTGCCCCAGGTCACCCTTGGCCTCCACCCAGGCAGGCTCCCTTGTCCTGGCCTGGAGTGAGTTAGTCATTAGTTTTCCCCTCTGAGCTGATTTCCAGCCCAATGGGGAGGCAGGACCAGGGCTGTGGGTAGCCAGGGTGGCGGAATTTCTCCCGCTTCTTCTTTTTTTTTTTTAATAGAGACAGGATGCTTTAAGGTGGTTTTTAAAAATTAATTAATTAATTAGTTAGCTTCTATTTTGGCTGCGTCGGGTCTTCGTTGCTGCGCGTGGGCTTTCTCTAGTTGCGGCGAGCGGAGGCTTCTCTTGTTGCGGAGCACGGGCTCTAGGTGCGTGGGCTTCAGTAGTTGTGGCTCGCGGGCTCTAGAGCTCAGGCTCAGCAGTTGTGGCCCACGGGCTTTGTTGCTCCGCGGCATGTGGGATCTTCCCGGACCAGGGCTCGAACCCGTGTCCCCTGCACTGGCAGGCGGATTCTTAACCGCCACGCCACCGGGGCAGTCCCTCTCCCACTTCTGATGTGATTGTGCAGCGGGGTCAGCGTGGTGAGGGAAGGTGGATTTCACCCCCTCCGCGTTCAGGAACTGGGGGCGTGTGGTTGGAGGTATCTCACTGGCCCCTGACTGCAGGAGGGGTGGTGGGTTATCTGCACTATGCAGCCCCCCAAACAAATCGCTTGTAGCAGTTTTGTGTGTCGGGCAGGATGGAGTGGAGGAAGCCCAGATGCTGACTTGGCATGCTCGGGGCCTCAGTTTCCCCCCTGAGCAGGGGAGGGCCTCCCTGGACCCTGGGCCGTGGGGTGGGCTGCCCCTGGGTGAGGGTCCCACCAGGGGAGCGTTTGTGAGAACTCGTTTTGGACCTAAAGCATTGTGGAAGCTGAAGGAATCAGCCCAGGACAAGCTGGTGAGGGTCCCATCATCCCCTTTCTGCAGGTCAGGGAAACCTGGGCTCAGAGGTCCACCGGAGGGGGCCCAGGGGAGGGTGGACCCGCCTGTTGGATACAGTTTGCTGATGGGTGACATGCCCCCTTTGTGTCGTTACAGATCCCTCGTCCACCTACATCAGGCAGCTGGAGACCAAGGTGAAGCTGCTGGAGGGTGACAAGCTCCTGGCACAGGTAGGCTGGCTGTGGGCCAACCCCACCCTGAGGGCCAGCGCAGGCCCTGCTGCCACCCACCACTCGGGGCCTAACCCTCGCCCCAGCATGCCTGGGGCTCCCTTCCCCCTTCCCACCCCTAACCTTCCACCTGCCCCCGACTCCTGCCCGGAGTCACCTCCTGGGACACCCGGCCGAGGACGGCCACCTGCCTTCCCTCCATCACAGCCTTTTCCTGTCTGTCCCACCCCGTGGTCTGCGAGCTCCTTGGGGGCTGGTTTTGGGTCTGTCTCAGAGATGGCACAGAACACACACACAAGTGCTGAAGAAATGGACTGCTTTGCCCTTTGGATGGGCGCATCAAGGCCCAAGAGGCGGGCTGGCCCGTCCCCGCTCAGACCCACATGGAAACTTCCCTGCCCCTGCCGTGCCAGTTCCTCTCTGGGCTGGGGTTGCCCTCCTCCCTCCTGCCTGGCCTGAGTCCACAGACAGATGAGGCCAGGCCTCGTCCCCGGCCTGCCCCGGGCCTGTCCCCAGCACAGGGACGGCGGGTTAGAGATGGGTGATGGGTTCAGTGCGGGGAGGAGGTGGTGCCGGATGAGAGGTGGGGGGAAGGCGTCTGTGCCCTTGGCGAGTGCGGCTGGAGCGTGGAGGGGACATGGCTGCCAGGACGAGGGGCCTTTCCTGCTGTTGGCAGGGTGGCGATGGGAGGCTGTGATCAGCCCGGTTGGTCGGGGTGTCTGGGGCCAGCTGGCTCGGCTGACCCTCCAGCCTCTTTCTCCCTTGTACTCATCCCTGACTTCATCTCAGTATCCCTCTCCCCTGCCACATCTGCTGGCCCATAAGTGGCCGGCCAGGATGCCCAGAGCGTTTCTCTGGGAACCAGCCCCAGGGAGGGCTCAGCTGCCTGGCCTTGTTGCTAGGCGACCAGTGGGCTTGCCGCCACTGCCCTGCTCAGGCACCCGCTCTGCCCGCTGGGCGGCGGCTGGGATGCTCACAGCCCCAAGTGCAGCCCGGTGACTGCCATCCCACCTCTCGCCCTCGCAGGGGCTGCTGGAAGTTCCCCCTGGCTCGGCAGGACCCTACAAGAGTATGTGACTGACGTTTGGGTCTTTGCTCCCCCATATCCCATGGCCAGCGCACTGTGTCAGGCACATAGCCAGGCACTGAATTGCAAGGCTTGTTTTCAGACAAACTGTGTCATTTGTTAAGGTGCTGGAAGGGCCTGGCTACAAGATATGCTGGCTCCTCGGGGCTCGCAAGGGCAGGGAGGGGCTGGGGCCTCGCCTGGCTGTGGGCTAGGGCTCCTTAGACCTGAACACTCCACGTGGGCTTGTCCTGGTTGCTAAGGGGGGTGTGTGGGGCGGGCTGCAGGAGCTGTAGGCAGAGGTGATGGGGGCAGCCTCAGGACTTGGGGGCCTTTGCCCTGGAGCTGGTTCCCATCCAGCAAGCAGGGGAGCAAGTCACTCACTTCAGCCACCGTACAGCAGGAGGAAGGCCAGGGCCTCGCTCTGGCAGTGGAAGCCTCCGACCAGGGGGCTCAGCAGCCTTGTGAACCTGCCCCAGTCCAGCTGTTCTTTGTGTCACTGTTTCTGGGGGAGAAGCAGGTTGAGAGCTTGGACCCCAGATTTGGGATGCCATTTGCAATGCTGTTCTGCGGTCCAGCCAGGGCATGGCTTGTGGTCCTGTTTCCAAGAACAAGGACAGGAGTGTCCCTGGGGCCCCTGCTCTCCTAGGCCACGTTGTCCCACCGTGAATATGCACCCAGTTCCACATGGCAGACTTGACCATGGACTTGTGCAAAACCTGCACATGCTCAGGCTGCAGAGTGGCAGTCCTTCCTCTTCCTCCTCCCTCTGGGAACCCCCTGGCCTCATAAGGGAGCCCCCCATAGCTGTGTCCACTTGCCCCGTGCCCACAAGTGCAGAGGTGGAGGTTGACGGGGCCCTGTGTCTGGAGCATCAGGGGTGCGGCCACCACCTGGGCAGGGGGTTTCTCTGCCTGGTCCCTCCCCGCCAAGCCTGCTCTGACCCGCTCCCAGGGGTCAGACTGGGGACCTTGTCCTTGTCCTGGAGGCAGCAGCAGTGGGGTTCTGTCCCCGACCTGTACCCACGCCGGGCTCTCCGGAAACACACAGCCGTCAGATGGGGGCGCGACCTCTCGCCTGGGCCCAGGCGTGCTGGCTTCAGGCAGATTGGACTTTAGGGATGAGAACCTGCTTTGGCCCGGCTCCGCGCTAGAACAGGAGAAGTGCTGGGAACTCAGAGACCATCCAGTGTGCCAGGGTTCCAAGTTTCTTGTTTCTTGAGTAGACGTTTCTTTCTCCCCCAGTGAAGCCTCGTGAGGCTGAGCGGCTCTGGCGGTAGCCGGGGGTGCTTGTGTGTGTCATGGGGGTGGGGCGCCTGGGTCCTGTCCTCGTCTCTTTCTCACGAGGACTCTGCTGGCGAGTGGGGGCCTTGCTCAGGGTCTCCCAGTGAGCGGCGTCAGGGCCATGCCCAGCATCCCGAGAAGGGGGCAGCCGTGTGGTGCTGGGGCCTTGGCCCCCCAGTGCACTGCATACCTACCTGCCCGGGTCCCCTTACTTCAGCCGAGGGCTGACCCTCAACCTACAGTATGCAGAAGCACCCAGGGGCCAGGGTGTGGGCAGGGCATCTCCAGGGTCATGGGCGGGGCTCCTGTTGCCCCTGCCACCTGCTGCCACCAGGGCTTGGCCTTGAGGGTGGGTGGGTGCCCTGGAGGAGGGCGTTGCTGTTCTGAGCCACGCAGGAGATGTGAGAAACAGTGAGAGAAGGGCCGCTTCTGGCCTGCTCAGGGCTTCCTGGCAGCAGTTGATACCTTGCCTGCCTCTGGGTTCCTAGGGTGGCTCAGGTGGCATCAGCTTTATGAGGACCCTTGAGCCACTTCCTCTCCCCTGGCCTCTGTTTGCTTACCTGTAAAATGGGCACTCGCTCACTCACTCCATGTGTAACTGATCACCTGCTGTATGCATGGCCCGGGGGTACAGTGGTGTCCAGGCAGAGGCCTACCCCCAGGGGACACTCTTGTGCTGCCTCCTTGTCCTGGCCAGCAGGCTCATGTATACGGGAGGCCTGTGGAGGACAGTGGAGGTGGGGAGAACTCCGTGGGCAGGGCTCAGCCCACAAGTAGACCACTGGTCTTATTTTGATGGGGTCCAGGGAAGATGGGGTTTCCTTAGCCTCCTTCCTCCTGGCCTCCTGCCAATAGCCTTCCCCAGCCACCCCCAGGTGGCCTGGCACTTGCTCTGGGCTCTCTCAGCCCCATAGGCTGCCCTCTCTTGCTGATGGGCTATTGGGATCCTCCTTGTGAAGCCTGGCCCCGACCCCTGCTGGACTGTTAGGTAGTCAAGGACTGGGCTGCTGGGTCTCAGTGGTCACATCTGTGTCTCAGTGCCCAGCTGGACTTGGTGGATGCATCTTGGGAAACCCTGGCTGCACCCACCTGGTCTCCAAGGCCAGGAGGGGAGGCTGATTCTTGCCCAGAATAAGGAGGGTCTGCTTAACCAGGGACAGTGGCTTCATAAGTAGTGAGTGTACCATCTTTGGAGGTAATCAAGTGTGGATGGATGGGTGGGGGGGTATGGATGGCCATGTTTGGGAATATTGAAGAAGGAGATTGCTGCCATGGGTGGGATTCTGGCCACAGTCTCATGGGCTGTAGCTTGTGAGATTTTATGATTCTGGCACCTGTATCTTTTCAGTGAAATCAAATTACACAGAAACCTCCAGCTCTGTGCAAAGTGGAAAATCTGCCTTTGGCGAAAAGCAGGGGAGAGCAGTGTTACTCTTTTAACTGTCTTCGGGTGACGTGGCTTTGGGGTTTGGGTGGGAGGGCAGAGAGCCTCTGTGGATTCCCGTTCCCCGCTGCCCACCCTCTCCCTCCACGGCCTCTGTTTAATTCCAGAACAGCTTTAATTAAAAATGTGCCAGAGTGTTCACAGGCTAAATTACTGTATTGCAGTTCATATTTTCTTTCTCATGTCGGCTTTAAAATTTCATCAACACAGCTGCTTCCTCTGCAGTGATTCATCTGGAGCCCCGTATGTGATATGATTTTTCCCGTGGATTCTGTGCCTAGCTGGGCTGGGCTGGAGACGGCTGTCATTGACGCGGGGGCGTCCGCTCTGTGGTTCCCTCCATTCAGTTCCCTGCTGGGCTGATCAATGAAGGCTCCGCATGTGCCCAGAAGCCAGCTTCACAAAAGAGCAAGAAGCAGGTTGGGCAAGAGTGGGCGGCCATGTGGGGGAGAGGAGGCGGTGGTCCAGGCCCGCGGCTGTGACCCGTCCCAGCCGGCCCCCCTCCGCCTGGCCCCTGTGCCCGCTCTTCCCATCCTGCCACGCCACACAGGGTCACTGTACACTCAGGTTGGAAGTGACCCCAGGATTTACGCCAAGCATGGATGGGGAAACTGAGGCCTGGGTGGAGGAGGATTTCCTGGGACAGGTGATTGTATTAGTTTGCTAGAGCTGCCGTAACAAAGAACCACGCGCTTTGGCAGACGGGGATGCGTGGAGAAGGGGCTTAAGCAACTGAAATGTATTGAATGTATTGTCTCACGGTTCTGGGGAGCGTGGGGTCAACAGGTCAGCATACGAATTTGACTGGGACACAATTCAACCTGTAGCAATGGTGTTGTTGGCCTGACGGTATAAGAAAGTGGGTTTGAGCCCCAGAGGAGTCTGGATTCAGATAATCCCTGCTGTGTGGCTTTAGGTAAGACACCTTATGTCCCGGTGCCTGGTTTGCTCACCTGTAAGACAGGGCTGATGGTGATGCCTGCTACAGCACTGACTGGAACCTGGGGGCGCCCGGGCAGTGCTCACGCTTCTCTCCTTTTCCTGGTCTTGGGAGCCTGGGATTTTTCAAGGTCTGGCAGACCACGCCCATTCAGCCGGGCTTGGTCCCTGATGGACTGCTCCTCTTTGCCTTTTGTCTGAGTTTTGAACCATCCAGGCCTTGGGACTGAGCAACAGTCTGCTACTATCTGAGCCCATTGCTGGCACCTCAGGACTGTTTCCCGCGTCCCCACGGAGGGTTGTTTTGGTTGGTTGGTCCCCTTGTCCAAGCCCTGCGGAGATGCTGGCCTCACGGTATGTCTGTGGTGGCAGTTCTGCTCGCTGGCATCTTCTGTGACGTGCTGCTTTGTTGACAGGCTCTGGGCCATCCCTGCTTCGCCTGTTTGGTGTCCGGGGTTCGCTGTCATGTCCCCGCCCCTTCTGTCATGAGTGATGTGGTCTCCGGAGGGCTTCATCTGCTTCATAGCAGAACCTTAGAACCAGTGCAGGCTCTTCCGCAGCCACAGGGAGGAAAACCCCTCTTCCCGTCATCCAAGCAGATGGCCAGTGTAGCAACGTGGGCGGGAAGAGAGACTAGGAATTCTACCTCTGTCCCCTACGCCCGAGGCTTAACCAGTGTCCACCAGGTGAGCCAGACGCCATGTGGTCAGCATGGTAAGAGGCCAACCGCAGAGCCAGAGGGCCTGGTTCCAACCCCCAAAGTGCCACTTGCCAGCTGGGTGGCATTGGGCCAGTGGGTTAACCTCTCTGTGCCTCAGGTTTCCCAACTGTAAAATGGGGACACTAACGGTGTCTGCCCCAGGATTAAAGGGCAAATCACGGAAGGCACTGAGGGCCGGGGCTGGCTGGCGATAAGGGTCATGGGTCAGCCACTGTGACCTCGCCTGTGGGCCATCCAGCAGCTGGGTGTCCTTCTGGACCCCAACTGACATGCAGGCAAACGGAGACCTGGAAGTTGGCGAGTTGCTCAGATCCACTCAGTTGCGATGGGATTTGGATTTTGCAACACCTGTACCCTCCAGAGTCCCCCACCTGCCTCCACGGAGGTTACATGACCTGCCCCTCACTCACCTCATCGGAGCAAGTAATGGTCCCGCCAGGGGACCCGTGAGGGGATGACGGTCACTGCGGTTGAGACCTGGTCAGCGCGGTACCACGCGGTTCTGGGCGGTACACGCATCCGGGTTTGAAAAATGGTTTAGGACCTGAAGTTGCATGGGAGTAGGGGGCAGTGCCAGCTGCGGGTGAGAAACATCAGCCACGCGTTAACCACACGTGGACGCCACGCTGCCTCGTCTGAGCACTAATCCGAAGAACCCACTGGATCCCCGGCCACGCCGCAGCCCCTTTGATTCACAGCCTGCTAATAAGTTCTCGTAAAATTAAAGGGGAAAAAAGCAGGTAAATCTGGTGGGTAGGACCCGTATGTTCTCGTGAGAGACCTCGCAGGCCACCTTCGCCCTGAGGACAGGCAGATACCTGGCCTCGCCCCGCTGGCTGGGATCTCGGGGTGCCTCTCAGAGGGGCAGCCGTGTTCCGGTGTGAGCCTCGGGGAGGGCTGTGAAGGGGCCCCAGTGCCTGGCGTGTGGCAGGCGCGCTGTCAGTGTTTGTGCAATCTGGAGGTTCTAAAAACGCGGGGCGCCTGTGAGGCACCTTGGGGACCCCGACCTCGGCCCTTGGCCTCCCTACTCCAGCCCAGCCGAGGTCCTGGCGGCTTTGGGCTAATGGGTGTCCAGGGGAGGGAGGGCAGAGGTGAGGGTCGTGGTTGGCATTGCTGGGTGACACTTGCTCTCTTCCCTTCCAGCTGCCCCGCCCCTATGGCCGCCCGAGAAGCTGGCTTCAGGTAGAGCTGCCCGGCAGGGCTTGTTTGCAGTGCTGTGTGGGGTGGGGGCTGTTTGGAGTGCTGTGTGATGCCCTGTCTGCTCTGGGTGCCCCCCGCAGCACCCTCCCGTCTCTTCCTGGGAGCTGACCACCACCCAGGGTGCCCTGGTCCTGCCTTTAGATTCATCGTGGGATCCGCCCTCTCTCTGAGCCGGCGTTACTGCCCAGCTTTACAAAATAACAGCAAAAGAGTTATGAGACAGTAGCCTCTCGTGATGCTCCACCCAGGCCCCTCCTTACCCACCTCTCACCGGATCTGCCCAGATTGTGAGGTCAGGGGGCAGGTCGAGATCTGCACTTTGCAGGAGAACCTGCAGTGCCTGGTAGGGTGAGGGCTTGCCGAGGCCGCAGGAGTTAGTGCTGGCTCCCAGCTGGCCCAGGTCCTCGGGCGAGGTCTCCAGGGATGCCTGGAGGTGGGAAGAACCCACCAGCACCCAGTGCTGGGCTCCCACCCTCTCCGAGCGCTACAGCCTTGCCACCCCTGGGAGGTAGGCGTTACTGCCCTGTGTTAGGGTTTCGGAAAGCGGGGCTGGTGTCACTTGGGATCGGAGCCCTGTCCCCATGATGGAGACACCGACACCTCCCTGTACCACGAGGGCTGGCAGGCTGAGGGATGGCTCCCACTGATGGGGTCCTGCCCCTGGTCACTGCATACACATCGGCCCATGGGCCCTGGGTCTGGGGACCTGAGCGGTCACCTGTGGGCAGATTGCCAGATGGGGACGCCCGAGCACCCCCGTATTGGTGCTCACCTTCCATCTCCACAGTGGCAGGCCTTGCTTCACCTGTCAGGCACTGCCTCCCTGCCTGGGTGCACACAGTAGGATCATGTCCTGTGGTAGCCTACAGCCCACCCGAGGGGCTGAGAGCCCTTTGGGACCAGGAAGGCAGGGCGAGTAGCTGCCTCTGAGCGAGCCCAGAAAGCGGCCCCCCAGTGAGGAGCCCTGAGCGGAGGGGCGGGGAGGTGGGCGCCTGGCCTTGTCTTCTCTGAGTTCTGCCCTTGGCCCGTTTCTGTTCAGCACGTCCTTTGACGGCGTTCCCCAGGAGGATCTGCAGGTGGCCTCAGGGGAGCCCCCGGCTGTGCAAGCAGGAGTCCCTGGGTAGGCGATGACTGGGTGCTCCCGTTGCCGGGGGCCTCCTTGCAGCCCCACAGAGGCCCGGAGAGGCTGGGGTGGCCCGAGCTCACACCACCCGCTGCGACCCGCTCTGAGCTGGATAGTGTTGCAGTGATGGCCCTGGACAGAGGCCCCGGGTGCCCTTAACAGTGGGATGGGTGGTTCTGCAGCCTCCTGGGTCTCTCCCCGCTGGTCCAGAACTCTTGTGCTGCTTTTTCGTGGGGGACAGGGCGGGGTGGAAGCGGCTGTTGCTGTAGCTGCAGTGCTGGATCGTTTCCTTCCCTTTTAAGGATCCGGGCAACCCTGTTCCAGCGCCTGCTCTGTGTGTCAGATCCGCTTCCCTGTGTCCCGAGGGACCCCGTTAGGGGGCCTGACGGGGCAGGGCAGTCCTCTCCTGGGGAGCAGTGGTGCGCCCCGTGTCCTGCCCGCCCCGCCGCCCCAGAAGGCCACTTCAGCTTCGCTCCACCTCGGTGGTGAAACCCTGGGGATTTCATCTTCCAGGGCACCAAGAGGCAAATGGCAGCAATTTTAATTTGGGTTTAAGTGCAATCATGTTTCTTCACGTCGATGCGTCATTAGCTGCATTGCCCCAGCATCCTCCCCGCCGGCTTTGTGGCTTTTTACTCATAAAGTGCTGTGGGCTCGCAAACAGTTACGGACACATCGCCGAAGGCAGGGGTGGGCATTGCATGCTGCTAAGTAAAAACTCCCCACCCTCTTGCACACACACCTGCTCCCCAGGGGATTATCTGCAGGGAGGGAGGAGACACACAGACCTGTGTTTTCAGTAGCAGCACGTGGGCGGCTTCTGAACCCATTTGGTCCGGGATCAGAGACGCTGTGGAGGAGGGGGAGACTTAGCCCAGAGCAGAATCTAGACGGGGTGCGGGTAAGGACAGGGCAGCACCCGCTGTCCTGGTCCCAGGGGCCGACGGGAGGGAGCAGTGGCTCCAATGTCTGGCCCTGTGGTCAAATCCATGTGTGTGTGTGTGTGTGTGTGTGTGTGTGTGTGTGTGTGTGTCCGTGTCCGTCCAGCCGGGCCTTACACCTGGTCCCTTGACTTTCTCTCGCCAGGCAGGTGGGGATGTGCCTGCAGAATTGTGTCGGGGCCCCAGTGAGAGGCCTGCGGCCCCAGGGGTGGACATTCAGCGTGTTGAGTTGAGAATGCGCTTTTCCACTGGAGAAGATTTTGTAACTGTCACAGAGACCTGGCCAGGAAAATAATTGGTTTTGGGATTTTTGCCTATAAATGGAGCTGGGGGTGAGATCCCCAGGGAGGCAGGGGTGCCCTGAAGGGGGGATCCCCAGGGGAGGGTGAATGAGTGCTGGGCGAGGGGTGGTGGTCTCTTTCTTGTTGGTGCCCGGTGGCAGAGGCTGGGCTCAGATAGACCCCTGGCTAGGCCAGGGAGGGTCAGTCTGCCTCGGACTCTAACGCCTCAGGTTAACCCAAACAGGAGTTGGTCGGTGTGTGACAGTCCCACTTTAAGATAGAGGACTGTGACCGAGGTCCCCTGGTAAGACCCTGCTGCAACTCGGGACCCCACTTCTCTCCCCTCTGTGTCCCTTGGTGACCTTGGCCACACTCCGGTCCTCCCTAGGACACGGGAACAGTTCTTAGCTAGGCGGCTGATCTCTGCTCTCCTGGGGTGGGGATGGGATGGGAGTGGGGTAATGAGGGGGAGTGACTGCCTTTCTCCTGTTCCCCCGGGCCGCCTCCACTCCTGCCCTACAGATACTTACAGGGCACTGCTGTGTGTGCCCAAGCGCTTGAGACCTGGGGCGTCTGACCTGGGTCTGATGGGGGCGGGAAGGCAGAACCCAGGGAGTTGATGAGGCTGGAGGTCCCGTGAGAAATGGGGGCCTGGGTCCAGCGGCTGGCGGGGCTGGGGGAAGCTGGGTGTGTGCGGGGGGCCCCCGGGGCAGAGCAGGGGAGTGCTGAAGAGGAGGAGGGGGGCCCCCAGGAGTGGCTGCCGCCCGCCCCGTCTTGCTCCCCCAGCCCTGGCCTCTGCCCCTCCAAGGGTTTGTTTGGGCAACTCAACAGCCTGCTGCTGATTTATGGGACGTTCCGCTGCATTTTATCTGCCCAGAAGTGTTTCCGCAGTTCCTTTGAAGCAGAAGAGGGTGTTGGGGTCAGAAGCACCACCCCAGGGTTGTGTGATGCAGAGGGTCCAGAGGCCAAGGTTTCTGCTCAGCGGGACCAGGGGACCTCCGCAGGATTGAGCGTGACCCCTGGGTCCTCCCCCTCTCTGGGTCCAGCCCCAGCTTCTGGGGGCCTCTGCTTTGCCCCGAGGGGAACCACCTGAGGCCAAATACGTGCTTGTTCATTCATTCACTGATTCATTCATTCACTCCTGCTTCCCCCCTCCTTCCGAGCGTGCCCTGAGCATCCATTAGTCGTGAGCCCGGCTGCGCTGGTACCTGTGGATACAGAGGGTGAGGCCCGGGGCTCGCACTCACGAGCTTCTTTCTGACGGCGGAGGCTCACGGGCAGCGTGTCAGAGCGCTGTGCAGGCTCACCCCTTGGGCAGCCCCAGCCCCGTGGAGGCGGGAGGACTTCCCGGAGGACGTGGGCCCCAGGGGCTGCAGAGGCCGTTCCCCAGGCCATTCGGGGACCCGAGTGTAGGATGCTGGAGCGGAGGAACGAGGTGGGCGGGGCGGGGCGAGCCACGCCCCCGTTCACTCACCTGTTTATTCAGCCATTCAACAAACGTTTGTAAAATACACAGCAGGGAGCGAAACGAAGCCCCTGGCCTCGTGGCTCTGACTCTTGATGTCGCTTGATGACTCTTGATGTCGACGGCTACTGATGACGGTGGCAGTGAGGACAGATAAACTGGGGGGGGGTGGGGGGGGGTGGGGCGGAGGGAGGACGCACAGGCCGGGCCTCCAGGCAGGTGGGAGGAGCGGAGCGGAGGGAACCCACGGAGGGAGCCCCGCCTGGACCGGGCGGGCGTGTCTCGTCCAGCGGCCCGAGGACCTGACGGGAGCATCCTCAGCCCAGCCCCTCGCCCCTCACGTCTAACCCCTCTCCCCTTCTCTCTCACGCAGCAGGCAGGCTCCGGAGAGTTCCGGACGCTGCGGAAGGGCTTCTCCCCGTACCACTCGGAGTCCCAGCTCTCCAGCCTGCCGCCCTCCTACCAGGATGCCCTGCAGAATGTAAGTGTCCCTCCCCCAAGAGCCCCACTGTTCCCATGTGGACCGCCCACCTCCGGAAGTGGAGGGGTGAGGCTCAGACCGGCTGGTGACCTGCCCAGGGCACGAGGATGGTCCACGGCTGAGCTGGGATTGGGATCCTCAGCTTCTGCCTGAGCTGCTTCCAGGGCAAGGCTTGGGCTCAGGTCCGGAGTGGCCTTCCTCATGCCTCCGCCCTCCCAGGACGGCGCCTGGGCTCCCGACCCTTGACCCTCCACCCTCGACCCTTAGAACCTTGTAAGGGCCCGGCGTGGTGGTGAGAGGTGGAGGCCCAACTTGGGATACCGTTGCTGGCAGTGCAGGCTGGGGCAGAGGCCATGAGGCCCAGACGCCGTCTCTCTGTGCAACTCGTCCGCCTGTGTCACTCCTTGGACACAGCAGGGAGTGGCTGCCCTGTGTGTACGTGAGGGCGACTACCCCAGACTTTGCTCAAGTTTATGACCGTGGGCTTCTGTTATCACCAGGGCGCCTCCAAGGTGATCCTGGCTTCCCGCCTGGGCTCTGACCTGCCCTGGCTGGGACAGGGAGGGCAGTGTGCAGCCCGCCCCCTGGGATGTGCATCCCGGCTCAGGACCGCTCCCTGTGGGTGAATGTACCCGTCATCCCTCTGTGACTGAGGGATGTATTCTTGTATTCAGAATACACAGATCTACAGAAGCAGAGAGTACATCAGTGGTTGCCAGGGCCTGGCAGGAGGCGGGAGGAGGTGATGAAAATGTTGTTGGATGACTGCACAAATCTGTGAATGTGCAAAAACCACCTCCCAAGAAGCACGCGTTCGCGTGAGCTCTGTAGACGTTTATTGAGCATCTGCTACATGCAGGGCCGTGCTGGGCGCTCTCCACACACAGAAGCCCTGCAGCAAGGCAGGGACTTGATGAGAAGTCCCCACGGAACAGATGAGAAACCGAGCTGGCCTGAGGTCACTTGCAAGGTGGGCCTGGACTCTCCCCCAGAGTCCCAGCCCGGCTGTCTCCTTTCCATCCCGGCCGGCAAGGGCAGCCCCAGGGTTCCTCCTTGGGCCTCTGCGCTGGCAGGAGCAGGCTGATGCTGCCACTGGCTGCTGGCCGAGAGCTCTGCTGTTTCTCTTCTGAGGCCCTCGCACCTTCTGCAGGAATGTAGCTGCTGACGCTGTGCAGGCAGCAAAGCCTGCTGATGACAGATAATCCAAATATTTATCCAGGAGCCCCGTGGCTGAATGAGGCTCCACGAGGAAGGGCTCTGAAAAGCCCAGCGTTGCCCCCACAGGAGTGGCTCCCCCAGCCCTTCATACCCTCTGCCCTCTGTTCATTCTGATTGACTGTGGGAATCCTAACAGCTAACGGTACTGGGCACTGAAGGCTTCTTGGTGAGCTGCAAACTGTAAAGTGCTGTGCAAGCCTGGCTGGCTCCTAGGACGTGCAGACGGGAGCAGAGGGAGCTCACTCCCCTAGGCTGAGCCCCTGAGGCCTCGACAGGGCTGCTTAATGCTAGGGGAGGGCATGAGTCTTCCGGAAGGCTTCCTGGAGGAGGCCTTAGGAGGGGCTCCCTGTGCCTTCTTTAGGCTGCCTGCATGCCGTGGGTTGTCACCCTCTTTGGAGGGAAGGAAGCTGAAGCCCACCGGGGTGGGGTGGGGTGGGACGGGACGGTTTGCCAGGGTCACACGGCTAGTGCGTGCCAGCACCAGGCCAAGCTGGGCTTGGAGGCCAGGGGCCAGCGTGCAGCACGAGGCTGCGGGCAGGTTCCCGGGGCGGACGGAGAGGGTGATGGTGTCTTGTGGGAGGGGCAGCCACAAAGGCTGCTGAGGAGGCAGTAGAGGGGCCGGAGCTGAGGCGGAAGCTCAGAGGCCAGGCCTCTTGGGGTGTTTATAGGGCGCTGAGCCCTTGCTGGGCCCGTGGGTCCACAGGGAGAGGAGGTGTGTGTGGGGGGACCCCCTGTGCTCTGATGCTGCCGGGGGCCTCGTCTCTTCCATAGCTAGGTGTGGGCACATCTTCTGGAAGGCTACCTGCATGTCCACGTGTCAGAGAATCCCGGGGTGAAGCAGGTGACCCTGTGGGGTGGGGACACCTCCTCCCTGCCCAGCTGGATGTCCCCACCCTCCCCGACCCCATCCCTACCCACTTCTCCCACCCACTGCCTGTCAGTGGAGCGAGCAACGGAGTTTGTACCCATCAGGGTCTCAGAGGAGGAGGCTTTTGACAGCTCCCTCGGGAAACTGGTTTCCCTCCTCTTTTTCGGTCAGTTGACTATTTTTAAGTGTCCATTGCAGTGGATTTTAGAACCTTCACAGATTTGTGCAGTCATCACAGCAGGACATTTCCATCACCCTGGAAAGAAACCCCGTGCTCCTTAGCAATCCCTCCCCGCAGCGCCCCGCCCCCAGCCCCTTGGCAACCACGAATCTACTTTCTGCCTCTCCACGTTTGCCTTTTCTGGATATTTCATATAAACCGGAATCATAAAATATGCCATTCTTTGTGACTGGCTTCTTTCACGTAGCACCACGTTTCTGAGATTCATCCACATTGTAGCATGTGTCAGACCTTCATGGCTTTTTATTGTCAAATTTTATTGTCCACATAAATTTGGACAGAATTTTATGTCCAACAGTTGTGTGGGTAGCCCACATTTTGTGTAGCGTTCATCAGTTGCTGCGCATGGGTTTGTTTCCATTTTCTGCCTGTTGTGACTCGTGCTTCTCTGAACACCCCTGCACAGGCACGTGAGTGGACGCCTGTGTTCAGTGCTCTTGGGGGCATCTCCCCGCTTCTGGCTCCAGCGCTGGAGTCCCACAGACCCGGGTTGGAGGCTCAGCCCCCTGGTTTACTAGCTCTGTGGCCCAGCCTCCCCTTCCTCATCTGTAAAGTGGGAGCATAGAAAGACAGCGTCTGCGCAGAGGGTTGCCATCGGCACTCCGTGGGCTGCTCTGCCCCGAGTGGGCTCTTAGGAAGTCGGGGGGAGGCATCACTGGGCTTTCCAGGCTGTGGTCCTCCCGCCATGGCAGGCCTGCAGGGGTGAGCTGGGTTTGGGAAACGCTCTAAAGGTCGCAGTCCTGACCGCTGTCCGGTGGTGGCTTCAGTCGCAGGATGCCGCTGCTATGCCGTGGCTATGCTCTCATTAGCGCCTGCCGTCTGCTCGGTGGGGTGGCCCAGGAAAGGGTTGGATTGCACGGCCTATCCCGCCCACTCCTGGCCTTTGCTTCAGAATCGGCCCCCTTACAGTGCGGGCGGTCGGGGAGCCCCAGGCGCAGACAGGACCTGAAGCCAGAGGAGCCCAGGGCCGGGCGCCTTCCTGGGCTGTACTTGTGCGCGGTCGCCCCCTGCTGGCCTTTAGTGGGGAGGGCAGCCTTCTGCCTCAGGGTGCGCACCTATGTGTGTGTGACCCGCCCCCCACCTGTCTCCCAGAAGCCGCTTTGGTTCCCCCGCATGACACACCCAGCCGGGAACCAGAGACCGGGCAGCCTGGGCCAGAGTTAGGGAAACAGCATCCCAGGCTCTCCTTACACCCTGGGACACAGGGACCCTAGCTGTTGTGCAGACAAGGAAACCGAGGTGCAGAGTGGGTCGGGCCTGCCTGGAGAACCCTGCCCAAGCCCAGCTCTGCCGGCATTAAGGCTGTGGGGTCTGGCCTCTGCCTGGAGCCAAGAGCAGGGTGAGCCTGCGAGGCCCTGGGAGCAGGTCCGGGCCACGCGGGCAGGTGGGGAGAAGGCAGAGGGTGGCTGCTGGTGGTGGAAGATTCCAGGCCCCGAGGGTCCCCGCACAGCGTGGCCTGGCTGGGTGGGGTCCCAGGGCGATGGCCTCATCAGCCGAGCTCACTGAGTTGGCCTGGTCTCTGGAGGGGTCATCGGGGGCCACCGACGGAGAAGGAAACCAAGACTCAGAGACAGGAAGGATGCCCAAGGACGCCAGGGTCTCCTCCCCCTCACGCACTCCCTGGGGTGTTCTTGGGGTTTAAGCTCTGCCTTCCAGCATCTGCCGGTTCCCCTCAGGTCCCCTCCCAGCGTCTTCTGACCTCCCGGCTCCTGCCGCCCCGCGGTTCCATCGGTCTCCTTGTGTGTGGGCTCCTTCTGTGCGGCCCTGATCCCTTCTTGACCTTGCTCTGGGGCCGGGGTCCCCACTGCAGCCCCAGCCCAAAGCCCTGCCTTCTGCCCCATGGACACCTGGCCAGAAGGAGCTGGCCAGCTGGCGAGAAGCCGGGCAGACAGACACGGGCGGGCAGAGGGCCAGGCAGTGGATCCCTTCCTCTCCCGGCCTGTCTCCCGGCCCCCCAGGCTGATGTGGGTGGTGGGCACGTGGTTGCCAATTAGGGTGCTGGCAGGATGAGGTGGCACTCTTCCTGGGTGGCCCGACAGAGCTGGGAGGGTCAGGGCTGGAAGCCCCAGGAATGCCCTGGGGGGTGGAGGCCGGGGAGGGAGGGGGGCCTTAGGAGGCAGGCCGCCTGGGGCTGGAGCCCAGGTCCTTTGCATCGTCCCAGGTGACCGGCACAACAGACAGCAGACCTTCCCCGCGGGCTGTTTAGAGGAGCTTGCGGGATGTGTGTGCGGAGTCCCGATGCTGCCCCCCGCCTCACGTCCAGCCTCCTCTCCCCCGTCACCTCCACCCCCGTTTCCTCCCGCCTGGGCCCTGGCCCCGCAGACGCAGTGCCCTCTCCCAGCTGCTGGCACACCTGTGGCTGCCACCTGGGAGCCAGCCAGGGCGAGCTGAGACGCACTTCCTTCCCACAGGGCCCGGCCTGCACGGTGCCCGAGCTGTGCCTGCCCGCCTCGGGCGGCTACAGCTCTGCGGGACAGAAACCCGAGGCTGTCGTACACGCCATGAAGGTGAGGACCCAGGCCCTGCCGCTCCCTCGGGGGCCCCCAGACCCCTGCTGCACTTCAGGAGCCTGTGACCTCGGACCCCACTTTTGCCCTCTCTGAGCCTGGGGGCAGCTGAGCGGCAGGGCAGGGACTTTGGTCTCTGGGTGGCCGTGGCTGCCTGGAGCACCGTGGTGGGGGGATTCCGCGGTGCTGGGTAGCGGCCAGGGAAGCTGAGGCCTGGGGGAGGTGGGGGAGGGCTGGCACTCTCCAGGGTCGGGGATGGGGGTTGGGGGGCGAGGCTCAGGGCTCCCAGGCCCACTCTCCTCCTGCGCCCTGCTCAGGGCGTCCGGGTGCGCCCTGCGGTGCATCTCCCACCACGGCATCCCCGTCCCTTCACGTGTGTGCGCGCCGCGGACGCAGCACACGGTCCCCCGGGTGTGAGGCCCGGCACGGCTGCACAGACACGGCACACTGGCGCCTGTGCGGGCGGTGACCGGGACACACCCCTGACGTGCGTGAGCCGGGACGCCCTGAGGCCCAAGTGGGGGCCCGGGGTCGGAGTGAGTCCCCCCGTGTGACAGTGGTCCCCACCCCACCTGTCCCCCCTGCTCCCGCGTGACCTGTCTTCAGCTCTGCCCCCGGTGCTGACACGGGGTGCTGCCTCCCTCGTGCGGCGTCCTCGGTGTCGCTGTCCTGTGGGGAGAGGACGCGAAGCGGGGAAGGACGACCGGGCCCTTAGGCCTCTCCCTGCCCCTGTTCCCCGCACACCACCCCTCCGGCCCGGGACCCCACGGCTCCCGTTTGCAGCCGGGGCTCAGGGCGACCTGCCTGAGGCCTGCCCGGTGACTTCCACCCCTGACCCTGGGCCCTGTCCCCTGCAGGTCCTAGAGGTACATGAGAACCTGGACCGGCAGCTCCAGGACAGCTGCGAGGAGGACCTGAGTGAGAAGGAGAAGGCCATCGTCCGAGAGATGTGCAACGTGAGCCTCCTGGGGCCCGGGCCGGGGTGACCTGGGGGGGCGGGCCCTGTGCGGTCAGTGCTCCCCCAGGAGGGGCCGGTGACCTGGGGGGCTGGGAGCAGGTGCTGGGGCTTCGGGAGCCCCGGCCTCTCCTTGTCCGCTTGACTTCCTCCCCGCTCCCGCCTCCCTTCCCTCTTCCCCTCCTCTCCCCTCCCCTCCCCCTTTCCTTTTCCTCCCCTCCCTCTCTCTCCTTTCCCCTCCTTCTTTCCTTCCCCGCTTCGCTCCCCAAGAACAGGGCCCCTGATCTCTGGTCTTGTTCGCCCCATTTATCCTGACCCTTGGCCCCTGTCCCCTGATGTCTGTCTGGCTCCCCGCCTCCCAGCATGCTGGTGCCCCTGCTGGCTGCCAGCGCACAGGTGCTGCTCACGGGGCTGCAGGTGGATCGCTCCATTCTGCAGGACCCTCCACCCTGGAGCTAGCTGCCTTGGCTTTTGGAAGCTGGGCTTCTCTGGGTCTTTGGGAAGGCAGAGCGTCATCCCCCGACCCGCCTGGCCAATACGCATGGTCCCCTTGGACTCGTGAGGGAGCCAGCAGGGAAGGTGCATCACGGGGCTGCACCTGGGCCTCGCTTGGGGTGGGGTGTCCCGAATCCCCCTCCTCTGCCGCCTCCTGGGTCTGTAGGCCCCACTGGACAGCCGCGAGGCCGAGTCTGCCCCCAGATGTGACCTGCTCGGGGTGGGAGGTGTGGTTGTGAAGGGTGGACGTGCAAAGACGTACGCTGAGGGTCTCTGGGCCTCACGTGGCCTCCGTGTCCCCTCCAGGCCCCATGGCTCTCGGGACGCAGGTGATTCTGAAGAGCAATGGGGCAGTCTGTGCGCACAGGCCCCTGGGCAGGCGTGGGACGGGCCCTCCACTCACAGCTCGCCCCTCCCCACAGGTGGTCTGGAGAAAACTGGGAGATGCCGCCAGCTCCAAGCCCTCCATCCGGCAGCACCTGTCTGGAAACCAGTTCAAAGGGCCTTTGTAGGGCCGTTCCTCTGTGGACGTGGACTGGCCCTGCCTGGGGTCCCCAGACGTGGGCAGGCCCTCGCGCCGAGCCACTGTCTTCTTTTTCCGTGGTGAATTGTACATAGGACGCTGCCTGCTGTGGCCTGGCTGCCGGGGGTGCGACTCCATTTCCCACCTCTCACACACCAGCAAACCGGGAAGACTATTCCCCGCAGCAGAACGGCCTGGACAGCCTCGTTCCTGCTCTGGGGCCCGGGCTCTGGGCTCCATTGGCGAGAGGCTGAGGCTGCTCAGAGATGTCCAGCCCAGGAACCGTGCCAGGCTGTGCCCAGCCTTGGTGGAGGGGCACCTCAAGACCTCCATCCCCGGCTACCACCTGTGCTGGACAGAGGCCGCTGGCAGCTGGACTGATGCACGGGGCACCACTTCTGACCCGCCTGCTGTGGCCTGAAAACTGGCTCCATAAGTACTGGGTCCCCAGAGTCGTGGAGGAGGAAACTCACCCGCGGCCCTTCCTCTGGCCCCAGGGCCCAGCCTCCCCGCTGCCGGCTCTGCTTGTTTTTAGAGTTCACGCCCCTACCCCTGGCCACACACTCTGCAGTGTCCCCTCACCCTGTCCTAGGCTGTGCCCTATCCTTTTGGGTCCCTCCTGCCCTGGGCCCAAGGCGCCTCCATTTCTGTGCTTCGCATCATGGGCTGTGTGGAGCCTCTGGGCTGGGCCTCTCTCTCCGCATGGGTGGCACTGGGCTGTGGCCGGGCCTCTGCTCAGGAACGGTTGCCCCCAGAGCTTGGCCCCCTCTTGGGTCACTGTGGACAGAGTCGCGTGGCCATAGGTGAAGGAGTTCTGCCCTCCTTGGGAGGAGCCCTGCTTGGCTCTGGTTTTCATTTTCCTGTGTGACCCTCAGCAAGTCACTCAGCCTCTCTGGGCCCCTGGTCGGGAAAGGAGGGCTCAGAGGTTCGAGGCCATCGGCTCTAGTCAGCCTGTGTCCTCACTCACAGCACGCCAGCCAACGGGGTCCTCCTGCTGGAGAGGCGGCTGGTGGGTGGGCTGGGAGGGGCGGAGGCCCCAGCTGAGTTCCGCTGCCTTGCTGCCTCCTCGGTGGACGGTCACCTCCCTTCCTGAGCCTCAGCGTCCTCCCCTGCAGAGTGGGCAGCCTAAGGCCCTCCTTGCAGGGCTCTGGGGATCAAATAAGACCTTCAGTGTAAAAGGATCGTGTATAAACTGTAAAGCGAGACATGTAAATTTTAAAGTTTGTGTGCGAGGGCAGTGAGGCCCCGAGAGGGTAAGTGATCAGTGGCGTATCACAAACGAGATCCCAGAGCCTGGAGGGCGGGGACAGGCTGCTATTGTAACCAGCCCCCTCCACCCGCCATCTGCAGTTCCTCCCCCATCGCTGGACTCCAGCGGTCATTAGAGCTCTGTGTGCGGGCGAGCAAAGAGCCCGAGGCTGGCTTGGCATCGGACAGGCCTCGTCCGAGGCTCACGCGAGGGATGGGGAGCAGGTGAGGGGACGGACGAGGCTGCCCCGTCCCTCTCCCCAGCGGGGACTCTGAGCCGCCCCCACCGCCTGTCTGCCATCGGCACCCTTGGGTCGACACTCAGGGGAAAGGCCCGCGGCCCTCACTGTGCCCGAGGAGTGCTGAATGGGTGCCGGTGGCGGCGTCGGGCACGGTCCTCTTGCCCTGGGTGTTACAGGAAGCTGTGGGCTCTCTGGAAGGAGCTGGTCCCTAGGTCACGTGGTGAGTTCCCTGTCACTAGGGGTGTGCACTTGGAGCTGGGTGAACATCCTTGGTCATGTTCTGGGTGACTCCTGCCCGGGTGGGCAGTCAGCTGGAGGGCAGAGGCCCCCTCCCGGGTCTTGGAGTCCAAAGAACCACGGAGCAGCTCGAGGGGGTCTGGGTCTCTTGGGTGGGAGCCACATCTGAGAACCTGTGTGTCACGTCTGGGTCAGGCTGGCTTGGCCACCACTGAAAATAAGCAATAAGTCAGGTGTCCTGGTGACTGCAGGTCTCCTGCAAACTGACCCAGGGAAGAACAGCCTCCAAGGGACCTTTCCCTGCCAGAGGGAGGTGACCCTGTCCCCTAGTGCTGCAGTGGCGTCCGGGGAGTGGGTCAGGCGTTCCCTCCAGAAGCAGCCTCCCGCCCGCCACGGAGGCAGCACCAGCCGGTGCCGACGTCTCCTTCCTGCCCCTGCCTGTGTCCCGGAGCCAGCACTGCATGGGAGTGGCTTTTGAGGACAGAACCATACCTGTGACGGCATCTCTCTTAACATAAGCTGTCGAAAAGCCTGCAGTGCCTCTGCGCGCCCCACGCCGGCCTGGGGCCCAGCTGCAGCGGGAGCCCACGGCTGGGAGGAGGGTCCCGGGGGCCAGCTCGGGGTGAGTCCCCGCTCTGCCACGAGCAGGGAGCGTGCAGAGGGTGACACCGGCGACCCTCCCCCCTGGCGCCTCAGCTCTGAGAGCTCGTGGTGGGGTGTTGCTGGACCTGGTGTCCTTTCATGAACACGCTGATTCTAGCGCCCGAAGCCCCGTGTGACACCTGTGCTGTGGCTTCCTTTCCCACTGTGATGGATGTCACCCTTCCAGCCTCATCCCAGGTGGCCAAGCCCATCCTGGAGTCGGAATCCACTGAGCACATTTTTATCCAAAAGTTATTAGCCACACATCAGTGTTGTTTAAAGAGAAAAAAGTGACCTTTCTTTTTTTCTTGAAAACTTGAGAGGAAACAATACATACTACTGACTTTTTTTTTTTTTTTTTTTTTTTTTTTAGAAACAAAGGAAATGCATGACTGCAGAGCGGTAGAGGTGTATATTTTTCATAACGTGGGGGAAGTACTTGTGCTGCTCTCTGGGAATGGGTGGACCGCCTGGCCCCTGTCCCCAGGCCGGCAGCCGCGCTCTATCTACCTTCTGTCGGATGTGACCGCCCGAGTACTGGGGCCGCTCCCTCCCCGGCTCTGGGCAGAGCTGGGAGCCCTGGACTCCTGTACCCGTTTCTACCTTCTATTGAACCACTTTGAACTGGGGAGAGAAAAAGAATTAGAACTTTTTGATAGTGTGGTAAAAACATTGATTTGAACTATTTTAGTAAAAGGAGTAACAGAGAAGATTGTGATAGTGTATACTTTGCGCTAGATAAATAAAGGCTCTTTGCAAGCCTCCGTGGTGGGTACGCAGTGCTCATTTGTTTTGGGTGATGGGGCCCCTCAGGGTGGATGGCGGGGGCCGCTGACTGCTGCTCCATGGCCTCTGTCTAGTCCTAGGCCAGAAATGCAAAGCATTTCAAATCCAAACCCTGGTCTAACCCAGGAACCTGTCTATGGAGGGACACTGACAGTTCCAAACCAGCTTGAAACTCAACTGCTTCCTCCCAAGAAAGCCCATGTAGGCGCTGGATGTGGGAGGCTGCCCCATGTGGGTACTGCCCGGGGAGGGGCTTGGGTCTGGCCGGTGGCCAGGCCTCTCCTGGGCAGCGTTCCTCCACTGCCTGCTGCTTGGCCCCCAGGGTCAAGAAGGAGAAGATCTGCTTCTGGGCTGCAAACCCAGGGGCTGCTAAGGCTTGGGGCCCCACCTCGTGCCCGTAACAAACAAAGGCGTCATTTCAGAACTGATTTTATTTGGGTAACTGACTGAAGGAGTCTCATTTGTAACCAAGATGGAATTCACAGTACGTTGTCACATTCACACTTAAAAAATATATCTCTATGTAGAGGAATTTGCACATTGATGTAAACATACATTACTTCCAAGTACATTTCTCCCCTTCTTCCTGGAGGAAAAAGACTAGAGCCATCCAGCAAGTTAACCCCTTCAAAATAACTTAAACACAAAGGATTAAGTATCTCTAAATCAAAAAAGTGGTTCAATTGACTTACAGGTGTCATGGGAGAGAACATCATGGAATGACAGCAATGACAACAGCTTGACTTCAGATGGAACCGGACTATTTAAAATGGAGTTTCCAGGAAAAATAGGCACTGATTTCTAGAAGGAAATTCACTCCTTATTGAAGCTATTTATTGAGCCAATATGGCTGGTTAACATTCTCACTAGTGTAAAGTAACTCTGCGCAGGACTCGTGGACGCCGCCGGTTGAGACCAAACGCACAGTCGGGTCACAACCGGCTCTGCCTGGGCTCCACTGAGAGCTGCTGTCCCCACTCCCCAGGTGTGGAGGACCACCCCAATTTCATCTCGGGGGTCCGGTCCATTTCTTCCCATACTGCAACTGTCTAGCATTACACAAGGTACCCTGCGGCTTACCCACTTAAACTACTTTTCAAGTTAATTAGAAAAACTTTTCTTTAAAAAACGAAGAAAGAAGGGCGCCAGGTTACCTCATCCAGGCTGCCCGCCCCAGCCCCCCGACTGGGGGCATGCCAGGCGGCGGGATGGGCGGGGGCACAGGCGGCTGCCCTCCAGGGGGCACAGCTGGAGGCGGGTAGCTAGCCGGCGGCAGGCCCAGGCCTGGAGGAGGGTGAGGGGGCACCGCGTGGGTGGGCGGCATGCGGGGGGGTGGCGGCGGGAAATTGGGGTTGTAGGTGGGCGGGGGGGGCGGGTAGCCAGGGGCGGGGGGAGGGATGGCGGGCGGCGGGAAGGAGGCTGGCGGTGGTGGCACGGGCGGTGGGGGCGGGTTCGGGGGGTAGACGTGGGGGTGATAGGGCAGGTGAGCCGGCGGGCCGTAGGCGGGGGGCAGAGCCCCGTAGGAGGGGCCCTCGGTCTTCATCATGGACTGGAGGCTCTGGTAGCCCTCTCCGGACATGTAGGAGCTGCTGGTAGACATGCCGGTGATGTAGCTGGAGGGCGGAGGGGGCGGGGGCCGGTGCGGCAGCGGCGGAGGCTGGTGCACGGGGGCCGGGTGGGCCGGAGGGGGGATCTGGACTTTGGGGAGGTCGCCGGCTTCCACGGGGCCTGGCGGCTCAGCCTCGCCCAAGGCGGCTGCGAGGGGTGGCTTCCGGTCTGCAGAGGGGAGACAGGCCACTGCCAGCTGTGGGACAGCTCCCGGTAGGGCGCCCCTGGGGGCTGTGCGTGTAGGGGGGGGATCCACCAACTCCCTCGGGGCAGGGAAGCCCCCCACCCCCACAGCTCACGGCCACCCCGGGGGTTCCTGGCCCTGTCACAGCACCGCGGGCCGTCTTCCAGATGAGCGGCAAGCAGCTGTCACCTTTGTGGCCAGACAGCACGGCCTGCACCCGTGTCCCGAAGCCAGCGGCTCGTGTGCTGTCACTCAGGCCCTGCACCTCGCCTCCAGCCACTCTGGGTGTTCCATCCCCGCTCCCCAGCGCACCAGGCACGGGCGGTCCCGGGCGCACACGGAGCCCCTTCCGCCCAGACCCCCAGCCCTCTTTCTAGTACAAACGTGCGCGGGGCCCCTTCTTTCTGCCCGTCTTGCCTCCAGAGGCTGCGAGGCCAGGGCCAGAACGCAGCACCATCTGTGGGCGGCACTGGCATTTGGCAGGACGCCTGAGAGGTGGTCACACGAGTGACGTGGCGTTAAACACACGCCGGGCCAGCCTCTGACATCCCAACGGCCCACACGAGCGGCATTCCGGCCCGTGCCCTGGGTGGCGGGGGCACCGCTCCCCGCCCCGGCTCCCTGGCGGCCAGCTGCTGACCGCAAGAGCTGAAGCCCCCAGAGGCTCAGAAGTCGTTGGAGTATCTCCCACCTTCTGGCACACACACCCTAACTCCTGCCTTCTCTAGTTGTACACTTCACCTTCCAAAGTGTCGCCACAGCTGAAGAATGAAAGTTCTTTACAACTTTTCTCCTCTATTTTTAATGACGCTAAGGAAGTGTCCCAGTTCACTGTGTGCCTGTGAAGGCCTTTTCACCCTATTCTCCACATGACTCCATGAACACCTGCTTACTCTCCAAAGGGTGCTGAGGAGACACCCTGCCGACGGGAAGCGGATGCGAGAGCCTGGAGTCTAAGGTCAACAGCGATCTGCCCGGATCTCGACAATGTTTCTAAGTTGGCAGGGCTTTGTTTTCCTAAAACTGATTCTAAAGTCATTTATCCTCCACCATTTCTGGATGCGAGAGGTCAGAGAATATTCAGATATACTTAGAATTCACATCCTCAAGCTATCTGGTTGTAAAAAACAATTTTTTGAAAAATCCTAGGTCATTAACATCTCTCTAAATTTCTGAAATTCTTCCATAAATGCTCCCCAGGATTTCCCAAGTGTGCCCTTCAAAAAGGCAGAGAGAAAAGCTGCCCCTCCCAGCTGCCTGCAGGCAGCACTTACCTGGAGGTGGATGGGCTGGAGGCAGTGGAGGGTGGGGGGGCTCAATTTTGGCAATTTTAGGCGGTGGTGGTTCTGAAAAGACAAAGTAGATTAAAAAGCGACTCTTCAAATAGAATAAGTATGTCAGAGAGAGCGAGAGAGGAGAAAAAGAAAAACGCACTGTTAAGGAATTTTCTGGGGGAAAAGGCTGATATGACCAAGGCTTTAAGGGAAGCTGAGGAAGGCACCAGCTAAACCATCCTTTTAAAAGAACAAAACAAACGAAACAGATACATCCCCCCTCCAGCTCCTGCCACCCCGCGCCTCTCGCCTCCTCCGAGAGTAAAAACCCTCTCGCTGCTCACAGTCTGCCAGCCCACTGTCCACCTCTGCCCGACTTACTTCTGACCACTTAGGACGAGCCCTCCAATGACACGAGAGCAGCAGACTGCTTCTCAGTTACCAAGTGGTGCCCGTCGGGGTCCTCACTAACACACAGAGCACTGAGAAAGGCCCCAAGTGCTCCCAGGAGAAGCCGGCCCCTTTTAACGCTTGTCTAGGCACACTTAAGTTTGTTTTCTCTCTCACAAATGTTTACTCCTAGTTATAGCAGCACCCCTGAACTGGCGTCGGTAGAGACCTGGAGGCTGGCAAACGGACAGAAAAGCAAGGTAGTTGGGACCGCTTGGGGCAGAGGACGGAGCCCACCCTTCAGGGTTGAGCGGCTGCATGTAACCAGCATCCTCAATGACAATCCTAAGTCGCCAAGACAGGCTATGCCACATCCAGCACCTTCCGTTTGTGACGGTACAGAGTGTGCGCACACAATCAAAAAAGAACGCCATCTTCTCGCTTGTATGGTTTGGTTCTTTCTTCCTGAAACTCACTTTATTCTGGCTCGTACGCTGCTCTGCTCTGGCACTGCTCAACGTTCTTGGCTTCCTGTGTCCCAGACACAGGCTGAATTCAAGGTCCAGGGACATCCCTCTCTCTATTCTCTTCCTCAGAGACCAAATCCCGCCTCTCTAGGCAAAGGAGCTGGAGATCTCTGCCTCTGCCTTCCATCTCTCCTCCCAAACCGCGGAGCAGGCTCCTGGGCCCTGTCCCGAGACCGAGCAGCCCACGCCTCTCACGCAGGCGCCCCCGTCCAGCCCCTCCCACAGATGGCTGAGCTGAGGTCATCTAGGTCAGTGCTGTCCGACAGAAATATAAGGAGAGCCACACAGGCAATTTTACATCTTCTAGTAGCCACGGTGTAAAGTACAAAGAGGTGAAATTAATTTTAATACGGTCTTTGATTCAAACTGGTATCAAGAATTTTATCATCTTAATGTGGAATCAATGTAGAATTTTATTAATGACATTTTTAACATTCTTTTCTCTAACTCTTAGAGATCGGTGTGTCTTCTGCGCTGAGGGCACGTGGTGTTTTTGGAGTAGGCCACATGTCAAGTGCTCACCAGCCCCCTGCAACCCAGAGCACAGTGGGGTCCTGCTTCCAGGCCCCAAGGCACCCCCAACACCAGGTCTCACGCCGGGGCTCACAGGCTCCTGCCCATACCCTACCCTCTGTGCCGTTACTGCTGCCAGGGGAACACTCTCTACAATGAACTCAGACCGTGCTATTCTCCTGCTCAAACGCCTCCAGTGGCTCCCCTGCCTGTGCAGAATCCACCCTCCACCAGGGGGGCGCTATCACCTGCTTCTAGCACATTTTCAGTCCTAGCAAAAGCTACTCCTTTTCAACCCTTCACAGTCCAGTAAGACTCCCCTCTCTGTTGTCTCCCAAATTCTCCACCCCACTGTTCACACTGCTCCTCTGCCTGAAGGTTCCACCCTGTCAGTCCTCGTTGCTCAAGGCAAGTCCCCCTCCAAGGCCACCCGGGCTCGTCTCTGCCTCTTGCAGACACAGCGCCAGCTCAGCTGACCCAACGTCCACGCGGCACGGAGTGCAGCCCCCTCTTCTGTGTCTCGCACTTACTGTTTGCCCATCTGGAGCTAAAAAAATCTCCCCTGTAATGAACTCATCATTCCCCCAAAGATCCTGAGCTTTACTGTAACTTGAAGATCTCACAATAGTTCAATAAATAATTCACTGGGTTCCTACCCTGGAACTAAGTGACAGAGAAACAGAAATGAGTAAACATGGTCTGTGCCAGCACAGGGTTCAGTACTACAGGCTGACCTGGAGACAAAACACTTCTGGTTTTCTCCTCTGTGATCTTTCAGGTTTTGCTCACACTTTGTTAGTTTCCAATACAGAAACAAGTTAATCAACTCTGGGCTCCACAAATATGGGGAAAAAAACGTGTTTAAAAGAAGTGTGCCCCCCGTAAGCAGCAGGGCAGCACGCCTACTGCGGCTCCCATCCTTTCTACCCATCGCTCTGCTGCTTGCTGCTCAGTCTGGGGGTGCCCGGGGCCCTTCACTCTGTCAACTGTGGTGGGCTTAACTAACCTCCAAAAATAAATGTTGCTGCAGCAGTTCGCCTACTTTCCTAATTATATTTTGATATACAGTCGGCCCTTCGCATCCGTGGACAGGGAGGGCGGACTATGAAACCCAAGCATCTGCGAGTTCTGGCATCCAAGGCGGGTCCTAGAGCCAATTCCCCGTGGATACCAAAGGATGACTTATGTTACCAAGCACATTTTTATTGTCACTAATTTTTTTTTTTTCTGTATTGATACTGTTAAAGTACAATCCAAAAATATACAGTCAGGGAATACACAGAGAAGACAACACAGCTAGCGTAAAGTTTTTGATGGGCTCTAGCGTTAAATTTTAAGGCCAATCTAAATCTGAAAGGAAAGAATTTTTGACTAAGAATTTAAAGTCTTGATAAACAACATATAAAACTAAAAAACGAAACACGAGAACATAAAATTACCTGCTGCTTTGTTCTCTTCTTTGGGAGAAACAACCTGTTACAAAAGAAAATACACAACTGTTAACCAAGACCCTAGATGCCGTGAGGAAAAACTGATTATTCAGGCACTGAACAGAATCATAGCCAGAACGTGGACTCAGACAAAAATTAATTTTGGCTTGAACTTGCAGAGCAAACCATGGCACCTAACAGATCATTTCTGCCTCCTTCCTCTTCCCCTTTCAAATCAGACAGCAGGCAGAATTACTAACTTTTCTGACTAGTGAGTTCTGAGCACTAAGCTTCGCACCCTCCATCGAGCTGTCTTATCCGTGGTGAGGGTGCTTGCTGACTGCCCCTATCCCGCGGGGCTTCCTTGGGGTCTGTGTCACAGCGTACGGCTTCCTCCACTGGCGGGTCTGCTACCATGCAGAGAAACTTTTACAAATACCCCTGTGTCGTTTAAAGACGGGAGACACCTATTCCGGCAGTCAGTGTGCAGATGTGGAAACTACACCCGGGCACGTTTTGGGGCCCTGACACAGGCAGCAGCGGCTGGAGGAGGACAGAGCCGTCCTGGCTCCAAAAGGTACCTGCCCTCTGACCACGCCAGCTGTCAGGCTGCCCGTGGCCAGGAAGGCAGACGGGGAGGTGGATCGTGTCACTCCCCGCTTTTGGTGTTCCGTGCGCTGCCTCAGAAAGGGGAACACACACAGGTGGGGTGTCGCCACGGGAAGCCGGCCGCAACCAGTGCCAACCTAGCGCACTCACCACGGCGCGCTTCACCTGCCGGGGGGGACTAGGCTGCGGGGATGGTTTCTTGGGCTGCTGGGCCGGTGGTGGTGGCTGCGGCTGGGCTGGCTGCTGCGAGTCCTTCTGCGGGGGCTGGGGCGGCTCGGAGCCTTGAGACGGCTGTGACTGTGGCACTTGTGGCGCTTGCGGTGTGGGCTGGAGAGATGGAGGCTGCTGCAGCTGATGGGGAGTGTGATGAGGCATCTGTTGTTTCCCTTGTGAGTAAAGATCCAGGATTTGGTGGCAGATGTCTAAATGATAGGAAACAATTACATTTGCCACAAATTGATATTTTAAATAAAATTCTACCTAGAAAAAAAACATACTCCCATTTCCCTTGCAGGTGCGATTCCCCTACAAGGGCCAATATGTGGCTGTCATATTTGTAATTCACCAATCCCTGGTGTGCACAGCACTGGCGTGCATTTTTAGTTCACCAAAACTATGTGTTTGGATAGAATGAACATTACATTAGAGAATTTAATTAAAGAATAGTTTGCATGTACCTGTTTGGGAGAATCCATTCTCGGGACTCATTCTTCCTCACAGGGAAGAATGATCTAAATCTGGAACACCCTGCAGAAAGCTCAGCACGCCCCGTACCTTCCAAAACATCCACAGGGACGTCTTGCACAAACTGCTCCCACCATCTCCGGTACATGGGTTTGGAGGTCCATTCCTGTATTTCAAATTTGCACAAACGTCCCGCAAGATACATCACTGCCACTGCTATGATCTCTGGTTCCCACTGTAGTGACAAGGTCGTGCAGAGACTAGTTCAACAAGAAAAAGAGGTGACTTGACTTGGATGAGCAAACGTTTATGATTAACCCAATGCATGGAGATTAGATGCCATATCTAAATGTCAGTTTGCTTATTTTTCCCTACACATGATCAAATAAAGTATTATAAAGAAGCAAGTTTTTCGTCTTCTAAACGTACTGAGATAAGTTACTTTAACTATAGCTACTAATTTGTTCCTTAAAAAATCAGAATTCCAGCACATTCAAAAATTGCTATGTCGGGCTTCCCTGGTGGCGCAGTGGTTGAGAGTCCACCTGCCAATGCAGGGGACGCGGGTTTGTGCCCCGGTCCGGGAAGATCCCACATGCCGCGGAGCGGCTGGGCCCTTGAGCCGTGGCCGCTGAGCCTGCGCGTCCGGAGCCTGTGCTCCGCAACGGGAGAGGCCACAACAGTGAGAGGCCCACGTACCGCAAAAAAAAAAAAAAAAAAAATTGCTATGTCATGAAATACAAATGAAAATGCTTAAGTTCTTCAAACGGCTGGAACCCTAGCACTGAACCATCTCCTTACATGATGGCACCTCCACTCGCGGGCATTCTGTTCCCCATCCAGCACCTCCTTAGATCTCTCAGCTCCAAGAACATCAAGGCTCTACAACCATTACAAGGAAGTATAAAGTTGCAAATATATAGTTTGCAATTTGCAAAACGAAATGGATTTAAGTATATACTTGTCAAAATTCTCTGGTGTATTGTTTTGGACTTATGTTTCAAACCGGTGATAAGATTTCAGCATCCTATACCACCGTGATGTGGCAGGGTATCCCCTCTGCCGGGAGGCAGATGACCTGGACTTTAACCCCAAGTGTGCCATTATCTGGCTCCTTAAGCTGGGGCAAGTCAGTTTCCTCACTACAAAATAAGAGGTTTGGATTAGATGACACATAAAGTCCCTACCTATTTTAAAACACCATAATTAAACCAACATTTGAACCCATGTACCTGTCGTTTACGAATGTCCAAGCCATTTGAACCAACTTTTGAATTTTGTTTTTATCACCTAGAAATGGGGAAGAAAAGGCAAATTAGTAATAGAAAGGAAAAAAAAAAAAAGAATGCATGAGAAGCAACGAGTACTTATTTAAAGCCTACTGTGTGCTTAGCACCACCCCCAATACACAGCAAAGAGCTTCTGCCTGGGAAACAAGGACAAATGAGCGGGCCCACGTCCCACCTCTGTTCGCTTTCTGCATGACCTACACTGAACCACCATTTATGGGAAACCTGGCTCCAAGGCTGATTTTATTAGGCTATTTAAAAAATCCTTACTCATTTTCCTGCCTCATATCACTTGGCAACTGGATGACAGAATCTGTTTATACATAAAAGGAAACAGCGTTAACAGCTATAATACTGAATTGTCTGGCAAGCTATGGCCTAGGGACTTCACACACTGAACTTTCTGCTGTCCTCTTTTGAGAAGCGTAATCTGAGCGTCATCAAATTATTATAAAGATCTGATTTCAGAATGCAAAAGTTCTCTTAACTGTTCTTTCTTACCTTTGAGTTGTTTCGCATACTTGAGTAGGAATTGGTATGGATGTTCCACCTGTAAATCAAACTTTATGGTCTGTAGTAAGATTCTCTCCAGAACCATTACTTCTTCCTAAAAATGAAATAACACATGTTGAGACAGTAATTTCGATCACAGGTCTGGAACGGCATTAAAGCAGTGACATTCCCTGTTCTTCTCTCTTCAAGCTACATCGTAGCAACTGGTTTTCATTCCTGTCCCCTCTCCCCCAGTCAGGCCTTTAACACGCTCAGAGACAATGATAAATTCTGAAAAGAACTAAAAGTAGGAAGACAAAACAATCAGAGTTAATTCTTAAAACCTACTTGAAACAAAGTAAACATTCTTAGAAATGTTATTGCTTTCCATACAGATGAGCCCCCTTTACAAAACAGACCTTTACTTTATAGATACTGTAGTTTCCTTCCAGACCTCCATGAAAAAAATGCAATCTTCCAGGCATCTACATTGAAAATTTTAAGCAATAAAGATTATGACAGTGGCAGCTTCATGCAAACCTGGACAGCGAATTGTGTGTGTGTGTGTGTGTGTGTGTGTGTGTGAGAGAGAGAGAGAGAGAGAGAGAGAATGGAGGAACATCATTTTTGTGTTTTCATCTTTCATCTACCTGAAACAAGGTATCCCAATGTCATTTACTGAGTAAATTATCATTTTCTCTTTTATTAAGCCACATCCTGAACTGTCTATACACACACACACACGTGTGCACACACACGCAATCTTTTCTGTTCACTGCTCTGTTTGTCTACTTCTGTACCAGGATCAGAGATTTAACATTTGGAAGGGTCAGTTCAATGATTATTCCTCTTTTAAAAACCTTTCTTGTTTTAGCCATCTTCCCCCCACCACCTGCATCTTAATATCATTTTATTTAGTATCATTCTAGGAAAAATGAAAGCTACTGATGTTCTGATTGGGAACTCACTGAATTTACAGGATAATTTAGGGAAATGGGCATTTTAAACTACACTGAATCTTCCTATCAAAAATTTATTTATGAAAATCTTCTTTTCAGTCCTTCAGTAGTTTTAAAGCCTCCCCGCCCCAATACGGTTTCCACAAATTTATTATAAGGTTTATTCCTGGGTATATTATTTTACTGCTGCTACTGTAAATGGAATCTCTTCTTTTATTATACTTTCTAACTAATGTCCATAAACAACTTCTTGAATTCAACCTCTGTAGAGCCTGTCCGAGCACTTACAATTTTACTTGATTGTAAAATACAATTAAGATGCTCTGTGTGGCAAGAACAATCCCAATCACCTGTTTGAAGAAGAAAGGGCCTTGGAGAGACTGACAATCTCATCATTAACAGCTGCGTAAACCCATTAACTCTGGGCAGAGAAGCCATGTAGATAACTGGCTTTCAGATTAAAGGATGGCATCACACGTCACAGAATGTGGAGATGATTCTACCATGAGTGTCACTCCAAACGACAGGGCAAGGTGAATGTCTTTCCACCCTTGTTTCCCAAGTGTTCTCTCAGGAAAGCTTTTTAAAATCTTGAGGTTTTCACACAGTATCAAAAAAAATCCCACTAACACTGTCCCCCCACCCCCTTTTTGTCACCACCTGTTTCCCAGAAGTTTCAACATATCCCTTAAATTTAGAAACAATCTTTTACCAAGTGTCCAGACTGTAGCCCATATAGTATTACGAGACAGCCCAAGGCCTGGCCTCCCTTTGTGTTTCAAATACTCAATTAATGGAATAATTATAGGTCTGTGTGCCAACATGATTCCTCAGGGAACTTTCCCTCAGCCCCATACTTCCTGTCTGGAGCACCTGTCTAGGTTCCCAGATCGAATGCCCTCACCGCACCTTTCAATAACTTTGATAGCATTTATCACAACTCGTAATCAGATAGCTGGCTATCTGAATATTTGATGAAAATCTGTCCCACCACTCGACTGTAAAATCCATGAGAGCAAAAGCCAGGCCTGCTTTGCCACCTGTTAATGTCTAGTGCCTAATGCAGAGCCTGGAACAAGTATTTGTTGAACACATGAGAAATTAATGTAACAGGGAGAAACCACAGAGTTAGGGCAAAGCTAAGTAAGACAAAAAAGTCACACATGATTCAGGACCGCAGTTTTTCTAATTGCTTATATTGCCGCCTCCCCCCAAACTTCCCTCCTCTCCTCTCCGGCGAGGAAAATGTCTTCCACAATGTCCTCACCGCTCCAGATCCAGGGTTTCTTCCTTTGGCTCCAACACCCAGTCATGCCTTGGGAGACTGCACATGAGAGAGAGGAGGGCAGGCTGCAAAGCCCCTCTGCCCACCTGAGTCAGGCTGGCCTGGCTTAAAAGCCTGATTAGCATGGCTGTTGCCCTCTTCCTGACTTCTGGGCCCTGGAGCTGCAGAACTTCTGCCTCACTGTGCCTGGCCGGGATCTCGGTTTCCTGATGTGTTGGTACAGTGGGTAAAGGTTGAAAGCAGAAGGGGACTCCTCCAAAGGTGCCCTGGACAGAACACGCCAGCTGCTGCCACGCGCCCGTGAACTGCAGCGCTTCCAGATCTTTGTGATTCCTTCTGGGTAACCACAGCTCATCAGCCACAAGGTCCCTCTGCCCCTGTGACCAAGACCTGACTAAAGCACAACACATTCCTACAACTGTCTCCCCACTGTGACAATCAAAAACCCACGGGCATTGGAAACATTATCTGATGCTACGTTACTTTTATAAAAGTACATTTTTGACCACTGTTAGTATGAATTCCTCATAGGTTCACATTTTTATAAACAGGTGAATGGGTTTATAAATAAGTTCAAGGGACAGAGTTATCCACACTGACAGCACTCACAAACCACAACCACAGTATGTGCAAAAGCATTCTGTGCCTGTTACGTCCTGGAAGGCGCACATGTTGTAGACACGCACGCAGATTCTGCTGGGCGGGGTGGGGGTGGGGCGCCGTACAGCTGACCAGGAAAAACGGCCGTGGACGGGCTGAACGGCTTCGTCTGGCTTAGTTCTGCTTTGACTGTGATTCCGAGTTTCTCCCCACATCCTTAGTTTGTCATTTATTCAACAAGTACCTGTTGAATGCCTACTCTATCCAGCCACTGCACTAGGTATCAGGCAAAACAGACAGGGTCTTAGCTCTCACAGATCTACAATTGAGAGGAGGAATGTTCTCTGTGTGATTATCTGGTTAAAATCTATCCAATTATGAGCTGTGAAAACATTATGAAGGCTAATTCGCAAGTGCCATAAGGGTTACAATGGGGGACCCTGACAAGAACAGGGGAGGAGGAAAGCTGCCACCAACCCGAAAGTGGTCTTTTTAGAACATGATAAAATCATGTACACAATTATTTTACCACCATTTCTTGACATTAGCAGGGGTTGTGGGGAAGGGACAGGATGGATAGTATATCAATCTGGGTGTCTGCAAATGTTAACACCTTCCACCACTCTTGGGAAGCAAAAGACACACAGCACACGTAGACACACTTGTACATCCAGCATCTGTACATTCTGTCTTCCCAGAAGCCAGCTGGAGATGAACCCAAGAAGCCAAACTGCTTCCGGGCCTAGGAGTGCTAAGGGCCATGAGAGGACTTTGCTCACACACGTTCTATGTGCTACTGCCCCTAACGGGCTCACAACCCAGCATGGCACGTTAACAGATGCTACCTAAGTGTAGGCTACGTTATCTTCCCTCCTTTCTCACAGCAGCAAGGAAGAATACCTTCTGTATAAGTCCTCTTAGGGACACAGGGGACTGGCAGATACAGGGCCACAGCCATTGTCAACACAAGGAACTCTATCATAATGCTGTTGTGAGGAATCAAGGCCCGAAGGCAGGAAGTTATGACTCTTACCTTTGGGTCATCTCCAAACTGGCCAAATTGTACATCATTTAATAAACTACGAGCTGTTTTGATGATATCTTTACATTTTTTTGGTGTTTCTTCTACTTTCCCAGCCAGAAAGAGACAACAAGCTCCTGTCACCTAAAAGGAAGACAAAAGCTTCTGAGATCCTGTTATCAAAGCTCACAGAGAAACAGAAAACGCATTTTGGCCCTTCACAACAAACTGGGCTCCCTCACTCTCCTACCGGCTTCTTTCTCATTTGCAAACACTCGGACACTCTAAAATCTTGAAGGAAATGTCACATACAAATACTCCACCCGCCCCGCCATTTGGCTTCACAAATTATTTTAAATTTAGTTTTCTGAATAGAATGCCATGTAAACAAAGTAGCCACTGGAAAGGGAAAAAAGTCACAGAAACACAATTTTCTTTTCACATTGCGATCTTAAAGACACTGACTCCCTGACTGGTGCACCCAAACGCATGTCCTCTGGAATTCACCTCTGCACCACTGCCCACGCCTTCTTTTTCCTTCCTCACGCTGCCTGGCTCCTGGTCCAGTTCCTACGCCACTGCGATCTTCTCACTGCTCCACCTTTAGCTTTTCTTTGCCCGCTCGCTCCAGTCTCTCCTACATGCCCCTCCCTTCACAGAATCCTGACCAAGTTAGACATCAATGAGATCCTGTGCCGGGGTACAAAGCGGATCCTGACACGGTCTCCTTCCCCTAGAACGTCACAAATTAATGAGGAAGATGTGTACAAAACTAAGTAAAATCTTAGCAAAAGGAAGACCCCCAGCAGACTAACTTCCTGTTACATCTAATTCTTTTTCTTCATGAAACCCTTCCATCACCTCAGTTTACCTACTGAAGCCACAGTTCCCTAGTCCGGCATGCAAGGTCCGCTATGGTCTGGTTCAGTCTACCTCACCGCCCAGGGTCCCACTGTGCCCCCCCTGCCGCCAGGCCTCCTGGCTGCCGCGCACGCCTCCGCCAGGCCTTGGCTCACGCCGCGTTCTGTAGGACTGCTGCTCTGTCCCGTCTCAGCACGGGTAAGTCCTACTTACAGCCAAGGCTTCACTCAGTGCTGGCCCCTCCTCCCCAGCACTTTCCTCGATCCCTCTATGATGTAGTGAATCTCTCCCTTGAATGCTACAGCCTTCCTTCTGCACCTCTCCTATGGCCTCACTCTCTACAGTGTGTTTTGTACCTGTCATACCATCTACCCTGGACTGAAAGCTACTTGAGGCAGACTCTCCCACAGAGCATACGACAGTCCATGTCTTAAGGAGTAACTGAAGAATAACAGATATGGCGTAAAGAACTACTATGCCGTCTTGGCCTTTGTTGGGTCTCAACTGTAAGGCCAATTTTATCTTGGGAAAAGTAACAAGGAAGCAAATTTTCACACTAAGTACAATATGATTATGGTTCATATTGGACTAAATAAAAAACTTAAAAATACTTTAATACAGTTAATTGGGAAAAAAACAAAGTTTAGACTGTTTTTGTTTATATATGATTTTGTTTATATATAATATGTACCATACAAAAATAAACACTTCCTGGAAAATAAAATAAAAAGGGAGACTACAATCTGTCCACTGAACTGTGTGGAAATAATAACATGTGATAGAAAATTATAATAAAATTCAAACACTTACATATCTTGGGAATTGCTTGAAGGAATGAAACATATAGAAGCGATGAAAATAAATTATTCCAGTTGCCAGGGTATCATAGTGTCTGTTGCTCTGGTTAAGGGCTTTGGCCAAGAATTTTTACAGTTTACGTCTTAGTTAAATGTGGAAAAAACAATAAAGGCAAACAATAACAACAAGAGCACTGGGAAAGCAAACACTATCAGTGGCAAAGCAGGTGAATGGGAATCTCCGGGCGTCGGAATTCTGGTACAAGCTGAAGTCTATGCTTTAATAAGGCAGGGCTTCACTATCCTTTAGAAATACTTCAACTGAGGTCACTGGGTGCTATTTTCCATCCTGGTGGCCACCTGCTCAAAGGCTAATTCTACACATTTAAATGATAAAAAGGAAATAGAAAACCCCTGCAGAGCCAAGCAAATCTGAAGTAACGTTTAAATAAGAAAGCTAATTAAGAGCTGCTTTAGTCAGGGATGTTACTTGGTCTTTTGTCTATAGCATTTAATTTAATTTGTGGTGGTGGTGGGGAGTCTGTCTATCATAGATCCCGGAATCAGGATACAGTCCCAAACGTGTGCCCACATCAAAGATGAACCGAGCCCCTTCTCGGCGGTAGCGGGCCTCGGTGGCTGGATCGAGTCCTTCTAGTTGAGAGGGTGTATGAGCCAAGTCTTTTTTATCCCAGTACCAACATGGTTTTGTGTGGTCCAGGTTTGCTGAGGTTACTGAAGGGCTTGAATTTTCTTTATTCTCCTTCATTTATTGAAGTAGACTTGTTCTTTCCAACAGACTTTCTGAAAATGTTAGAATCCTAAAAGAAAGAGAAGAAGCAGGAATGTTGGAAAGGGATACCTCACGTTAAATAATCCCAATCATTATAAACAGTCTACGATCACAGATTTGTACTTGATAAACATTTTTCAATAGAAGAAGCACTACTGATTGGTAGTTAGAAGCCCAGGCTCACTTCCAAACACAAATTTCACACTTAAGTGACCCACGGTATGATAAATCCCAAACTTCATCGCTTAAAAGGAGGAGCTTTCCTGTCTCATTTCCTTCTGCCTTTTTTCACTAGGCCCAGCTCCCTTATGCTGGTCTAGATTCTGTTCTTCAGTAAAACCCAGGTCGGTCCTAACCCCCGCCAAAAGATTTATGCTCCAAAATTATCCATTTCTTCCATCCAGCATCCAGTCAAATTTTTCCCTTTTTTAGTTTACTTGATTTCATTTAGGTCCTTTCACTTAGAAAAGCCACCAGACTGGATAAATTCATATCTGCACAAGCCACTGAACTGAGCAATGTAGATCGGGTGTGGGTGTAGTGATCTGGGGAGAAAGGATGGAGGGAGGTGGTCCACAAGGGAAGGAAGGAGTTCCTTTAAATTTTTCTTGCTCTCATCCTCTTCTCTTTCATTCAGAATGAAGAGATTCTCTAAAAGCTGTATGCTGAGAAAAGAAAACAAAACATAAGGACTCTCACCTAGAGGCCGTTATAATATGGAAATTGTTTGTAAACTGGATCAGAGAATAGACATTTTCATACAGGGCAGCAAAAGGGTTCTAAAAGAGGTAGCTAGAACCAGGTTGGTCTGGTTCAGCAAGAAAATAGCAGTTCGGCAGCCAGGCTCTGGGCCAGGGCCATCAGTTAATCTGGAAGCCTAACTTCTCCTGTGTGCTGCCTCATTTCTGGTGGGAAAGGTGACATGGAGGGCTGACCGCTCTCCTCCTTGCACCTGGGAGCTCTAAAGAGAAACGTTCCCTCCAACAGGAAGAATTAAGTACTACCTGGAGAAGAGTAATCTTCTTGAACTAATTTATACTCTGTGTGACTGAACTGGGCAATGGATGGGGGCTGGGGGAGACCGGTTAACTAAAGCCTCAGTGTGTATGAAGAGTTCCCAGTCAGATGCTCAGTAAATATGAAGGTAGCTGGGAGTTAGATGTCATACTAGATATGTTTTCTCACCTATCAGATTGGCAAAAAGTCCAAAAGTTTGACAATATACTCTGTTGGCAAGGCCAGGGAGAAGCAGGTAATCTCCTATGTCGCTGGTGGGAGTACAAAGTGGAACCACTCTCACAGAGGGGAATTCGGCAAAATCTAACAAAATTACATACACATTTGCTCCTTGATTTAGCAATTCCAATTCTAAGTATTTACTCTGACAATAAGATCACAAATATGAAACAACAGGTGCACAAGATCATTCAAAGTATTGTTTATAACAGCAAAAACTGTAAACAACGTGAAAGACCATTAGGGCACTGGTTGAATAATATGGTACATTAACACAAATGCGTACCACGTAGCTATTAAAAAAAGACTGAGAAAGATCTTTAAGTACTTGTATAGAGAAATTTCCAGGATCAGCAAGGTGCAGGAAAGGATACATGCTATGTTAGTATCTAAATAAGAAAAGCGGGGAAATACAAAGTAGAAATATCTATTCTTTTTTTTTTTTTTTTTTTTTTTTTTTTTTTGCGGTACGCGGACCTCTCACTGTTGTGGCCTGTCCCGTTGCGGAGCACAGGCTCCGGACGCGCAGGCTCAGCAGCCATGGCTCACGGGCCCAGCTGCTCCGCGGCATGTGGGATCTTCCCGGACTGGGGCACGAACCCGCGTCCCCTGCATCGGCAGGCGGACTCTCAACCACTGCGCCACCAGGGAAGCCCCACAACTGAGTTTTCATAAATTTAATAATTCCTGGCAAATTTATATCTTGTTAGTTTTGGTCTATAATTTCAGCCTTTGAGAACTCTTGAATCCTGAGTGTCATCTAACATACTGGCTAATTATCACTACAGGTTTTGAGTGCATTTATTAATTTGAGAAGCATGCTTCATATATTTAAAGTTGGTAATAAAAAAAAAAAAGTGCTAACCAGAGTAAGGGCAAGGCCAGAGCCCTGCAACTTATCTCTAAAGATCTCTCTTCAGGTTGACATCAACCCATTAATCAACATTTGGGGTTTGGTAATTTGAATGGACATATATCCATCTAACCGGACCTTACCCAGTGTACTTCTCTCTTGTGTCTATTAGGATAGGAAGAGGGATTATGTTCGGTGTCCTCAGGAAACCTAAATAGACTCATGTCTAGCAACCCCCCACCCACCACCAGTCTAGTAAACTTATAACAAAAGAAAACATGATTTGTGTCACCTGGGTTTTTTAAATTGAAGCTCTGCTGGTTTGAGGGTATGAGCCCTCTTTCCCAAGTACTTAGAAGCTCTCTTTTTGCTGTCCCAACAAGACTCTAAAACAGATTACTAATAAGCTCTAGCATCCAAAGCCACCTAACTGCTCTCTGCAAAACCCGACACATTTATCAGACTCCAGTCTTCTATCATTAACTGCACTTTTAAGATTCCTCAAAACCTATGAACAATAATTTCACAATCTTATCTGCATGTATTTTGGTACATCATTTATTTGACCCTGAAAATAGAATTAGATGCAATCCAATTAGATATTCTTTATAATCTCCTCAATTACTTTGAACTTAATCCTTCTTGATTTTGTCTTGACCTAGTTTTAGAGACAACAAAACATTTTTCCTTCTAGATACTTAGCAAACTCTCATTGCTTTCAAATATAATCTCCTGAAACGAGCAATTTATTTTGTAAGCCAAAACTATGACCATTGTTTTTCTTTATGACGTTCAATTTTAGAAATGGCATTTAAGATTTAACGATCTCATTAGCAATTAAAATGTTTCTTTATTGCTTGTTGGTGTAAACTGCGTTTTCAAAATGGAACAAATGTTTAACATGCTTTATGCAAGAATCAACTAATATTTCTCAACAAAGCATCACAAGATAATCAAAATGAGACAAAAGAAAAAAAAAAAACCCAAAACTAAAATTAGACACCAACGGTAGTCACTCTGAAAAAACAAAGCAATCCTGGATAACTATTACATTCATAGTCAAGATTATTTAACAGGCAGGCATCTAAGAACACTAAGAATCTTAACCAAATGTCTATCAATACCGCAACTATTACCATCATCCATCCATTCATTCAGCAATGAAGAGAGCTTACTATCTGTCAGGCAGTGCTCTAGGTGCTGAGGATATAAAGCTCCTTCCTGGAGTTTTCATTCTAGCAACATCATTCATACTAACCTTAACCAGCGCCAGAATTGCAAGGCAGTGTGCTAGGTATCTTTAACGATACACAAGAGATACACAAGCATTATCAAGTTTACCTTAAAAACATAAAAATGGCCACCTTCAACTAAATGCTGTGAGAAGCCGTTCCTAACGTCAGAAGATTTAGCGAAAGCTCCGTTTGACTGGCAAGCCAAATTTCGGGAGTGCTACCGACCATGCTTAGTGCGGGGAATAGTCTGAGAGCTTTTAGATATCCTCTTGCCTTACGCCTCAACCTTCTAAAGAACAATTCCTCTGGTAACAAACCAAACAACCCAGGACAGGCTCGGTAAGCGCCATGTGTCGGCAAGAACGAAACTAACCGCGGAAGTGCCTTTTCCTCATTCCTAGTCCCACCCTTGTTACACGGGTCTTCAGATTCCGAAGTCAGAGTACTCCAGATGTGGAACGATACCCAAAGTCTCAGGCGTTACCAAGGTAGGGACCGACACACTGCGAAATAACCGGAAAGACGTGGGTAGTCTTCGGTTGTACCGCTGAGCGTGTGCGCGCATAAGACCCCTGCCCTTTCTCCCCACCTTCCAGAAAGTCCCCGAACCCTAACCGCCCCTCACTTGGAGCGTCGCTACCTGCTCTACCGTCCGCGCCGGCCTCCCTGACCCGCTCCTGCGCCTCAGACCCTCTCCCGGAACGCGTCTCGCGGCCCCGCCGTCGCCCGCTAACTTCGATCTGCACCCGGGGGGTAGCGGAGGGAGGCGGAATCCGGAAAGAGAGACTCCGCCAGCGGATGGAGGCAGGTGGCCATACCCTAATCCGACCTCCAGGTACGCGGGACTTGAGTGGCGCTGCCCGCGGTCCGTCGGTCACTCACCCCTCGCCTGAGGCAAGCCCCTTAGCAACGTCTCTCCTTGTTGACTGCGGCCATCTTGGACGTGGAATGTCGGGGAAGCTACGTCATCGCGCTGCGTCCGGGACTGGAAATAAGCGACCGGAGGGACGCCTGTCAACCAATGAGAAGAAAGTAGAGCTCTCAAACGTGGAACGAGCCGCCAGTCTTCTCCTGGCCCCTCCCCGCGGGTCAGCGGTCACTGCGTGAGGGAGGAGGAGCCCACCAGAGGGCCCATCCCGTCGGAGAGAGGGAATTCGGGAGCAACCGAACCTGCTAACGGAACTTGGGCGCGAGAGGCGGGGCCCGGGGTGCCGGTCCTCCAATTAACGCCCAGGTATGGGCTCAGCCCAGCCAATTATGGCCCGGAACCTGGCGGGGGCCGAGCACGCCGCTCTGGCCCCGGAGCCCGCCGGCCCAATGGCTGGGCAGGAACCCGAGCGGAACGGTAGGGGGGCGGTGGGGCGGTGCCGCGCCCATGCGACTGAACCGCGAGCCAATGGGCGGCGGCGGCGGCGGCTCGGGGGCGGGGCCTGGGGCGGGCGGAACCGGGTTGGGCCGCGACGGCGGGGCCGTCTCAGGCAGCGGTCCCGCCCCCTCCTGTCCGGCCGCAGCCGCCGCCGCCGCCGCCTGGGGCTTGGTTGAGGTGGACTGTGGGTCCCGGCGGAGTGTGGCACCGCCGCCGCTGCGCGAAGGGGCAAGCGGGCAGGTGAGTGCCGGCAGCGGCCCCTCCGCGCGCGTGGCCTGCGGGGCAGACTCGCGTCGCAACCCCCCCACACCGCCCGGAGTGCTGCGAGGCTGCCCCCAACCCCGGCCGGCGCCCCTCGGCCGTGGTCCGGCCCGCGCCCCGCCGGCCGCTCTGGGCCCAGGGTGCAGGGGTCGGTGTGCGCCCTGGGGCCCGGCGGGCAGGGCTGGGTGCCGGGGGCCAGGCGAGGTCGGAGGGCGCCGCATGGCCTCTGCCCTCCGGCCCTCCTGGGGCGGGGGCGCGCTCACCGCTGCCTAGCGTCCCTTCCCGGCGGCCGTAGCTCCGTTCCCCGCTCTGCCCGCCCAGAGGTGGCAGCAGGTGCAGGAAGCGCCTGGCCCCTCGGCACCCACCGGGTGGGGCCGGGGTCGGTCCCTCTCGCTCTCGTCGGCTCGGCTCTGCGTGGGGCCGGCTCGCGCACCCGTTTCCTTCCTCTCTCCCTCCCTCTCTCCCTCCCGTCGTCACTCTGCTGCTTAGGCGAGGACGGTGTGGCTTTCATGTTCCTCTCTCCGAACCTCAGGTGCCCTCGGGGGTGCTCGGGGACTAGCCCCTGCTTCTCTCCCTCACTTTCCAGTTATAAAAACAGTCGTTGAAAATAGGTCATGTTTCTTCCCACGCGCCCTGGCCATCTTCCCCACGCTCCGTGCCCTACTAGGGAGAAGAATTCAGTGCTTTGGAGTTTGTCATTCCAGCATCAAACTCTTCCTCCTCGTGGCTCCAGCCTGGCGATGCAACTGTGTATCCTCTATCCCTAGTGTCTACTCGGGGGTGGGGTGGGGTGGGGTGGGGTGGGGTGGGGGGTGGGCGGGGGAGGAGCCGATTAGCGTTGGGCGCCCCTTGCTGCGGGGGGGAGGGGTGCTTACCCCTGCCGTGTGCTGACTGGTGTAGGATCACTTGGGATCCTAAATGAGGGAGGTGACGTTTTGCATTTCCAAACGAAGGAGGTGATGTTTCCAAAGAAAAAGTCCTTTTTAAAGTATGTTGACAGGTGAATTTTGCTTTTAAGAGCCTCCGAAGAGTTAACCCTTTAGTGATGGATCTGCACAGAGCTTGATTGTGGTGTGGTTACAACAGCCGTGTGCGTTCGGCAGAACTGGCAGAACTGGCCACTGAGAAGTTTGAATTTTGCCGTGTGTAGATGATAACCTCTTCCTCCCCGATTTTCTTCTCCAAAATGACCCTACTGCTATTTCAAAACTGAAGGAACCAGAAATAATTTTGGAAAGGTTTTTCTTACCATTTTAAATGAATGAATTTAACTTAAGAATATAGCAAAATAAACGCAGCTTTCCTCTGTACCCTTAAAATTTGGCAAGACTTACTTGAACCATGGTATATTGTATCCATACAGAGTCTACTATGTATGCAGTCTCATCTTAACACATTAGTTGCTGGGGCTGCTGTGATCGATAGTTTGGAAAAGTTCCAGCATTTTAAGGAGTTTTTCTCGGGCCTAGGAAAGCAATTTGAAAAGCCAAGTTCTCAGAGAGCCGCACAACAGCTTGTTATTGGGCTCCAACGGCCTGGGTTTTCCTTCTGCTAACCCTTCCTGTCTGCCCTCTTTTATATATATTCAAAGTTGTAAGTTAATGTCTGAAATGAAACTCTGGTCTGAACGAGTAAAATGGTTGCTGCTTCTCATCTCTTCTCCAGTGATCCCTGGAATAGGAATGGTGTTGGACTCGCAGATTAAAACATTTATGTCTATGTGTGCTGTAGAAACGAAAGTTTCTGTTCAATTCTGTCGATAGGAGTGCAATAAGATTGTCAGTAAGAAAGTAACACTTGCTGAACATTTAGGCCCCGTTTTCAGTGACGATTAAACCTTTGCTTTAGAAGCCACTGGAAACTGAGAGAGCTGTGAAGGTTGCACTGAAATAGTTTTCCATTCTAAAATTCAACCCCTGGAAAAGTGTTTTGTTCTGAGAGCTCTGATAACTGGTCAAAACCGTTTCCGTAAAACTTGCCGCTCTCGTGATCCAGGAGAGAATGGCAAAGGAGATGACAGCTGGAGGAGAGTATCTGCAGTACGCTGGAGTCTGCTCGCAGTAAATATTTAGCAGATAATCATTGAATTCAATGGGAACCAGGTACCTACTCTGTGGCACGTGGAATTTTAGTAAAAATATGAATGGAAACCTTACCTCCTGGCTCAGGGTTTCTCTTTCTTTTTACTAGATGTCAGTTTAGTTTGAAGCTTTCCAAGTCTCTCAAAATGTTTGAATTACAGTCTCCTTTTTTCTTATCACTAATCTGCAGTAGCTTTTAGAAATGTAACTAATAATACTGTATCTTTTTTGGTGTAGTTTGATGAATATCTATCACTGGGAGGTTTTTTTTATCTTTAGAAACTGGTTTGCCTTCTCTGGCTTCTGTGAGGAGTAGGGAGGAAGAGTTTCAAGTGTGTTTTCTCTTCTTGTACCTCAGTCCTCGGAGTGGGACCTAGATTTTGTTCCCGCACAAAGGAAATGGAGTCATTTATTACTATGGCATTAAACATTTTTAACAGAATAGTGAAGAGTGAATATATCTTTATTCTTATGGTACTTTGGAAGTTGCTTGTGGCCAGTTAATTTGTTTTCTCAATGAACAATAATTATATTTGGGCCCATTAATTTATCAGAAAGAATATTTTGATTTGCTGTGCATCCTTTTTTTCTTGCTACAGTTGAAGAAGTGTTTATCTTGGATATCAGTTCATTCTGAGTCATATTTAAGCACTTAAGGGTGTCAGATTAAGGATTCCTTGGCTTTTAAACTTTTCTGGTTTTCACTTTTGTTGCATATACAAGTGTACCTTACTTGGCAAAATTGACTTCTGTACTTTGGATTTCCTTATGTCATCTCATTTTCCTACTCAAAAAATTGGAGATTGTTAAATATTTTGATCTGCAAGTGTAATTTACATAATATTTATTCTCAAAGTAAAAATAAATTTCTAACAAAATATTAATATACATTTATTTTATTACAAAGGAGTTGAGACTTGTTTTTTTTTTTTTTCTAAGTCACTTTAATAGTCTTATGGGGAAAAAGTTGATTAACAGAATAGAATCCTTTTTGTTGTTAAATTCATTCAGTAACTCAAGCCAGAGATTAGCTGTGTAGACTCCATTTCCATTTGGGAGTTTCTTCTAGGTTTAGGAGTAAACAGATCGTAAAACCAGAGGTACTACACAGCTATTGATAATTTTCAACTGAAATATATTTGAATGGAAGAAAAATGATTCCAAATGATTATAAAATTCAAATACCAAAGTTAAGGCTTTGAAAATTTTTTTCTTATTCAAGTCCTTTCCAAGTCAAGTTAATTAATAATCAAGATAAGTCCAAACACTCTTGACTGGCAATGGAAGACAAGTCCAGCTCTGAAGTTAAGATTTTGAAAGGGAGCTGAGTGATACTGATTACCAAGCCAGAGTAACATTTTAACCTCTTACATGCGTAGGCTGAGTAATGGGGGTTCAGAGGGACGGCGGGCAGAGGGACAGGGCAGGAAAAAGTGCTGTCACTATTTTTTAGAAGGACTAAAAAATTGTCTAGCGAATTAGATAAGCAGGTGTCTACATAGAACTCTTAATAAGTATTCAGTATTTTAGCCTTATTACCTATCTACCATCCTGAATTTCACTTTCCACTTTGTTTACGATACAGTTCATTAGAACATAACAAGGTCTAAAAATTCTATGACCAAGTGGTTTAAAGGTTTCAATCTCAGAAAATAGGCCTGACTCTTCAGTATCAATAGTTTTCTTTTAAGCACTGTTAAGAGAAAGTAAGGGTTAGTGTTGAAAAATACTCATGAAAGTTGCCTTTATCATAAAATTTGGAAGTTTTGTTCATGTCCCAAATTTAAGCTGAGGCCACTCCTTTGTTTTTGGACGAGGCCAGCGTAATGACTCTATAGTTTTAAAAGGCCAAAGGGGTAAAAGCTTTACATGGTATGTTTTACAACTGCAAAGGAATACTGTTATTTTGAATTTCAGAGATAATGAACCTTCAGAGCCTCTCTAAGGGGGTTGGTTTTGCACTGAATCCATGAAATACTATTGGGCATCAGTGACGTTTGACATCAAGCTGTGCTGATGAGGCTCTGCTACCAACTGTCTGTCATGCTGCGTAAATTTATTAACCTCACTAAACTTCGGCTTTCTCATCTGTAAAGTGGGCATAATATCTTTCTTTGTCTAGTGTGTAAAATGCTTACCTCAGTTCCTGATAGAGGAAATGCCTGAGGATGCAGTTATGATGAAGACGGTCATGTTGGGGGCCTGCCCCAGGGCACACACAGGTTCAACAGCCCAGAAACAAACAACGTGACAGCATGAATAATTTGCATTTAGGTTCCAAAACTCAGTTGTTTAATGTAGCACATGTATCTGGCTGAAGGTCAGTTTACGTAACAAAGGGTGTAGTTGGTTACCACCTTATCCTCAAGACTGTGGGACCACGTCTCACTTATCCCTGCATTTCATATTAGATACTCAAGCAATGTGCACTGAATGCAAGCATGAATTGACTCATTCACTTGGCTGGTAGAAAAGTAAGGCAGTGTTAGCTATACTGACCTTCCTCGAGTGATGATGGGGTTGCATCCTGATAGCATGTTGAAAATATCCTTGTCGAAAATGCATTTAACATACCTAGTGTACCAAACATCACAGCTTAGCCTAGCCGACCTTAAAAGCGCTCAGAACACTTAATTTGCCTACACTTGCGCAAAATCATCTAACACAAAGCCTGTTTTATAATAAAGTGCTGAATATCTCATGTTATTTTTTGAACACTGTACTGAAAGTGAAAAACAGAATGGCTGTCTGTTCAGAAGGGTTGTAAGGGTGTTCGTTGTTTACCCTCATGCTCCGTGTAACCGTCGGGGAGCTGAGGCTTGCCACCACTGCCCAGCGTCACCAGAGGGTATCGCACTGCATATCACTAGCCTGGGAAAAGATAAAAATTCAAAGTTTCGGGCTTCCCTGGTGGCGCAGTGGTTGAGAGTCCGCCTGCCGATGCAGGGGACACGGGATCGTGCCCCGGTCCGGGAAGATCCCACATGCCGCGGAGCGGCTGTGCCTGTGAGCCATGACCGCTGGGCCTGCGCGTCCGGAGCCTGTGCTCCGCAGCGGGAGAGGCCACAGCAGTAAGAGGCCCACGTACCGCAAACAAAACAAAACAAAACAAAAAATTCAAGGTTTCTACTGAGTGTGTATGCGCTTGCACTATCTGTATTAAAGTTGAAATATCCTAACGTGAACCACGGTAAGTTGGGGACTCATCTCCTTGGGTTGAATTTGGCAGTGGAGAGCAAAGCACTTTGATAACCATACCTGCTACATAACATTAGATATCTTTATTTTAAAGATGTTCAGGCTTGAGGGTTAACATAGATAGCCCCAGAGGTCTCTTCCAAACCCGATGTTCCACAATTCTAGAATCTAGAATCCTTATGGGAGGAATGTGGGTGGTTTGAAAGTAATTTCTTGACAGATTATAACTAGCTGTTCCTTCACCCTTAACATTTTTCTTTTTTCTTTTAGAAAACTATAATAGGAAATGGTTATTCATGATACTGAATGATTCTTTGCTTTATGAAGAGTTTGTTTTGCAACTTCCTTTAAATAGGAGGCTCATTTTAAGTGTATTTACAACTTAATTCAATAGTTTAAAACTAAGACTATTACGTATTGAAAAGTCAATCAAAGATGGTTTAAGCGTCTCTAAAATTATCATGTGTATTAGTGGAAATATAGCAAAAACATTGTAGAAAGCAAGTTTAAATCTCAAGTTTGTATATATCTATATCTATCTACGTATCTATCTATATATGTATATATGACAGCCCAGATTGTTCTGTATAAAGACTGAAATTTTAATTACATGCAGCTTATAGGTCTACATTCATCTTGGTATGTATGTAGCTACTGAGTTGAAACTAATTCCATCATCTTGCCTGTCTGCTTGCCCTGACTTCTTGGTACTTTTGAGCTGTGACACATCAGCGTCTCCTTTGATAGAGATTGGAATGATGGGTGCTAGTTAGCCGCTTGAACCTGTATAAGTTAGTAAGGCTTGACCCTGTTACTAGATCCTGCTACTGTGCAAAGAGAGGGGTTTCCAGTATTTCAGTTAACATGGTACCAATGCAAGGACCATGTATGCTTCATCAGTTTTTGTAGGAGAGAGACCTTAGCACAGTTAAATGCTTTTCAGTTTGGGAGTGCTTTCATTTTCCTAGGCCATCATCCTGTAGTTTGTGTATTTAATTCAGAATGTAGTCATCTGATCCTAATGGCCTGCGAAGTATTTTAGTGAGATTCTTTTCTCCCTCCAAAAATTAGGCAGGCTTCACTCTCCCTTCAAGTCCATTTACAGCTGGGAGCCTGAGGTGGGAGGAAGCCCTAGGACCATTCTCTCCCTTAGTCAAACCAGCTGTAAAGTTGGGAAGATGGAGCATACATTGAAAAACAGATGCTGGGTTTGAGCTAAGGTTTTCTGGGTAAATTGTCAAATAAGTATAATCAAAAATGTTTATTCTAGTTGTATTTAGTTGAAAGCAACTCAAGAATATCGCAAATATACATTCATTCCGTTTAGAATTTTGGGGGGAAAGAAAAAAAATACCCACACAGCTGAATTCCATCTCAGTCTGTTCAGTAGGTGTGAAGTATGCTTTGTAAAAATGGGTTAAGTATCCCCCTCATCACGCCCACCACCCCATCAGCCAAGTTCCTTAAATGCACTGTGTTCTTATTTCTCGTCACCTAGGCAGATTGTGTATGAAAGAATCACTTCACTGGTCAGAAGTGGTTGTTGATTACAGATGACACTTGCATATTAGTCAGCAATTTAAATAATAATTGAATATGCCATCTATTTTACTGTTTTCTAAAGTTTGTTGTATCTCTTAGGTGGAGAGGTTGTTGATGGACTTGCTAAATAGTTTATGGTGTTATAAAGAGCCAGATTTTGAGGATTTTGTAGATTTTTAAAATATCTTCATGGTGAAGCAATGTAGATATGTGTGGAACTCTTAGCTTGCTGTTTCTTTTTATAGATGCCCCTTCCTTTGAAGGACTGTCACTGTAATTGTTTACTGTAGAATCCTTTTGCCTGTCAATCCTATTGCTTTTCTGCATATTATTTTCTTTTGTCTTAAGTATTGTTTAAGTCCTTTTTTTACTGTATATTTGTTTCCCCCAGATAATTCATTAAGAATTTGGAAATTATACCTGCTTTCGATGTAAACTTTGGGGGAGAAAAATCTTTCATTTAGCATTGTACTTTTGGCTAAAATTTGGAATTTAACTTTGTGTGTGCATACACGTACCTAATTTAGCACATCTTTGTATTTTTCTAATATACATATTTGAAATAAATGTTGAAGATAAATATTTGGTCTTTGTAGGAAGTTGATGAATTAAACTAATAGGTAGTGTTTTTCCACGGAGATCACTAAGAATATTCAAGACGCCTATTTGGCTCTTTCATTTGTTGAAACTTGGAATCTAGCCCCGGATTCAGCTGAACTCACAATGAAAATTATTCATTGTATGTAACAAGTTTTTGAATCATAAATGAACAGGGTAGGTAGTTATTTTAAATCCATGAAGTTAGGGAAATCTTTGTTAGCTAAAAAAGGCAGAAGGGGGTTGAGTTTAGGAAACCACTCAGCCTGGATTCTAACACTTTCTCAGACTGAATCGTAACATCTAGTCCTTCTTCTTTACCTGTACTTTATTCCTTACCCCTCTCTGGTTACTTTGCCCGCACATTTTAGGAGTTATCCAGGCTGAGTCCAGGGTCCTCACCTCCTCATCCTTGAGGCCCGCAGGGCTGGCTGTCCCTCATCTGGCTGTGGTCATCTTCTGCAGCGGCCGATGTGGTCCTGGCACGTGGATGCAGGAGACCTTGTTTAGTTGCGAATGTGCTGGATGTAACACAGGGTTTCAGGTTGAAGCCGTAGGTCTGCTGCTTGTTGGCTCTGGGCTCTTGGCCAAGTCATAGCCACGCCTGAGCCCCCTGCCATGCCAGTGGTCACCACTGGCCTCTGCAGGCTGTGGTGGGAACGTGTCCGGCCAGTGCAGAGAGCCGTTACAGATGCTCGTGCCCCCAGTCACAAGTGCCCCTGGAGCTTGAAGTTGTGCTTGAGTAGCAGCTCTTCCATTTCTATTGGAAACGGACTTATTCCTGCTTGGTTGTTTTCTAAGAGACCAAAAACACTTTAAAAAATTAGTTTGTGTTTATTGGAGAGATTCTATTATGAACTTTAATATCTTAAAGCTTTTCTAACAACTAACTACGGTTTCCCAAAGGAAACTTTTTTAAATGTGAATTTTATATGTGTACATTTATGTTTTGACTTTTAAGAGTCCTCCTAGTTCTTAGAAGGAGTAGTTAAGTGTTAAGTGAATGTCTCATTTTGGCTGCTGTTCTGTCACTGGTGGGAGAACGTATCACAATGGTTCCTTGCTGTATAATCTCACTATCGTGATGGGAAATAAATCTTACCCGTAAGTAACACTAGTAAATTCAAATAAGATTTTCCTTCATTCAACAAATATTTGACCCTCAACTGTGTCCGTGGCACCATCCTAGACCCTACAGATAATTTAAAAATGGAAGCTTTGGGTTTTTTCTGCCACAAGACAGAAACCCACACCAGTGGGTGAGGTAGGCACATAAATGATGTCAGCTACAGCGCGTGAGGCCGTGGAGGCTCCAGGGCTGAGCTCTGCAGGGTGTGGAGTGGGGAGGGGGCCGTCGGTAAGCTGGGGTTTGAGTCAAGACTCAGACACCTTCACCAAGGGCTGAAGGCACGTAGGCCGCAGAGAAGAGGGAGCGTGTGGCTCAGAGGATGGCATGGCGCCGAGGGGCTGAGGGAGCTGTCAGAGGGTGGCAGGAGGGCCTGATGCTTTGTGGGTTGAAAAGAAGTAAATGCGGGGCTGCCACCTTTGAGGTACTTTTACGGGGGGGTGTCACACAAATGCGAGAAGGAAGAATTGGTGCCAAACCATATCGAATCCAGAGGCAAATGAATCTTATAGACATTGACGTCTGTAAAGTTCAGAAAAACGGCTGCTGGGCCATAGAACTGGGTACAGAGAACCCCCGCCCTCCAGAAACGTTAGTTCTTCAAGTACACACTTAAGGCTTGAGGACCTGCCTCTGATTCAGTGCGCCGGGGGCTGAGTAATTAGGAGCTCCGGGACAGTGGGTCCAGGTGACTGGAGGCTTTCCTGGGTGAGGTCACCGTCAACCCGGTTTCTGGGTAGAACAGATTAAGAGCGGGTCTGGACCTAGGGTCCTGTACCCCAGGGAGGTACATCCCCTGGGGAGAAGGACAGCCATCTCCCTACCCCTCCTTAATTGAGAAGCGAGTTAATGCCTACTGGAAGATTCTTACTGTCTAACCTGGGCAAGCTGCTTTCTCTCTTTAGGGCTTATGTCCCTGTGGGAGGGAAACAGTCCAAAGAGAATTCCAAAAGACTGATCTCGAGGTAAGCCAAGCCTTTAGCATCTGTTAATCACCTTGAACTTGACCCGTTCTTACTGATTTGCATGGAAGTGAGGGCTGCCTGGAGGAGCCTGGAATTTCCTCAAGGCCATGGGGGACATTTTGACTGAGTATGTGAAAAATTTTGCCAGGAGGAGACAGGGGTAGCTTTATTTCAGAAAAAGGGGGGAACAAGAGCAGATCCTAGAGCTGTGTTGTGTAAGGGGTGATGGGAAGAATAAAGCCTGGCAAGTAAAATGGGGTGAAGCAGTGAAGGGCCCTGAGGGCTGTGCTGGGGAGGTTAGGGGTCACCTTAGAGCCCTGGAAAGACCTTGTGTGGAGCGAAAGAAGCCTATATGTTGTCTAATTTCATGTGTATGAAGTTCAAGGACAGCTGCTCTCCCAGGTGCTAATTTCCTGAAGTGTTTTGAAGTTTCACCTGTGTTGTATATCGGTACCTGTTACTCGGTGGGGGCAGATTTAAGTGGCAGGGGTGGCCTTGGGCAGGGAGAACGCAGGACACTTACAGTCCAAGCAAGAGGTGAATTCAAGACGAGCAGGTGGCCAGAGATACTCAGGGGTGTTACCACTTGGCCGGATGTTGTCGGTGTCGGGTCTGGAAGACGTGTCCGCCCTTCTGCTCCCTGCGGAGCCCTGTGCTTTTGCTCTGCATGTCACAGAAGCAGTGGGGCAGTGGCCGAGCACAGGCTTTAGAGTCAGGCAGACCCGAGTTCTAAGTGCACCTCTAACCTTGGACAAAGATGGAGGACTTCACCTTTTTGAGAATGTCCTCTCAAAGCTGAGGCTAATACCTACTGATTAGAGTGTCCGGGAAGATCGAATGAAGAGATGATCTTAGCCCAGTGCATGGCAGAGGTTACAGACTGCACACAGACAGGGTCACTACGGCTGCTGCTTTAATTTACGATGGTTATCTCAGGACAGGTATCTAGATGCCAGAGAGTCATGGGAGTTGGAGGGATTCCCGAGGGAAGACGTGGGGTGGGGAGGGGAAAGGGGCTGCAGCAGAGGGAAGAAGCCTCTTGTAGCCCTCGGGTCCTCGCGCTGGGGGCGCTGGCGTAGCGGGGGCGCGGCTGCCTTGGGTTCACTGTGCCCCAGGCCTGCTAAGAGGAGGGAAGGGTCTTGGAGTTCCTATCTGAGTGATGTTTTTGAGTTGTTTGGCGCCTAACACACAGAAGGTTCCGCTGGCAGGGAGAGGCCGGCCAGCCCATCTCTGACGGCGGGCTTCGCAGTTCTTATATTTGGAAGTGTGATTAAAGCCCTACTGTCCAGGCTTACTCGTAGTCTTAGTTGTTTTCAGGTCAAGTTCAGTGGTCCTCCGCAGAGATGCTGTTGGTAGATGTGGAGAGGGCCTGGTGCCAAGAAGAGCGGCAGGTGCTCCGTCCAGGGCTCTCAGCCGTGAGCGAGTAAACCCGGGAGCTTCCTTCTTGTTTAGTCCTTGAGCTTAAGGAAAGGTGCTTAAACCATTCCCCCGCCTGCTCCCCCCACCCCACACTTTTTTTTTTTTCCTTCTGCTTTTGATCTCAAAATAACTAATTCTCTTCGCTGCCGAAGTTTTAGGTATTGTTACCTGTTCACTTTTGTTCCAGGGTGCCTGGCACTATGTGTTCCACTCTTGTGGCTTTTTAGATACGTAAGTTACAAAGTATACTTCATGCATCAGATGCATCAGAGAAGCTGCATAAGATAGCCCTTTAATAGAGTGCTATTTTCTGTTGTTTTAGCATGGCCTGTATTTGCATGGAGTCATTGCAGTGGAATCAGTGATCAGCTAGGCTGTGGGAGGATATGCGTTTTCAACCTTTGGTCCCATCACAGCTCTCCACACCACAATAGTCATTTCTCTTTGTAAAAAACAAGTAGGTCAGAGTTTGCCTTTTGGTTCTCCCTTGAGATTAATTGTAGCTTGTTGGCAAGGGGTCCGTGGAGCGTCAACGTGGTGTGTGGTATTCATTAGTGTGTGGATGGCTCCAGTCGCTTCTCTGGGGGGATCTCTCTCCGTCTTCCTGGGTTGTCGTCCTCAAGCGCTTCTGTCTTAGGAGGAATGCTGAGATCAAAGTCCTCGGGCAACAGTTGCAGCCCTCCTGCAGCTGGGGGTCCTCCGTCCCACCGCTCCCCACAGAGGCCTCTCCACCTGGGGTGCTGTGCCCCCTGCCTTGCCTTTGAGTTGCCCACCCTTTCTTCATACATCCCAGTCCCTTTCTTTCTTCAAGACACATCTCCTGACTCACTGCTATAAAATGTTTTCAGACAGATGTTACAGACATCTCTGCCCAGTGTCCATCGGTGCATCCCCTGTCCCACTGTCTCGTCTGCTTGTGGCATATCCTGGCCATTTCTTATGTGTTAGACCGTTGAGGGCTCCAGGGTGGTTGAAGTGCCAGACTGGGAGGCAGTGGAGACCTCTTTCGAGGGTAGGGTCTGCTGTCGACTTCCTGTGAAACCCTGGGCAAGGATTTTCCTTGGAACAAGATGAAGGAATTGAATTAGCTCTCTGAAGTTTCTTTGATCTCTAAAATGTCTTCAGCATTTGTCTAGAGAGTCTAATCTGTTGCTTATGATATAGTTACTCTTTATGGGAAATTATTCTTTTAAAGCAGAGGGAGGAGAGACTATATAGGTTTTTGTGGCCATGTGATAATTTGTGATACATGAATGTAGATGTAACTTCTATCTATGTAGTATCACAGAATACTAGGATATACAGTGAAGTCTATGTAATTTGAAAAAAGTTCTAGAGTAAAACTTGCTTCTACTATAGTTTTTGTAGGTGGAAAGGAATGAGCTTTTCTTCCAGAGACAACAAAGCAGGTTCTTTTTTTCACATTTGAGGGCCTCCAAATACTAGTATTTGTTACACGTTGCTTTTTCTGGAAGGAAACTTCAGGATATGGCACCTTTGAGGTAAGATCTTCATGTCTCAAGGCTGAGCTGCTGCTGTGCCACATTTTATTACTCAGTTTTATTCTTTGGAAATGTAATGCTTTTCTCTTTGTTTTTTCTTTTTCTTCTCCGTAGTCAGAAAATGGGTAAGAAGAGTCGAGTAAAAACGCAGAAATCAGGCACTGGTGCTACAGCAAGCGTGTCCCCGAAGGAAACCTTGAACCTAACCAGTGAGCTGTTGCAGAGTAAGTCTCGGCTCGGCCTTCCCGCCTCTGTGTGGGACACGTGTGTCTCTCTCCTCACACCCCTGCACCGCATGGGGGTCCCTGGTCTGGGGAGCAGGCGGTGAAACAAGCTTGTGTTCAGGCCCCAGCTTGTTTAGCCATGGGACCTGGCACGTTACAGATCTTCCCCAGCCTGCAGCTTCCCTGCCTGTAAAAATGGAGGTACGCTACCAACAGGTTCCAGCAGGTAACTTTTACCTAACAGGTACGGTACTAACTGTAACTCTGGTTAAGGAGGCTTGGACGACAGGACGAATGAATGTAGAGCTGCTACAGCATAACCACCAGCCGCCTGCACCGGTGGGCCAGGCCGAACTCCACTGCTTTTTTTTTTTTTTCCCCCCCCACTGCTTTTTAACAGTGTGGCCTTGGACCAGTTCCTTAACCCTGCTGAGTCGCAGTGTTTGCATCAGTAAATAGAGTGTCTCGAGCCCCATGTGAGCTATGGCACGTGGAGGTTGAAGGTCATTGGGCCGTGAAGCCAGAGGTGAGCGCAGCGTGCCGCTCAGAGAGCAAACCGTGGGAACTGGGCTCCCTCCCCTTTACTTTCAGTGATTCGTAATAGTTTTCCAATGTCACATATGGAGGTTATCCGTTCTTGGTTCTAGGAAGTTAAATATCTGTTAAGTGCCGACACTTGCTTTAGCAAGTTAGTGTAAACTGGTAACTTCTTTTTTTAAATTGTGAATTTAAGTCTGTGCTCTGTATGTTTCAGATTTAGCCGTGGTCACTCGATTAACTCACTACGTTTGTCTCGTTTTCTTGGCCCCTTATGTTTAGATGATGTGACAGGCTAACCCCCCAATAAAAATTCAGCTTTCGTTCCCTGACACAGGCAGGCAGGCAGCAACCAAGTCAGGGTCAGGCCCCTCCCCGAGTGCTGCCGTCCTCCCCTGTGGGGTACCCCCCAGAAGGTGAGTGTGGGCTCCCACAGAGCACGGCTGTGTCTGCCCCTCCCCACCTGTCTCTCCTGCTAGACTACAGGCGGCCTCAGGACAGGCTCCTGTATTCTGGGGCCTCAGTCAGTGTTTGTTGATGGAAGAGTGAAGTCAGACTGGTTAACCTAAGTTATGAGTCAGTGCATAACTAGTTATTGTTCATTATTATTAATTTTTAATTAATTTTAATTGGAGCATAGCTGCTTTACAATGTTGTGTTAGCTTCTACTGTACAACAAAATGAATCAGCTATACCTATACATATATCCCCTCTTTTCGGATTTCCTTCCCATTTAGGTCGCCACAGAGCATTGAGTAGAGTTCCCTGAGCTATACAGCAGGTTCTCATTAGTGGTCTATTTGATACATGGTATCAATGGTGTATATGTGTCAGTCCCCGTCTCCCAGTTCCTACCCTCCCAACCCCTGTTGATTATTTACCACATCTAGTCTTCTCTTTGGGGAACAAAGGGGGCCAGGAGGTTTATCAGGAATGTGGTCGGGGTCTCTCTCTTTAAACTGATACTTACTGTCTTAAAAGGTCAGGGCTGCTGACAGGCCGGGTGCCCAGGGTGCAACCTTCCACCGCCATGGCTCCGGTCTTGGCGGTAGGTCTTTCGGTTTTGGCCCGACAGAATCTTAGCTTCTTTTTTAGCGGCAACTGTGCCATCTCTTTTTGTAACTCCCCCAGAGTGCTTATTATAGAGCCTTACACAAGGATGTGAAATGTTTGTTGACTGATTGTCCTTATGTCCAATTTAACTGGTTCCCTTAGGGAGCCATTGTTATGGAGTTTAACTAGAAAAAAATGTTGACTCTTAATATACCTTCTTTTCACCATCCACAAGAGTTTTCAGGGAAATGTTTTGCATTTTAGCTTAGCTTTTTAGATTCTCCTGTTATGAGTATTCTGAGGAAAATTGATCAGAGCAGCAAGAATGAGGTAGATGCAAGTTAGGTGCTCACACCTGTGTCCTGTGGTCACAGTGTAATATGTGGCTTGGGTGGTTTCAGAGGGTTTACGTGCTTTAAAAAGTACACCTGGTTTATGGGCTTCCCTGGTGGCACAGTGGTGAAGAATCCGCCTGCCGATGCAGGGGACACAGGTTCGAGCCCTGGTCCGGGAAGATCCCACATGCCGTGGAGCAGCTAAGCCCGCGAGCCACAACTACTGAGCCTGCATGCTTCAACTACTGAAGCCTGCGTGCCTAGAGCCCGTGCTCCGCAACAAGAGAAGCCACCGCAATGAGAAGCCCGCGCGCAGCGACGAAGAGTAGCCCCCGCTCGCCGCGACTAGAGAAAGCCCGCGCGCAGCAACGAAGACCCAACGCAGCCAAAAATTAAATATAAATAAATAAATTAATTAATTAATTAAAAAAAAAGTATACCTGGTTTATACTTCTCACCTCTGTCATCACGGTTATATATCTTTTGTCCTTTAAAAATAAACCAACAGCAACAACAAAACCCAGATCCTTTTTCTTCTGAAGACTAACAGGTTAAGCTGAAAGAAATGTTTGGGTGCCATGGTTTTTGTGTTACAGAATGCAGTAGTCCTGCCCCTGGCCCAGGAAAAGAATGGGAAGAGTATGTGCAGATCCGGTCTCTAGTTGAGAAAATACGAAAAAAACAAAAAGGTAAATTTCCTCAGATGATCATCACATTTTAATAACATCCTGTGGAAACCTGGCATAAGCAGAGAGGCTTTGAGAATGAAGGTCTCAGCATCAACCCTCAGGCCTCCGTGCCTGTCTGGATGGTGGTTGTAGAAGGGTTCCTAGATATTGGGAGGGAAACTGCATTGGGAATCCATCAGGATTTTCCCCATTTTTGAGGTGCCGTTGCTGCTTTGGAAGGGGTAAAAATGTTGAGCTTCAGTGGGGACAGTTTTTCTATCTGGGGACTAAGATGGTATAACTTTCATTTATTTTTATCTTATGAAATACTTATTTAAATTTGTTTTTGCATCCTGTGTTTCCTTTAGGGTTTGAGGTCAGTGCATGGTGTTGTGTGGTCAACACACAAATATATACGGATTGGTTAATGTCTTGTCATGATTTACAATGAACTCAAATATGTCTTGATTTAATAAGAGATGTAGTTATATTTCTCAAGCTGTGTTTTTCCAGGGTGTATTCAGTAGGCATCTTAATGATTCTCAGTCAGGCTGGCAATGGGGCCAAGTGTCAATTCGGAAAAGCGTATTCAATATACCTATTGTTTTTGTGCTGTAAAGCACAAAAAGTAGATTTGTATGCAGGCCACACGGAAGGTAGAAGGAGAAAACATAATAAGGAGCCTGCGTTCAGAAAGACAGTTTGTTTTGTATTTGCCCTCTTAGGGAGTAGTTTTACCGTTCTCCCGTTCTCCCGTGTACATCTGCAAACATGCAGTCTTTAGGTTAGATAGTCTCAAACCCTCAATGGGGACGGGTTCTTTTATAATGTGTTAATTTGCATTAAATGGTAGATTGTGCTAATCCTGGCTCACCAAATTGGTTGCTGAAAAGTTTTTTTATATCCTGAGTTTCTGTGCTGAGAAGAGACCGTTTACTATAACTGGCACTGAAGTTAGAGCATTCACTAGTTCTCAGTAAGGGAAGAGTAAATTCTGTTTTAGAGTATCCCTAACAAAATCCGTTTTCTCCATTTAACAGGTACCTTTGCAGACCTAGCCTGGCACGGCCCCAGGCCAGGCAGTCCTGCTTCACAGATCTAGTTAACCATGAATTGTATCTTGGGGACATGGCCACAGGCCCTGGGCTGGGTTCTGTGCCCAGCACCTCATGTGGTTGAAGTTCCTGTTCCTCTCCCTTTATTCCTCAAAAAAATAATGATTTTTCCTGTGCATGGCTTTTCATCTTTTTTGATATTTCAAACGTGCTGAAAAGTGCCAAAAATAACACCTAAGCAGCTACTATCTCGATTGGATACATGCCAGAGTCTTGTCGGTTCAAGTTCTTCTTTCCTTCCTTCTCACCTACTTGTCCGATCTCTTCCCCTCCCTCCGTGCTTTGATTGGTTCTTATATTTGTTTTTAAGAAATTAGGCATTTCAGGCACAGCTGAAGCCCCACACTTCCATCCCACTCTCTCCCCTCCCCTCCCCCTGGGGGGGGTTGTCTTTACAGTGAATGTGTTTCTGCTTCATGTATAACCCCATACAAATAGATGGTAGTAATTGGTATTTTAACAATTTACGTAAATGGCATCATACCACTGGACTTTCAGAAAAACAGTGTTAAGTTTTGTGTTTCACTTACAGTGATACATAATAGATGCTGCTCATTTAAGTTGCTGGACGAAATTCAGAGCGCTCCAGTTTTGTGCTCTTGGAATCAGGGTCTAGGGCTCCTCCTTACAGATGTCTCCTTGTGCGTGTATGTGAGCTACTGATTTTTGTTTTCGTGGGAGTTTTGTTAAAGAAAGTGTGCACCTGAGAAATGGCAGGTTGCTCTAGAAACCTGCAGTGGTCATGAAGGCTTTCCCCGTCCCTGTTATTGCACCTACCAGAACCTGACCGCCAATATTCATATCACCTGGGACCAGCAGCTATTGCTCTGTAACCAGCAGAGCGTTCAGGATTTTGACTCACCTTTCCTGTCGCTAGTTAAGGTATATGTACTGTGACGTCTGGTGGTCAGTTTTGATTTTTTTTTTTCAAGATCGGAGTCCTATTACTGTTTCTAGGTAGTTCGTTCCAGTGGCCTGTTTTTTGTTTTCTGAGAGCAGCATGACTGATACATGTTCTAAAAGGAGCTCTTGTTTTCTAAAACACGGATTGATACAGGTCTGTCTGTTACTTTTGATGGAAAAAGAGAAGATTACTTTCCTGATCTAATGAAATGGGCCTCTGAAAATGGAGCCTCGGTTGAGGGTTTTGAAATGGTGAACTTCAAAGAAGAGGGCTTTGGTTTGAGAGCAACAAGAGATATCAAGGTGAGTTTGTAGGTGAGCATCTGGGTGGTGTGGCATGGAGGGCCCAGTACCTGGAGACAGGCGTCTCGGGCTGTCCTGAGAGCACACTGTGGACGTGTCGGCATCGTGCAGCCCACCTCCCTCTCCCTGACCTGCAGTCTCTCGGCTGGCCCCGTGGTCCTGAGGGGCCTCAGCCCAGGGCTCTAGACAGCCCCTCCCAGGTCGTCCTCCTTGGAACTGAGCTATCAGCCAGTGAGTGGGGCAAGTCGGGTCACATCTCTGAACATCTGTTAGGAGACCAGAGAACATGCCTCGCGGGCTTTTGAGATTTGAGTGAAGAGGAGGATGTGGGCTTGGGTGGT